>NC_141693.1:937649511-938249511 GCF_964263255.1 Lissotriton vulgaris | reverse complement strand
GACCATTTTATTCTTTTGATTTTGAAACAAATATGCTGGAAAAAACATTATTTTATCCCATTGTTTTAAAAAAAAAGATTTGCATGGGAAATGGAGATAGGCGTCTCAAAGATGCTGTGCTCCCTTCTGGTGAACCCCATCGCCTCTTTCTCATCCCTGCGCCAAACTCGGTCTCATCGCTTTCAAATTTCACTGGCTGCCACTGCCCGCCTAATGCAAATGGATATCTTTAAGATATGGGAGACTGAGGGCTCCTCGTCACATTCTTCAGGGGGAGAATCATTTTGGGTTACACCACTGCAGACTACGATGGTACTGCAATTCTTGTTCGTACTGTAAAATATACATGAAATATGAGTAATTTCTATTAGTAAGCAATCTAATGGAAGAAGATATTACCAAGGGAACTGAACATATAGTAACAACTGATATTTCTACATTTTAACATTTTTAATATTAGCGTGTGCCCCCTCTAGAGATCTCATGATGACATTCTGTATTGAAGAATACACAAAATGTTCAATTACACCATTGATATTTTCTATGAATGTCTGAGGGAAGGTGCACATGTAATGTCAAAGGTCAATTATTTATGTAGAAAAAATAAGGAGGCCCCCTATTGGTGGTTGTCTGGGACCAGGGGGGGGGGAAGTGCAAAAACACGGGTTGTCCCACTATTACAGGCCTGAAAGCCTATTATGGAGTGGTAATACTATCTGTTACTCTGTGTGTTATGAGAGAGTCAAGATCCAGGGTAAACTTTACTCGTAATGTTTGGGAAGTGAAACGGACAAAAGGCAACAAACATCTGATGTGTAGCGAGTGCAAGAGAATAGCAAGGATACCCACAGGTATTATAGTATCTATTATGGATAAACAGTGACAGTCAAATAAGCTAATACAAATACATTTTAGTAAAAATGTGTACAAATGTTATTATTTCACATACAATATAAATCATTTAATAATAATGTTAAAAACAACCATAAGGGTAATTACTCAACATATTATTGTACAGTTCATCAAGATTAAAACATAATACATAAAACAAGAATCACAAGTTAGTCGACGTGGCGTTTCGGTTTTTCTTTCTATAGCACCTTCTTCAGGACTGATTCTTAAGTTTAAAATCGTTATTACTGGACCCACTTAAATTTGGTGGTACAGTGCGCCTCAGTCTGATACGATCTGTCAGCTTCTGATGTTTCCTTTACTGGAAATTTCTTTATTCGTTATCTCTCTGGCGTTCCACACTGTGCGAGGGAGCCACCGGAGTGAGTAGGACTTGATTCTTCCTTATGTTACGTTTATGGTAAAAACAAGCCGCTGCAGTGGATGACCCATACATCGAGATCGGCACACAGAAGTTCATTGGATGACCTCCCGTCCTGTTTGGTATACCCACTTCAATCTTCGTATGTATTTGCGGCCTCCCTGCTCCTACTCGTCACAGCGTTGCCGATTCCGTCTTCAATTCAGTAAATGAACAGTCGAACTATTTACTGAATTGAAGACAGAATCGGCGACGTTGTGACTAGTAGGAGCAGGGAGGCCGCAAATACATACGAAGATTGAAGTGGGTATACCAAACAGGACGGGAGGTACAAGAAATTATGACCATAGTGATTAAAACAATAAATTTTTTCATAATCCGATGAACCTTTTTAACATATCTTCCATTTATCAGCATTCCCAAAGTAAATACATTGATAAGAACACAAAGTAGTGTGTGGAATACTCAAATTAATCACAGGGAGTGTCAATAAATCTAGGCAACATTTCATACTACCACTTGTACACAGTGACCAACAATATGCAAATCACCATTGGCCAGCCGCAAAGTTGACAGATCAGCCCAAAATGCTAAACCGCACCCCCTGTTATGGAATACATTGAGTTTTATCGATCCCTGCTTGCTGTGGCACAGAAGAGCTGAACATAACAGAATGGAATGCATCCAGAGTATTTACCAATGGTTTAGATTAAATCAAGTATTTTCATTCTAAGCTGTTTTGCTGTCAGAGGATTTTGAACAACCTGGAAGCACAAAGTTGGACTGCTGAACTGGTGTACTATGAAGACTGCCAAATTTATTTAACAGCTGGACAAAATGTAGGTTGATCCCATTCATAATATGTTAAAGAAAGATACCTTACTGTAGTGTAGTTCCTATATTCCCAATAGGCTCTGCGCATTGGAATAATATATCCTATAGATTAGACGTAGAACTGAGGTAGACTAGGTCTCTATCGAATATACTAGACTTAATAGTGAGTGCCAGCTAGCTCAGAGGTCACTAGAAACTTTATCGAATTTACAAGAAGGGATTAGTTTCTGACAACCGCAAAAACATGATAACTTTGGTTCCCAAGAATAAGAAATATGTCTCTAGAGTCGGGGAAACAATAGATAAGAATTTCACTCAGTCAATCGTGCATGCTTCGTTCCAACAGATTTGTAGAGAAATAGAGAGACGGGCGTTTTCAATAAAAAGGTTTATTGAACAGTCTTCTTTCTCATACAAGAGAAGTGAACTGCTGCAATCGTTAAGCAGACTGCAAAGTATAATGCCTACAGCGAAAATAGTATTATAAAATAATACTGTAAATGTATTGTATGGTTTCTCCGCCATATAAAAATAGATACATAAATAACATTGACTAAAATACTCAACTGGTGCTTCTAAATACGCCTACCCCAATGTACCTAACCTAAGTCTAGTACGCGGGAAGAAGTAAGTATGGTGTAGCTTAGGTTTAGTTGTTTTTGCCAAGAATCTACCAAAGGTTACTCTAAGTTCTATCAGCTCCATACCTTGGTTTAGAATGAAGAAGGTCTGGTATCTCTGTCTCAGGACTTGATTTCCCAACACCCCGCAAGGGGAGCTTGGAAACACTGGAGCTGAATTCTTGGCGAGAGAGAGACAGCCTCTTGATCAGTGTGTCAGCTGGGGTCGGCTTCCTTCTGCACTTGCTGTAGCGAGCTGCGTCGGGCAAGTAGATAGTCGAACTGCTCCGAACCACCGTAGTTTGCCATAGCAAGTGAAGGTATATTTATACCTTTAAGGTGTTTAGGAATGCCATAGATTGACGTAAAGTCGGGCATAATAATGTCAGGAAAGAACCCCTAGGGAATAGTTGTTCTTTGCAAAGTACATGAGTTCTTGGACAAAACAATATTCAAGCAAGGGGAAGTTCCCTAACTGCTTAAGCTGATTTTCCAAGAAATCGTTGTGAACTTTGGTACGGGTGGAAGTAGCCATGCCTGTATTTGGTCTGCATGGGCTATGGCTAAATAAGTGATTGATTTCTATGCCTACATAAGGGCAATGTGAATTGTACCTATATTAGGTCATGAATCGGGAAAATTCACTTGGAGCTCTAAACGCCACACAACATTACTATTACTTATGGGAAACTAAAAACTGCCTATTGCCAAGTGGGGCTTCCTAGTGGCATCTAAAGCCAACAATAGAGATACCTTAAACTGCTTACAAGTGGAATTTATCAGGCAGCTAATGGAACAGTGTATATTTAAAAGGGGCAATATTCAATCTGCTTTTAAGAATCAGGAACATGTCATAGATGTCATGGAGGAACTTACTGTTAACGACATGGTACTGTAAATGGTGTTTAGGTTGCAGTGTTGATGCGCAGAGAAGGTTAGAGTCTTACAGTATAAAAAAACTAACTATGCACAGGTGAAGAAATGCATAAAATTATCAGAGTATTTAAAAGAAATATGAAGGTTGTAGTGAAGAGAGGAAGGGTCGCACTAGCACCAAATGAAAACAAAGAAAAGTAAAGCAGATAAAAATATTGGCAGAACAAAGTTCACGATTAGATCTTTAAAACTGAGAGAAGAAGTCTAATGCTAAATTGCACTTCTTAATATACTAATGTTATTTTCAAAAAGTGAATATAATTTTCTGTGTGGTCAACATATTTGGGATACACACAAACAGTGCATAAGACCTGTTTTGTGTTAATACATACCCAGTAAGCCATTTGGAAATGCTTTGCACTCTATGGGGATTTAATAGCAAAAACCCCATCAAATTACACCTATTCATGGCTATTGTAATGTTTTTTTTGGTCAAAATATTTCGGATATGCATAAACAATGGCAATTACATGGCCAAAAAACATTTCTTGAAAGACTGTTAGGGGAAATAGGAGTTCTCTTCTGTATCACTGTACACTGTGAGCTGGAGATTTCCAATATTGAAACGAAGTGCAAAATATTGTAGTGCATGAATGATTACTTCTATCTATGGATTCTCGCAAAGACCAAAGAGATCTGTGCCCAGTTTAGGTTTGGAACTTTGCCGTTAAGTGAAGGGGTTTCAACCTGGGGAGGGGTGGCACTGGATTACCATTTATATTTACAGCACAAAGGAAACCTTGAGCCCTTTCGTGTGCCTTTTGTGTAATATAATCTGGTGGCCGAAGCTGAAAGCAATAGAAAAGGATGTAAATATTAGATTATTAGCGATGGGCAAGTCTTGTTGACTACCAGAGGAATGGACCAGGTGAGCATGGTGTATTGAAAATGAGATAGTAACAAAAAATAGTTCTCTGCTGGATTTTTAACGCAGAAAATGGGATGAATTTTCGTACTTTGCTGTGCACTTTTTTAGGGAGAAATTACTGTAATTAAATATTAACCTTTTTAGCGGCATTTACATTTTAGGATCTTTTAATGGTGCTAATGTTAATGTATATTTCATTGTATATAGATTCCTCAATTTTGTTATTTTGCTTTGTGAATTACATTGCCTCACTGTTTAGCATTTTGTAGCATGTTAACTAATGGCAGAGGCATCAGTTACTAGTCGCCAGCTAGCACAATTATGAGACCTCTACTTCCCCTTCCAGTATTCACCATGCGATTAACTGATTATGTTAGTATATCAGTGTTTCACTTATCGTAGGATTTCATACTTCCTCCATCTCGTTTCAGCAGATAAAAAGTGATGTAATGTCGCTTGCTGTGATACCCTCGCCTTCAAAGGTCATGTGATGTCAAGACCTTATATATTACCAGGGTTTTATAGTATAGGTTACATAAGTCCATTAGCTATATAATTAAGTTAAAAAGACACCATTGCCTCTGCATTCAAACTATAAGTGGGTTTTATTATAAACTGGCTCCGTCTTTTGTATATAATATTATCTGCAACTTGACTTTGTTTTTACATTTCAGTTGAAGCGCCTGAGAGAAGCAGAAAGTCAGTATAAACCACTTCTGGATAAAAACAAACGTCTCAGTCGAAAGAATGAAGATCTGTCACACGCCTTTCGCCGAATGGAAAATAAGTTGAAATTTGTAACACAAGAGAATATAGAAATGGTACAGTACTTTTTACTATTTTTCACGTAATTTATATTGTTCATTTTGCATTGCATATTTGCATATTCGCGTAATTTATGTAGTTTCATATACAGGAACTATAGTAATGAGGAACTTTGAACCACGAGTACCAGATATTAGTTATCTGCACCTGACCATGGCACTAATGACAACTGTCACTATCAATTATTGTACTTTAAAGTATCCTTGGTATAACTTTTACACCGACTCTAAGCCATTTACAATGAGTATCACACAAGAGAGCTATACAAAAGAGCAGACCTATAAGTTAATTAGGAGAGTACTATAGCCTAAATACCTGCTCGGAGGTGGGGGCTTAGGCCAATAAGTTACTCTGATCACTAGAGGTAGAAATAACAAACAGGCATCATAGTAAGAAAGGCAGCACCACGAATTACAAGACTGTTGAAATTCCAACATATCTTTAATAATGAATGTAAGTTAAATCAAATAAGTATACCTTAACATGCCTTACTGTTAGTTTAACTCTTAAATACACACATTTCATTAAAGATGCCCCTCTTACCCATTCTATTTCAGTAAATAACATTAAAGAAACCTTTTTTCTCTTAATTCAATGAAATACATTTATATAATGTTATTATGCTTAACTTAATCGATGTAGTGATCACCTATGCAGTGGCCATCTCTCTCTTTGTTACATCGATGCATTGGCATTGATTTTGTGCCGTTGACTTTTTGGAGGTTGTGTTTGTACTACTTTAACACACTGATGGCTGTACATTGAAAGGAATACACTCTATGAGGCTTATTTAAAAAACTTGGGTAAAAGGGATGCACCAGTGCCACAAGGGGCTTGTAAAAATGCCCCTATGTTCTTATGGGACAGAGGCATGAAGAGAGGGTTTATTTTAGCTAGTCAGCATCAGATGGCTTACCACAGTTTCCATGTTCTCGAAGGAGCCTGTAAACATTTGCAATCTGGAAATCTTTCATGTCAGACAACTTTGAATTTCTCATGGGGTCTCACAGCAAAATGCAAGAGTCCATGGTGGTCTGCAGGCCAACATCTATATTTATCTTGTCATTGCCTATCTATGCAAGTGTATTGAGAATGGGCCAGCTGGGTTGTCTCTTCCTGGGATGCCTCTTCGCCTGCCAGTTTATCTTGTGCCAGCTTTGCACACTCTTAATATGTGCTATGCAAAGGTGCCTATGAGGAGTATTTCATTATGTAGTGACTATGAGGGAGAAGCTGTAGCACAAAAGGTGCCCTACACATAGCAGCTTTAGAAAACGTTGCTTATATAGGTTTTAATGTGGAGGGATGCAGTAAAGCGTCCACAAACCAGAAGAGGGCCAGCCCCAAATCTGCACAGGGTCAGCCCAAAACGTTTTATGCCACAGCCGGTCCTTCAATTGTCAGATTAAGGTAATGGCAGTTTGCCACTAAGGTGCCCCCTCTCCCACACAATAAAGCACTTAGAGTCCATTTGTTGCCGTCTAGTGCCCCGTTTCATCCTCTTGTCGAGACATCTTGAGGCAGATGCTTATGATTGTCTCACAGTAACAGCGGCCCAGTTTTTGCGTCGCGGTGAGTGAGCTGTATGTAAGACTTTACCATTCTCCTGATTCCATGAGGGTTAAAGATTGCTCATTACCTTGTCGTTACCGTAGTGGAGATGAGCCAACCGTTCCAAAGAGCTGATGGGTTTGGCAGAAAGGAGAACGGGCAAATGGATATCACGTGGTTTGTGAGGACCACTTCATTTTGTCAATAAGACAATTGGCATCAAGACTCCGGGTCCGTGGTTAAAAAGTCAACTGCTGTTCAAAGAGGCCACATCCCCTGTGGGAGGACTGAGCCATGTTCCTGTCTGAGGGGCTCTGTCGGGTAAGGTCCTGCCTGACGTTAGCAGGACAGCGATCACTTTATAAGCATCTCGTTTCTTTTATTGCATTGACTTTTTTTAATGTTGTCTTCTTTGGTTCTTCTGGGACGTCCATTAGCAGAGTTCTTATTCCATTAAAACCTCTGCACAACAGTTTAGATTTTTTTTAATGATTTTGTGTAATACAGCTTCCTTAAGCTGACCTTGGCGCCACATGGAGTGTTGTAAAACAGTGCTACTGCACTACTGGCATGTGTGTGCTTTGCCCTGTGCAGGCATACAGCTCAGGATACAGTGGATGTGTTATTTTTTCCTCTTTTCTTCTTATTCTCTCTGCTGAGGCTTAGCAGTTACAAAATGCGTCGCAAATCAGAGACACCATAATTGGCCCATTATGCAAATGTAAGCATGCTAAAAGAAGTCTCCAATTTTCAGAATATTGGATCGCATTTCAGCACCTGATGGCAGAAAACGTCTTTTCCGAACTATGTGCGGCTTTTCCTTGGAAGTCTCATGTCTTCTCTGAACTGTGTGCAGCTTTTCCTTGGAAGTCTCATGTCTTTTCCCCACTGTGTGCGGCTTTTCCTTGGAAGTCTCAAGTTTTCTCTGAACTGTGTGCAGATTTTCCTTGGAAGTCTCATGTCTTTTCCCCACTGTGTGCAGCTTTTCCTTGGAAGTCTCATGTCTTTTCCCCACGGCGTGCAGCTTTTCCTTGGAAGTCTCAT
Organism: Lissotriton vulgaris; assembly: GCF_964263255.1. Lineage (NCBI taxonomy): Eukaryota > Metazoa > Chordata > Amphibia > Caudata > Salamandridae > Lissotriton > Lissotriton vulgaris. The sequence continues at coordinate 938,241,560 of NC_141693.1, read as the reverse complement.
GTCTTTTCCCCACTGTGTGCAGCTTTTCCTTGGAAGTCTTATGTCTTTTCCGCACTGTGTGCAGGTTTTCCTCGGAATTCTCATGTCTTCTTTGAACTGTGTGCAGCTTTTCCATGGAAGTCTCATGTCTTCTCTGAACTGTGTGCAGCTTTTCCCTGCAAGTCTCATGTCTTTTCCGCACTGTGTGCGGGTTTTCCTCAGATGTCTCATGTCTTTTCCGCACTGTGTGCAGCTTTTCCTCGGAAGTCTCATGGCTTCACTGAACTGTGTGCAGCTTTTCCTTGGAAGTCTCATGGCTTCACTGAACTGTGTGCGGCTTTTCCTTGGAAGTCATATGTGGTTATCAGGCGAAGGGCTCGACCAGAAGTGAAAAAGAACCGGATAGTTGGGCTGGCATAAGAAAGGGCAGTGAGAGCAGCGGTGACTGCGCACACACAGAACCTGACGACAGGAGGCTGAGGTCACAGCAGAGCACTGCCTTTGTGAGGACCCACAGCTGCCAGGCTATTGATGCCTCCCAAAGGCCTAATATCGTCCCAAGCACTCAGCCATTCCACTCCACCCATGCCTACAGCTAGAGAGGGTAGTGAATGTGGACTGTGATGTCAGGAGAGTAACTTGACACTTACTAATGAAACACTACACATTCTGTAAACAAACATAGTGTATATAATGTAAATTATTTGCATTGGCCTTACGACCTGCACACCTTAACAATGTAATTGCATTTATATAGTGCTTACTACCCCTGACGAGGCGTTGAGTCGTTTTGGGGATTTTAGGGTCCCTGGGCAAGACAGGTCTAGGGACCCTTCATTAGTAACATATTTAAGTTTTATTATTTGACTTTGAAGTTTATGTGTCACATGATGCCAAGCTAACTTTCAGAAACGGAGTTCACACAAAACCAGTTGAAATTTGGCTTTCCAGGATCCCCCAAAAAATCCTTTTGATGCCACTGGGCAAAGAGAGACAGACTCATGTAGAGGTAGGCAGATACGAGAGAGATTGAGATACGAAAATAGACAGAGGTGAGCTACATAGAATGTTTACTTTCCCAAAGTGCCTCATGGAATGTGGGGGCCCTGGGCAATTGTCCCCTTTGCCCATGCCTTAAAACATCTCTGAGCTTCAATTTATTTATTTATTTTAATTGTTTTATATAATGCTGGCTGGACCATGGGGTATTAGAATACTTTACATAAGTGTAGATAGTGCAGGCATAATACAGTTATACATAGCGTAAAGGTCACATGGGTCGGGTTATGAAGAGCAGATAGCATAATAACAATTAGCAAATGTCAAACTAAATGAGAAAGGAACATAAATAAAATGGATACATGTAATCGAATTATCATATAGTGGCCTGTGATGGATGGAGGCTAGGTGGTAGGAGGGTGGAGGTAGGAGCGGCGTGAATGGGGGTAGAGGGAAATTAGACAAAAAGAGGGGGGATAGTAATTAAGGGGAGGGACGTATGGAAGGAAGAGGGAAAGAAGAGGGGAAGACGGGGAGGGAAAAGGAGGGGAAAGGGAGAAAGAAGGGAAAAGTATGGAAAGGAAATGATTATGGACCCCAGTATTTCTTGAGCAAGTGTAGTTTGAGGTCTTTTTTAAAGCTGATGTAGGAGGAGTTACAGCGCATGTCTTTAGGGAGGGCATTCCAGATGCTGGGGCTTATCCGCAGAAAGAGTGAAATTGTGTGGATTTCTTTTTTGTCAGGGGAGGGACACTGAGGAGGGCATTGGTGCTTCTTAACGGTCATGGACAGCCTGCTTTTTTGAGTTTATCAGTGAGATATAGCGGGGCCTTTCGGTAAAGGGCTTAGTGAGTAATGCATGCCGTCTTGCAGGTGGATCTGCCTTTTATGGGCAGCCATTTAAGGGGCTTAAAGGCTGGGGAGATGTGGTCAAAGCGTTTGCAGTCGGTGATGAGCCTGGCCACCAGGTTTAGCGCAGATTTGAGTGGGGTAAGGTGAACTTTTGGGGCTCCGGAAAGGATAGAATTACCATAGTCAATTTTCGAGAGGACAAGTGATTGGACGACCGATTTAAAAGTCGTCAGCTGAGATAAAGGGTTTGAGTTTCTTGAGATGGCGTAGAGTGAAGAGCTCTCCTTTGGCCGAGTTTTTTTATATGGGCCTTGGGGGTTAGGCTGTTGTCAGTGGTGATGCTGAGTGATTTTACTGAGTTTGATAAGGTGAGCGTACTGTTGAGGGCATTAAGGTCAGTGATCCATGTTTGGATTTGAAGAGGGTTGTTTTTTGGAGAGAAGAGAATGATTTCCGTTTTTTCTGAGTTGAGTTTAAGGTGTTTGGAGTGTAATCAGTATTGGATTTTAGTCAGGGTGTCGTTAAGGTGTAAAACATCCGAGTGGGATCTGATTTATAGTACAGTTGGGTGTTGTCAGCGTAGAGGTGATAGTTGATTCCAGCTTGTTTTAGAATGAGGGTAGGGGGTTCCATAAAGAGGTTAAAGAGAGAGGGGGATAGAATAGAGCCCTGGGGGATGCCAAGGGAGCCAGGAGTGGGGATAGAGAGGCAGTTGTGGATTTTGATTTGTTGTGTTCTGTGTTGGAGGAAGGAGAACCATTTAAGTACCAGGCCATTAAGGCCAAATCGAACTTTGAGCGCATTAAGCAAGACGGGGTGGTTAACAGTATCAACTGCAGCAGAGAGGTTGAGGAGAAAGAGTAGGCAGGTCTTGCCATTATCTAGAGAGGGATGGATGTCATCTACAATATTTAGCATGGCAGTTTCTGTACTGCAGCCTTTTCAGAAGCCGGATTGTAAGGAGTCGAGAAGGTTAAAGGTGTCAATATGTTTGTCCAGTTGAAGAACAGCACATTTTTCAAGAGCTTTGGAAAGGAGGGGGAGGTTAGAGATGGGGCGGAGATTATTAAGGTCATTATGGTCAGCATTGGAATTTTTCAGAATGGGAGTTATTTGGAGGGAGGCGGGGACACAACCCGAGAAAAGGGAGGAGTTAATGATGATGGTCCAATAAGGAGCAATGATGTGCTTAAGCTCCAGAGCAAGATTAGCAGGGAAAGGGTCTTTGATGTTTGAGGGTGGTTTAAGTTTGGAGATGATGTTAGAGATTTCAAGCTCAGTTACGGGGTGGAAATTGTGCCAGAAGGCATTGTTTTTAGGCTGTGAGTTAGAAGGGCTGGTATCAGGAAGGGAAATGGTAGGAAGGAGGGATGAGGAGTCGGGGTGTTAATAGAGAGGGAGGTTTAGAGATAGAGTCAGCGAAAGATAGGGGATAAGGCGGGATCTGAGATGCTAGGAAGGATTGGCGTATTATGGCAATTTTTTCGGAGAAGTTAGCAATTTCTTCGCTTCTGTCAGTTGTGGCCATCAGGGTTGGAGGGGTAGAGGAAGTTTGGTTTCAAACTATGTTCAACAGTTCTCTGGGTCTGTTCTTCGCGCGGTCGAGTTGAGTACAGAAGAAGGAGGCCTTTTCCATGAAGATGTGTTTCTTGTATGTGGCTCTGGCAGATTTGAGGAGAGCATGATGGGCGGGGGAAGGGTGTTGTCTCCATGTTCTTTTTGTAAGTCTGAGAGCACATCTTTCGTCATTGAGGTTGGAATTGAACCCTGATTTGAATGGAATGTTTCTTAGGGTTTTTAGTTTGGCGGGGCAATTTGATCTGAGACATCGATTACCGTTTTGTTAAAATGTTCAGTGAATTCGTTAACATTTAGGGAGAGAGGCGTGAGAAGAAGTTGTGCTTGGAGTTTGGCCTCAAGTTCACCAGTGGGGATGCGATTAAGATTTCTGGTCCATTTAGTGGTCCTAATATTATTGGTGTAGGGGAGTGGAGCCGAGGTTGCAATGGAGAACAGAATGAGGTGATGGGAAGACCAGTCGATGGGGATGATGTTGGAGAGTTTGCAATGATGGCATCAAGAGTGGCCTGTTTGGAGTGGGTGGGAGAGTGGCAGAGTTGTTTGAGTTCATTTATCTAATTTATCTGGGGAGGAGGTTGACTGAGGTGTCATCAGTCACATTCCAGTGGAGATTGCAATCTCCAAGGAAGAGATTTTTTGAGTTGGCAAGAGATGATTGAGTAGGAAACTCGAATAGTTCCTCCACGAAGGGAAGTGGGTCACCAGGAGGGTGATAGATATTATGTAGACGAATTGGGGGAGAACCATGAGACTTAAGTTCGGCTTCGGGGTGTTCAAAGGTGTTAAGGTCGGGGTTTTTGACAAGGGACAGTTGAACTTCATTTTTAAAGATGATCGCTAGTCCACTCCCTATTTTCTGAGTTCTGTCTTTTCTGATGATAGAGTAACCCGGGGGTGGGACAGTAAGTCAGGGCTAGAAGTAGAGTGGTCAATTAACCAGGAAGGAGAAACACAACACTTACTATGCTAAGAATGCAGTTTAGATTATGGAGTATTATTGAGGTAACACAGCATAGCTGGTTAGTACAATATCACACCTTGTGATGGGATATGGTCATAGTGCAAGAGATATCCAGTTGAATGTCTCACTACCTAAGATCAATGAGATTTTCTGGATTTGTCTCGATTTTGTGTCCGTAATTCTAAGCAAGATCATGTTTATGAAAGTACAGACATTTTTATGTATTGTTATTTCCACGACCATATCACATTAAGTGCTAATTTAAGACACGGATATATTGTTGGATTTAAGACACAGTAGGCCAGATTTACCCGTTTCTCACGCAGCGCAGTGCAGTAGCCTCAAAGTTTGCACTGTGTGAGAAGGAGAGAGCTGGAGAATGCCATATTTACTGAAATATGACACTCTCCACCCCTGTCCCTAATGCTGCCACAGAAATGTGCATCCGTGTCTAACAGACCCACCTTTGCACCATAGTGCTAGGGTGTCTTCGTGAGTCTAGCATAGGTTTTGTACTGAAAGGAAAAATTGCTCCTTCATATCGTCTATCTGAAATGGGCACTATTTTCTGACACTAAAATGTGTCTACCTTTTTAAGTCAATACCATTTAGCATCAGAAACCTTGGGTGGTTGCATGGGAATGCACATGCACCATCCTTGGGATACTCTCTTGGACCTAAGTAATGATTTTCAATACTTATAAGTGATTTTCCAGCATAAAACGTGTTTTATGCTGGAAAGTAAATAGTTAACAACAGATTTAGTTTTGAACACATCATTAAATCTTAGTAAATAGACCCCAGTGTCTTCCACAGTTTTGGGTGAGTAGCACAAATGAGAGGTAGCATGAGCATGATGAATTTGAAGAATTCCAGTTGGCTACAACAAACGAGTAACCAGGGAACAAGCACAATTGTGGTACACTCGAGACCCAGGCCAGATCCTTTAGATAGTATATGATCAGGAAGTTAAACTATAAGGAAGCAGGAAGTAGTTCACCTCTGTTGATGCGCAAGCATTGTAAACATTTTATTATACGCTTACTCTTCTTACTACTCTAATGGTACTGGGCCCTTTATGATTAGACAATCTGCAGCATTTCATTTACCAAAGAGGCAATGATCCTCTGATGAATCTTTCTCTACTGATACAAGGGGTGAAAATCAGGGTGGCCAAAACACCACGTTAACTGTCCAGTGAGGACCATTAATTGACAGCTACCTCACAAATTAGAGAACAGATTTAGGTACACCAATCTCAAGACCATGATGTAGAGATAAAAAATAGCAACACGAAGACCCAACCTCCTGAAGAAGTTAAGTTGGGCTAGCATTATGCAGACCGAAAGCTCTGCAACAGCAACACAGAACAAAAGAGGTAATACTTGATGTTCTGACTGAGCTCGCTGATTTTCCCTACAACACATTTAAGACATCAGTTAAATAGCACAGTTTAAATGGAAGAACCAGCAAGACTCGATAATAGACTCAGGCAGGTATTAGATTAACCTGGTTATTGTACTAAAGATCCAAAATTCATAGCCATCAGCAGTCTTTTCTGAATTTCAGTTACGGCATCAAGCATTCAGACAGGGCTTTATTAGATGGTTAGTATCAGAATCAGTTTACAGAGCTACCATTAAGGCAGAAGAATAGATTGTTTTTTCTAACAGCTCAAATCCTACAAGGAAGAGGAAAGGGTTCAGATTTTTGAGAGAAGATTCTATGCTGATCGATTTTTGAGAACTGTTCTCTTATTTTGGACTGCCGTGCTGATGCTACTGTCGGTAGCTGTTGGACTGAAACCTTGTTTGCCGAACGATTTTCTTTTCTATTTCCTTGTATTTCTTTGATCTATGCTAAGATCAATTAGCTGAGTACTGTTTCAAATGTGTATAACCATGACATCTGTGGAATAGTCTGAAAAAATGATGTAAGCTAGCAAGTGGCTTCATGGGATTAATAGGTAGTTTAACAGGATGCAATGCATTTATTTTTGTACTGTTTAAAATGGATCAAATTTAATTTTTATAGAAGATGTGAATTTGCCCAAAGTAGTGGCATTTTTGGAGAAAGCATTTGAGAAGCAATGTTATATTGAACAGCTTATATCAAATAGTGGGGTAAAACTGCTAGAGGCAGATTTTAGAAAAAGAAGAATATTGCACACAACAGTCAGTAGTTTATAATCTAAGGGTCAATTGGCTGGTGAAAAGAATGAATAAAGTAATTAAAGAGCGTCTGAAGTAGTGCAATGGTGAAAATCTGCCTTGGAGGGAGAGGGTGCGAGAAATGTTTAGGGCATACAGGCCTATGTCTAAGTTGCAGCCATTTTTCATTAACGAATGTAAAGAAAGATTGTGTTCATGCACTGACAGTGGGCACAAATATGTTATATTTAATAAAGGGAAGAGTGAGTTAAGGAAAAACAGGAACAGTATCAGGAACACTTTGATGAGAAATGAGATGTGAAACATTGCAAGTAGGACAGGTGTACAAAACGGTACATCTATATAGTCTAAAGCAATGGGTGGCAGGAGTCAGAGTCGCTGCAGGTGCTTATTTGATGTTAAATAAAGGATGACTTGTTAGGAAATATGCAGGCAAGAATTTGATCAGATCAGATTGCTGGAGTGAGGAGGTTATGTCTTCCTGGAGGGATAACAACATAACGTTCTTCTGTGGACCTCTATACATTTGGAATATGGTAAATTACTACCATATATTATACTCCCCCAGCAACATCAACAGATGTACTTCATAACTGCGTACTTATATTGTCTTCAATGTCTTTCATCAGAGACCTGACGCTAACCAACTGAAAAAAGGATACACTATAGCTAGTTTCTGAGACCTGATTGGCTTTGCAATCAAATATGCTGTCCAAGTTAACTTTGTCAACTGTTTGAGTAGCTGGGGAAGCCTTGGGCCTTGGATTACCCTTGTGTCTTTGACCACCTCTACAGATGTTTGTTCTGATTACAACATATAAATTACTCTTTACCAATCGGTCATTTAACATGTATGTAACTGAATTGATTAGGAAATTATTCATATTATTGTGAAATCTATCAAAGTAGTCCTAAGACATCTGAGCAGGTAAAATGGACTGAAGATACAATGTTCAACTTGAAGGCAGATCTCTCTTGGCCCTCAATTCTGGTGGTTATTGCCAATGAGCCATGCAGACTAAAAAAACAGACAGGGATATTCTGTGTCCTCCCATGTCTTAAACATGGCTAGATCCTGCATGTATACATGCAATCAGTCCTGCCAGACAGCCCCCTCAAACAGGTATACAAAAACAGTATTGATTTTTAAAAATAAATGTATGCACTATTGTATTGCAGTAACCATGGAACATAATTATTGTGGTGATTAATATGGCAGTTGCGTAGTCAAATATTAGATATATTAGACATGTAAAATACTGACATTGCATATGCAGCTTTATAGGAAACGTCACTTATCATCTGCCATAGTGAAAAATGTACACACGACCTGCACGCCTCCCTATGCTGAGAGCAGCTCTTGTTTTTCTGCATCCTGTGAGGATCCGTGAACTGTGCAGCCATAGAAAGCATAAGTCCTTCACAGTGACACACCTGTGATGAGGTTTGGTTTAGTGACACCCTAACACCATGTTAACACTAGAAACGGTGTATAGTAGGTGTTTCCCATGCAATATGATTTCTGTAGACGGACGGATTAGACTGCTTCAAAAGGTGAATACAAGACAAACGGTACATAAAAGTGACTTATTCATACATCGTAGCTGACTATGGTGAGAGTCTGCTCTTTCTGTAAACATATCCCTGTAGGCCAATTATTGTGCATGCTATGCTATGTTTATATTTGGCGGTTTTATAAAGCGCATAGCTGCCTAAAGGCTTCCCAGCGTTGGTAGAAAGAGATGCTGGTGACCGAACAATGGGTTAATCATCAAGGGAACGCCAATGACTTGAATTTTTGCCTGAAGCTGGATTAATCTTCCAGCAACCTCAGGGACATGGAATTCCACAGCTTCGGGACCAGGAAGGAAAAAGATCTACCTCTGCATCTTGATCTCTTGATCCTCAGCGTCTTTATGAGTTGGTCATAGGATGACCTGAAGTACCTCTTTGGTGCATATGGTGAAAGGAGGTCTCTGAGTATGGCTAGACCCCCGCCATTCATTGCTTTGTGAGCCAGGCAGAGGGATTTAAAATTGATCCTGGCTTCGATGGGCAGCCAGTGAAGCTGTTTCAAGGAGTTTTTGCTGATTCTTGTCTTGGAATTTTTAAGAGTAACCTGGCCGCCGCATTCTGCACCACCTGCAGTCTGTTAGTCACATATTTTGGTGAGCCCATATACAGGGAGTTGCCATAATCAAGACGTGAAACCACTAGGGCTTGGACCACAGTTCTTGGTGCCTGTACTGGGATGAGTCATATGTCCATACGGATCATTCTGAGTGTACCAAAGCAGGTTGCTATTAGTTTTTTAACTTGCATTTCCTTTCGAAAGAGAATTATCCAGCCACATGCCCAGATTCTTTATTGTTGGTTTGGGGATGGGAGTTATTCCCCAATCTCCTTGCCAGTTAATCATGGCCCTGGGCCAGTGACTATTTTGGATCATTAGGTCTGTTTAGTTACCTTTTAACTTTAGGCTACAATTGGCCATCCAATTAGCCACCTTTTCCATACAGGGTACCAATTGGAGGTGATTTGAGTTTGGTCTCCCCAACATCGATACCACCAGCTGTGTGTCGTCCGCATATGACACGATCGACAGCCCAAACTCCTGGACAATTTTGGCCAATGGGCGCATAGATAGGTTGAACAAAGTGATGTTACACAGTGAGGTGAGCCTTGTGGGACTCTGCATGAGACTGGCAGTGTTTCCGAAAGACAGGAGGATTCCATGATCTGTTACTCAGAAAGGAGGTAAGTCATTGGAGGGCTTTTCCCTGGATGTCGACCTCCCTCAGCATAGGTGCCAGGGTAGAGTGGTCCACGGTGTCAAAAGCTGCATTTAGATCCAGAACCAGGATTGCGTCTGAACCCCCTTGATCTAGTATTCCTTTGAGCTCCTCAGTGACTACCAGAAGTGCTGATTCAGTATCGTGTTGAGGTAATACAGTTTGTGTGTGATAAGAGTTTTGCATCTGCTTGATGAGTTATAGCACCAGCTGAGCAGAGTCTTAGGCACAGTCACTCATTCTTTCACAAATTAGGCTTAGGTTTGATGATGTCATGAGTAACTGACATCTACATAAATCACTGTCTAGACCACAAACACTGTGTATAGTAGTGGCTTGCCCATGTAATATAGTGGGTGGTTCTCTACAAAAGGATGTTCCTCTCTGTTAGCCTAAACACAGGCTGACTCGCTCAAGGTTAAAAAAAGAACTTGTGAAGAGAGATCTCCCTGTTCCGACATCCAGTACTTGGGGAGAACTGGATATCTACAGAGTAGCATCCAAAGAATTAGGACTTTGTTTCTCAAGCAGCTAGTCATTGAATATACCATACAAAAGACATAACTGAAAGAAAAGGCTATGCAATAAAACATACAACACTTAATGAATAAGCAATCTTTAATAATATAGCAAGCTATTGAGAAACACATGATACAGTGCTATGTTGTGATGATAGGATCAAATGTAATAGGTCAGATATCTTTATAGGTCAGAGGTCATTCAGTAGAGTTTATAAGCCATAGACCTGGATGAACATTTTTTACACTAGTTCAATATTTGATGTTACAACTGATGATGCAAAAAGAAATATAAAATGTTTGACAACACAAAATTGAGAACATCCAGATCATCAGCATGAAATAATAAAAAGAAGCATAGCAGCCTGGTTGGCCTCCTGCGCCAGAAGGTGGAGAAGCAAGGGAAAGGCAAAACAAACATCTAGTGAGGGTACTAAGGTAGAGTGGACAGTTAGCGAACTTGCCCAATCCTCTAGCAATAGATGTTTGGCTACTCTCCTGTGTATTGGATGGGGAACAGTTTTCATTTTGCTTCCATGTAAAGGACTACGACTGAGTAGACATGGCAAATGGCACCACTGAAGAACCCTCCCAGCAAACCCAGAAGCAAGAAGGCCCCCTGGCTCACCGACGAACTCAAGGACTCCAAAAAGACCTGCCGCACCCTCGAGAAAGCCTGGCTCCTCGACCGGACCACTGACAACATGACCGCCCTCAAACACGCGACCCGCAAGCACCACCAGCTCATCCACACCACCAAGAAGAAATCACTGAAGGATCGACTGGACAACAACGCCCACGACAGCAAGGAACTCTTCAGCATCGTCAAGGAGTTCTCCAACCCCAGCACCGGCAACAACGACATCACCCCCTCACAAGATCTCTGTGACTCCCTCACCTCGTTCTTCCACCGCAAGATTGCCGACATCCACAACAGCTTCGGCACACCATCCTCGCACCCAACCGTCGAACCAACGCACCCCACCACGACCCTCCGCACCTGGACCGCAGTGACCACCGAAGACACAGCCCGCACGATGAACACCATCCACTCCGGATCTCCGACTGACCCCTGCCCCCACCACGTCTTCAACAAGGCCGACTCAACCATCGCACCCCAACCCCGAGACGTGATCAACACCTCCTTCGACACCGCCACCATCCCGGAGAGCTAGAAGCATGCTGAGCTCAGCGCCCTACTGAAGAAACCAACAGCGGACCCCACCGACTTCAAAAACTTCCGCCCCATCTCGCTCCTCCCTTTTCCTGCCAAAGTCATCGAGAAGATCGCCAATAGACAGCTTGCCGCCTTCCTCGAGACAAATGGATCCCTCGACCCCTCGCAGTCCGGTTTCAGGGCCAACCACAGCACCGAGACCGCCCTCATCGCAGCCACCGACGACATCCGAGCCCTTCTCGACAACGGGGAAACAGCGGCACTCATCCTCCTGGACCTCTCCGCCGCGTTCGACACTGTCTGCCACCGCACCCTAGTCCAACGCCTCAGCAACACCGGCATCCAAGAGAAGGCATTGAAGTGGATCATCTTGTTCCTCGCTGGAAGAACACAGAGAGTCCGCCTCCCGCCATTTTGTTCCGAGGCCACCGAAGTCATCTGCGGTGTCCCGCAAGGATCATCACTCAGCCCCACCCTCTTCAACGTCTACATGAGACCTCTCGCAGCCATCGCACGCCAACACAACCTCAACATCATCTCCTACGCCGACGACACCCAGCTGATCCTCTCCCTCACCAGAGACCCCGACACCGCCAGAACCAGCCTCCACGAAGGAATGAAAGACGTCACCGAGTGGATGAAGAACAGCTGCTTGAAACTGAACTCAGACAAGACGGAAGTCCTCATCCTTGGACCATCACCCTCCACCTGGGACGACTCCTGGTGGCCCCCAGCCCTGGGCACCGCCCCCAAGCCGACAGACCACGCACGCAACCTGGGCTTCATCCTGGACTCCTCCCTCTCGATGACCAGACAAGTCAACGCCGTCTCCTCTTCATGCTTTCACACCCTCCGCATGCTCCGCAAGATCTTCCGATGGATCACCAAGGCCCTCGTCACCAGCCGGCTGAACTACGGAAACACCCTCTACGCCGGAGCCACAGCCAAGCTACAGAAAAGACTACAACGCATCCAGAACGCCTCCGTCCGACTCATCCTGGACATCCCTCGACGCAGCCACATCTCCGGCCACCTGAGGAACCTGCACTGGCTCCCCGTCAACAAGAGGATCACATTCAGGCTCCTCACCCACGCACACAAGTCTCTCCACAACCTGGGCCCCAAGTACCTCAACGACCGCCTGACCTTGCACACGCCCACCCGCCAGCTACGGTCCGCCAGCATCGCCCTCGCTGCCGTACCACGCATCCGAAGAGCCACCGCCAGAGGCAGATCCTTCTCCTACCTGGCGGCCAAGACATGGAACTCCCTCCCCATCCACCTTCGGCTGATCCAGGACCACCTCGCCTTCAGGAGACAACTCAAGACCTGGCTGTTCGAGCAGTAGCGGCCCCCTTCCCCCAAGCGCCGTGAGCCCCTTCCGGGTGAGTAGTGCGCTATACAAGTGTTTTGATTGATTGATTAATTGATTGAATGCTCACCTTGCACCATCTGTGGAATCTGTTCTTGAACCATTAAACTGTGCAAGGAAACAGCTCAGGTTCATAAGCTCTTTTGTCCTTATTTTTTCAGGCATTGCAGACAATATCACCTTTTAGACAAATCCCTCTCAATGCAAATGATGGGATTTGGGGAACTGGGGTCTTTTTTATACCAAAGTTGGGCATTTCCGGCCTTTGCTAACCATTTTGCTTGTAGTATGGGAAGCTTATTATTGTTGCCATTGATTCTGAATTGCTTGATACCAAAATATTTACCAAAATGCTATGGTGGACTTCCCATTTTCTATGGACAGAGGGAACCTTGAAGGCCAAGTCATAAATTTGACTTGTTTGAGGAGCTCTGCACAATTTGCAATACTTCATAATCCTCTAGTTATTAACGTATTGTTTGGCAGTAATGATTCAATTGTCCTTCATAGGAAAACAACAGTGAGAACATCACAATATGTTCAAACACGCCCAGAGCACCAAGTTGATCAAGGGTATGTAGATACCAATTTAAATCCGCTGTTCAACTATTATCAACATGTGTAATTGATCTGTACAGATTGGGGCCCTATCTAAAGCAAAATCAAGTCAGTACATCCACCACCCAACTCTTGGTAGGAAAGAGTCTGCATTAACTTGTATTGGCCAAAGTCCTTCTCATGGACGTGCGCTCTCAGCAAAGACATGATAAATTCGTCCAAGAAAGTCATGTAAAAAGAGCATTCCCTCCTCTGAAATGTGACATCCTTCTATATGTATTGACCTTCCATTCTTTGGCCATTCCAGGAGCAAGTATAAGGTTCTTCTGGACATGACAGTGAGTGGGAACTCGTAGGACTTCTGAAACCATCAGCAAACCTCAATGGGCAAAGCCCCACTTTTGTGGCCTCTTAATAAATTATTAAGAATGCTGTTTTTACTGAAGTGAATTTGGAGAGTTGGACTTTAGCCTTTTCATGCCTAACTTTTCAAACGTTTAAGGAAGTGCCACCTATCCCATCTGTGTTTTTACTAATGTTCTTGGCCAAAAACTGATTTTCCTCATAAAATTCGCATGGATTACAGCATATGCATATATTTCATTTTAAAGTCTTCCCTTATTATTATTAATGATCTCCTGTGTGCAACCATCTATAGTGTGTTCCTGGTTGCCTTTGTGCAAAAGTTCAAATTCTTCATCTCACTACTAAATGACAAAATTACTGCTAGTGATATTTTCACCAACCCAATATGAGTTCATGTTTATTTGACACAGAATATCTCTGAATTGTGCACCATCATCTGTTTGGAGGGATAATATCTAAGCCATGCATATTTACACCTGTGAACAAAGTACAGATATGTTTCTGTCCTCCCTTCTTTATTGGTTCCTGGACCTCATTAATATCTCTTTGGTCATATTCAACACCATTGCTTTTAGTATGGATCAGAATATAATGCTGTATTTAAAGCCCTCCATCTATTTACAGTTGTGGCCTGCCCCACACAAGAGCCACCATTACATCCCCAGAGAGAGTGCATAAATTACAGCTGACTGTACTGACCATGCATTACTAAACTGACCTAGTTGTGAAAGGAATGCGATGTATCATTTTTCTTGACCTGTGATTGTCCCCCCTTTCATGGAATATACATATTTGTGTCACTTCTTCTATATTATCTTCTCATCATGTTAAGCAGTAAGTACTGAAATGCATTAAAACATATGTACATTACAATTTATCAGTACCTCTATCCCCCCCCCCCCCCCCCCCCCAGCGCCTTGAGACCCTCACAGGTATGTAGCGCGCTTTAGAAATGTAATGATTGATTGATTGATTGATTGTCAGCACATTACCTATCCACCCAGGTTCAGCATAACTATCCAGGGTGACATGCCAGTTCAACTTGTGCCAATCATCCTGGGCTGGAAGCCCTACTTGTCTTCACCTCTAGTATGCCTGATTTATGTTGTTATTGAACACTCATTCCCAGTCCCTGGTGTTCTTTACGCAAAGAAAGAACTCCCACAGGTCCATCCCCAGATGATTAATGCCCTTCTCCCCAATAAAGGCCAGTCTGCAGAGAGTTGCTCTGGTCTTTCAACTATTCCATACATTATATCACTGCTTTTCTATCAATATCAGCAACAACTATAATATAATATATAATATACTGCTACTAATAATAATAAAATAATAATAATAACAATAACAAAACCTTTTATTTTTACTGTGTGTTATTTTCTGATATATAAAAAAAGTATTAAGAGGGGACTATAAGATCCCACGTAATAAATGACCATGGGAATAGAGCAAACCAATGACCTTTGAATCATTCTTTTAGTAGATATATAACGTGAACTATTCTTACAGGTTATACTGCTTCTGTTCGCCTGCACGCAGATATTTCAAACATTTAATCACAAGGCATATCCTCCCTTTTTTGTGCTATCTGTGATCTATAGGAAGGCTTGGTTTAAAAGTAGCACAATGTGTGCAGGAACTCCCCATGTGCACTTATCCTTGCCACTGAATGGGTTGTGCTCTCCAGTGGTGGCCGGTACGGATCAGGGGTGGTGGGTGAGGTGTTGTGATTGGTTTGAACGTTGTGGATCGACACTCAGCAAGTAACAGGGAGCCTGGGCATGTTCTCCACTCAGGCTGTAATGCAGCCTGTGTGGAGAACAGGGAAAGTGCGCATGACTGCTTGGCTGGCTCGAGAGGGTCGGCCAAACAGTCATGTGCACTTAGGAGTGGGCAAATCACTCCTCCCCTGCCATGCCCTGTCATGAAAAACAGCCCCGCCTGCCTTAGCCTCAGGAACAAATAAAATGATAATAACATTCAGTTAATATCATTTTATTTACCTTTGTTACACTGCTTAAAAGCAGTGGGGCGATTCTCCTCCTTAGCGGAGGAGACGCCACTGGTGCTCTCCATGCTATCCATCACTGTGCATGTAAATGGTCATTTATATGGGTCCAGCAGTTTCCACATCTGGGCCTGAAGTTTTCATGTGTGTCGATGTGGACCTTGTCGCAGCTAACTGCTCATTACTAGATATCAAAGAGACTTCCATTTCTCGTTACTGTCATAAAACATAGCTATCTATCATCGCGTCAAGCGAAGACAGCAATACTCATACAAACACAGAATCATACATGCAGTCACTGAAATACTCATACAGGAGCGGTTATACTCATACAAACACAAATGCACACATGCAGACACTGCATTACTCATACAGGCACAGTTATACACATACAGACACAGTTACAAACAAGCCGACACATCAATTTTCATAAAGACACAATTATACAAATGCAGACACAAAAATACTCATACACATGTATATATAAGCAGACACAACATTGCTTATACAGACATAGGTATTCACATGCAGACACAGCAATACTCATACATGCACTATTATACACATGCAGACACAGAAATACACATCCACAGGTATATGCATGAAAACAGAAATGCTCATGCACAGGAATACGCATGCAGATACAGAAGTACTCATCCACAGTTATACACATGCAGACACTGAAATACTAATGCAGACACTGTTTCATGCAGACCTAGTTATAAATCAGGGAGGCATGAGTTCATTTAGCAAGTGTGGGCACACTTTTACAATGCTTAGAATACTACTTATGTGATAAACTAAAAATAATGTAGCAGGGCTAGTAAATCGCCCCACAGGGATGGTAGTGTGCTGGGTAGGGCAAAATGGCGTGGAATCGTCAGTGGTGAAGATACAGGATCTCATTAAGAGTGCCACGGAACTACTGCTACAGATGCAAAGTGGAGTGTGTGTGCACATCTTGTTTGTAACTTGTGTGTTAATGCTGCACCTTTTCCCCGCACACATTTTATCGCAGCTCAAAATATGCAGCACTATCATGTTATATTTCTCTCTGAGGTGCCAAACTCAAAATAGGGCATACTGCACCCGGTGGTACTTTTGAAGTGCAGTATTCCCACCTCACATACATGGGAACTTTTAATGATGCCCTTACCAGTTAAAAAGGGTTATCTTTAGCCCTCATCTCTGCAGGTGACCATCTTTGATTTCAAGAAGAGAGACAGCGAGAGTCTCAACAAGAAAAAATACCGACAAGGGTCTGTCTTAGCATGAAAGAACCAGAGCATAATCCAGGTGCTCAAAGGATGTGTTCCAGATTTGTGAGTTCATCTTAGGCTGGCACCCATGTAATGAACTCAAGTTAAGACACTTGAGGTTACAGAAGACATATATAACACAAAAAGTGTTGATGGGTCTATACAAAAAGGTCTACACATGTACACATCTATCCACGTTGTCCTGTGACATCCTACCCATGGAAAGTGAAGAACAATAAACACTAGAAATACTAGGAAATATCCTGATCTTAATGTGATCTAAAGAGAAAGGATACCCATCAGTCACCACACAGAACCGCCCTTCATCATTTGGGATTCCTTAAAGACCAATCACTTGCAGAACCACCGGTAAACGGGGAAGCCTTAATCTAATCACCTCTAAAAAAGCCAGGAGGTTTCCAGTGGAGTCTAAGTATAGATGATACTAGTTTGTAGGTGGGTGTGAGACTGATTTGCAGTGCATGTGAAGAAAAAAGTGAGTGAGTACTCTTGAGGACCTATTGAATTTTCCGATAAGACAGTTGCCCATGTCTTCCGAGACAACTCCTCCCGCAGGATGTTGGTGTCGTCGGACCACAGTACGATCCGGTCGGACTTGGACAGTAGCCTACAGCTCTTTCCTACAGTGACGCCACAACCGGCTGATGGAATACTGGGATAGCAGTGCCTCTCACACTGCCTGCAAGAACAGGCCCTAAGGCCAGTGGACACATGGGCGGTGAGACAATCCATCAACAATTGCATATCCTTTGATGTTTGGTCCACCGATACATTGAAATGTGTTATGTTCTGATCTCAATATTACGCTTGGACTCAGGGTTGGACCAGATTAATGTTTGACTACATGATGGTGGTGGCTACCATTCCCCGCTTTGCAACTGCTACTGTTTACAATGTTCTATTTCAATGTTCTTTTTGTTTGGTCTTGCCTGGTTTGGATTGTAGGCGTGACCTGATGTTTGGGTTAGGTTCCGGGTTCCTTAGTTCTGGTACATTGACAATATTGCACATCATGCGGCTGCATCTTCTCATTCATAGTAGGAAACTCACAGGATTAGATGGCGGAACGGTTCGTAGACAAATATAAACTTGTTACATGGAACGTCAGAGGGTTGGGTTCTGTCCATAAAAGACATAGAGTACATGCCTTCCTGCTGCGCCGGGGAGCGCAGGTGATTTTCCTCCAGGAATCACACCTAATGGAGGCAGAAGCTGCGAAAATGAGGAAGAAGTGGAGGGGCAGGTAATATGCACTAATTATTCTGCATTTGCCCGCGGGGCGACGATCTGGATAAAGGGGGAAACACCATTTGTGTTGCTGGACAAGAGGGTGGACACACAGGGCAGGTACATATTCCTACGTGGCACCCTGGATGGTTCACCGGTTGTGTTAGGGAATATTTATGCTCCGAATTATGATCAACACAAATATTTCCTGAGTCTGAACTCCATTTTGGCGGGATGGGAAGCGTATTCATGGCTCATAGGAAGTGACTGTAACGCGGTCATGGATATGTCATTAGGCACTTCCCACCCACCTCTGAGGGACACAATGGTTTGTAAGCAGGCTAAAGCTCTATGCGACTGGGTCGAGGGTTGGTCCCTGTGTGACGTATGGCGATTTAAACATCCAATCTACAGGGAGTATTCCTTTTTCTCCCTGGTGCACCAGTTACACACCAGAATTGATTGGATTATGTGTTCCACCTCCATAGCGGATGAGATTATAGATACTACACACTTAGCGAAGACCTTTTCGGACCATAATCCTCTGGAGGCAGTTTTTAGCTGGGGTACAGTGCCCTCACCGGTCCCAACATGGCGGCTCTGGCCTCAAAAAATTAAGGACTCTGCCTTCTGTAGCACGCTATCCACTACCCTTCAAAACTACTTCATGGAGAATCATAATACGGCCTCTACAGTATTGGTCGAATGGGATGCCTTCAAGGTGTTAGTCCGAGGGGCAGCAATCAGCGCCACAGTGTGAGCCAGGCAGGAGATACATAAAAAAACTACAGGACACAGAGGCCACTATGTCACGACTAGAGCAGGAGGCAGCGCGCGATCCAGCGAAACAGACAAACATGCAAGACTTACGTATTCAACACGCAGAATTACTTGAGACACTGAGGTTAATAGATTACAGATCTTACCCACAAGTACATCACACAGATGCAGATAAGTCGGGTACTTTGCTGGCTAAGTTGATTAGAAATGACCCCAGTATCACTGCCTTTAGCTACATTAATCTGCCGGGGGGAGGAACCGCCACCACGCAATGTGAGATTAGTGAGGCCTTTAGTAAGCATTATGAAGAACTGTATAGTGCGCCCCCTCGCTTGGAGGAGTTCTACATTGATGACCTCCTTACAGACCTGCCATACCCACAACTCCCGACTGGCATGGCACAAGACCTAGAGGGGCCCATTACTAGGGCGGAAATTAAGACAGCCATTGCTGTGCTCGCTCGTAATAAGACACCGGGACTAGATGGTCTGCCAATAGAATTCTTTGAGGCAAATTCCGACATACTGATAGCACATCTGGAGGAGCATTAGAGGACGTCACTAGAGTTGGGGTACTTGCCTCGTACAACAGCTCAGGCCTTGAGAGTGTCCTTGCCTAAACCAAGAAGGGATCCGACTGACATGACAGGTTATCGGCCCTTGTCGCTACTTTGCATGGAATACAGAATATTAAGTAAGGTGCTGGCGAATAGAATTCAGCCGTATCTTACCAAATTGATCCATGTTGATCACTGTGGGTTCGTACCTGTGAGGAGCACCTCATTAAACTTGTGCAGACTGCATCAGATCATGTCCGCCGATCTGACACGTTTTCCGAGAGCTGGCTGCATGTCCCTAGACATGAGGCAGGCATTCAATACCCTATCTTGGGACTATATGTTCAGTTCCATTGCACGCTTTGGTATACACCCAGCATACATAAAATAGGTAATATTGCTATACACAGCGCCCACGGCAAGAATCCGTACAGGGAAACTGATATCTGGGGAATATGAGGTACACAGGGGTACGCGCCAGGTCTGTCCCCTGTCTCCAATCCTGTTTGTTCTGGCACTGGAACCACTAGCGCTCCGCCTACGGCGAGACGCAGGCTGCTACGGGATTCCCATTGGTAAATCCGTGCACCTAGTATCAGCCTACGCTGACGATCTCATACTATACCTCGCAGATCTGCTGGGGGGGGGGGGAGGTCAAGGACCAATCCCTGATATATTTGCGGAATTCGCAACAGTGTCAGATCTCCTCATCAAAAGGAGGAACCCCAGCCAAACGCACTTATAAAGGTACTTTATTCCATGGGACGGGGAGGGCCATTTAATTAAGTAGCTCTACCTTAGTATCCATATACATGCCCGGGTTCAGCTAGATTCCACAAGGGTTCAGTGGGTTGTAGAGCTTGGTCGAGACTTAGCGGATAAAGAATGGAGTAATATACTGGAATACCCACAGAAGGTCTCACGTAATGCCAAGTTCAAATTTATCCAGAGCATGATAGTGCACAGAGCCTACCCGACCCCACGTAGACTGCACAGAATGTACCCAGATACGGCGCATCAATATCCCCGGTGTAAATTACAGGAAGCGGACCTCCTGCATATGTTGTGGGCGTGCACAGGCCTTGTGGAGTTCTGGAGAGGGGTTAACATAAGTTAGAGATAGCCACTCGCTTGTCCATGGGAGACACACCACTAGAATACATACTAGGTATTCGTAAAAGGACGAAAACACATAAGGTACAGTTAAGTTTCCTTGATTTGGCACTCATAGTGGCAAAGAGGTCGATCACAATGCGATGGAAATCAGCCAGGGCCCCCACTGTATCAATGTGGCATGGCGAAACGCTGAGATGGGCTGGTGCTGAAGGCGCGGCACTGTGCAGGGAAGAGGCCAGCGGCCTTAGAAAAAAAACAATTTCCTGGAATGGGATGCAATGGTGGAAGCCTACAAAAATACCTGCCTGGATGATGATCCTATGGTCCCAAGAACCCAATAACAGTTGTGATGATCAGACACAAAGTACAACAACTTAGGGTGGTTCCAAACGGAGTAGCAGAGTCACGACCTGTACATAGAGTAATTACACTGTAAGAGGATGTTGCTTCAATTATTGTGTTGTATTGTGTTGTATGGCCAGAACTAGCTATGGGAAGAGGGTGGTGTAAGAGGGGTGGGGAGTGGATTAGTGGGTGTTGTTTGACACACTTATTTACTAAGAGTCTTGTACAATATACTGTAGGAGTAGTGTGACCCACATCAGTCGCTGACTACAGCTCTCTTCTGTAGTGTTTGAGTTTAGAAGCTAGAACTATATATGTGACAAATTCTACAGATTTAAAATTGTGTTAACGTATTGAAACACTGTATACTATGATCAAATATGTGTATTGAAAAGGCGGTAAAACAAAAGAAAGGAAAAAACCCAATAAAGTTTGTTTAAAAAAAAACATTCCTACTTATATGTGATATATTATTGAAATGTTACTATAAGTATTAATAGTATTATTATTATTATTATTATTATTATTATTATTATTATTATTATTATTATTATTATTATTATTATTAATAATAATAATAATAATAATAATAATAATAATAATAATAATTAATAATAATAGTAATAATATTATTTTAATAATTATTATTACTGCTGTTATTATTATTATTATTATTATTATTATTATTATTATTATTATTCATATTATTATTATTATTATTATTATTATTTTAATGTGTTAGGCCCATAGCTACTTGTGAAGGTGAGTCAAACATAGTAAAAAAAAATACAGGAAATCATACCCATGGAAGCATTTTATGAAAATATAAATACGATACAAATTAGGGGGCCTTGAATTTTCAGTGAACTATTGCCAAAATAGGCAGTTTTGATGCCGAAATGTTTGACAGACAGCAGGAGAATTTAAAAACTGTTAAAAATGACAGCTTGTCTTTATGTTATGCTTTCGTCTGTAGTCAGCTGCCAAGATTAGTCGGTGTTTAATATCCACATTAAAATGGACTATAGGCTTAATTTTTGTTTGCTGAGTTCGAAAGTTATATAAGTGAGAAGAAACTCCATACTATCTTTTTTCTGCAATTTCTAAAAATATCAGTGCGGCGAAGGAGAGCTCTGCGGACTAGCACACGTTATGTTTGCGCCTTTGTGTTCATGCTATTCAGTCCTTTATTTACATTATGACAAGTGTTCAAGTGTGCCTCCAGTGCTGAGGAAGCGAGCTTTGCAGATGGTCCCCTGCAAAAATCACCTCAGAATATGGCAGAGCAGCAGATGGCGCGTGCTAGTCCTGCCAGCAGCCTGTCCATGGAAGCAGTGTGCAACATCCTCTCGTCGCCTCAAGCTCGCAAACATAAGGGAAGGAAGATATATTTAAAATGTGGGTTAATTCATTCACTGCGCCTCCACTGATAGTGTTTCCGCGCCGCTGTTCAATCAGACAGATTTGATGTAATTAAATTACACAAAGCAGGGTCATTAAAAGATCATCTACACAGGGCCAACTATTAAAAACCTGGTACAAATTCCTTAAACGTTTCCACTGATAACCAGATCAAATATTGGGAAACCTTCCAAGTTTCAATGCATAGGTAATCATTTCACAGGTGGTATTTGATTATAGTAGGAGGTGGGATGAAGAGCAACTTCTCGACTATCTCTGCTTAACTAGGGTTTCTATGATACTTTTATTTCTGGTCCTAGCGGTGGTCTAGTGACACAGACGTGGGTGCTGCTAAATTGGGTACATTCTGAGCAACACTCGCTATAGAAACATGTGCTTTGGGTCCACCTTGTGGTCTGTGTGGAAGAGGGTTTGCATCACTGCTGGGTGCCTTTTATTAGTTTCTCTAATAGCCCTTGTCTCTGTGGGTGTTTTGGTGGAAAGGGTTGATGTGGCTGTGGAGTCCTTTCTATATCCTGTAATGAGAATGCCTTTGAACTTTCGCTGGGCCTTACAAGGCCACTTGTCTGTGACTGGTTCACCAACATTGGCTCTGTCTGCTCTGTCTTCATATGTGTTTTCACCATGTTGTCCTTCACAAGCAATTTGTACATTGTTGGCATCGGGCTGATCAGAAAGCTGGTGAGCAGAAGTGATCTCCATTCATGGAGCTGAGGCGCGCACGTGTAATCCTATATGCACTAGTTTTGTGACGTCACTGTGCCGCTACACTGAATCATGCTCTTTCTAATAGGGGCAGGTTCATCAAATGCGGGGGAGGGGGGGTCGAAGATCCTCACATCAAGTGGTGTTGCCCACTCACAGAGTTTATTGGGTTAAACGGTGTGCACCTCATCTGAGAGTGGATTCTTTCAGGTGGCACCCATCATTTCCGTGCTCAGCTGTACAATCATGGAGGATTCAGCACATCGCTTTGAAGGACACAATTCTGGCATGGCTGCCATCTACCATCTAATAGTAAATGCTGTAAACTGTGCGGCGCACCATGTAATGCTTTGTTTCCCAGCATTAGGCGCACGTTTTCATAAAAAGCTTATGGTGCTTTTCTTCTCTGTGCTCCTATCACAAGAAATTACACAAAAACACATTTAAAAATGAATGGGATAGTTTTCAGAGCTGACCATAAATGGTCGAACCACAAAGGGGCCAAAAGGAGTTGTTATATTAAACATTATTTATATTCTGCATCTGTATAATCAGGCGCGGCTGGCACAGGTAAGAGCAGTGGGGCGGGGCAGGTTGTGGGGAAGTCGACAGACGAAGGGATAGGTAAAATTAAATAAATAAATAAAACCACTTAGTTTGTGCTCGCTGCAACTCCATGTCAGCGATGCGGCGAGCGCAAGGTAAGTAGTTTTATTCATAGTTTAATTTAATTTTACCTATCCCAACATCCGTAGACATCCAACCCCCCCACCCTGCCCGCCCCGCCCCCGTCCCACCGCTCTTACCTGTGCCACCGCACCGGTGTATTACACATATGCAAATCAATACATTCTGGGAGTGTCTAGGTTGTTAAACATTCCTGCTAAAAAATGAAATAATATATTTCAGCTCCACAAAAACTGAAGATCTTCCATGTAGTTAAATAAGATGTTATTGCTGTATATTTAATTACACTGATCTGTAACAGAAGTTAAACTGATAAAACTGGCTTTTGCATGAAAATATATTGTTTCTCCTCTGAAAACATAACTTTGCCTATACATTGTTTAGAGACAAAGAGTGGGAACCATCAGGAGACCAAGCTCTTTAAATGACCTTGATCAAAGTCAAGAAGAGAGGGAAGTGGATTTTTTGAGGCTCCAGGTACTTGAACAGCAAACTATTATAGACGAACTTTCCAAGGTACGTATGCAGTAGCGATCAGTACAGTCTTAATGTTTCCAAATTGTTTACTTCTCATGTGGAAAATAGTATCTCCTAAAACTAGCTCAATGCTTCTTTAAAAACATATGAGTACCTGTTCCTGCGATCAGGGCCGAACTGGCCATAATAGGCACCGGGTGTTTCCCCAGTGGGCCATCAGGGTGAGGCCAGTTTTGGACCCCTGGGGGGCATTTTTGCTACCAGGGGACGATTTTGCAGCATAGGAAGAGGTGTGGCGCGCGAAGGAAGAGGTGTGGCGCCGCGGCCAGGGCGACTGACTACGGAATCTGGGGATCACGGTTTGATCCCCGGTGCCGGCGGCAGATTAGCCCAGCACCATGTGACTCTGGGCAATAGCTTGCTTAATCTTCCCGACTGCCCTCAGCGCCTAGAGACCCTTACGGGTGATTGTTTGTGCTTTACAAATGTGGATTATCATCCTCAGCCCCCTGTAACAAAAGCTTTCCACTAACCCTACCCCCTTCTCAGGGGCTGGCTGAGCTATTTGCCAGGGCTGGTTACGGTTCCCAGTCCGGCCGTGCCTGCGATTTTTATTTTTTACAGACATGAGGACATTTACGTGCATTCATTCCTTACGGGGGTCTTGAAGAATAATTTCAGGCTGGCAATCCAGAGTTCCAGTTTCGCCAGCAGGGACAGAAAATTGACCTGGGCACCGCAAAAAAGTGGCCTCCATTAGAGAATCAAACAGCTAATAAAATGGCCTTCATTTGCAAACTGGGCCAGTTATAAACTTCTAAATACATTCTGTGTAGGTGTTTTGCAAGATATGAGAAACTGCATGTATTTGAGCTTTCTGCAGGCAATGTTTGTGGTAATATCAGGCAAAACAGCAGTAAAAACTGGCACCAGACCTTAAAACAGGCCCGCAAACAGCCAGAAAAAAGACCCACAGACTGATCTGTGAGACTAGTCCTTCTGGCACTGCCAAATTGCCCTATGGGCCAGTCGGACTCGGAAACTGCAAACACGGCTCTGCTCATTTCCCTCTTTTTCCATAATGCCTCAAGAATTGAAGTCAGAAAATCCTATCATTGGGCATATTGATTTTTATAAATTCTATTTCCAGATATAGGTATTCAATAGAACAGCAAACATGTATGATGTCTCATGGGTGTGTTTAATATTGTCATTCCTAATAGAAATTGCAATATTGAGAACTTGATAAGATTGTCAGATCACTTAAACATTAAAATGCTGTTAGCCAAAACTACAATGTTTTCAATTTGTAAAAGGAAATTGATAGTCTGTGGGTGGCCAAGGGAGCCGTTATACACTGCTTTAGGAAGCTCAGGAACTGCGCCGAAGTTTCATTTTCGCTATCCACAGGGTGAGCGAAAATCAGGTGCAGAAAGCCTCGAATGCTGAAATGATACCAAAAATGTATAAAATGAGGAATTATACGCATAACGTGTTTAGATAGTGAAGCACAAATTATAGAAACAGAAATGAAAATGAAAATGCTCAACGCAAGTCTGTGATATTGTTTGGCAAATGTGATGATTTTTATACTAATTCATATGTGCTACTTTATTTTTATTAGACACTTGAAACCGCCGGCTACGTGAAAAGCGTGATAGTAAGTAGCATTTTTGACATTTATTATTCACACTCTGTCCGTACAAAAATCCGAGCGAAAAATAATATGTGAAAACATTAATACTCTCCCACTATCCTGTTTTTTAACATATTTGATTCAATTAAAGCAACTGTAGGCTGTAGAAACCAACGAAAATACAAGATTGGCACAATATCGCGTGGCTATGTAATCTGGGTACATTTTTTTGTGCCGTGAATAACAACAGATGGTTGTGTGTGTGCGACGAGGGAGCAAAAAGTAATTACTTTCAGAAGCAGCAATCAAAGATTCTCGAACACGCCCCAATAATTTCTTCATTTCCTTAGTAATTGCTTATTTTGTTGATGGCAAGACCCACTGTAATGTAAAATCGCAGGTCAATTATGAACCTGCAAGTCATAAAACACCCCGACGCGATATTATACCACACCATGTTAAAGAGTATTATACAAGTCTGTGCTTACTTCAAGATCTGCTCATTAAAACCGCTCACAATCATGTCATCATTCTCACACGCTTGCATGACATTAAAACAAATACCTTTACCATGTATTGCCTTTACCACACACGTCTTTACCAAACATGCCTTCACAATGAAATGGCAACGATATATCAGGTGAGACCACCCCAAAAATATATATACTCTCACACACACACACACACACACACATATATATATATATATATATATATATGTGTGTGTGTGTGTGTGTAGAACAGAAGAGGGGTTCATGTCGAAATCTCCCCACCTCACGCTATATGAAAAGTTATCGTTTAGAGAAATACAATCTTTTAAGTTCTGTAAAAAAGGGCAACAGATTAGAAATTGCCAAGGCGAGGAACAAGGGTAAGACTGTCCTATCTAGAGCTAAAGGGGATTGGGAAGTGGAACAATGGACAGTAATTACAGAAGGTTTAGAAACGGGGGATCAAAGGGCCTTTTCGAAATTGATAGCAGTTATTTCACGATCTGTCAATTGTCTAGAATCTGTAATAAAACCAGATACATGGGTAGCCCATTTTGTAATTTTGTACAAGGGGTTGGATTGTACAAAAAGTCCTAGCAGATCTCTAGCAGGAGGATCATTTGGGATTGAGGGGAATCTTACTGACGGAGAAAAGAGAGTACCCATTCTCACTGCAGCTTAGTTACATTTTACCTTAGATGAAATAGATTTAGCACTAAAACAGATAAAGAAAGAAAAGGTGTCGGGGATGGATGGGAATCCGGATGACCTATTCCTATCCCAACCAGAAATTTGGTCCCTGCACTCAAATGCAGTATGTAATAGTATTTTAAAGTGCGACCCAATCCCCCCCACTTGGTATGGATCTGCCATTATCCCCACATATAAAAAGGGGGAAAGGAATTACCCCATGAACTATAGGCCTATAAGCCTGTTGGATAATTCACAAAAGATTTTTTGCAGGCTTGTGTTATTTAGGCTCCATGACTGGATAGAGGAGAATAATATTCCCGAAGACACACAAGTGGGTTTCAGGACTAAGATTTGTACCTTGGATAAGGTCCTTTGCTTCAAGGTGATATCTTGGAGATATGTAACCAAGAGACGTCAAGCTCTATATGTTGCTCTCATTCTTCTGAGAGCGGCATTCAACATGTTCCCCAGGGAAACCCAATGGAAAGTCCTGGTCGGTTATGGAATCCCTAGAGACTTGCTATGGATTTTGAAGACACTCCATGCAAAATCATATGCCAAGGTGGGATGGAATATGGCAGGAGATGTCACAGATAGAATTGATGTTAAGCTAGGGATGAGACAAGGTTGTGTTCTCGCCCCCACACTTTTGCCCTATATATCAATGGAGCGGTAAAAAAAGTTGGCAGATTGTAGGCATGATGCCCCTAAATTAGCAGGGGTGTCCAAACCGATCTTAATGTTTGCAGATGATACTCTGCTAATATCCAGAACACCAATGGGGCTTCAATGAGAACTAAATGCCTTTGTTGCCTTTTGTGAGGAAAGCGGCTTAGAGCTCAATCCAACTAAATTTAAATTTAGGGCTATAAATCCCCATCAATCGCACAGACGGAATGTAACAATAGAGAGGATGCTCCTTGGGACCGTTTCACATTTCAATTATCTTGGTGTTAGTCATTTTACACCAGAAAGCATCTGCTATAGGGAGGAGCCTCTGGGGGTGCAGTGACTTCTGCTATTACTGTATATAAAGTCTTGATATTAACAGCAGCAGTCAATGGAGCGGAGATATGGGGATATGTCACATCAGAAATTTTAACTAATGCTGAGAATACGTTTATTAGGGTTCTCTTTAAACTCCCCCAAGTTCACCTATCACACCACTGAGACATGATCTAGCTATAACCCCAAAACATTGAATAACATTACTCAAACCTTTGTTGCATTGGATTAGACTTTGGTCTACCCAAGAGTTAACAAACTATAGGGATTCTGTAAAGGAATTGCTAGCTCTTGATAAGGATGTGAGTACTCCTTGTTTGAATGCAATAAGGAAAATATGTAAGAGAATAGGATTGGGAGAATTGTGGACAGTATCAGATCAGATCCCTAAAGCAGACACACAGAAAGTAAAGCATTTACATTGGGAGAAAGTTCTGCTGCAAACATGAAGAGTCCATCAGGAGGGTTGCATAACAGGCCAGTTCCTGAAACACAAATGTGTCCCAAGGCTTGAGCCCTATATGGATAAAATGTTTCCTTTCCAGGCCAAATGCCTATATGTGCAGTGTAGATGTTGCCTTCTTCGGCTGAGCGATCATACCTCGAAATGGTGCAATAGATCTACTAACTTAAAATTCTGTCCAAGTTGGCCACAAACTGTTGAGACGGAAGTGCATTTTTTGTTTTTCTGTCCTCTCTATAAGATAGCACACAAGAAATGGATAATTGCTATGGGAATTAGGCACTAATGGGAACCCTGCAAGTCTATTGAAAAGTGATTCAAGAGAACAAATAGTTTTTGCTGTATCTCGGTACCTTTATTGTGCATGGAACCAAAGAAAAAAGGCCTTTACCAACTCCAAGCTTTGAGTAATGAAATCTTAGTAAAGGTTTGTTTTAGTAACATTTGGATGTTTTTTTAATGTTGACATGGGAACTGAAGGCCTAAATTATAGGTATATTATTTGTTTAACTGAGGTGCACACATGATTCTACTGGCTGGCACTTGTATTT
Organism: Lissotriton vulgaris; assembly: GCF_964263255.1. Classification (NCBI taxonomy): domain Eukaryota; kingdom Metazoa; phylum Chordata; class Amphibia; order Caudata; family Salamandridae; genus Lissotriton; species Lissotriton vulgaris. The sequence goes on along the minus strand of NC_141693.1, from coordinate 938,212,792 downwards.
GAAGCCAATCAAATTTATGCCAAAGCAGTATCATAGCATTGTTATGAGTTGACATTAGATCCACTTATCTTTTTTAACTTATTTATAGTTTTATATTGTATACATAGGATTGTTTATAATATTCTCAATCAAAGAAGCTTTATTTGACTATGCAAGTCATAAAAGCATTACAGATAAAAAGTAAAAAAACAGTACAAAAGTTCAAATCTAAGTTAAAACGTTTTTGCACAAAATGCCAAGAATGGCAATCGGAGCTATCGCTATATAAAAAAACATTATATGACATAACAAGATTAAAAAATACAAAGTATAGACAGTCTCATAAGCCTTTACAATAGTGTTGGGCCACACAAGTCACAATATGCCCACATGCACCTACACGATTTTAAAGGATTTTATCATGATCGTTTTCCAACCATAATTTGTTTGGAACGAATGTGCCACATCCACCTCATGAATTTTGCCACTGGGGTTGCATACCTAGGCAATGGATCAGAGCAAAGGATTCGCAGGGCTATGGTGTGTGAACTTCTGCCCATATTCTTACAGAGCTTCGCCAGCCAAACTTTACGTGGGCCGGCGTAGGCAAGCTAGGCTAAAAGCACATGCAAAAATTGATTCAATATATTTGGTACACATATGATATTTGTTATCCCCTGTGGAAGACCATTTGGAAAAAAAACACTTCAGGAGTAAAGATACTGATCTGAAATGAAAGTAATGTTTTCGGTCCATAAGCTTTTTGATGATATCTCAATAGGGCTTGAGGCTTGGGCATGATTTTATCTGAAGAAAGAGCCCCGAGATTGAGGGGGGTCATTGGTGCCTAAACACTTCATGTGAAACCATATCCCAGAAGGTTTCTTTGAGGCTGTGTTTTGAACTGAACATTGAGGTAGATGAGGAATCCCACAGGTGTGATACGCCCATTTTCTTAATCAGACTTCTCAGATCTCGCATCCAGCTGAATTGGGGAAACAATCCAAATTGATGATATCCCTTAGGCCGCTGTGTATACTGCCAGTTCTGGCGTACACCATATTCTACGCCAGTATAGAATTGGCCGTAGCCTAGCTAGATCCATCAGGGCTTTCCTGCCTAGGTCATTCCTTAGGGGGAGGGTAGGTGTACTCTGTGGCAGACTAGTAATCGCGTGCAGAAACGCATTCTTGGCAATTGTTAGCTGGGTCAAATTCTCTAGGCCCCACAGCTCAGTCCCATGAAGGACTAAGCTCACCACTTTGCTGTTATAGATTTGAAGTGCCGAACTAAGGGGCTTTGTCAGAGCGGTTTTAAATTCCTTTCTAAGGGTGCCAGCTAACTGCTGATGCTTTAGTGCCATGACTTCGATGTGTGGCTTCCACCTCATGTCCTTCTGCAGTTTGATGCTCAGATAAACAAAAGCATCAACCTGCTCAATGGAGAGCACATCCATCATAATTTTCCCCTTGAAGGATCTATGCTGGTTAAATGCCATGAACTTTGTCTTGCCTGCATTAATTTTAAGACCTCTCAGGAGACAAAACTCTTCATAACGTTTGAGGGCACGCTGCAATCCATTCGGAATTTTGAAGATTATCAGCTTGTCATCCGCATACATTAGAATGGGAAATTTTCTTCCAGCTAAGACAGGATAATCTGTGTGGATATCATCAAGAAAGTTTGCGACTCCGTTTATGAAGAGAGAAAACAATGCGGGAGCCAACACACATCCTTGACAGACACCCTTTCGCACGGGGAAGGGATCTGTCTTATTTCCTGCCAGCCCCCAACGCATTTGTGCATAGTTTTCCTCATGAAGGCGGGCAATCAATGAAAGTAAATCGAGTGGAATCCCCATCTCCTTCAAGACCTCCCACAATTTATTCCGTGAGACCAGGTCAAAGGCGGGTTTGAGGTCGACAAAGGCAGCATACATGCTACCCTTGCCGAGAATGATTATCCACCAATATATAAGAACAAAGCAAAAGACCTGTTCAATTGTGATAATATGGGCCCTGAAGCCTGCCTGGAGAGGGGTGAGAATGATATTAACATCAATCCATGCCTGGACCTTGGCAAGAACAAGCCTGACCACCACTTTCTGTATCAAATCTATAAGGATTTTTGTTCTATAGTTGCCAGGCATGGATTTGTCTCCTTTTTTATATATGGGAATCCTCTCCTCCCCGCCAAGTGGCCAGGATAGGTGCTACTTGGGCTATGCCATTAGTGAGTAGTAGTATTTAGTTGGTCCATTTTGGTCTGTCATACAGGAAAATATAGGCAGGGATACAGTCTATCCTCGGGTCTCTACCACCTGTTAAATCACTAAGTGCACCACTGACATCTGCCTCATCAAATAACCTGCCAGCAGGGTAGGAATAGATTGTGAATGGTAATTTATCTTCTGCTTTGTCATCAGCGTATTGAGTGGCAAAGTGGCTAACCCACACATCGGGGTCAACATGATTTTCCGGTGACTGCTACTCCACCCCTGCCCCACTTAACCACGTTCCAGAACCACTTGGAGATGTTACTGTCGCAAGATCATTTTAATTCCTGCCATCCGTCCTCATCCCAAGATTTTTTGGCGCAGTGGATAACATTCTTGTAAGTAGACCTGGCAGTCCAGCCACAACACCCAACTTAATTGATTCACCAAGGGCTTTGCGGGCACATCTACATTCATGGTTATACCAGTGATGTTTAGACCTGGTGTCTTTCGCCCTAGCCTTGCTCGGTTTTTGGAAGTTCCCACAGATTTTTTAAAACAGTGAATTGTGCAACTGCGTACATTCTTTGGCTGATTCATGGTTAAGGAGGCATGACTCCATCACTCTAACTGTGCTTTCCAACTCGCTATTATAATATTTATTACATGTGATATATGTGATTGTAAAACTTTCATGTCTAGGTAACTCAGTCACCAGTAGGTAGTTTTACTAATTAGGACCTAGTTTCCATAGGAAAAGTGTTTTTTGTTTTGCCAATAACTTTTGTGCCATTTGATAAATCTTGCTGAAATTTTCCAAATTAGTATGACAGTTGGTTCAGCTGCGGTCTTGCAAGTTTTGGGGTAATTCGACATGCAGTGTCTGAGAAAAAGGGGGGGGGCCCAAAAAGCTTTTTCCCCATGAAAATTCCCATAGAGATTCTGGACACGACCACAGCCCAAACGGAATTACACCAAATTTGGCAAAAAGGTCTTGCTTCTGAAAGTGACCTTTTTGTTATTTGGTGTAAATCCGTTCAGTAGTTTTAGAGCTATTTATATAAAACCACATTTGTGTATTTCGGGAGGCAACCCCTCCTCGAATCCTCCCCATCTCGTTCAGAGATCTGATTAGCTACCAACACTTTAACCAGGAATTGTTGGCAGCCATCTTGGGACTCAGACTCAGCTGAATCCCCCAAAAAAGGTTTAAGAAAAAAGAAAAAGGGTCAGGGTATGAATAACCTGACCCCTAGCCTTGGTGCAGGGGTCCCCCTAGAACCTTATCAAGGCAAAAAAGCATGATAAATAATTGCTGAGGAAGTGCGGCGGAGTCACAAATTCGCTGGAAACATTTTTTTAAAAACAAGCGTGATCAATCGCAGTCTCCTGCACTTGTTAGAATTTCAGTTTATCATACATTATGAACCGCCTCATGGCCGATATGGCCCCCCCGGGGACCACCACCTTCCCGGAGCCATGGGCACAACAAGCACAGTACGCCAGAATAAAAAGGGTTCCCACACATAGGAGAACTTGAAAAACTGAGTCCCAATGAAATGCATTTCAGAAGAGCTCCTGTTTCTTATCCTTTGGGATTTTGTGAAACCCCTCACCGACATTCACACCCTGCGTTTCCATCTAGGTGCATCTGCTGTGCTGAAGTGTGCCTTTCTTCATAAAATCATCTGCAATGTTTTATGACCCTGAAAGGGCAAGAATAACTAGGAGTTGATGCAAAAGAAGAAAAGACAGTTCTGGGGCTGAATTTCAAAGGTCGCCAAAGTATCTGATAATTTACACACAATTCATAGGCTTCCTGTGTTTACTATCAGGTGCACACGCTTTATGACACAACTTGACTCATCTTCTCCATGTTTGAAGTGAGAGTGTGCGCATGGTTATAGAAAACACAATAGTTCCGCTAATGAAAGGGGTGGAAATTAAGAAAGAGGGAGTGGCGTGAAGTCAAGCAGTGCAAGGAGGTATGAGGGGGAAAAGGAGAAAGAGTGTGCATCGGAGGACAGAAACAAAAGAAGAGAGAGGAAGGCAAGAAAGACAGAATGACAGAGAGAAGCAAGAGAGACAGTGAAGAAAGAAGTGTTTGTGAGGATGTGGGAGAGACAAAGAGAACAAAGTGGGTGAGAGACAGGATGAGAAGGAAATATGGAGAGAGTGAGTGAAGGGTTTAAGGCAGTGAAAGAAAGAACGATTATGAAAGACGGTGACAGATGAGAGAACTGAGAAACGTACCGTTAGAAAGAGATGAAAATAAGTGATACAAGAAGAGATTAAATATGTGTGTGTCTGTTTATAGGTTTGTATATGTATATGTGGGTATTTGTTTATGTATGTGTGTGTACGTATTTATGTGCATGTGCAGATAAGTACGCTATGTGTGTTTGTGTGAGTTGATATGTAGCTGTGTGTGTCGGTGACATGCATTTGTGTATATGTGTATGTGTGCACAGGGATTTTAATGTGTTGTGCTTGTGTGCGTGTATGTAAGTGTGTATGCGTTGAGAGAGTTAGAGAGCGGTGCAATGACGAAGAGCTAGCAAGAGTGAAAATAAAGAGGTAAGAGACACCAAGATCTGAAAGGATAGAGACAGGCAGGGAGGTCTGGGTAAGAGAGACAATGTGGCAGAGAATGAGACTAAACTGGAATCTGAGTATGAGTTTGAGGTAAGGGGGAGCTGGAAGAGAGCAGCAGAGGAGAGAAAAGTACAGCGAGATAGAGTGAGAAAAAGGGAGAGACAAAGAAAGCCCGAGAGACAGTACGAGACGAGAGAGTGAGAGAGATTATAAACATTTACAAGGTTTTAGGGATATGCTGAGGTAAAACCAATATTTTCTTTATAATAACCAATTTACCAAAATAATCTACCTGCACTCTAAAGTTGATTATTGAAAATAGCTTCTAGAGTCCTTTGTTTCCGAAACCCTCCTTCTAATCGCAGAAATCACTGGGAATTAAAGAAAATACATACTTAAAACCGTATTTCCTTAGCAAGTGCCACGTCAAACTAGCTCTTGGGTTTCTATTGCAATGAAGCAGCACCTTCCTGTGAAAACGTGATCCAAGTCCGGGCTGGAAGCAGGAGTCTACCTGCTGCACTGCAGCAATTAGTGGCATTGAGGATGGTGACTCAGCAGGCTGGGGTTAGAAGGGAAGGCTGTGGCAGTAGGGCGGCCATTACACGGAGCCTGGGTTAACTTACCAAGCTTTGGGTACGTCTTTCCAGTCTGGTCTACCCCTGGTGCAGTAGGCTTGACTGGAGCATGCTCTGCTCACAGGCCCTCTCGTACCCACTGGCAGACATGGCCAGTGACAGGCCATTCTGACTATTTCAGTGCTTGGAAAAGTTCCCTAATCTTGATGCTGCTTTGATAGCAGGCCACGCCTCCTTTCTCCACCACTCTGCAAACGCACCTCCTGACGCACTACTAGTTGGGGGATGAAGTCCTCATGGCTATTAAAAGTCCTTGGGGGCCAACTACCCCTCCTGTTACCTCCAGCAAGTCCCACACAGTGGGTTTGCTGAGAGGCTTTCGGTGGACACACCCTCTCTCCTCCACTCTGCAAAAACGCCTCCTGGCGCCCTACTATTTGGGGGACAAAGTCCCCTTGGCTCTTGAGAGTCCCTGGGGGCCATCTAGCCCTCCTGTTACCTCCAATAAGCCCCACACAGCTGGATTGCTGAGAGGTGGTCAGACGCCATGCCCCCTTTCTCTGCCACTCTGCAAATGTGCCTCCTGGTGCACTGCTGCTTGGGGGATGAAGTCCACTTTAGTCCTGAGGCCCTCAGGAGGCAAGGGGACGTCATCGCCCCACCAGCAGTGCACAGAGAGGCGTGTTGCAGAGTGGTAGGAAAAGGGGCATGGCCTCCAACCACCTCTCTGCAATCTCACTGTGTGGGGCTTACTGGAGGTAACAGGTAGGATAGTTAGCCCCTAAGGACCCTCGGCGGAGAAGGAGACTTCATCCCCCAAACAAGAGTGTGCCAGGAGGCATGCTTGCAGAGACGTGGAAAAGGGGGGCGGGCCTCTGGCGAGTTGCCGGGTTTTGATTTGTTTTTGTCTTTTAAGGGAGTAGGGCTGCGTGGCCTCCCTTCCCTTGAACCGGTTGTGCCCCGGGGACCCCATCCCCTGGGCCTGACCAATTTTTTTTTCCAGTAATAAAGTAGTGATCTCACTGACCATGTCATGAGTGATGTAATATGTGAGGTCAGAATAAGCAGTGCATTGCTGGGGCACAAGTTATAGTTAGCTCAGGTAACTATAACTGCTGAATTTCTCTGGTTTTGTTCTAGTGAAATATCAGCCTAACTATAACGTCTCTGTAACCTTTGTTTTTTCTGTGAATTTCTAAGGTTTTTAAAATGCTAATTCCTAACTATAATGTCCCTGTTACCTGTGTTTTTTTCATTGAATATATATATTTTGTGTGAGCAAGTCAGGAGACTCTGTCGAAATGCATTACAGTGAGAATTATACCAACCTGCTGTGTCAGTGTCTGGTTTTGGAAAAGGGAAACTGGAAATTGTGTGTCAGTGTCCGGTTTTGGAAAAGGGAAACTGGAAATTGGAGTTTATATATAGTAGTTGAAGACTAAGTATAGTCGAAACGCGTAGGCCGTCCTATTGCTAATGCACATGGTGTTTGTGTATTAATAAAGAAACTTGAACTTAGCTGCTGTGGTGCCGTGACTTCTGTGGTGACAACGTGAGCCCAGGGGATCCGAGGTGATATATATATATATATATATATATATATATATATATATATATATATATATATATATATATATATATATATATATATACAATCACAGTCCTGATGCCAGTACGCCTTTCCTCCTCCCTTGGAGAAGCGAAATCAGGAACGGACCAACCACACGGCAAGTTTTTCAAATTTCAGAGCTTTATTCCATAAACAGCAGACATGACACACACTCACCTGATATATGCTTACCTTTTTGTTGTAAAGGCATGCGTGTTAAAGGTAAATACCTGGTGTTCAGTGTTTTTACTGGACCCTACTAACTTGTACTTCCACTTTACTTAGTGTATTTTATCTCTCCTTCGGTGGTCCTCTGATGGATCTTGCTCATCGCATTGAGGCGTGAAAGAAATTAGGGTGTCAATGTTGGCTACCCAATGAGGACCAGGATTAGTAACCAACTTATAGATTGATAATTACATTCAGATATATTATTCTTAGGACCATACTGTAAAGATACAGGATGGCAATTGGAAGCCCAGTTCTCCAGAAGAAATTTAAACGGGCTAGAATCACACAGACTAACAACTCTGCTACCGAAATACAAAAGAGCAACAACAGAACCTGATGTTCTGTAAACAGTTTATGACTATTTCTGCTATACATTTGGACTCTAAATATCTCAGACACAGTCCCTGTGGAAAGAACATTTATGAAATGTCATAGACTCAGAGTTTAAATTAAAGTTTAAAATAATTAGTAATGGGGGAGGAGCCAAGATGGCGACCTGAACGGACGTGTGGTCGCTCGGCTCCGCCGGCTCTGGAGACCCGCGCTACATCCTGACTCCTATCCTTGGGTTTCCCTCGCCCGGAATATGCGGGACACGGAGCTGATCCTGTCGGTGTCCCTCTGATTTCTCCGCCCGCCCGGAGTCGTGAGCTCTGGGCGGCTCGTCTCTGCCCCGGGTCGCCGCCCGCACATCGGCGCCTGCCGGACCTCGCATGCCCCGAGGCGGACAGTCTGCTGCGGCGCCTGGCTAACACACGGGCACGCTTTCACCCATCTGCTGCTTGCCATACCCGCGTCCTCAGCCCTGCCGAGATCCAGCGGAGCAGCGCCGGCACGGATACTTGAGGGCTCATGAGGTTCCCTTTGTTTGTGGCCGCCATGTTGTCGGACGGACTTCTCCGTTGCTGTGCAGGCTGCCGGTGAACTCCCCACGGCCCTATTTGCCTGCCTCACTACTGGTTGTCCTCTGCTCCCGTGACACACCGGAGGGGGTACAGTTTGTTGCAGGGGCAATATCTACCTCCCATCGGGGCCCGTGGCCCCCGTGTCTCCCCCTCCTGGTGCCCTGTGGACGGCTGGCAAGATGGCGATGCCTGCTCACCAGCGCTGCGGAGATGGCGCAGTGCCCTCCTCCAGGGGAGGTGAGTGCATCCTTGCGCAGGGGACCGGAGTTGACTCTTCCTCCATGAATAGAGGACTACGTGGAGCACAGCCGGACTACACCCTCAGGGACGTGATGAATATCCTGGGTGAAGTACGATTGGAAATGCGGCGCTTCTATAAGGTACTGGCTGAGACTCTGGATGCCTATATTACTGCTGAGAGCCGAATGCAGGGGGCCCATCCCCGACAAGAGCCGGGACTGACTATGTTGCAGCTTGTCGGCCCACCACTATCTCCTGGAGACACTGTATCGATCGAGAGAACCATTGTTGGGACTTTTGAAGATTTGTTGCCGCTAGTCGACTCTGCTGCTGTTACAATGTCTCCCCTTTGTTCTTCAATCAACTGTCTGCCTCGTGCACCAGTCTCGCTTAGCTGTTCATTGCTAGCCTGTTCTCCTGCCCTGTCCCCTTCTCCTTCTTGGAACGATTTTATTTCATCCTTCAGTGACTTTTGTCGCCAGTATGTCTTGGAAGGGCATTCTCCTATGGGACTATTGTTTGCGAGGGACGGGCTATGCTTCCTCTGCGGTGATGTACCTCCCCCATCCTTGAGGCGGCCATGTTTCTTTGTCGACGCAGAATGTATCGTATTACCAAGTTGGTTGGGTGATGGACTGTATCCTAGATCGGGCCAGGGTTAGGCGATATCCTAGTTGCATCAATACAGTGGCGGGTGGAGGCGGGGAGAGACTTGGGTTGTGTATGTGACACGGTGTACTATTTTCTGACTCTCTCCAATGGCAGGATCTTTGGTGAAGTTCTCCGTTAATTGATATTGGGGCGCAGACTGTTAAGATGCCGGCGGTGTCCGAGCGTGTACGAAGTGTACCTCCTCCTCCAATGTTCTTTTTCTCTATGAGAGTTTAAGATTAGATTAGTCTTTTCTTACTCTCTATTCCTTATGTGGGTTCTCCTGGGGCGACAGGCACGTTAGTAGGGGGGGGTGGGCCGTAGCCTCTTCGACGTGCAGGGTGGGGGGTTTGGGTTTTTACTTTTTCTTTTTGTTTCTATGGCCTTCTTCTTATCTTCACTCTTATTTTCTCTCTCTTCCCATATATCTCGGGTCAGACGGGAGGTTGGGTTTGGTTCCTCACGGGATGTTCTTTGTGGTTTGCGTCCAAGTCTGTATCACATGGTTTATTGATTCTATTATTAAGATTTTGATTTACTGCATCTTTATTGAATGCTTACAGAACTAGCTTTTCCTTCCTTTTTCCACTATTGTTTGAGGGCGCATATCCTGTCATGACTTTTCCCAAGTAACGAGTGTCCCTCTTATGTGTCCTTGGATCCTTTCTAGTTGCTATATAATGAACCCTTCTATATCCTATTATACTGCAGGCAATCTAGATGGTAAATCCTGTTGTGATATATTGACTGGGCGGGTGCCAATTGGGGCGACATCTATTCTTGTGCTTGTGTGTCTTTACTGTGAACGATTCACGCCAATCCTTTGTTAGCAATGTATAATTGGTGGATCTCCTCCACGTGGCTCGCCCGCTCAGCTACCCTGTCTGACTTTAGGGTGATTCGTCAAAAACATAAAATGAAACCCTCCTTATCCTTTTCCTGTGACTCCTTGCTAATCCATCGTAGTGTTTTTACCTTTTACTTGCTGCATCGCAAGGTTCCCCGGAATGGTTGTATGTTGTCATAGCGGCCGGCCCGCAGTGGTTGTAGGCTGACGCTGTGTACTGTGTTCTCAAAAATAAAGGTTTTCAAAAAAAAAAAAAAAAATAATAATTAGTAATGATAAACAAAGCATCAGTCGACATTTAGGAAGCTGTGTTATGAGTCTCAAATTGGCAGGTTACACGTCCAAAGGAGGATAGTTCATTGAAGGGATCTTAAAATAAGCAGCTTCAATTGAAATCTCGGCAGGACATTACGAGATATGGTTCTGCCAAAGAGTCCAAGGAAAGTCTGCTAAGCAAGATGTTCCTGCCATTTGCACGGACAGGACGGAGTCCATAAAGTTTTCAGTATAAGCATGGGGTAGGGTCAGAAAGCCGTCTGATCGGACCAAGAATCAGAAGAAGTCGCATTCACTTCCGTCCTAGCCATTTGATAATATAATTCATTCAGTCCGGATGTAGCACCAACTGTTTTGCACCATCACCATCCGACATTCATGAGTTCATCTTCCACTCACAAGATGCAAAAGTAGTAACAGATAAGAATTTTCCCTCAACAAGTATGGGAATCGACTGTCAATCTCAGGCACGCAGGTTCAATCTCAAAAAGCCATTCAAGGTTGGACCTTTCTCATGTACTAGTTGCAAATGTCAGGTTCTTATAGGAGTATCAATATTCTAATATAATATGTATCAATTTTCCATGCGTCTTATGAGAAAGTACAAAAACGTTACATGAGTGAGAGCTGAAATAGAATACATTCTCAGAGACATCATAAGAAAGTGCAGGCCTAAAGACTAAAGTCAAGTTAATGTATCAAATGGCAACAAAGCATAATTGATATATGAGTGTATCTTTAAACATAAGCATCTGAAAATGCATTAATGCATTTGTCATGGCAGTCAATTATCATAGATTGCCTCATGAAACTGTTCAATAGCAAATATTGTTTATTACTACATTGAAAAACATATACATGTAATATATGTGCATACTTTTTTTATTGTTTTAGGAAATTTGAGACTCTACGCATATACAGATCGCTTCAGGAGAGTTTAAGCTTTCTATCTGCTTGGATAACAGTTTTGCACCAACTTTTCATAATTCAATAGTGTATTTCAGAGAGAAAAAAAGAATGGCTTTGTGACCAATTTACATTAAAATTCAGCATATAAATCAATAAAATTGCAAGTAAAACCTAATATTGTATCATATCTATTGCTTTTATATATCAAGTCTTATCAATTGTTTAATACCAAATGTTCAGTTTAGATAAGTATTACTTAACTACTTTAGAGTGTTTAGCGTGATTTAGACTTATACGAAAATCAAGTGTTAAACATATTTAAACACACATTATATCATTTCCCCACTATTTCTACAATCTGAGCATTCTTTCAGAGTGCATGTTCTAAATTTTCTCATAATCAGTCATTTTCTAAGACGTGTGCAAGGTGCACATTCAGTTTATGTGTCTGTTATTATTCTAATTTTCATTTTAAGTTTAAGTTTCATGTAAAGAGTAAGTAGCCTTTAAGTTGCATCAGTGGTAAAGACCTGCATAGTAAAGGCAATGCATGGTAATGGCATTGCGTGGTAAAGGACATATGGTAAAGGGAATGCGTAGTGAATGCCAGGTTGTAAAGGCTGTTTCCCTTCTCACACTGATCTGTGACCAAGCATGCTTGTGCCTCTTTTGCTCCTTGCATCAGATTATGCTTTTATGTACTTTAACATGAAATCGAACCATCTGAGAACCATATGCTGACGTCATACTGAATGATCATGCTTTGCCACAAGGGGGCCTAAAAAATCAATAAAAGAGGCGTGCAGCTTTATAGTGAGACCAATCAGAAAATAGTTTTGAAGTTTGATCCATTATTCTTAAATGTAGTTCAAAACCAAACCGATTTCTGACTCCTTTCACCTCGGAAAGCTCTTTTCAGATGACATACACTGATTTCAAAAGCATATTTCACGAGAGAAATATGACGTATAGGCACAGTTTGTAAATATTGTTGAACTTTTGCTAATCAATCGTTCCTTTTAATTTTTTTGTTTTCAAAGCTTTTTGCATCAATATCCTAATAATTAGTTACCTCCAAATTATAAATACAAGACACAGTATAACATGCTGTATAGTTAGGTCTTGAGATAATGGAGAATACTCTTGGAACCTCACGTGAAATATGTAAAATAATACCAAGTGAAATGCATACAGTAAATGTTAACTATGTATGGACTCAAATCTTTTTTACTTTTTTTATTTGATGACTGTAGGAAAGAGATAAACTTTTAAGATACAGAAAACAACGGAAGAAAATGACCAAACTCCCAAAGGTAAGCAACTACTCTAAAGTGAGGATGTACCGCAATGCATAGCACGAGTAATGAATCAGATATGGCATCCTGCTTAATGAGGGAACTTTGATGAAACATACATTAATGGAGAGAAAGTACACATTTAAAAAAAATTGCTTGAGAAACTGCACACAACGTTAAATAAGGAGGGTCACCTATTCATGTTTTATAAACTGTTTATTCATCCTAAAAATATCAAAATACATTTTTCAACTATCTATAAGGGTGGATTGGTGTTCATATTGATGGAGCTCGAAAGATCTGCATGGAGAGCCTTTATTGAAGTAAACTATTATGCTCTCACTCACAGTAATGTATTTTGGATTGATGGGAAAGCAGAGAGAAGCAGAACATGGCACATTTTAAAAAGGCTATTGGAATGAGATCAGCCCAGTGTTCCCACCAAGATCTGTGAAAGTAAAATAAAACATAAAGAAAGCCACTTTGGCTCCTGTAGTGTTAAAGGTGAGTGGCAGTGAATGATGCCACACTATATCTACAAATCCAAACTGACATCATCAAACAAAGCAGCATTCTAGAATTCATATTGTTGGTGATTATTAGAAATGCAGAACTGGGTAAAGAAAGCTGTTTTTTCTCTACACTGGATGGCTCCTTTATTTCATTTTCATGCCTAGATGGGTCTTACATGTATGTCTCCGACGGAATTACATTTTATTTCCTCTATCCAAGGCATTTTGAACTCAGGGAAACAGAGAGACAGCATGTACCTAATAAGTAGCTGGATAACTTCAAGCTACATCTCCAGTGAGTTTCATTCATCCACTGACTGGCCGTTTTTAAACAAGCTGTCCATAAAGTGAGATGTTCCGGCTAATTTTAGACCCACTTTGTTGTTGCTGTTTCCAGTAAAACCTATGGAGAAGTCTATTACTTGTCAGCAGTATGGGTTTCTTATGGGAAGTTCCTTGCTTCACCTAAAACAGGCTGGTTAGTATTAGGCCAGGTTTGGCTATTGAGACTGTGATTGTTTCTTTTGTACATAACTGCACAACTTTGTGGATGAGAGTGTTGTTGGCTCCCTGATTCTGTTCAATCTGTCGGCAGCATTCAACACCTATAAAACAACATATTCTCCTGGTGTGCCTTACAGATTCACATCTAAATGGTACAGCTGTGATTCGATCCATCATACTTTGCATAGGGACATTCCTTGGTATGTTTTTTTTGGTTATGTTTGAAGTGGCGTCTGCCACCCACAAAGAGTAGTGAAGCGGGGCAAATGAATGGTGGGTTAATTTGGCGACAATTACACTGACCAAATTGCCAACATGCATTACATTTTTGTAACTTTAAAATTCGATTTTTGTAACTCTAAAATGGTAATGTAATGCATGACAGCGATTTATTGCACATTACCACACATATAAAATATATTTAAAATATAAAAACAAAATAAAGTTCACTTACCTGCTGCATGTTCTGGCTCCAGTCTAGTGTCCTCTCTTCCAGCATGGCCCAGCCAACTCCTTTAACCAATCCTGGTGCTGCTTTCATGTAGCTAATCAGCATGAGAGCAGCACAAGGATTGGATAGAGCCCTCTCAATGCACCAAAGATCACTAGAGGCCTTTGCTTGTTCTCAGCCTAACTATCTAAGGCAGCTGGATCCAGCGGCTTGAAGTGCGTATGTCTAGCTGGTTGTCGTAAAACAGCTGGACAAGGAGACATGTGCACTTTAAACCTAAAGTGCCCTGCACATCACTGCTCTCTTCTGCTGCTAATCAGCTGTGGCCCGTCCTAACACTCAGCTTGGGATAGGGTTGTCGAAAAATTAAATGGTAATAAATTAGTCAGTCAGTCATTAAAACTTTTTTTGAGTTATTACAACCATAAAAGTATACACTATACATTTATAAAACTTTATAAAAACACGAATTAAAATTTATAAAATTGTGATTCAGTCTTTTCCCGGAGGATAACCCCGACAACACTATTTCTAACAGTATCCTCCTGAGATGTTAAAAGCACATGAGAAAACATATCTGACTAGGCCTTCCAAACACAATACATACATTAAAGTACAATCTCGATAACATACACCTATACCTCTGTATTCTGGAGGAACCCCCTAACTCGAATCATGTATTTCCCCAAAGCGCTGGCTATATCCAGGTTTCCCATCCCCACCAGGAGTTCTGCAGCTTGCTTCCTATTCGTAATCCTGTAATTTTTGAATAACGGGCCTAAGATCTCCTTACGTATATCAAGGGTCCTCCTATAGTCTAATAAAACATGAGTAATGTCACAGGTGGAGCCTAACGTACATGTGCAATTGCCATTACTATTAATCATGAGGTTTTTAACCCTGGTATTTACATAACAGGGGTTTACACCCATTCTCAGTTTTAAAACCTCTCTTCTTAGTTTCTGACTCGGCAACCTATCCAAGTACGGGTAGGGATGATCTTCTGAAGTCCATACTTGGATCATATGAGACACTGATATTTTTTGCCGAAGGTACTCGTGATCACATGTACGGGACACATCCGCCCCCAATGACCATAGTTCTTTTTTGCCTATATTGGTGTGTCCTAACTGGGCATCTAGTTCTATTCCTAACTTCCCATAAGCTTCCTTTAATGAGAGTCTGACTTATTTAGCCCATGATAACTCACTGGAGGTAATTTCCTCTCTACACCACTGTAATATTTTTCTGGGCGCCTCCCCTATCTCCAGACGCTGCCAAAACCGTATTAGTGCCATCCTGGTTGTAATTGCCCAGGAAGTGACTCCCATCTCCAATCTTGCTGCCTGTACCATAGCTGATTTTGGTAACGAGAATAAGCTTTTCAGGATCATACCCTCTTCTTTATCCCAACCTTTTTTCCCACTGAGAAGGAGAACCTCTGATCCGTATAGGAATTGCACAGGGACCATTGCCAGATAGGCCTTAATAACCGGCCCGTCTGACAAGTCTCCGTAAAAGCTATTAACTTTATTACTATTTTATTTTTCATCCCTGGGGCATGGGTGCATTTGAATTGATGGAGTGATGCTACGCTGCCTTGAGGAGCCGCGCCTGTATGTTTGTTCTACCACGCCTGGTGTAATAGCCTTTAAGAAAGAGGGTTCCCAGGATAAATAGCGGCAGGAGGTCTGGTAAAAACTGAATGCCTAAATAACCCTGGAAAGGGAGAAGACAACCTGCCTCTGATAGAATAAAGCATAAATATCTCGCTATAGTAAAATATTTATAACACAAAATGGATCGAGAAGGTTCATAATGTTAATCTTGTATAACAGACTTCTAATTTTTTACATAGTTTCTTTGCATAAGAGCAATAAGGTCAATGTACTTCTAAGAAATAGCATTCAAGTATTCCTGTTATGTTGTGCGACTTGCGTTTCGATGTAGGCCAAGATGTAGCCAAACCTTCCTCATTGCACAGTTAAATAGATTCCTAACTTGATGGAGCGTTTGGAAATAGAGGGGGAAGGCAAAGGAATAAAAAAGTCCCAACAAGGTTGTGTCCCCTCTTGTTGGAAATAACAGAAGGGGAACAACCTGATCTAATGGTCCAGGATCTATTTAAAGAGACCGTCTCTGGTTGTCCTCAAAAGTCGGGGCACTTCGTCTGATTCCAAGGAATTGCATTCCCATCACAGTAAATAGAATTTTGGCATGTCATGAAGATTCCACAAGGTTCGATCACTGGTAAAACAAGACTTTACTTAAGACACTGGCGTTCGCTGAGGGTACCGGCAATCATAGGAGAGCTAATCCAACCTTCGTTGTGTCCATCCATAAAGCTGCTGGCGTGCTCTTGTGCAAATAAACTATGTAAAAAACTAGAAATATGTAATACATGGTTAACATTATGAACCCTATGATGTCTTGAAGTGTTCTTTTAGTTTATAAGAGAACCCTCTTATGGAAAGACATATTTAAGACCTTAAGCTTTTGGTTTTTTGCTTTGATTCCTGTTTACGCCTATAAATGTTAGTTTGTGTGTACTTTGAGTATGCAAGTGGAATGAGTATGGCTGTGGTTTGAGACAGAATTGGTTTGGTGAGTTTGAATTTGAATGAATGGATGAGGAGTTATAAGAGAAAGAGATGTATTTATTACTATATATTTTTGTATTGTTTCAGCAGTGGTTCTAATATATGTATGCAAAGTTTTTGCTACTATATTTGAATAAATATCAAAGAAATTAGACAAAGACATGTGGCAAATGTTTGTGTGAATTTGGGATCTCGATCCATTTTGTAATTTAATTATTTTTCAATAGCAAAATATTTCCGCTTTATTCTATCAGAGGCAGGTGGTATTCTGCCTTTCTCGGGTTATTTAGGCTTTTAATATCAGCCTTTGGCCTATATCCTTAGTGCTACTCATCTTATATACCCATCCATCTCATCTTTTAAGCTAGTCAGATGTGGTGCAGTTAAACGTCTTATATTTCAGAAGGAAGGTTAAACTGTATTGTTTGACAAAACCTTATCTCAAGCAGTGAGTTATCTTGATATCAGTTTTTTCTTTAATGTTGTCTAGAGACCTACCTCAGAGTGTGTGTGTTTGAGCACTAAAATAGCCAGTATAAATACAAAGATAGAAAGTTACCTTAAACACAAAAGGGGACCAGGGATAATTCTGTGGCCTAAAATCTGTATGCTAAGAGTAATACTCTCACACAATTATAAGAACATGTACAAGCATCACATTTTTATTAGTTTTCCACTGTTGTTATGTTGTAACACACTTGTACATAGTGCAGTGTTGCTAAGCATGCCTATGGTTGGTTTTGAAAGTGGCCATGGATATAACTGAAGCCATCGGGTGTTGGTTTGATCGAAATTTTTCACTATTCCACCAGGGACAAATGGGTCACGAGTGAACGTTTTTTTAACTATAGACATTGTTTTGATTCAAGTACAATTAACTAATGCTTGCAATATAAAAAACAGAGTTGAAGTTTATTAAAATAGGATTTTCAGGGATTTTACAGCATGTAGCGAAGCCTAGATGAGGACTCTACATTCTTGAAAATGTTCTAGGTATGCAAGTAATTTTTTTACCTGGACAAATTCAACCTGTGTATCTGACTGGTGCTCCATTATGGTCAGCTGTAATCTTAATCCTTGCTTGCGGTTGGCACTTTTGCCTTTTGGTCCTATTTTTATTTCAAACTTTAAAAACTCATATCTCTGGATTCCCTTATTTGATTTTTGTTGTTGTTTTGGTGTCATTTTGTTCATTAAAATATTGTTGGAGACAAGGAATCAGGATCTATAATGTAATTAGTAAACTTATTGTAGTTGTCAGTATGGGTAAAGTAGGTGTACCATCAGATAAACTTGTAGATCGCTGTTATGCTCTTATGTTTCATCTGATTCTTATTTGTATTTATCCCTTAGGAAAATGCCTCATTGAAATTATCAATAAGAATCCATGTCCTGTCAAGTCTCACCTGAATAAGCATGTGTCAAATAGTTAAATTCGGGGCCAACATGCTCTCAAAAAAGTGCACTACTCAGTCCTTTGTCTCTAGATTCTTGCGTCCCAGTGAAGCATACATCATTCCAGCTGAAGGACCCCAAGAGGGACAGACATGGGGCAGGCATAACATGACTGAGAATGCATCCTTTGATGTCAACATCACTGTGTCAAAAAGTCTGAAGCATTGGGGTTGATGGATAATATATTGTCCTCGGGTGCCATAGATACCATGAGTATGATGGTATATTTGCTGGCTAATTATATCCATTTATAAAGATAATAGGAGTCTCTTATGTATCAAGAATGATAATCTTTTTTAAAGCCTCATAATGCAACTTGTGAATGGGTTGGTGCGTAAAGGTCTTGGTGTTTAGTGGGTAATGTAATTATCTCATGCTCTGTAGGTTCATGGAGTGTGAGGCCCTCACTGAGGGGTAATTAAAAAAGCTTTCCAAGCAATGGGAGTCTCTGATGTCTCAAGAGGTGTGATTTTTTAAATGTTAAAGAAAACTCAATATGGAGTTGGCCTGGGAACAGTCTACTCTCTGGCTGCAAGTATCTGGTTTCGAATCCCTGATTCTTATTATATTTGAGGGCTTGGTGATGTAACACTCACAGTTATATTAAATATGTATTTGTGTTGCCCCAGAAACGATATAACCTAGTCTATTTCAATATCTATATCAACAGTTTAATAGTAAGATGAATTGCTGTCTGAGTTAGTTAGTTATTGGATCAGAGATCATGTTGTGTCAGTGTGTTAATGGTGTAAGTTGTTCTTAGATAGTCATTAGGCTGCATTTTTTATTACTGGTTCTTGCTTTCCCAACCATGATAATATGTGTATAATATCTATACATATCCTGTCAGTGCACACAGCCATGGGAGGTCTCTATTACCATCTCTTCATCTGGGATAAGGATATCCATGGGATCTCATCATTGAGCCCTAACTTATCCATGTGCAATCTGCAAATCCAGCATTGTTCTCTAATAAAAGGGAAGTTGGATTTGTCTTTTAGTGGCTATAAAAATCTGGTTTGTCAAATACAGTCCACCTCAACTCATCTTCTGTGTATCCCTGTTGTGCAAGGGGATTAGTTTGTTGCTTTATTGAACATTTACATTTTATATAGTCTCCGTGTTCAATGAATCCAGTGTAGATCTTTCTATTTATCATTTCTCTACATCATAGAAAGCATAGACATCTAATCAAATATATAACTGTTTAACTATTGCATTTTGTCAGGTGCTGTAATTCCCATGGTGTATTCAATGGTGTTCACTAAGGAAGCAGCTTACAAGTTGTATTAGGCCCTATCCATAACATGGTTTAAGACAGATTCATGTTTGCACCAACATGTCGTACAAATTCTGTTTCTATTTAAAGGCAAATAATATTTTTTTTTAAAGGCTATTTTTCCTGAACTTAATGTGATCCAGTGTTTCATAATCAATTTCTTTATTTTGTTGTGGAAATTTGAATATGTGGCGACACACTATCCAATCATAGGGGGATTAGGATGTGTTTTAAAGAGAGCCTAGCGATTGTTATTCTTAGTCCACTTTCAGCTCTCTTGATCATGGGTGTCAGTTACAAAGATTGTGGTTCTTTGGTGAGAATGTCTGCATATTTGGAGAAAGTATTAAGATCCAAACAGTTCCACATACCCATAGGAACTGACCTACAGATAGATTCTCTTTGAGTGCTCCTGGATGGTAACTGTAGAACTGTTGCAATGAGTTCCTGTATGTCGGTTACTTATATATTTCAGTAGTCATTTTTTCATCCTGGGGGTATATTAGAATGTCCACATAAGGTAAACTCCTATTAATATATTAGCTTATAAACCTCAAGATTCTATTGAAGTGGTTAAGCCTTGTCAGGAAATTAGCTATTCCGACACCCTTTCAGATTATTAAAGCATAATCAATCAAGTATTTTCAGGGCTTTAATTGGTCATGAAAGGGATGAGACTGGGAATACATGTGTTTCTTTTCACAATGTGTGCATACATTGGTTCACTAGGCTGAGGATGAAGGCACTGCCGATTGATGTTTTAGTGTATCACCGTGGGATGTCGATGGAGGAGTCCTCCACATGAGAACTGCTTATTGTCCTGATATAGCGACTCGTGTTTTAAAAATTCATTCTGCCCATGTGCAATTATAATGTAGTGCTTAATGACTTGCTACATTCATATGTCCGACAATGCCCTTGATCCTAAACTGAGCCATAGACAAATTAAAACTACAGTGGCATTTAATTAGTTTTTTTTATAGTGCCTTAGCCCAAGCGGCTGTATTAGGAGCAGTATACCTGCTGCTCTTGTTACTGCCAAAGACCATATGGTCCTATATGCATTACTTCATTATGATGGACATTAGGCTCTTTACCCTAAAAATGATCTGCATTGTGTTTGTTGTTTTTGGCAATGCTAGCAGAAATTTCAAGGCTCATGGTTAAAGCCATCATCTCAGCCTACTTCCCCGTGGAAAGCCTATACTCATATATAATATTTGTGAATCCTTTGGTATGTATTGTCAAAGCTTCATAACACAACATTATTCACCTTTCCTCCTCTTGTGGCAGCAACAGAGTATTGTCACTAGTGACATCCTCACTTGTGTTGCAAAGTATTGTCACACGTGTTACAAAGTATTGTCAAGCGTTTGTGCTAAAGCATGTAAAATAAGAGCCAAACTAGTATTGAAGCTGTATCTACACCCTAGAGGCCCGATGTAGGTGATTCTAAATTACCACTTCTAAAATACCGAATCATACCGATTCGGTATTTAAGAAGTGGTAAATTAGAAGGGGGGAAATGTAGGTATTTCAGAATCGGTAAATACCGAATCGTTAAGATTCGGTATTTACCGATTCTGTAAATACCGAATCGGTAAAGCCCATTGATTCCTATGGGCATTGCAGCCCATAGGAATCAATGGTCATTACCGAATCGGTATTTACCGATTCGGTAAATACCGATTTTTCCAAGGGTGCATGGGGTGTCACTTTGACACCCTCTAGCACCCTGAATTCAGGCACATGTGCCATGTGGCACACAGACATGACCTAAGGGCATGTCTGTGTGTCACATGGCACTGGTGTGCATGCACACATGTGCCTGCACACCTGTATTCAGTATTTTACCACCCAATAGGATTGGGTGGTAAAATACAGATTCTTAAAGCCCTGTGGCACTCTGACATGTGCCAGCTACATCTGCATTTACAGAATCGGTATTTTACCGAGTCTGTATTTACCGATTCGGTAATTTTACCGAATCGGTAAATACAGAATCAGTAAAATACCAATTCTGTAAATGCATGCCCTACATCTGGAAAGCGTAATACCGGTCGGAAACGGACGAATTCGGCCGTTTCCGACCGGTATTAGGGCACCTACATCGGGCTCTAGATGATTTAATGTGTTGCATCGCATGGACATATTTAATTGTAAAACTGTAGAAGCTTGGAGGCGGTATATTGTGTTGCGACACTATGGCGCAGTAGTAAGAGTCAGACATTATTGATCCTTAAATATCTGCATGTAACCTGTGCAGCAACAACAGTGAGACTCCATGTCTGGCTGTTTTTGGAACTTGCCGTTTCCTATGAAAAGTAGGCCATCTGCATTATCATTTATTTTCACAGAATTTAGTTGAGGAAAACGATCATTAGTACAAGATGATCCATGCCTTGTATTTTAAATCCCATGCATGAAGTGTTCTGAGATATTTAACACGAGTTGCAAAACACCTTAAATAGAGTTAAACAAAGTTAAAGAGATACAGGCTTTCACAGTAGAAAACGTATATGTTGTAATCTTTATTTGGATGCACCTACTCCAGTGTAAAGGTATGAAAAATATAAAATATATAAAGCAAAGTGCTAACAAACAATTATTTAGAGATTTAGAGAACAAAGCTTAAACAAAGTTTTGTCGCTCCCGACATAAGTTTCTGAAGCAATAGTGAATAAGTTCACACGACTTCAAGAAGAATACCAGTTCTCCTTGATGTATCTCTAGATGCCTTTGAAAAAATGTGAGTGGTTAGGCTTTTCCCTGCAACACAGCACCATTAAGAAATGGAAGAAAGCAGGATATTGTACTCTTGGCAAATTTTTACTAGCTGGGCAGAAAAAAAACGGGGAACAGTGCCAATATTTAATCCGATATTGCATTTTCCTACCTTCAGGTTCATGATCATCTTCGGGCTCATATCCAGATGTCCAGTACAGCTAAGGACCATATTAGTAAAGTGCATTTCTTGAATAAATTGCTTGGGCTAGGAAATTGGTTTCAAACGTTATACTTCTACTTACCAAATCAATTGCTCTTATGGCATTTGCCTCGATTTCACAATATATTGAGGAGAGAATTGACTTTGCTAGCTGGGGAAGATTTAATCGTATAGCCCAAAAGTAAGTATGAGGAGATAAGGTCAAGTGTATGGCTGTCTAATCAAAATTGGCTCACTATTATATCCCATATCATCTGCAGTAGATGTTTCCCACCTCTTCTGATAAATGTTTTAGATGTCGGCATCCGCAAGAGGACAGGGCCATATAGGATCCCAATGTCTATTTGATTTTCGAACAATAATATGGCCTTCTTGGGTGAAAAACTGCAAGTCAAAATTTAACCAGACTTTCAGGGGGTGTAACTAAGGATCCTGCTCCCCCCAATTGTCACTTAATGTTGGAACAGTAGCTGTACGTATTTATTGGGTCTGTTGCAAAAACAGCAATAGTACTTTTTTATTAGGTTATTAGCTGAAAAGTTGTTAATTCTCCAAAGGTAGAAATTCCCTATCCCCCTTATATTCAGAAGCTAGATCACAAAAATGGAGCGTGTTCGGAAACTAGAGGAACTGCATGCTCAAAGGGTAGGCCCGGTAAAGGAAGCCAAGGGTATTCAGGACTCTACCAGGGAGACAGTATCATATAAATAAATAAATTGAGTGTACTATTCTGTACTGGCAACTTGTCTGACAAATATGAATTAAGAGGTTATATTATAAATGGGCAACATAATGAGTTGTTTTTATTTCTTGTAAATGCTTCTTTTTGTATATTCTAAACCATGAAAGTGTACCTGATTATCAATAAAATATATTTAAAACGTTTTGTCACCAAACTCTGCCCTTCTGATCAGATTATACCTTTATAGATGCTTTGGCTTTTATTCCTAATCCGAATACACAGCATACTCTGCCTCTGCTATATAGCCCTCTTGGATAAAGTTGCAGACTTTATAATTCTCATACTTCTTCACTGTTCTGATTTAGCAGCTCTTGGTGATTTTATGGAAAACATGAGCTCCCAACAACTGATATGTTCCCTGGTTGCCTTAGCTGACATAGATTTGGTGACTGATTTTGGAAAAGGGGGTGGTGATGGACAGAGTTTCTGAATGATGCAGAATACTCCTACCCAGTCAAGATATCAGGGCTTGATCCATCACCTTTTTTTAGCTCACTTCACCATCCCAGCTCAGAACCTGGCTACATGCAAATTAGTCTGTTCCTGTCCCAGTGCATGATGGGAACAGGGCAAACCAAACTACCAAGCCAATTCTTATACTAGGAAGGAAACAAGCTTCCGGGGACCGGTTTCTGGCATTTCAGCAGTCGTCGGCTCGGCTTGCTTGAATCCTGATGGTGCAATGAGCAAGGGACTCACGTCTGAGTATACCCTCCCACACATAGTGTGCACAAAATCGATTTTGGAAAAGGGGGTGGTGATGGACACAGTTTCTGAATGATGCAGAATACTCCTACCCAGTCAAGAGATCAGGGCTTGATTCATCACCGTTTTTTAGCTCACTGCACCATCCCAGCTCAGAACCTGGCTACATGCAAATGAGTCTGTTCCTGTCCCAGTGCATGATGGGAACAGGGCAAACCAAACTACCAAGCCAATTCTTATACTGGGAAGGAAACAAGCTTCTGGGGACCGGTTTCTGGCATTTCAGCCGTCGTCGGCCCGGCTTGCTTGAATCCTGATGGTGCAATGAGCAAGGGACTCACGTCTGAGTATACCCTCCCACACATAGTGTGGACAAAATCGATTTTGGAAAAGGGGGTGGTGATGGACAGAGTTTCTGAATGATGCAGAATACTCCTATCCAGTCAAGAGATCAGGGCTTGATACATTTGGTGACTGACATTACTTTTAATTGTGGCTGCACTTGGTAATCAATATTTACTTGATGTAAAGTATGTACGTTTCTAACCCCTTACTAATTACTAGGGTAGATCATTCTCAATTTTTCGTTTTACACCCCTCTTTTCTTCCTCTTCCCCATGTCATGAATTTGCCTATTAGAGACCTGGTGCCTGCTTTATTTTTAGACAGGCACCTAGCAGACTGTCATTTTGAAAACATTGGCAGGAACCACCATCAGAGCAGTTTCTGTCAATGCTGTTTATAGTTTGGTGCACGGCTCTGTCAATATGACAGAGTCATGTACCAAACTGTTTGTTTTTCAAAAAATAAAATCCCAAAGTGGGATTTTCTTTTTGAAAATTAAAATAAAATGATCCACTTGCCATGATAGTTCTCTCCCATGGCGATGGGAACATGTAGCAGTTTTTACTGTCCCTTTCCACCCAGGTTTTTGTGGCAATGACAACTGACTTCTAATTTCAGCACTCTAAATTAGGAGGGCGGAATTAGAGGTCTGTTTCTGATAACCCTAACACCATAGGGCCGTTGGAGGTCTTTTATCGCTGCTGAGACGGAGTTGGAGGACCACAGTCTGGTGGTATAGATACTCTGTTACCGCGGTGATGGAGTATCTGTACTGCCAAGATATAAATCGAGCCCTTAGTGTGAATTGCTCCTGAATTTCCAGTCATGATTCAGAAAACACTCTCAAACCACCAATAGAGCAAGTATGGCATATCCATAACCCTATCATAGTGCCTCAGCCTCTATAGCAGTGAGGCTCTCTGAGCTTGTGGCATCCATTTGAGACTCCATAACCAGGTTTTATAAGAACAATAATTCTGGAAGATATTTGGCATGCAGAACTTTTCACCTGTAGGTGGTGGATCCACAAATATTTATATACAGCTGAGAAAAATATAGCCTAGCAAAGTTTTCTAATTCACAAAGCTTTTTCTACAAATAGTTATGCGTTACTCATGTATTAGATGTTATTTATACCTTGGCTATTCAGTACTTATTTATAAACCATTTCCTTTCAGCAGTTGAGTCTCACTACTGGCTGATGTGTGAATTACTCATACATTTCCAGGGGCAACACATGCTCCTTCACAAATGGGAAGGTGTTCCAAAGGGACACCTTCTCCTTTGCAGATCAGTTACCATCACAACTTGGGGAATGGTTACTCATCAGGGGGTTGTAGTTGCAGTCACAAGCAGGGTGCCCCTGAATATCAAATCAACAAAATTGATAGGGCAGAATATTGAGGACAGAGTAGTAAAATATATTGACAGGTAGGTAAGTCTTAATTTTCTATATCTAGCTCCAAACATGTGTATCTAGGTAGTATTTATATCTTCAAGCTACATAGATGTACAGTTAGGAATTGTAAAGCTATACTTACTCTATGCACTTACCTTTCAATATTTTGTCCCTTGATATTCGGTGCTTGATATAAGTAAGTCTGAATAATGTCTATATTGCGTAACACCATTGTTACAAACCATTGATACATTCCTTTCCAAATTGCAGAGAGTATGGGAACACCCGTTTCCTGCCCCCTCCTATTTGCTGCTTGGAAATGTCTGCAAAAGCCCTTTAACGGCTTTTGCACATTTTGTGGTCAGAAACCCTGTGGCTTTTGCAAATTTCAGGAAGTATGGCTGTAGAAGAGCTTTCTCCATAAATCCCCAAGTGTGGAGTGAAAGCCAATTCTCTGTACCTGCACATTGTGGGTTGATTCATAAAGTGTTTTCCATTTTTAGCAGTTTTTTACTACTGTCTTATATTTGAATTACAACTTAATATTAAAATAACTTTTTCCGTAAGCATTTGAGCCATAACCCAGGCAAAGGTGTGACCTACCTTTTGAATTTCCAGGTGAAAAGAATAGCAAAATATCTTTTGCCTTCCTATGGTCTGTAGCCTCAGCGGGAGTAGGCTAGTTTTTTATTTTTAAACAACACAAGTGCCAGGTCTCACAGTATTTCTCAGAAGGTCTGTAAAGCTTGCCCTATCCATTGTCACTGACAGCGCTGAGAAATGCCAGTATGGGCACTACATACCAACCATCACATTCCAAACAATTCTGACAAAAGTGATAATTCGGACTATTCCTGTTCATCTAAAACAGTAAGAATAACCTGGTCACACTGGTATTATTCTTTTTAAATGTTTTTTTAATGTTAAAGACGTGCTTTGTTAGAGTTAGACAGACAGTGCCAACATATGGAGGAAAGTCATACAAATGTTGCAGCGTTAAGCATTAAAACACTTAACACTGTGGATAGCTGGCAATGCAATTCAAATTAAGTACTGTATTGTCACCATTCACATTGAGTCACAAATTGTAACCTGTCTAATTATTTTTCTTTAGGCCAGTGGCAGCCGCTAGCAGGGTAAATCGGTGGGACAGCGCAGGGGATAAAAACACATAAAAACAAAACTTTCCTGCATCTTGACGTCTATCGCCTTGCCACCTCTTCAGCTCTGACCATGCTCACACAGGCTCCTAGATTCACCTGCGCCAATCCAGATGCTGCTCTCCTGCTGGTATTAATCAGCATGAGCAAAGCATAGGCATTGGGCAGAGCGGGCTGGTTCCACGCTCCAGCAGGGACTGGAAGCCTCTGCTCCTGAGCCCTGCTGAAATCTCCAAGCAACAGCCTAGCAATATCCAAGACGGCTCGCCAAACCCACAGGCGCACTTACAGTGCCCCTGTGCCCACCACTCTTCCTGCTGGTGATGGCCCTGCCTTCAAAACTCGGCTGTGGCTCTGGAGTAAAATAAAATGAAAATAAAGCAGTTTTACTAATTGCTTTATTATTATTTTATTTTACATGCGTCTGCTGGTTTCAGCAGTGGGGCGATGTTCCTCCTCCTTAATGGAGGAGCCACCCCTGAGCCGCCCCTGCTTTAGGCAGGTCATTTTCTGACCCTCTGTGAACAGAGAATTTTCAATATATAGGTTGCATCACAAGTTGTAGCCCCATTCACAAGCCAGTCAGTGTGCACAAGCCCATCTCTAGATTGAGAATATGATTGATACATCTGGCTCTATATTCGGAGCACTTCACAAATGTCTTGCAGTTGACACAACCTCCATAACGCGAGAAAGGAAAGTACTGGAAAACTCAAAACTAGGACTTCTTCACTTTATGTATTATGGTTAGGATTTCCTGTTTTCAGCTTCTAAATGGTGGTTTCACATTTTCATGCCATAAAAAACACCTTTCATATACATAGCTGAATCACTGCAAATACAAAAATTATCACTATAATCTTTGTTGAACTTGCAAAGAACCTTTTTTGCAGAGCATTCCAAGTGACACTGTGTTCCATGTTTTCCAAAAGTCTGGTGTCATGTTTCACCACTATCCCAGATGCTTGGTGGTAGCGCTCTTTTCACATATACTAGTCACTATACCCTGCATTGAATGTTTAAAGCCTGAGGTGTTGGAAATTCACCTTCTATCAATACTTACTTACTAGAAACTGGGGGCTGATGTATTAAGGGGTTTTACCCATTCTCTGTGGGTAAATGTGATGACACATATTAGAAAAGAGTCTTATGAAACCAGCCATTTTACCTATCAGTGAAAGAATCAAACGCAGCCAAAATATCAAATGTGATTTTGATATTTCCTGATTCTCTACAGTTAAAATAATTAAACAAGACCTAAAATATGCTTCTAAAGCCTACATCTTTAGACCAAAGACCACAAAACTGAAAAAAACAATAGGAAGAAGAAACAATATTTTAGTGGCATCTCTAAACAACAAAACCCAAGCAGAAAATTGTTAGCCCAGACTTTCTTACTGCTAGCTTGTATAACAAAGTGATATTGTATTGGGCCCATCAGGAAGAAAAAACATGACTTTCACTCTCTTTTTCCTTTCTTTGAATGGCATTTAGTTTGTGGTTGTGCAGGTGTTTTGTCAGTGCTTATATGTTTCACTGGTGAGGGCTGTTTCGCTTTCAGTGGGGTTTTATCAGTTATTGTATGTTTAAACCTAAAACTGGACAGCCTAACTATGATCCCAGTTCACTGTATCCTGGTATCTTTGTATGTATATTACATATTGATGCATTTATGCTGTTTAGTGTCACTTACATATTACATTTTGCGTTGCAGCCAGTCGTAGAGACATTCTTTGGCTATGATGAAGAAGCTTCTCTCGATTCAGATGGTTCTTCCATTTCATATCAAACTGATCGAACTCCCTGCACTCCAGATGACGATGTTGAAGAGGTATTGTTTGAATTTACTTGCATAGTATTTTGTATGGATTTGTTACGGCATGCAGCATCATAGTAAATAGTTGTCATAGTTGCATTAAACATACATGTTGAGGAGCACAATCAATCCCAAAAACATATACCCTAAATTCAAAAAATCAAAGTTAATTACACTGGTAGACCCGCCATAAAATTATTCTGTTTTGTTCATTTAACCTAAATTAATTTGAGATTTGGATGATCTATTTAGCCGTACCACAATTAATTTAGATTGTTCACAGCCTGGTTGGCAGGAAATGTAGATTTTATTAAAGACATGGAGGCTAAGATGATGTAAATCTCCTTTATTGCCAGCTCACAGCAGCAACAATTAAAGAATATAGAACTTCATTAACATTCTAATTAAAATGTATATAGTCCCCCCACATGTAGTGTTCTCCCTCTTTGGCATTGCAAACAAGGTAACTACTAAGAACTTTTACTTCCGAACGTAAATTCCATCAATGGAAAATCTCTTAGTCTGAAAGAAAAAAAAAACATATTTTGAGATAAAGTAACTTTAACCTCACTAGGGAGGGTAATAATGTAGATGGATAATTTTAGCCTCTTTGTATTTAATAAAATCTAGAATTTCTGCCCACAAGGCTGTGAAAAGTCTAAATTTAATGGCATGACACTCAGCGCCTTGAGACATTCACTGGTGAGTAGCCCGCTTACAATTTATTGATTGATTGATTGAATGAACATTATGCAAGTTTAAAGTGCATTTAACATATTATCAATTGTGCTACAGGTCTAAATTAACAACTTTTAAACACATTTTCATTGGACCAATCTGCAGCCCTAAGGATATCTTGCGGACCTCCCCCCAATATGAACGCTTTAGAAGCTGAAGCACCCCTAAGAGTGTGTGCTTCAAACATTGAGACATCCACACCGGCTTCTCTGATCACCTCCGTCAGCCAACTTGCTAAGGTGGGGGAAAAACAGCTTTATGCGGGCATCTATGGGATATTAACATTTATTCTATATTTCCTCTTAGACTCTCAGTGCTCCTCTCATATTCCATCAAGCATTTCGCTACGCAAAGTCTTTCATTCTGTGTAAAGAAAGGGTAGAAAGCAGAGGTCGACATGGTTTTTGTTCTCCTTTTCAAATAAAAACAAACCCCTTCAAGTTGATAGGCCCTGGTGGTGATATCCAATGCCTTCACATCTGAAGTCCATCTAAACGATACCAGGTAGAGTAAAACAGTAGGTTTATGAGAGATAAGTTTTCAGGGATAGACCAGTATTCTCAAACCAACTCACTATGACCTGTAGAACATCCCTAAGTTTCCATAGACCATTGCATTTCACAGTAGGTTGGTTTATTACCCGCATACTTCAGATGATTTTCTTGGCAAAACTCTGACCTACAGAGATTCCGTCCACTAAACAATGACCTGCTGCTTTAGCTGATCAGTAAAGATAAACTGTTCTATAGGAGAGAACTGATGAGAGCAATTTTCATAAGTTATTAACCACATGTTCTGAATCAGTTAAAATTGGATTGTAATTTTGTTGAGGACACCACCAAACTCATTTCTCCCAAGTCAATTTGCTTTCCTTGTGCCAGTTCCCATGGCTCCGATATGAGTGTGAAAGCATCTGCCGAAAGGCCTGGAATCTGCCACTGCCTCCTGAAATCCTCCAGGTCATCAGTGTCATAATCCTTGCTCTACAAAGAGTGTGTGACTCTCCTTCTGGGCCTATAATTACTTCAGTGAAAGTCGGAATTATGATTGGTAAGTCTATTTTCATTTCTAGCAAGATTGGGAACCAAGCCTGTGACCTCCAAAGAGGTATTATCACTACTGTGATTTCTTTATTCCGGCGTACGTGTAATAGTAGTCTTGGTAGCTTGGCAAACGGAGGGAAAGCATAAGGCGCTAGATCCCTCCAATTTTGAAGGAAGGCATTCATTCCCCAGGCCTCAGGGTCCGGCCTCAAGCTGAAAAATTTAGACAATTGAGTGTTCAGTCTGTCTGCAAAGAGATTCATCCTGAAGGGCCCCATTTCATCTGAATACTGAGGAAAGTTTCCCTGTTCAACTTCCAATTGATGGAATCTCTGAAATTCTGTGAAAACCAATCTGCCACACCATTGCCTAATCAAGGAATATGTTCTGCCACTACCAAAATGCCCTTGCTTAAGCAGCAACCCCAAAAGACCATAACTAAATCGACAAGCCCCTTGCAGTGAGGACCTCCTATCTTGTTGACGTATATAACCACAGCTACATTGTCCATACGTAACATCACAGAACACACCATTAAGTTCTTGGTGAAGCAACAAATTGCAAATGAACCTGCCATCAATTCAAATCAGCTGATCTGCAACTCCTTCTCCTGATGTGTCCAGCGTCCCCCTTCTGATGAGTTGCCACATCTCGCACTCCATCCTTCTAAACTTGCGGCCGATTTTACCACCATCTCTGGCTCCTCTCCAAAAATGGATCTGCCATTCCATGATTCTATGATCCTTAGCCGCCATAATAGTTACTTCTTTGAGTCCAGGTCCAAAGACAATATTTGAGGTTAAGATTGAGTTTTTCTCAAAGTTCTTGTTTTGAGTCTTTGGAGTGCCCAATAATTACTGCAACCTAGATAAATTGCTTGGATGATGGAAGACAGAAGCCCCAGGATGCTTGCTAAAGCTCTCAAGGGAAACTCCTTCTTCAATAACATTTTCCTCAATTGCTTGCAAAGCTTCCTTAGCTTTTCCCCTGGTAAGTTTAATTCTGCCTTCATTGTGTTTATGACAAAACCCAAGAACGGTGTCTCCTAGCTTGGTGCCAGGCTAGATTTTTTCCTGAATATAACAAAACTCAGGTGTTCTAGTAAGTGTATTATAAGGTCTGTATGACATGAAACCACCTCTCTGGAGCCATTATTACAATATTGTCAGGGTATATAACTAGTCATACTCCCCTTGCCCTGAGCCACCCCACTACAGGACAAAGAAACTTGGCGAAGCACCATGGGGCCAAGGAAAGCCCGAAAGGGAGAATGCAAAACTGCCAAAGTTTGCCCTTCCAAGTAAATTGAAGACATTTGTGACGTGAGGGCCAAATTTGGATAGTTATATATGCATCCTTTAGGTCTAACAGAGTTAGTCAACCCCCTTTTCTTAATACATCTCTTCTTTGATGTACTCCTTACATTTTGAAATGGTGGTATACCACACATTCGTTCAGCTCTTTCAAATTTACCACCGGCCTCAGGCCTTTTGTCCTTCTTCTCCACTAGAAAAATATTGCTGACAAAACCTGACTCTGTTCCCACTCGAATTACCCATTTGGTCAATAAATCCTCTACCTCCTGTGAAACTAGGATCAAATCCTCCTGTAAAAAAAACATTTTCAGAGGAATATTCATTTGTATTGGTGTACTTATTATTATTATTATTATTATTGGGACATTTGTAAAGCGCTGCGATTACGCACACCGGCGTGTCCACGCGCTAAAAGTGGGAATAGGCAGATGACAGGGAACACAGGAAACTACGCGGGCCATTATTTAGTATAGAGATAAGTTTTTAGTTTTGCACGGAATCTAGCCTCCTCTGGTTCCAAACGCAGGTCCGTTGGCAGTTTGTTCCAGTTGGTTGCCGCCAAGTGTCTGAAAGACCTGCCTCCCATGCGGGCCTTCTTAATTCTTGGAATCCTCAGTAGGCCGCCCCCTGTAGATCTAAGCGCACGTGTTGGTATGTAAGCTTTGATCAAATTCGTCAGAGGGGCGGGTGCCCTGCCATTCAAGATGCGATGACAGGTGCAGAGGGCTTTATACTCCACTCTTCTCCTCACAGGGAGCCAGTGTAGCTGCTGGAGGGCCGCCTTAGAAGGCGCCCTTTTAGGCAGTCTGAGAATCAGACGCGCTGCCGCATTCTGCAGCACTTGCAGGCGGGCCATGCTTTTTTCTGGAGCCCCCAGGTGCAGCAGGTTCCCATAGTCCGACCTAGCTGTCACCAGGGCATGAACCAGGGTTTGACGTGCTTCAAGCGGGAGTAAGTCCAGGACCTTTCTCAGCTTCTTCAGAATCCCGAAACAGACTCCCACCACCCGATTAATCTGGGGGCCAAATGTAAGCCCTACGTCAAACCACACCCCCAAATTGCGCGCCTCTAGGCACGGGGTTGGGGTAGGTCCAAGGCAGGAAGGCCACCATGCCGGCGACCAGGCAGACTGGGCTCTCCCCACCACCAGCACCTCTGTCTTGCTGCTGTTCAGCTTCAAGCAGTTGTTGGCCATCCATTCGGCTAGATATTTCATGCACGAACAGAAGCCATCGGCAGCAAGACAGGGCGCCTGCGATAGGGAGATCACCAGCTGCGTGTCATCGGCGTAGGAGACCAGTTGGAGGCCATGGCTCTCCACAATCGAGGCTACAGGCGCGACATACATATTAAAGAGGGTTGGGCTCAATGACGAGCCCTGCGGCACGCCTTGGCCCAGAGGCACCCCCTTTGAATAGCAGTCTCCCTGCCTGACTCGAAAGCTTCTCCCATTGAGAAAGTCTTGGATCCATCTCAGCGCGGTGCCAGAGATGCCACCTCTGTTTAGACAGTGAAGCAAGATGTTATGTGCTACAGTGTCGAACGCCGCGCTGAGGTCCAACAGGATCAGAGCCATCGTTTGGCCTGCATCCACGCCCTCTCTCAGATGTTCCGTGGCCATGAGAAGGGCGGACTCGGTGGAGTGTCGTGGCCTAAAGCCAAACTGCGTCGCATGGAGCAGTCCCCTTTCTTCCACGTGCTTCATAATTTGGGTATTGACCACCTTTTCCGCCACTTTTGACAGAAAAGGCAGGAGGGAGATGGGCCTCAGATTTTCCAATACCTCGAAGCCTAAGTGGGGTTTCTTCCGGAGCGGGAGCACCACCGCCTGTTTCCACCCGTCCGGCAGCTTTCCTGATCCGAAAGATACGTCGAGGATGTGCCTTATATAAGGCTCCAGGACTTCCAGACTGTCTGCCAAGCGTTTTGGCGACACCGGATCCCACGGGGACCCTGATGTAACAGAGCGGCACACCGCTAATAGTTCCTCAAGAGGAGGGGTGCAATAGTATGTAATACACCCTGCCGTCTCTGTGTCCCCCATTGCTACCTCCAGGTCAGACCCTGTCGACCGAATAGGGAAGGTCGAGTAGATCTTCTCTACTTTCGCAGAGAAGTAATCGGCAATCCGGTCACATGACTCCGTAGAGCAGCTCTCCAGCTCTGTAGGTGCATTTACCGAAGTCAGGGATTTATAGATGCCGAAAAGTTCCTTGGCGGAGTTTTCCGCCCCCTGAATTTGTCCAGCAAAGTAGGCTGCCTTAGACTTTTTTATACATTTGATACATTTGATCTTGTATCCCTTGACTGTTTTCAAGACCCACGCATCATGACTAACTAAATTCCACTTTCCACAAAATAGGGCCAGTCCGCCTACCACCTCTTTAGGGGTATCTGAAGGGTCTGTCATAGCCCTTACTTGTTGAAAA
Organism: Lissotriton vulgaris; assembly: GCF_964263255.1. Taxonomy (NCBI): domain Eukaryota; kingdom Metazoa; phylum Chordata; class Amphibia; order Caudata; family Salamandridae; genus Lissotriton; species Lissotriton vulgaris. Next base: position 938,179,021 of record NC_141693.1, on the reverse strand, counting down.
ACCTCTCTGTTTTTGATCCCCTTTCCAGCGTCCCCTGTGAAATCTCTGTTTCTGGGTGTAGAAGGTTGAAGGAGTGGCGAAAGGTGAACGCGGTAACCCTGCAGCACGGTCTAGCTAGGGTGTTGATGAAGCTTGGCCACGGCCAAGGAACGAACCCGTGATCTCCCAGCCCTGGGATTTTTGTATTGATCTAAAACATCCCAGGTACTGGGCCATATCCCTTATGAAGTCATCATCAAAGAGTAATCCCTGAGAGGTAGGTCCTCCTTCCTTACTGGCCAATTTGACTAGTGAAGGGTGGATTTTAAGTAAAATTATTTTCTCCACTCATTTGAGAGTGCGGTGTTCGTGCTCCCTACGAGGCAGATGGCTCTCTGTGCCCATTGGGGCAAATCCTTAGCCTCATCGATGCTTGAGATATTCTTCTCCTGTGCTGGGCCATAATAAAACTGGGTGTGGTCATGACGAGCTCAGCTCGTCATGAGCACACGAGCACCGTGCCTCGTGAAGTGACCTTATTCGGGAGGTAGGGGCCTTGGCACTCAGATCTTAGACTAGACCTTACCTCTTTCGGAATTTACTTCTGAAGCCAAAAGGAAAGGTACTCGGCAATGTGTTGAGATGGAGCCATTCCGGAGACAAGGGATGTTTGATGAGGAGTGGGTCAAACATACTTTCCCCGAAGAGGTCCACAATGCACATTTTAGAGCCAGAGGCTTTTGATGCCTCGTCAGTCATTTCCATATTTCTCACCTCCATCTCTACAATATAGGAATAGGAAGGTTAATTTTGTCCTACAAACCTTCATCGCTATCAATGGGAATAAGAATATCTGGATGTTTTTCTTGCCCATCTGTAGTGCCCCAGGCACCCTCCATTTCACCGCCTTTGCGGGTTATCTTTTTGTTTGAGTCTTTGGGCTTTTTTACTTCTTTATGCAGGCTTTCCCCTGCAGCCCTATTTCTCTGAGCTTTAACTGCCCCATCTGCCCCCTCAGGGTGTCCTGTTCCAGCATCTGCCCATTATTTCTAAGAGAGCACTTCCAATTTTGTATTAGTTGTCTCATCCAGTGACCCTATTACCTTATCCAGGGTTTTGTTTATAAACTCTTCCAACCTATCCTCCACAGTGTTTCCTACATATTCAAGGGGCATAATCAATGGATAACTAATTATCAAATTACTAGGGCTCAGAGGCAAAATAGCTGTTCCCACAGTTGGTTGGACTACAACTGCCAGAATTCCATAAGATTACCCAACAAGTTAAACTGGCCCCACCAGTGTGTTCGCCAGTTTATCCCAAGCTGATAAAATGGCCACTAGCATGCACAGAGCGTGCTTGGCCGTCTGCTAAAGGCCTTTCCTTCACTTGTAATGTTCTCTTTCTATTTTATGCCCCTATTTTCTTCCCTTTCTTTGGTTGTATTAATTGGTTTTGGGTGGTGCGTTCGATAGGTGTTGCACCGCTGAACTATTTTGAGTAAGCTGGCAGCCACTGAGGAGGGAGGACTGCTGGCAGCATCTATGGGGAAAGAGGGGCTCCGGACCGAGGCTGTGCAGGTAAGCCAGCAACAGCGAGGTGACTCCGCAAGGCGACTGCCATGAGCTGAGTCACCTCACATACACGACCAGCCTTAGCGAAAGGTGTCCTCTGCGTGCTGGTCTTCAAGGGAAAACATCTTGTGAGGAGGGATTACCTCACAGAGCGCGGCAATAGGAGTGCGGCCCCAGATTTTTCAAAGAAATGCAGCCCGCTTTGAGAAAAAGTGCGGAACCGGCTTTTTCAAAGAAAGCTGGCCCACTGTAAACACAACTTTATCGTCCTTAAAGAGCAGAAAGAAATACAAGGATGTGTTGGGTACTGAGGTGGGAGAGCCTCATGCCCAGTCCTATACAAAAAATGCTACACATAGGAAAACCACCCTCCTCCCTAGAGAAAAAAAACAGTAAGGCAGGTATTAACTCAATAACAGATAATTGAGATATCAATTAAAAGAAGCTAAAGGTTACTCTTCCTGAAAGGAGAGGGAGGGAGGGGGTAAGGTACAATTAATAAAGCAGATATGATATTACAGTAGAAAGGACTGTACTTATCTTGTGAGATGCAGCTTCTTTTTTATACCTTATTAGAATGCTTTTGAAGTTCTATATTCTTCACTTGTTTCTGCCGTGAGCTGGCAATAAAGCAGATATGTCTTTAATAAAATTCATTTTTTCTGCCCATCAGGCTGTGCAAAATCTAAGTTACTTGTTATTAGGCTAAATAGATCATCCATATCTCAAATGAATGTAAGTTAGCTAAACAAAAACCTAATAATATTATTAATTATCACATGGCTCAACTTTTACAACTTTGTGCTTTAAACTTCTCTTACTGATTTAATAACACTGTACATTAAAAATTAACTTGTCCCCAGCTGTGGTAGATCAAGTAACTCACCATAGTACAGGTTAATAATTTTATAAGAATGCATCACTAACTTTAAAGGACATTACCCTTTTGAGGCACCCTCTAGAACTTGTAAGGAAAATTATCTAGTTCATTCATAATGACATTTTTATGTGATTAATTTAAATCATTCCAAAGCATAAAAAATAAGCTTAAGTCACAGAGAGCCACCTGTGACAGAATATAAAATAGCATTATTCACACAATGACAAAGAAGATAGTAATGCTGTATAAAAATACATTCATCAAGAAGGTGCACAACATTTTACAAAGCTAATCTTTGAATGAGTGAAAACGTTTTGAAAAATACCTTGTTGATTGTGGATCAACTTTCTTTGTACATTTCCTAATTCAAGACAAATAAAATGTTAACTCAGTAAATTTCAAGAGCAGTGAACAGACTCTGACAAATGCCACCAATGTATAGAAGTGCTATTTCCTTAGCAGAACCTATACAGCATTCAGGATTACCCCAACTTTTCTACGTCCCGATTGAAAATTCAAGAGTGGGAAAAACAGAATCTGAGCCTGACACTTGCCCTTCTGTTGTAAGACATTGTAAGGCTCAGATATGTCTGCCTTTGCTTAAATTATGATAAGGTCAACAACATATGCTTTTCTATTATGCCATTTGATAATCTTTACAATAATAATTTTGCTTGTTCCATGATCAGTACTTTGGTAGTTGAGTTTTCCACAGGTCATCAGGATATAAGTTATGGATTGCTTTCCCAAATATGCCCTCCATGGGTTGTGTACAGATTGCTTGATATATTCAGTTCTGGTCAAATTAAAATTTAAAACATATTAAAAATGTGGGAAAACTCTGATGGTATCTTTTTGCTCATATCCATGAATCGAAGAGTCTAGTTCTAATCATGTTCTTTCTGAGCAAGTATTGAATACTTCAGAAATGCTTCGTTCCAATAAATTCATTGCAAAAAATGCTAAATTGGATAAATGTGTGAAAGGATAATATTTAAAAAGAACTCAAAATGTGGATGTCCACTTCTCACGAGCGTGAAATATAAATTTTCACCAATTCCAAAGCTTCACCTAGCCCAAACAGTACCTTGACTGTCTGATTGCCAAAGCTTCCATCTACTGTTGAATTTGAAGAAAAGATTCTGAGACAAAAACTTTTCAGGTGGAGTGAAAACTCCTCTTGATGTACTGTAGCTGTATAGTTTCATGGGACCCCCTTTGGAAAGGCAGTAGGTTTTCACCCAACCAGTGCCATTTGCATATATTTTAGGTCTGAAAAAATAAAGTCAGTTTTAATGCCTCAACTTGCCATGCTTCCCCTTTCATAGAAGGAATACATATATAACCAATAAACTTTCATGAGCATACTGGCAGCAGTGGAGAAGGCCAGAAGCATTCTGGACACGGGAGGATCAGTGGCAGTGATCCTCCTAGACCTCAGTGCGGCCTTCGACACTGTGGACCACCCTACCCTTATTCACCGACTGGGAGAAGTCGGAATAAAAGGTTCGGCCCTGAAGTGGCTCGAATCATTCTTATCAGGACGTTCCTTCCAGGTGCGGGAAAATGACAGCCACTCACCTACCATCCCCCTCCGGTGTGGAGTACCGCAGGGCTCATCCTTGAGCCCTACGTTGTTCAACGTATACATGGCCCCACTGGAGAAGAGGGTCAGCTCGTTTGGCGTGTCAATTATCAACTACGCCGACGACACTCAGTTGATCGTAACCCTCTCACACCCCCACCACGCCCCTTCTGACCTCCACAGCTGCTTGTCTGAAGTCCACCGATGGATGAATCTATCCTCGCTAAAACTAAACGGTTCTAAGACCGAGATACTCCTGATGGGCCACAAGGAACCATCTCTGCCATCTCACCTTTGGCCTAGCTGCCTAGGTGACCCCCCCGCTCCCAAGGAAGAGGTTAAGAGCCTCGGGGTATGGATCGAGAAAGATATGAGCTTCAGGACCCAGGCTAAAAAGACAGCAGGAACTTGTTTCGGGTTACTCAGAGCCTGCAGGAAGATCTTCCCCCTGCTCCCCGACACCGCAAGAAGGCTTCTCATTCAGGGTCTAATCCTGGCAAGACTAGATTACTGCAACGCCATCTACCTGGGAGCTCCTGAAGCCACCATGAACACACTACAAAAAGTCCAAAATGCCGCCACCCGCCTACTCACAGGAACACCAGGAAGATCCTCCGCCAAACCGGCTCTTAAATCCCTGCACTGGCTCCCAGTGAGAGAGAGGGTTATCTTTAAGGCCCTCTGCCTGGCCCACAAAACCCTCAACAACAACGGCCCCCCTCTTCTCAAGGAAATCTTAAATCCCTATAAATCGAAAAGAGACCTTCGATCCAGTACAGAAAATTTCATCTCGGCTCCCAGAGTCAAAAAAGCCAAGACTGGCGGCCGTCGGTTTTCGGTCCACACTGCTAAACATTGGAACCTTCTCCCACGAAGACTCAGGACAGAATCGAACTATCTCCAGTTCAGAAAATCCCTTAAGACCTCCCTTTTCCCCCAAACATAAACACACCAGACGGCAGAAACCCCGGAAGAAGCAGGTCAGCGCTGGGATGCTCTCTTGAGTTACTACGCGCTTAACAAAATCATTAAATAAATAAATAAATAAATAATAAATAAATAATACTGTCATTATTCAAATTTATTTTATTGTGGCATAGAATATGGTTTCAGGAAGTTCCTACATGTCACTGAGACTGAATTTGAATTTTGGTCTACAGCCATGTCATGTATTGATACTATTGTATGCTGTATCTCATTACTAACTAGACATTTATGGCCTTCTTTGATGTGAGCCGACAGCTAAGATGATCCTGGTTTTTCGTTGCAAGGCTTATTTATAGGAATGGTGTTCGTTTTCAAGGAAATGGGAATGGTTTAAAAAGTATATTTTGATTCATACTTTACAGGGAATGGCCAAAGAAGAAACAGAGTTGAGATTTCGCCAATTGACGATGGAGTATCAGGCTCTTCAACGTGCATATGCTCTGCTTCAGGAACAAGTTGGAGGAACGCTAGATGCGGAACGAGAAGTTAAGGTCCAAATGGCTTAAATTACCTGATATAAATCAGCTTTTAAATGTTATATGCTATGCTGCTCAATTAACAATCAAATGTGTGCATGATCTTTTTATTCAATGAACTACTCTCGCTGGTTTTGGTACAGATAAACCAGAAAATTAGGAATGATTAGTGAACCGCAAAATTGATTTTTGTTCTTGAGTTGTACTAACCTAGTCCCTGTATCCGACCTGCACTCCATCTGGGTCGGCATGAACTTGTGACTTTCCCTGATAGCAACCAGATGACCTTAAGTAGCACTTTATTCTTTTAGGTGCTATTTTTACTTAAAACTTTAAAATTGCATATCTCCAGTTCTACTGATTGGACTTTTGTCATTCTGGTATTATTTTATTTTTTAAAATACACCCTATATTTCTAAATTGTTTTGAGATTTTTGTTGCATTGTGTTACTGTTTGTAGGCTGCATAAATTCCTTACACATTGCCTCTTAGTTAAGCCAAGCTTCACCCTGACAAGATATGTGGTGGTTGCCTGAGTGGAGTATCCACCCCCTCAACCAATAACTCAATTTCTTACATTGGTGTTCAGTGGTGAGATCCAGTACTTGTGTTTGTGTAGTGCCAATCAGGGGTCTATGACGATGTAGGTCAGATAAGCATCCGACCGACACTGTAGCACCATGGAATCAACCCGACTATTAGTCAGCGGTTCCACCTGCAGAATTTGGATGGGAGTCAGAAACATCTATTTTCCCATTGCAACTTAGGCGACAGCTGGAAAAGGGCTGCAGCACAAGCTGCAATACAAAAATGGATGTTTGTCTGCAACACAGTGCATTGATGTTTGGCCCCCAGTCCCCATAGCGGAGGCCCAGGGGTGATGGGGGCCCTTCTAGGGGCCCCAAAGTCACTTTCCACCTGCCTTTTCATGGCAGGTTGACTGCAATGAAAGGGTAGACAGAAAGCAAAATTGTAATCGTGACTGTGGAACCAAGGCTGCCTCCACTGCCATTTGAGGAATATCATTCCGACCGCCGCCTCGATGGGCTCTGTGAGCCCGGCAGAAGCTGTGCGGAATTCCCCCGTGATTCGCTCCGACTGCCAGTATCGTAATAAGATGGTCGGACGGAAACCTCTGATGTCGGGTGGAAAGCCTCCGACGAGCTATTGGATGGCTTACTGCCCAACATCATAATGAGGCCCACAGTGATTTTCGCATAACCCTTTATAAGTAATATAGCATCAGATTCAACATTTAGTTTAAATTCTCCTTGATTAGCTATCTTATTTCTTTCTCCAGAATCTATTCCTGACTTTCATTTGTTTCACTTGTGATATCTGCTTGAGAAGATGGATTTGGAGCTTAACAGCATTGAGAACCTTCAGATGGCAAAGTTGAGGAAGCTCTACTAGCATAGGGGACTAACCGTGGAGAAGGGGTCCACATATGTAGACTTTCAAATAGCCCTAAGAGCTTTTGAGGAGGTCTGTAGGAAGCAGGCTACAACCCAAAGGGTGGGATGGCAATAAGCCTGAGTAGGAGAGGTGAATGTGGAGGACCAAATTTAGGAAGAGAAAGGAGATGGCATGACCATAGGCCCAGAGCTACAGCAAGAAGAGGAGGAAACCCTGCTTACAGAAGCAAGGTCCCCTGCCTGTCTCTTAAATAAAGAGCTGAAGGACTGAAGGGCTGAGAAGGAGCTTAACCTGCAGCTAGCTAAAGTGAAATTGGAAGCAGCCAAGGAGAAGGCTGCTGACAAGAGGGCTACAAAGAAGGCTGACAGGGGCTTGGAGGAAAAGAAACGTGTGTTGGCTTATGAAGTAAGACTGAAGGATCTTTAGTCGAAAGCTAAACAAATCTCAGGTTCTAGCAGGTTGGAGACAGAAGTCTGGCCCAAGGAAGGGAATGGGCCACATTACCTTAATAGGTATGGTGGTGGTGTCTGTCTATTGGGGTGCACCTGTGAGCAAGTTAAGGCCAGGAGCTCCACTGATGTGATCCACAGATGAGGAGAAGGGTTCCCCATTAGCTAGTGTAGTAACCCCAGAGGATTATGCTTGGGGAATACAGGTAGGCTTGGATGGGAATAAAACTTACAAGTGCCCCTGCTAACGAGGGCTATTATACATTTTATATTGCCTAAGCAGGGAAGTCCATCATGGTATTGATTAGCTTACCCTACGTTTTAGCTTAAGTGGGTTCATGTTGGACCTGGCCCTTTTTGCAGGGTCACCACCAGTTTTTTGTTGTTGTGGTAACTTTAGATTGGGAGCAGATACAGGTATGCTGTTTGCACCCAAACAAATTGTAACTTACAATCGCCTTTAATGGTGAAGTAGGATTTTAAGTTCATAGGTTCTGAAAAATGACACGTTTAGAAAGATGACATTTTCTTGGCCTAACCATCTGTACCCTTTTCCAGTGTCCTAGATCACATCACTGAGAGTGACCCTGTTGTTGGGGTTTGTGCATTACTTCTAGACAGTGATACAAAGAGGGCTTAGGTGTGGAGAGGGTGGACAATCCTGAAAGAATAACTGGGGAGGGGCTGTACCCAGCCTCATTTAGACTTCAAAGGGCTTTGCTCACAACAGGCACAAGGGAACCTTACACCAGACAGCCATTTGTCACCCCCTGACAGTTTGAGGCCTTAACCAGGGGAAAAGATATCTAAACTCAGTTTTGGGTGTAGAGCAGGAAGCCACCACACTCAAAGGCAGGCACAATATCATTATTGGATCTCTAGCGCCACTTTTCATCCCTGGACCTGTGACAGTTAAAGATGAAGGACTGCTGCCCTGGTGCCTTGCTGTCTGAAATGTAAGATTGGACCTGCTTGCCTTCATTTCAGGCTACTCGGAGTGACTAAAATGGTCAGTTGACTGATTTTCTGTGAAAACTACAGGGACTCAACATGCTTAAGAGGCCTATCTGCACTGCCATTTGCCCTGCTGCAACTGGACTGCAGCTGCCTGAAACCTGCTACTAGTCTCTGCCGGAGGGAGTCCTTATCTATAAAGCCCCCCCACCCCCAGTTCCTGTACGCTTAGCTGGCATTGTAGTGACATTAAGTGAAGGTGAAAAACCTGAAGTTTAGGCTGTTCTCAACGCAAACGGGCTGCTCAAGTTGAAACTCTGTCACCCGCAATGACTTCTAACGTGAAGCTCCAGTTAAACCTGCTCTTCCTGACAACAATGAATGTTCGTGGTGACCAACAATAAGAGTGCTGCATTTTGCACTACAGCACTGACAGCTAGTGACAACTGCCAACACATTGTGTCAGCAATGACCATCCTTGGTGGCTTACTGACTCTTTGTGCTACAGCGATGACCGTCTGCTATGCCTGATTTCTTTTCACCGTACAGCAATGACCGTCTTTGATGCTCAGCCTCCTCCTCTTGGCCTCACCAACGCAAATTGAAGTCATTGTGCCCAACTTTGAGAAGGTAGCTTTTCAGAGGGACTAACCTGGTCTGTGTACCTGACCCGTGCACTATTATTGTCAGACTGAACTTGTGGCATTACCCGGTCTAGCGCAACCAGATGACACTGAGTCTATTAACATCATGTGTGTTTAGTATAAGGTCACGCATATTTAGAAGACACACCTAGGAAATTTCCCTTCAATGCTTGTATTTTCCCTGCCCTAGGAACCCATATTAGTAGCAGGGGGTCCTTGTATTGACATTATATGCTTTGTGCTTTTAGGCACTATTTTTACTTACATTTTAATTGCATATCTCCGGTTGATTGGATAATTGTAATTCTGGTATTGTATTATGTATTAAAATGAAACCTGTTGATCTAAATTAGTTTGGGATTTTTATTGTGATGGGTTTTCATTGTATTATTTGTGCACTGTATAAATACTTTGCACATTGCCTCCAAGTTGAGCCTGACTACTTTTGTTTCAAGCTAGGTTAATTTAGTGTCTTTTTTGGTTCACCCTAACAAGGATTGTGGTTGTTGCCGGAGTGGGAATCCCCCCAATTCCGCCCCAACCAATAAATCTGTTTCTTATACTGTGGATATACGGAGTAAGACCTGAACATATGTAAAAAATGCAGTCACAAACAAGCCACGTTGAAACATGCATATATAAGAATAGGATAATGACTCCTACAGACAAATGCACTGAAACATCATATTATATTTACAAATTTAATTATAATGTAAAATGTGTTTTTTGCTGTTGGTATTGAATGCAGTATTTCTTATGCATTGACCTGACTGTGAATTAAAAGTCTTACATCGATTCCATTGAGATTGTGTTTAAGACGTTAATATTTTCCACATCACGTTGCCCTGAGATAGTTCATTGACAGTGCTAGCAAATGAACAATCAATCAATCAGAGTACTTGTAAAGCGCGCTACTTACCCGTGAGGGTCCCAAGGCGCTGAGGGGAGGAGGGGGGTGCTGCTACTGCTCAAAGAGCCAGGTCTTGAGGAGGCTTCTGAAGGCGAGTAGGTCTTGGGTCTGCCTTATGTGGGTAGAGAGGGTGTTCCAGGTCTTGGTGGCGAGGTAGAAGGAGGATCTGCCGCCGGAGGTGGTTCGTTGGATGCGGGGGACAGCGGCGAGGGCGAGGCTGGTGGTGCAGAGCTGGCGGGTGGGGGTGTGGAAGCTGAGTCTGCTGTTCAGGTAGGCTGGTCCGGCCTTGTGGAGTGCTTTATGTGCGTGGGTGAGGATCTTGAAGGTGATCCCCTTGTCGATGGGGAGCCAGTGTAGGTCTCTCAGGTGGGGGGTGATGTGGCTGCGGCAGGAAACGTTGACGACCAGTCGGGCGAAGGCGTTTTGGATGGGTTGTAGTCGTTGTATGTTTTTGGCTGGGATCCCTGTGTAGAGTGCGTTGCCATAGTCCAGTCTGCTGCTGACGAGGGCCTGTGTCACCATTGTTCTTGTTTCGGTCGGGATCCACTTGTAGATCCTGCGGAGCATGCGGAGGGTGTTGTTGCAGGAGGAGGAGACGGCGTTGACCTGCTTAGACATGGAGTGGGAGGAGTCGAGGATGAATCCTAGATTGCGTGCATGGTCGGTGTGTGTTGGTGCTGTTCCCAGTGTGGTCAGCCACCAGGAGTCATCCCAGGCTGAGGGGGTGGGTCCGAGGATGAGGACCTCCGTCTTGTCCGAGTTCAGCTTCGGACGGCTGCTCCTCATCCAATCGGCGAAGGCCTTCATTCTCTCATGGAGGTTGGTTTTGGCGGTGTGTGGATCCTTGGTGAGAGAGAGGATGAGCTGGGTGTCGTCAGCGTAGGAGATGATGTTGAGGTCGTGTTGGCGGGCCCCTTGTGTGAGGGGGGCCATGTAGACGTTGAACAGAGTTGGGCTGAGGGATGAGCCCTAGGGGATGCCGCAGATGATGTTGGTGACTTCGGATCTGGAGGGTGGGAGGCGGACACTCTGGGTTCTGCCGGAGAGGAAGGAGGTGGTCCAGTCAAGAGCCTTCTCTTGGATTCCGGCTTCTAGGAGGCGTGTCTTTAAAGTGCGATGGCAGACCGTGTCGAAGGGTGCTGACAGGTCCAGGAGGATCAGGGACAACATACTATTTGAGACATTTAAAAAACATTACAAAACTAATTCTGTAAGATTTACATGGTTTTAATTCATAAGCTGCTCTTTATCTCATTACGTTAGGTACCGAAAACTGCAAATAACCATTGAAAAACCACTACATATGCCTAATAACTGAAATTGAAAGCCATACCAATTGGCTTTGTCATTCTTGTTTTATAAAATATTTTAAGGAGATTTTTAATCCGAGGACCCCTTTACATCCATGCTTCTTTGATTTTCCAAATTCCTTTTCACAGCCACCCAACCTCTTGGCTCCCCAGTGCTTAGTTTGTAACATAATGGGTGATGCTGCCCAAAGCACTGCTCAAAAGACAGAGGCTGGTGCAATTAAATGTCCATGCTCCAAATACAAAGTCTGGGTTGACCAGAATCCACCTCATATCTCTTTAATCCAATGCCAGATGCTCCTTGCCCCTTTATCTCACTTTTGCAGGCTCCTACTTTCTCACTTGTTGACGATTTTTGGTCTTCTCTTCTGTCTTCTTTCGTGCTTGTATGTTGTCCCCTCTGTTGCACTTGGGGAATGCCTGATAATGAAATATTAGTCCTGGTAGGTCCCACCAGCTCAAATTAAGCACTAAGCCTCCCCACCCCCTATTCAGGCACTGCCAGCACATGTAAAAGCGATGGGGTGGGCGGGAGGGGGAGGAAGTGAACAGATGATGGGATAGGGAAAGTAAAATAAATAAAACCACTTACCTTGCTCTCACTGCATTGGTGAGTCATCTGTGCGACGAGCGCAAGGTGAGTGTTTTTTTTTACTTCCCCTATCCTGTCATCTGCCCACCAGCCGTGGCCCGGGGAGGGAGTTACGGTGGGGCAGGAAGGCGGGGAGGGGCAGGGTGGGGGGTGCTAAAAACCGGCACATGGATAATTGCAGGTAAGTAAACAATTGAATTAATGAAACGAATTTCGTAGCGCGCACTGCATTGCATTTTGCGATGCAAGGCGCGCTACGAAATTCATTTTATTAATTAAATTGTTTACTTACCTGCAATTATCCATGTGCCAGTTTTTTGCACCCCCCCCTCCCCGCCTTCCTGCCCGACCGTAACTCCCTCCACGGGCCGCGGCTGCTGCCCACGCCCCCTGCCCAGCACCTGCCCCACCCCACCTGTGTAACCTGTGGCAGCTGCCAGTTGTGGCTCAAGTTATTATGGGGTATCCCTCAGAACCTGGGCAATACAGTAAAAGCGTAAACAATGGTCCAGTCGGGTATGTAACCTGATCACTTCAAAACATACATAAATCATTCAAAATATATTAAGCCATGGTTACATCAATTAGCCTGACCTCTAGAGTAAATCATTAAAGGCAAATCCAAACAGAAAAACAGGGTAAATGTAGGTTTTAATCACTGAATTGTTTTTCATTCATAGAAACCCTGTGTTAATGCATAAAGAAAAAATCAATAATCAAAATACTTTGTATTAATCAAAATACTTTGTATTAAATGGCGCATCAAGTAAATTAAGTGCAATGTGACATATTGTTGTGGCTCAGCATGGCTCGCAGGTGGGGGAGCAGGCAGAGGGGGGGTCGTGCAGGGAGAAGTGGGTCACAGGGGAGGTCACACGAGGGGGTTTAATAAAAAAAAATCATTAAACTTACAAGGAACAGGCAGCAGGCATCCAGGCTCTCTCCCGTAAGCCAATCACAACAGTGAATGCAGAGTTGTGATTGGTCGGGAGGGTGCCCAGCCAGGGGCTTATGGGGTAGGCATGTTCTCCATGCAGGCTGCATTGCATCCTGCATGGAGAACAGTCTTAGTGCACTCAGGAGTGGGCACACCACTCTGCCCTTGCCCTGCTTGGGAGAGCAGAGAAGCAGCCCCACACCACAACACAAATATAAAATGGTAATAACTAGAAGTTATTGCCATTTTATGTTTCTGCTTCTCGCACTGCAAGAAAGCAGTGGGGCGACGCTCCTCCTCCATAGTGTAGGAGCCGCCACTGCCGGCCGCGTCTGTTCCTATTTTTTAAATGCTTACGCCCAAATGATTTTACTAAATAAACCAAAAGGCTGCTGTGACATTGTACTTATTATGTGCATGCATGTAGACATGTAGACATATGTGCTCTCATAGTCTCCGAGTATGTCTTAACGCATATGCCTGACATAAGTTGCTACTTGGAGTGGCATTCTTTTTTCGCTCATTTAGTTTTATTGTCACAAAACGCTCAACATCCATGTTAAAACAGTAACTTAAAAGGCACTGATAAAGACAATACTTTGGCACTCACCTGGTAAAAGCGAGACCGATTGGCCTTGCCAATGCCTTTCTTTCTTAAACAATCTTTAATCATCAAATTTGACCTTTCTAACCTTCTCTGGTGCTATCGACAGTCCTCACAGGTCTTAACTTCAAAGCAGCACACATGAAATGAGTAAGGGCCTCTTTAACATGCAGGAAGGCAGTGCCTCTCTGTGAACCGTCTGCTTTGAATACATAACATCCCTCGCGTGCAGCTTGGAATCACGAATTTTGATTTATGGCTCCTAACCCGACGTTTTTCTTCACCCTCCGAGCGACAGAGCTGTATTTTGTGTTCAGCTATATTGCATTTGCATTTTTATACCCCCAATCAGTTTACCGGGTTCTAGCAGAATATTTTATGGAAAACCCTTAAAAATGAAACCCTCTGTCAGTCAATCATCAAGAGTCTTAACCACTTAAAGGCCTGGAAAGTAATTCCTCTTGAATCCTTTAAGATTACACACAAGCTGCTACTTGGCATTGTGACGTGCTCTTAAGTTAAAAGGAGAGCGTCTCCTAATTGATGTGCAAATTACAGTTCATTATCCCACTTCCTGTTCTATCTCGACATGAATCTTTTGAACAAGTGACAGGGCTGTGCACTTTAAATTGCTCAGCATATACATACATTTGTTCAGGTAACTAAAACCATGGCTGCTAGTTTTTCACAGGACTCGCTGCCATACGTTATGAATGCGTTCTTTATCAGACTTAATCAAACACTCTTCCAGTTATCTGCGGGTCTATAAATGTACTTAAACAAAAAAAAATGAAGTACTTAATATAAAGCTCTGAAGAAGAGTTATTATTCTCCACTTTTTTGAATTATCGAAACATTGGAAGTTGAATCTTTCTTGATATTTACTGTAGGTAAAATGTATTGCCATCATTACTATTCATGTTACCAACGGGGGAGTTGCGAATCACTGCCCTTCATTCACATTAGAGCAGTATTTGTAGCATACCATTTAAATTTGTCAGGGCTTTGATTCACCAAAATTACAGGGGTAGCAGAAATGACATCATGTGCCCTTTGTTAATGGATGACATCACAGGAAGTGACATCATACGACCTCTTACCTGGTGACATCACATGTAATGACCTTTGACTGCCAGAGGACACCTGGCTCCCAGAAAGTGTTGAATTTCAGCTTATGCCTGCAGCCCAGCTATGACTTTTCTGACACAGAGCAGGCCCACAGGCAAGCCGGACTTTGCAAGCTGTGAGGCAGTGAGAGTGCAAGATCTTGTGGGACCGAGGAAGATTCCTGCTGGTCTAGGCAGCTAGCTCTCCACTCCACAAGCATTAACTTGCTTGTAGGCAAGTGTGAGGTGTTCCAAAGGTTTTTGTTTATCACATAGACAATTTCTGGGAGCTGTGTTCCAGATTCACTTCAGTTGATTGACCTGTACAGATATATCTGAAAACAATATTTTGCAAAAGAAAGGTCCTACTTTCTGAGCATCATCCTTTTAACAAGCATTGGCAAAAGCTATTGGCTTTGGCAATACGGTTTTGCCATGTTGTACACTAGTGTGAACTGGGGAGTACAGTGTTGTAGACTGGATTTACTGAAGAAGAGTGCTGTAGAGTGGAGTAGGGGGAGCAGAGTGTCGTAGAGGTGAGTAGAGTTCGGTGGTTCAGTGGCAGAAAGTTTCGCAAAGTGAAGTGTCATATAGTGCAGTGTTGTAGAATACAGTGGCAGAATGGATTAGAGTGGATTGAGGTAGTGGGTGGATTGGACTGGAGTAGATTGGGGTGGATTGGATTGGGATAGAGTGGGTTGGATTTAGTGGAGTGGGTGGGCTGAAGTGGGTGGACTGGATGGGGTGGATTGTATTGGAGTGGGGTGGATTGAAATGGTGTGAGTTGGATTGAATTCAGATAGATTGGATTGGAAAAGATTGGATTGGAAAAGATTTGATTGGGGTGGGGTGCATTGGGCTGGGGTGGCGTGGATTGGATTAGAGTAGAGTGGTTTGCAGTGGGGTGAATTTGAGTGGCATGGAGGGGGTGACTTGAAGTGGACTTGAGGGGTGGATTGGATTGGAGTGAGGTGGATTGGAGTGGGTTGGATTGGACTGGAGTGGGGTGGGATGGATTGGACTGGAGTGTGGTGAATTGGACTGGAGTGGGGTTTATTGGAGTGTGGTGGGATAAATGGATTGAATTGAGTGGGGTGGACTGAAATGGGGTGGGGTGGGGTGGTTTGGACTAGGGTAGAGTGGGGTGGTTTGGAGTAGAGTGGGGTGCATTGGAGTGGGGTGGATTAGATTGGAGGGGGTGGAATGAAATGTGGTTGGGTGGGATGGACTGGATTTAGGTGGGGTGGGGTGGGGTGGATTGGAGTGGGGTGAAGTGGGGTGGATTGGAATGGGGTGGCTTGGATTGGACTGTGGTGGACAAGAGTTGGGTGGAATGGAGTGAGGTGGAATGGGGTGGCGTGAATTGGTGTTGGGTGGATTGGATCGGTGTGGGGTGGGGTGGATTGAAGTGGAGAAGACTGCATTGCAATGGGGTGGATTGGATTGAGATGGATTGGATTAGGGTGGGGTGGATTGGATTGGATTGGAGTGGAGTGGAGTGAGGTGGTTTGGGGTGGATTGGGGTGGATTGGAGTGGGGTAGATTGGATTTGGCTGGAATGGGATGCATTGTATTGGTGTGGGATGGGTTGGATTGGAGTGGGGTGGATTGGATTGGGGTGAGGTGAGGTGGATTGGATTTGGATGAGGTGGATAGGACTGGAGCGGGGTGGATTGGAGTGGGTCAGATTGTTTTGGATTGGAGTGGGGCAGATTATTTTGGATTGGAATTGGGCAGATTGTTTTGTATTGGAGTGGGGCAGAGTGTTTTGGATAGGAGTAGGGCAGATTGTTTTGGATTTGGAGTGGGGCAGACTGTTTTGTATTGGAGTGAAGCAGATTCTTTTGGAATGGTGTGGGGCAGATTGTAGTGGGGGCAGATTGTTTTGGATTGTAGTGGGGTTGATTGTGGGGGTTGGGTTGTAGTGTGGTGGATTGGAGATGGAGTAAGGTGGATTTGATTGGGGTGAGCTGGATAGGACTGGATTGGGTTGGATTAGATTGGGCTGGATTGGGGTAGATTGATTTGATTTGGGGTGGATCGGATTGGAGTGGGGTGAATTGGGATGGAGTGGATTGCAGAGGGGCAGATTAGAGTGGAGCAGATTGTTAAGGATTGGAGTGAGGCAGACTGGAGTGGGCAGATTGTTTTGCATTGGAGGTGGGCAGATTAGAGTGGGGCAGACTGTTTTCGATTGGAGTAAGGCGGATTGGAGTGGGGCAGATTGGAGTGAGAGACATTGGAGAGGGGCAGACTGGAGTGTGGCAGATTGTTTTGGATTGAGTGGGGTAGATTGGGATGGGGTGGACTGTAGTGGGCAGATTGTTTTGGATTGAGTGGGGCAGGTTGTTTTGGATAGAAGTGGGGCAGACTTGGGAGGGTAGATTGTTTTTGATTGGAGTGGGGCAGATTGAAGTGAGGCAGATTAGATTGTTTTGGATTGGAGTCGGGCAGATTGTTTTGGATTGGGAGGCAGATTGTTTTACATTGGAGTAGGGCAGATTGTAATAGATTGGAGTGGACAGATTGTTCTTGGTTAGAGTGGGGCAGACTGGAGTGGAACAGATTAGACTGTGGCGGATTGGAGTGGGGCAGGTTAGATGGGGCAGATTGTTTTGGATTTAGTGGGGTGGATTGTTTTGTATTGGAGAGGGGCAGATTAGAGTGGAATGGATTGGAATGGATTTGAGTAGGGCAGATTGATTTGGGATGGAGTGAGGCAGATCGGGGTGGGGTGGAATGATATGGGCAGATTGTTTTGGAATGGAGTGGAGCAGATTGTTTTGGATTGTGTAGGGCAGATTGTTTTGGATTGGAGTGGGGTAGATTGTGTTGGATTGGAGCAGGGCAGATTGAAGTGGGGCATGTTGTTTTGGATTGAAGTGGGGCAGATTGGTGTGGGGCCTACCGTTTTGGATTGGTGTGAGGCAGATTGTTTTAGAATGTAGTGGGGCAGATTGTTTTGGATTGGAGTGGGGCAGATTGTTTTGGACTGAAGTGAAGCAGATTGTTTTGTATTGGAAAGGGTCCGATTCTTTTATATTGGAGTGGGGCAGATTTATGGGATTGGACTGGGCAGATTGTTTTGATTTGGAGTGAGGCAGATTGTTTTGGATAGGAGTGGGGCAGATTGTTTTGTATTGGAGTGGAGCAGATTCTTTTGGAAAGGAGTGGGGCAGATTGTAATGGGGGCAGATTGTTTTGGATTGTCGTGGGATTGATTGTGGTGGTTGGGTTGTAGTGTGCTGGATTGGGGATGGAGTAAGGTGGATTTGATTGGGGTGAGCTGGATAGGACTGGATTGGGTTGGATTAGATTGGGCTGGATTGGGGTACATTGATTTGGTGTGGATTGGAGTGGGGTAGATTAGAGTGGAGCAGATTGTTTAGGACTGGAGTGAGGCAGACTGGAGTGGGATTGGTAGGAGTGGGCAGATTGTTTTGCATTGGAGGGGGCAGATTATAGTGAGGCAGACTGTTTCTATTGGAGTACGGTGGATTGGAGTGGGGAAGATTTGAGTGAGACATATTGGAGAAGGGCAGATTGGAGTGTGGCAGATTGTTTTGGATTAAAGTGGAATGGATTGGAGTGGGATGGATTGAAGTGGTGAAGATTGTTTTGGATTGAGTGGGGTAGATTGGGATAGGGTGGACTGTAGTGGGCAGATTGTTTTGGATTGGAGTGGGGCAGATTGGCGTGGGGCAGATTGTTTTGGATAGCAGTGGGGCAGATTGTTTTTGATTGGAGTGGGGCAGATTGAAGTGAGGCAGATTAGATTGTTTTGGATTGGAGTGGGGCAGATTGTTTTGGATTGGGAGGCAGATTGTTTTGCATTGGAGTATGGCAGATTGTAATAGGGTGGATTGGAGAGGAGAGAGTGTTCTTGGTTAGAGTGGGGCAGATTGGGGTGGAGCAGATTAGAGTGGGGCAGATTGGAGTGGGGCAGGTTACATGGGGCAGATTGTTTTGGATTTAGTGGGGCACATTGTTTTGTATTGGAGAGGGGCAGATTGTAGTGGAATGGATTGGAAAAGGGCAGATTGATTTGGATTGGAGTGGGGCAGATCGGGGTGGGTGGAAAGATGTGGGGAGATTGTTTTAGATTGAAGTGGAGCAGATTGTTTTGTATTGGCGTGGGGCAGATTGTGTTGGATCGGAGCAGGGCAGATTGAAGTGGGGCATATTGTTTTAGATTGCTGTGAGGCAGATTGTTTTGGATTGGCGTGGGGCAGAATGTTTTGGACTGGAATATGGAAGATTTTTTGGATCGGAGTGGAGCAGATTTGAGTGGATTAGAGTAGCGGTACAAAAGAGGGGGGTGACAGATGGAGCATCTGAACCAATCAAACACTCACACCCAGTCAACAGATCTGGGTTTAATCCATCACCGTTCTTTAGCCCACTCTGCCACCCCAGTTCAGACTTGGCCATATGAAAATCAGTCTGACTCTGTGCCTCATGGGAACAGTCCGGCCTGAACCGCCAAGTCATGCCTTCGCTGGACCGGATTCAAGCTTCCCAGGACCGGTTTCTGGCATTACAGCCGTCTTCAGCCAGGCTTGCTTGAATCCAGTAGCAAAGTGAGCAAGGGACTCACGTCTGAGCATACCCTGCCAACTTATGGCGAACAAAGCGGTACAAAAGGGGGTGGTGACGGACGGGGCATCTGAACCAATCAAACACTCACACCCAGTCAACAGATCTGCGTTTAATCCATCACTGTTCTTTAGCCCACTCTGCCACCCCAGTTCAGACTTGGCCATATGCAAATCCACCGCCAGGCTGAAGACGGCTGTAATGCCAGAAACCGGTCCTAGGAAGCTTGTTTCCGGTCCAGGGAAGGCATGGCTTGGCAGTTCGGGCTGGACTGTTCCCATGAGGCACAGGGTCAGACTGATTTGCATATGGCCATGTCTGAACTGGGGTGGCAGAGTGGGCTAAAGAACGGTGATGGATTAAACCCAGATCTGTTGACTGGGTGTGAGTGTTTGTTTGGTTCAGATGCTCCGTCCATCACCACCCCCTTTTGTACCGCTTTGGATTAGAGTGGAGCAGATTGGAGTGGAATGAATTGGGGTGGGGCAGACTGTTTTGCTATGGTGTGGGAGCAGATTGGAGTTCGGTGCATTGGATTGGGCAGATTGTTCTGGATTGGAGGGGGCAGATTGGAGTGGAGCAGATTGAAGTGGGGCAGATTAGAGAGGGGAAGATTGGATTGGGGCAGATTAGATGGGGAAGATTGATTTGAATTTGAGTGTGGCAGATTGTTTTGGATTGAAGTGGGGCAGATTGGAGTGGAGTGGAATGGTGTGGGCAGATTGCTTTGGATTGGAGTGGGGCAGATTGTTCTGGATTGGAGTGGGGCAGATTGTGTTGGACTGGAGCGGAGCAGATTGAAGTGGGGCATATTGTTTTGAATTTAAGTGGGGTAGATTGGAGTGGGGCAGACTGTTTTGGATTTGCGTGAGGAAAATTGTTTTAGAATGGAGTGGAGCAGATTGTTTTGGATTGGAGTGGGGCAGATTGTTTTGAACTCGAGTGTGGCAGACTGTTTTGGATTGGAGTGGGGCAGATTGATTTGGAGTGGGTAGACAATTTTGGATTGCAGTGGGGCAGAATGGAGTGGTGCAGATTAGAGTAAGGTGGGTTGGGAGGATTGGAGTGTGGTAGATTGCTTTGGGGTGAGTGGTTTGGATAGGAGTGGGGTGGGTTGGACTGGTCTGGGGTGAATTGAATAGAGTGGGGCGGATTGATGTGGGGTGAGGTGGAGTGGATTGACATGTATTGGATTGGGGAAGATAGGAGTGAGGTGGATTGGGGTGTACTGTACGATTATGTGTTAAAGCATCGTTTTAGAAATTACACATAAGAAAGAAATGATGTCACTTTCCAATTACGTAGTCTTTTGAGAACAACACCAACGATTAAAAACAAAAGAAAATATGAGTGCAAAGTGAAAAAAGAAGACGTGCCAAAATAAAAGAAAGATAACTATAGAAAAAATCTTTTCTTGCCGTGCTGGGCACATTTTTGCAGTCACACGCCTGTTTGCAGGGGCACTAAAATGTAAAATGAACAAAATAGTACCTCAATCACATCAGGAGCAGCTGACAGGAACTGAATATGTTGAATAAATCAGTACTTGGTCCCTGCTCCACAGAGAGGAACGGAAATTATGTTAGGCCTGCCTTGATGATTTATGAGGCTGTATAGAAGAGTGTCATGCAAGTCAACAAATGGTAAGCAATGAGCTGACTTCAGGCACTTTTCTGTATACAAGAATGTCTCGCAAGTGAGACACGTGCTAGCGCATGCTGTCACAGGCTCAAACCAAAAAAGTGACTTCTCAACAATCTCTTATGCCAAGCTTGATGCTCCAGTAGCCATGGAGGTTGACTTGATGATCAGCTTCTGCCCGACCATGTGCATAGACTAAAGCTGCAATATGCATGGACCTGGGGAGTTGCTCTGTGCTGTAGTAGTGTAAATTGTATAGTGAATTACAGTTAAGTCAATAATCACTGTCTGTGTCTGACTTTGCCCACGTAATAAAAACTTTACCCACAACTAAGGTTTTAGCTTGTATATTTGCATTACTTTCATGGCTTCACATTGATCCACAACCGCACTTAACCACTTTAATATGTATTGTGTTTTGAGAAAGTTTAATGCGTCTTCCCTCATATCCTACAGACTCGTGAGCAGCTGCAAGCAGATGTGCAACGATATCAAACACAAATAGAGGACCTAGAGAAAAGTCTTGCAGAGCAGGGGCAGGTATGGAAAGTGTTTTGCAAGCATCATGGAAATAGTGCTGTTCAAAGACCCATAGTGATCTAAAGTTTCCTTTATGCTCAGGAAATGGATGGCCATACGCTATGTTTTTGAATGATTTCTCACAGGGATGCTATTATTATTTGTGGAAATGAATTCACGGTGCAGAATACAAAAATTGAGGGACCTTGTTACATAACATGTGGTAGCTACCACCCTATATGGAATCTGGAGTCTGGAGTAGTGACAGGCGGGATCCCTTTAGGTGGGAAATTGCTGCCACTGAGAGCTCATGGTGGGTAGCATTATTATGCTGTCAATTAAGTTATGGCCCATCACAACATCAGTTTGGTATAGTTAACACGTATTCCAGAACCGATGCTCAGAATACATAGTCAGCTATGTTTAGGTAAAACCATTCGATAATATTAATGTGGGTGGCATCACCACCCTGGTGAGTGTGGACCCCGTAAGGCTCAAGAAGAGGGCACAGAGGGGCCCCACTGCCCACCCTTAGGAGGGACCACATTGGCATCCTTGGAGATATCTCAACTTTTTCTCCTGGCTATTCTGTGGAAGGGAAAACAGTGCACTAAAGCTTTCCCTGATCACTCTTGTAGAGAGGGAATACATTACGTAATCTCTCTCTGATAGAGCATCAATTCAGGTGGCCGTATTACAGAAAGTGCCCCTGGGCAGAATGGCTTAAACACCTGCTTTGTGCCCCTCCCCAGGGCACTTCGGTATTACAGAAGGGACTGCAGATGCTTTTTAGTTGACCACTCTTATGTTAACAATGGTAGTTTTCTTGCAGTTGTATTAGTTCGCTTGTAATTGTATTTATTGTTCATCAGATGTAGTCCATTTATTTGTTATCACATTTTTAAGACTGATTTTTGTTAATATTTCAGGACATGAAATTGATTGAGGAAAAACAAGCTCTATATAGAAGAAACCAAGAGCTTGTGGAAAAGGTATTTGTTTAAATAATTGATTATTTCTAAATGTTCAATATTTTCAGCAGTCCAATTGATGCGAATCTGTTTTGTGCATGACAAGTTAAATTCACTTTTTTGGTTGCCTGCAAACTGTAGAGTAAAGGTACATTACTTGCAAAATATTTTACTTTAGGTATTTTTTACCTCCACATTTATTTATGAAATTTCTGTTTACGGTTTCAAAATGCAGAGAGGCCCAGGAATTATTTTCAAAATGCCCAATTTAAAAGTGCCAAACTAAAGATCCTGTTTTCCAGTCTCTCATGAATATATCACACACTTAAGCCTCTTGAGGACCACATGAGAACCCCTGGTCTATTAATAATAATAATGAACTTTATTGCACAGTTAATAAAAATCTTTGCAATTTCTCTTTAAAAAAAAGTGAAGGAGATACATGATCAAGAGTTTTACAAAGACGGATAAAAGCAATAGAAAAGTTAAAAATGAAAAAGAAAAAAACGTTCAAACAGGTACAGTACAATGCATTTGAATAATTGGGCTGCCCAACATTTGTCTCATTTTTGTGGTTTGGGGGATTTTCCTCCCTATCTTTGGTTGTTTTGACCCACAATTGCCACGAGGTGCTAAGGAGATCCCTGCAACTACCTCATTTGATGCTGCTGAACATGAAGGTGCTGGGAGATAGAGGTGATTTGGATCATGTATCAAAGAGTTGTATCTGAGGGTGATTGTAGGAGCCGCCCAGTGTGGGAGCCAACTTTCATGAGCTGCACGGTGAGAACTCAAACACCATATTCTTGGCCCTCTCAAAGGTCATGATGTGATGCTATTCTAACTAGAAATATGTGCACCATAATCGCTTGGGCAAATAGCCCATAAAGGTACTAATAAACTACCAAGGATAGACATAGATCCTTTTAACTCAATATTGCTCCTAGTGGGAGAACTAAAAGAGCAACATGATGATGATATGCAACACTAGCACAGGATTCAACGTAAGTCCAAAATACAGATCTGCATTGTGAGAAGCAACCAATAAACCTGTGCTCAGTTGCGAAGGGAGAGAGCGGGCCATCACTAGGGCTTTGATCTGGTGCAGTTTGGACATTTATACAAAATACTTTCACATTACATGTATTGAAAACGACAAGCAAAATATTAAAATTTGAAGGTAGAATTGTTTATTTGGCCATGACGATCAAAAACAGTCTAATCAAATAATTCTTTTAATTAAACTAATTTGAAACAAGTTTATGAATAGCAGATTGAATGACCTTGAAATCTATAAAAAGGCATTAAAACATGGAATTATATCTCACTACACAAGCTAAATTTTAATCTGCGCAAAGGAGACTTTTCAGCAACTATTAATTTTCAAGGTGTAATCTCATGAAGCCTACAGTTCAGAAGGTTGTAGTTGCTAGAGACTGCAATATGTGATATGGTCTGGAGAGTTTTTGGGGCTACAACTGGCAAGAAGGTAAAGAGCTCTAGATTATGAATAAAATGGTCCCAGTTCCCAGATCTTGAAGACAAATTTTATCATTTAAAGACAGGTATTGTGAGACTTGCAGACGTCCATCATAATGATCAATAAAGCTTTTAAGGAAAATAAAGAATCTTGTTACATACAAGGTAATTTAAGAAGGTTTGTGTGAGAAAGTTGTCCGTGAGGCCGAGAAGGAAGCATGGCAAAAAACCTTTGCATTTACTGTGACCAGTAAGTATACCACAACAATTGTAGTAGAAGGGCTTAAGAGAGGCAAGCCAAATGAACTCGGTAGAGAAGCTTCCTCTTAACATTTAGTGGTGTGGGACAATCTCATACTTGTGCCTCATTTAGGCATTGATGTACTGGCTGCCAATCTGCTGGGGTTGTGGAGGCCGTTGTTTCTGTTTGCCCCGTGTCAGCCAGCCCACCCAGTTTTTAAAGATCCCAGCTGAATGGGTGGGGAATACAAATTGAAGGTGCTAGTTGACCCGCTTTATACTAGCAGTCTGGTTGCCATTTCTGAGGGTGTTTTCCAGAAACAAAATACTAGTAGAGGTTTTCTCAAAATGAAATATTGATGACTCTAATGAGCTGGTAGGTTTCTGTTAAATCATGGTGGACATTGTTGGTTTGTTCTGTCTGGGGCTGCCATGGTGATACCAGGCAGGAAAAAAACAGTACCTGTCAATGGACCTAGTGGTTTTCTTACAGATGGTCTGTCGGAAGGTGCTCCTGCTGGAAGGAGTTCCTGCAGTGATTCCACATCTATAAATGGTGACTATCTGCAAAATATCTTTTTCCTTTACCACCCTCCCCCAGTTGAGACCCTGAGTCTCTTTTTCTCTAGTTCAACATTCCCCAGCATAACATTCTGAATCCTTGATCCAAAGATGAACCTACAAGATTGGTTAAAATAGTTGCTTTGGAGTTTGATATTATTTAATAGAATGTACAGAGATCTTTACTCATGAACAGGCTACTCCACCAGAAAAGAGGAGAACAGGGCCAATTCCCTTGGTTATATTTGTGGAGCTCAGTGAGGAGGGTTTTGTGTGCAATGGTAAAACAACATCCTGCCATGTTGAGGTATGGGCAAAGGCCAGAGAGGAAGCCTATCCCTAGTTCATTGCAGAGACTAACGTATAATCTTTTAAAGGGTCTCAGAACTTTCTAGATTCTTCTGAAGTACTGAATATATTTTTCAGAAATTCTACAGTTACGGTTTTGCAGACATAAGATCAAACACGTTAGGCACTATGCAGCATCACAAATCCATATTCTACCACATGCAAAGCTTCATCTAAACAGGTCCACATCACATCTACCAATGGTGCAAGCATACTCAAGGTTTCTTATGTACTGCTCTTAATAAAAGACTCCTTATTGGTCTCAATGGCACAGCGAGAGAGCCAAACTAGTGCGAACATAGAAAATACAATAGCT
Organism: Lissotriton vulgaris; assembly: GCF_964263255.1. Taxonomy (NCBI): domain Eukaryota; kingdom Metazoa; phylum Chordata; class Amphibia; order Caudata; family Salamandridae; genus Lissotriton; species Lissotriton vulgaris. Next base: position 938,153,947 of record NC_141693.1, on the reverse strand, counting down.
AATTATGGTAGTGAGATGGGGCAGGGTATATGAAGAAGTGAGAGAACATATAGTGTAAATACACATAGTATGGGAGTAACCTCCATTAAGAAAGAACAACGCAGATATTTATGGAAATGGCAAACACAAAGGGAATGAAGGTGCTAAGGATGTGAAAGCGTTGGTTAATAATTGGAGCCAAATGTAATTTTAATCAGAATGATTGTCAAGCCTAATATTTATGCGACGGAAAGAATTCAAGGTTTATATACTTATAATTCGGTTATCTAGTGTATCTTGTTCTGCCTGTGAAGTTGAGAGTCATTGTTGCCGAAAAATGATATTATTTAGGTGGCTGACGAACGACACAACCTCTGTGATTCATGAACACCAAAGTAGGAAGGAAAGTGCTGAAAGAAGGAGTCAGACGCGGCAGAGGTCTCGACTTTATGTGTGACTTCAAAATGAGTAATGCAGCAACATGGCCTAAATTCGGTGGGGAGGAAGACATTGCTTTCTACATGGCGCTAGATTTGGGCTCTAGAATATCATTAATCTACCTGCCCTTAATATATATTTTATAATTTAGTATAAATATATTAAGTTCTAGGCCAGACAGATCCAGTTTTCCTATTTGTTTCAGGTAGTGAACTGCTGTTTGCACCTGTTCATGGTGACAACACACGATGAGCTATTAAGGTACATGCTGGAGCCTGTATGATATTAGTCTGATAAAGTTATTCTTGCTAAATTGTACTGGAAATGTTTAAGACATTTTCACCGACATACAACTACGGTGATTAATGTTCTTCCTAGAGAGATATATGAGTTGTGTCCAGTGGAAGTTTTGACTTATTTTAAGGTAGCACAGAGGGTTAATATGCCTGCTGCAAAGAATTGTACCACGCAGATCAGAAAGTGCATTTAATGTAAATAGTTCAGTGGGTTAATGCTTTTGTCAGTGAGACCCTATTGTTATTTGCAGTTTATACGTTAAAATCCTAACATAGCATAATGAGCTATTAACTGTTGTCAAAGAGCTGCACGCATACTGCAAGGTATAGATTAGAGCGCTATGATTTTTTCCCCGGTCTTTCATTATCCCAATGTTGCAAAAAGACTATATTTGGCTAGAAATCAATTCCTATTATTAAAGAGAACCCCCCAACCATGGTGGTAAGTTTTAAATTCTGAGTGTGTGCTTCTCCAGACAAGAACTATTAAACTATACTGTCTAATAGTATAGATGACATGTGACTCCTACACCTTATAGTACTCTGTCTTATGTAACATTTCCTATGCACTAATTTATACATGTACGGTTGATTGTCTCTGTGTAATATGTGTGTGATGTAAAGTGGTCTGGAACCCTACACTGGTATGTGTGGCACTATAAAACTAATTAAATGCATCTGAGAGAGAGTGGTTATGGAGACTTGAGGGGCACTGTTAAAGGGTGGTAGTGAAGAAATCCATGGCATAGGGGGTCTTTAGGTCACTTGGGGGGCACCAACAAACATTGGTGCATCGGGCACCACCAGCGCTAAATCTGGCCCTGTATGGTGGCCTAAAATATACAACAAGCCGTAGGTTTTTTATACTTACATTCAGACAGTTCGACTGATGTACTTTCAGTGATGTAAAATAATAGTGGGTGACTAGAGGAAGATATATTTAAGAAGCTGGTGCTTGAATTTACATTTAACTATTGCCTTACTAAATGCCACTCATTTTATTGACCTCATGGATATGAAACATAACGTCAGCCACCGTGACTTTACCTGCGTTTTGCAGGCTGTGCAATCGTTTCTACAACAAAGACCATTATTCCACTGAATTGTCCTAGCCTATATGTCTTTATCACCCAGTTCATGTTATGTAATGGTATGATCTTTTACGTTATGTTATTTCATGTCATATATGTTATGTCCATTTGCATATCACATTCCCACCATTTATATGATCACAAAAAGCTTAAATATGTACACTGCATGTGACTGGTATCACAATACTTCTTTCATTCTATAAGCTTTGTAACAGATGGTAAGCAGAGGTGTGCAAACTTACATGATGTTGAAGCGAGCATTCTTTCACTAGTGGATGTCTTTAAACTTAGCAAATCCCAGGAATTGGAGCGCCACCCTGCCTTGGGTCCTGGGTTGGTATGGTCGCCCTTAAAGGTGACCAAAGCCCTAGCCTAGGGGACTGGGCTGCCCAGGCAAAGGTGCCAACTTTACCCTCCTTTCACCTTGGCATGGAAGGTGGTCCTGCCCAGTGAATGGAGCCATGACCTGGATCAAAAGGCTACCCAGGTGACAGAACTGGCGTCACCTGCCTTTCACTGGGGATTCATGGAGCTGGTTGACGAGGAGGAGACCCAGACTCTTCCTGGTACAGGGCCACCCTGTTCCGGGAAGGCAGGGAAGGTGGATTCATTTGTTGCTTGGATGATTTTGGGGTGAGGAGAGCATGCTGCATGTTCCATTCACATAATTTGTGTCCATAATTACAAGCCTCAGCATCTAGTAATTGCCTTTCCCTGTTTAACAGTATATTTCAGTGGGCTTCCTGCTTAGTGAGCAGGAATAAGATGTTAGGTTCAAGAACGTTTTCCACATTTGTCTTTTCAGCCACTTCAGACACGCCCATAATTTGTAGTAAACTAATCCATAGAAATAGTTCTGTAAATCACTAAACCTGTACTCTTATTGCTTCTCAACCACGTAAAGTTCCCTCAATACTGTTGTATGCTCAGTTGTCACATTTTCCAGATATAAAACCCCCCTGTCTTCTTCTGTCACTTTATTCCACAGCTCATTAACCTGTTTGTTTCATTCAAGTTTAGATGTTTCATTTCCATGTTTTTAGGCATCAATACCACCTGCCATCACTTCAGCCATCATCGGTCTGCTGATCAGTATAACTGCTTTTCATGTTGTGCTCTGTTTCTCTGTTTGCCACCATCTGTTGTATGCTCAGTTGCCACATTTTCCAGATATAAAACCCTCCTGTCTTCTTCTGTCACTTTATTCCACAGCTCATTAACCTGTTTGTTTCATTCAAGATTAGATGTTTCATGTCCATGTTTTAGGCATCAATACCACCTGCCATCACTTCAGCCATCATCGGTCTGCTGATCAGTATAACTGCTTTCCATGTTGTGCTCTTGATTTCTCTGTTTGCCACCAATAAAAACCAAGAAATGGTTACAGTGTCTATACAAGAAGGCTTGACTCATCTTAATTTGACCCTCAACACAGAGTCCAGAAATCCCAAATACCACGGCAGAATCTCCCTCCACTACATCCTGACCCAGGAATAGTACCTCAAGTACGAGATAAAAAAATACATCTGTGTTACTGCTGTTTCACCAATTCCATGACCTTCTAAAATCATTCTGTTGTAGAACAGGTCTTCAGCAATATGAAACATGATGTAAAAGTGAAGTGGTGTTTTCTTGTCAGCCTTATAGTTGTATCAGAACTTGTCAATCATAACAGCAAGGGAATAAGCACAAGTAAAAAAAATATATAGTTGCAGAAAAGTACAATTGATAAAACTCAGGTTAATCACTTCCACAAGTTACTGGCAAACTGGTTGCCAGGAGTTTCAGTGTGTAAGTTACAAAGATGAATCATTCAGATGCAACTAGTGAGCAGATAAAACATCTACCACACTTTCTCACCAATGCAACTTCTGATGCTGTCCAAATAGCTCATCCATTAGTGTCTTTAATCCATTGAAGAAAAAAGCAGAGAAGCAAAAGTAGATCCAGGAGCCATATTGGCTTAACAGCCTTCCATAGTGTGAATTGAAGGGATTCTTTGAGGGCATTTGCTCAACTTACAAGATCACTTAGGTAGAAGACAAAAAAAGTACAGTAATTTTTCCATGGTCCATTCTGGGATACAATGGATGCAAATTAACTACTAGCTGTACTTACATTCCTAATGGCAATCTTCATTGCATACCACTGGCAATCTTCATGGCCACTGAATACCTCCATTCTTCCTAAAATTGATTAAATGTGCTATACACAAATGTATAAGGTCTTAACTGCTTATAAATTAGGTAGTAATTTACCATCGTGTTCAAAGTGAGTAATTGTTATTTGTGGTGATGTAACCTTACAATAAATAAGCACGAGTGGGAGTGCTGATGGGACCCTATCCTTAACCTTCAAATTAAACCTTTTTGGCAAACATTAACACTACTGTTTGATTTATTTGCGTTTGCTGCCTTGTAGTAAATATACACCTGCCTGAGTTTTTCTGCTTGCTAAACAAAAGGAAATATATGTACTGCCAGTAGTATATTTTGCCACCAAGTGATTTTACATATTTATTTTATACCAGGGTTGCTACTTGGCAGTACAATAATCTGAGCCATGTTGCCATGTTTAATTTCAAACTGTGGCAAATATAAATGATGTAAAACTGAATTTTTAGGTTCCACTAATAGGGTTAGCTTTAAGCCTTAACCATTGTAGTTCCAATTCAAGCATTTTCTCTTGTATCTGCAAAACAATAAAATCATTCCTTGTGTTTTCATAGTACTACATGCACATAAACCTGGTGCATGTGCCAAGAGCCTTAGGTCTATAATGAAACCCAAAAAGTTCATGAAAGAGCCAGAGCTGAGGTGCACTCACGAATGCCCCATGGGAGTAAATCTATCTGTGTACTCTCGATTGAGTAATTGGCCTATGGTGGGTATTAGTCTTACAACGTAGCTAATAGGTATAAGGACTTTTATTTAAAATTATATTCAAGAAAGTGAACTGTATGACTTTATTGAACCCTGAACAGGTCTTTTAAAAAATGAGTACAATTATTTGATCTTTTAAAGAAAAGAGATATTTGCCTTTCAGTGGTTTCTACTCATAGCTCTGTGGTATTTCCATGTGAATCAACTGATTCTTCTGCCTGATTTATCTAAGTAGGACTGTGCAACATTAATGTAATTCAAGTAAATGTTTCAAAACTCATAGTCCCACTACAAACCAACAACTTACAGAAGTCTTTAATATGTTAACAAATATCATTTTTTAATTTACAGATAAAACAAATGGAAACTGAAGAAGCAAAGCTCAAACATGATGTGCAAGATGTCAAGGACCAAAATGAACTACTGGAGTTCAGAATTCTAGAGCTTGAAGTAAGAACCTACTCGGAGTGAATGTTTTCCTCTTATTCATATGAAACACTTGCTAAAACCATATTTAAAATCTAAAACTGCACTTCATTATATACTTTTAGAGATGGATATATTTATAATCGTGATTGACACATTTCTCTTGACAATACGTCCTTAGTTTATGGTGTAGAAAATGCACCCGGTACCTGGATGGTAAATGCCACCTGTGCACTGCAGCATCTATTGTTCCTCCAAAGAGTGGACCTATAATACATAGCTTCAGGCCTACCTATTCGTGCAACGACCGAGCACATGAGTTTCCGAAGACTGTTGAAAACATGGCTCTTCAGCTAGGTCTCCGCCTTTTTCTAACAATCTCTCTCCTTTTTACTCCGGGGCTGTCCGCATGCGCCATGAGACTCCCTCACGGGACGTGATATGTTTTGCGCAATACAAATTTCCAGACTAGACTAGACTAGACTACCAGGTGCAGCTTGACCGTAGCAGTCTCAAAACCTGCTGCCAAACCCGCCAAAATAACACTTTTTGAGAGGTGGACAAAATTGCTTTTTTAAATATGAATATCAACTCTAAGTTTTACCTTGTTATCCACAAGATAGGGTGCCTGATATTTAAAAGTGGGAAGTATTTAAAGTTTCCATGTTCTTCCATTGACTAGTCTCAAAAGCTATTCCCACTGACAAGGGTGCATCTGGATCCAAGAAAACATCAAAGTACAGATTATTAGGGGGGGTGGAATGTTTCTTCCTGCCTATGGAATCTTTTCCCGCGATGCTCCAGAAATGCAAGCACGAGTGAGATTTGGTGTCCCTTGGCTCCATTTTCTAACACCGGCGGTCACGAGTGGTCATGGTCAGAGTGCTAATTCTCGAGTAGACTTGCTGCTGCTCAAGTAGATTTCTACTGAAAATGGCAGCAAAATCAACTCAAATGACCATGCGCTCTTGCACACTTCATGGTGCCGTTCATGATGATTTTTCAGCACTGCTCGCGCTACAGGCACTAAATTGCAGGGAGACATGCATATTTCCACCCATTGGCAGAACTCTGCGGCATCTCATTGAGTTTTTGGGTAACCTTGCGATATTCCGTGGAATGAAACTCTGCGAGTTCCACCCACCTCTACAGATAATACACTTTAATCTACAGTGTTTAGCATGAAACAGGTAGAAAAGTCATTCAAAGTCTATTTTTCAAAAATCAACTTCATTGGTGTAGTTGGATTTTTATTAAAAACGTAAGAAAAGGAAATTGTTCAAAGTTAATTTTTCTCCATCTGAAATTTCTGGATGTGAATTTGCATTAACCTGCCAGCAGCTGCCCAGCCAGTGCTTGACATCAATCAGGTGTTAAATCTGCTTTCAGAGCAGAACAGGAGCTTAAGCCTCATGACAGCATGTGCGAGGTGTGGGGTAAATGATCCCTATCGGACCTATGGGACCAGGAACATCATTGACTTGAAAAGGACAGAGGGACATCTTAGGAAGGAAAATCCTTTGTTCTCCAAGCCCATGTTAGCTCGGCTAGATCCAAATCCAGTGGGAGAGAACCCCCAAAACCAGTTTGGAGTGATCACAGGGGTGGAGGCTGCACATTTTTCTGGCCACATCTATGGGTGGAAACACAAGCTCTGCGCAAGGGAGGAAGTGTTGCCCTATTTTGGATTTTAAGAGCAAGGTGAACTACGGGATTGTTTGTGACAGGGCAAACAGGAACTGCTGAAGAAGTGAGTAGGGTTACCTCTGGAAACATTTGTCATATTGTTTAAAGAGAGGCCAGGAGGCATACCAAAACACTTTATAGCACAAACCATGAATGTGGCTTACCAAGGAATTCTCCTCAGAAAACTTAGTGAAACTGAAGGAAATCAGAGGAAGACTGGATCCTTTTTTATATAATGTGAGAGGAGCATTGAAGGAACAACCTGCTCCCCATTATATACAGGCTAAAGAAGTGGATTCCAACTGTCAGTTGGCTAACTTCCTGAATGACTATAGTAACACAATAAGCTTTATGGGGCCTTTTTCCTAAAGTGAGCAGTTGACCAGCACTAATTGGACCTTGACTGGACCCTTCTGGTGGTGTCTGCTTGAGTGAGTCCTTGACCCTAAGTATAATCACTGAGGTCCTGGGAGCCTTAAAAGTGACTCAGAGGAGCTTCTAAAAAAACAAGAAAAGTTGAGACTTAGAAAATGTTTGGACTTCAAAGATCCTCAGAGCATGAGTGGGACCTCACAGCAAAGGGGTCTGCTTTTGATATAACTTCATAAGATACAGATTCAGGCTTGCCCTGCTGGAGGATTTTGAACTCCATAAAACAGATTAGGTCAGAATTCAAACCTTTTGACCATGCTGAAATCGCTGGCTGTATCCATCCTGTGCTTCACAGTGGTTGGCCTGAAATTGCATCTAGGCCCTGGTCTACTGATTCAATTGGCCATTAGTGCGTCTTGGAACTATTTTTACATAAAAACTTTAAATCTTCCTACCTTCGAATTCCTTTATTGGAGGTTTAGTATTTTGGTTTGTTCTTTTTAGTACAATTTGCTGTAATTGGATTTGGGAATTTCATTGTTTAGTCTTTTGACTTTATTGCTGTTTGCTAACTGCATAAAAAAGTTTGCACATTTCCCTAAGTTAAGCCAGTCTGCTTTGTGGAATAGCTACCAGGGGGTTCAGCTCCAGTTAATTTAGTGGTTTTTGGTATTATTCCTGGATGTAGATGACTGCACACCCCAAATAATAGCACACTTTTCCAAAGTGGAGCAAGAATTTTGAAAAGGTATGTATTCTCTCTATGTATACTGAAAGAGTTTTGTTAAGTTTCCATCTGAATCTCACATAGTATTATGAGTGATGGATGTCATAGGGTGGGTTGATTTTGGGATGGGAGTTTTGTATCCAATCAGGTATTTTGCAATGAATGAAGAGCAGATTCAGACCTTCTGACATAAACAAATGGACAAAATAATAAGGCAATATTTTGATACTGAAGTGTATAGAAACTATCTCACTGATTTCCTTTACTGACAGTGTTTTCATTATTGTTAACCCCAATGGTGATAATCATATACTTACATTCTAGATATTCCTTCCACCTATATTAATACTACTATTTTATCTAAAATGGGAGAGTGGAAGACTGAGTTGGTCTTGCTCTGTTTCAGACCTGTGATCTGCAGCTCACAAAAATATTTTTGTACTAAGTATACGGAATTGCTTCAAATGATGAGAACATCTGTGAAGGGGACATCCTGTCACAGTAGAATTCTAAGCAATGCGTTCCAATTGGGGGCAAGTATGTAAGGTGCTTACTTCCAAAGTGTGCACAAAATATAGAATATCACAGCACACAATGCTTGTATCCATAAAATCAGTAAATCATGAGATCTGTATTTAAGTGTGAATACTCACTTTGGTGAGAAAAGCTTTTAGCAGAATAATTGAAATTTTGCTTCCTCCTTAGTCCTCTTGCCAGGTTGATACTTTTTGGTCCTTTGGCTGAACAAGATTTGAACCTTTGGACATAGTCTCTTTTTCTGAGTTAAAAATTCTCCAGTAGGCAAGCCTGAAGGTGTATCCAATTAAGTCCTTTGGAAAGTGGATACCTTTACCAGAAAGTCTGACTGAAGCTTCGGAACTCCTGGACTTCCTAAAAGTTTGTCCCAACGTTTTCCACTAGTGAACAGCTCCTCATGGTCACTTTTAGGGCTACCAGGGCCTAAGGGATATAATGGATGTATGACGGTACCACGCGTACTTTTACAACGCGTACCGTTACAACGCTACTTTTACCACGCAAGTCGTTACAACGACTTGCGTGGAGGGGCGCTGGATAGTAAATTTTTTAATTTACTATTCCAACTCCAGTCCCCGTGGACTCTAGAGAAGGAGTTGGATAGTAAATTAAACTATTTACTATCCTGGAGCGCCCTCCAGCGCAAGTCGTTGTAACGACTTGCGTGGTAAAAGTAGCGTGGTAACAGCACCGCGTTGTAATAAATGCGTGCTAAACGTTGTATACCGATATAATATATGGGTCAGGACCCGCTCCAGCAAAGTCATCAGTAGTCTCTAGTCCACATCCAGTTACAACAGCTTGTTAAGTCTATTTCGTAGTCCTGGGAGCAGATGAAGCCCCTTTGGTCTCCTACAGCAAGACTAGTCCTCTTCTGTTCTCCTGCAGGTCCAGATACTTTCTGATGAGCAGAGGATAAGGTGTCACTTTTGTGGAATTCACTAGCCGATGGGTGACTCTTGGACAATCTCTAATCAATGAGAAAAAATGCTTAACGTAAACACTTCTATTTATGAATCACGTCCTCTTTGTCTTACTGAAAACTATCTCAAAGGTATTATTCTGAATAAAATCCAACATGTCAAAACCCTTTCGCCCTTGGAGGTGGCTGCTGTCCCAGCCAAGGTTGTGTCTTGGAAAATTAGCAGTCCCCTCCTCATCAACCATTCTAAATTGTCTCTGGCCCATCTCCCCCTCCTGCTGGGCTGATGCCAAGCTGCTGCAGTTTGCCCTTGAAACTAAATCTTCTCTACACTAAACTATAAAAGGGCACCCTGGATACTTTCAAATTAAAAATATTCGTGAAAGCTCATCATCTGCCGTTCCTGAACTGAGATGAATCCCATACCTCATGTCCAAGTATTCTTGTTTAAAGGCCCACACAATTATTTTTGTTTTGGGAACAGGTTTCACACCTTATTAAAGAGCAATCACTAACAGGGAGCAGTTGCTGGCAGGCTAATATTGATTAGCCTATTGGAGCTTCAGAAAGTAAATGTATACCTTTTTATGTGACTTTTCATTATCAAAAGACAAACTTTACCATTGAATTGGACTTTTCATAAGTATTAAAAACAGAGATTGAATAATTTCTGTAGCTCATCCAAACCCAATTTAGCAGCAACAGTATTGTATGTGCACTTTAGGTTTCCTTATAGGAACAGGTACGGTCATTTAAAGTGAAGACAGTGTTAGGGGACTAGTCACTGAATGAACATGCCAACATGAAATTCTTACATCTCAGACTTTTAAATCCTAGGGAGCCAACCTTGTGGACTACAAGGCTTAATAAGGTGTGACTTATTTAATATTTAAAAGTATGTTCATTCCTGTTAAAAAATGCTACTTTGACCAGTTTGCTTGCAGGTTTAGAAAATGCAGCTACATAAATAGGATTCAAGCCATGTTTTTCTTTGTCAGCCCAGTGGCTGGCACAGTAGGTTCCATAGTCTACAGGGAACATTTAACTTTCCATGACATTTATCTATGTACCTGCACCATGGACTATTTAAGACACAATATTTCTGTCATTTGATATTGTTGGCATAAAATTCTCTTAGCATACCAGAAGATATATTTCTCGTAGGCTTACAGTTTGCTACAGCTTGTATCACGACATCAGTGACTTATTTCTTGTAAACAGTGTTCTAGATTACACACAAAAATGTGCACCTGAAAACTAGATCACGCTTTTAAAGTTAATTCTGATTTGGGAAGTTCTAGCAGTAAGCACATACTATGAATTACTTTAATGTGATGGAAGACATAGCCAAAGTGAACGATTGAGGTTGTTGTGAGAATTCACTGTCAGAAAAACAAGCATATTCCAGATTAAAGTCAAACAACCGTGCTATGAAGTGCATACTAACACCAAAGGCATAAGCCTGACTTTTTCATCTGCATTTTGAGAACAGAGCTTGCATTAAAATAGTCCAGTGTTGAAACAAGTACAGTTTCTAACACCTAAAGTCTATTTAATCCAGCAGGCCATAGCATGCATTAGTCCTGAAATGTAACAAGTTTAAAGCAGTGAAGTGTCATTATACCCAAGTACAAAAAGGAACATGAAGCCAGACCAAACTATCCTAATTAACAGCAAAGTGGTGACACCTAGAAATCAATCCAGTAGATGGGAATTCGGTGAGCTGCTGGTTGATTTCTTTCTTGAGAACGTTGGCCATGTAGGGGAGTATGGAGATCGGATGGTAATTTTTGAGGTTGTTGGGAGTCTGCTGAGGCTTTCTTTAGGAGGGGTGTGACGTCTGCATGTTTCCACGTGTCTGTGAAGGTTGCTGTGGAGATGGAGGGGTTGAGGATGCTGGTGAGTTGTGTGTTGATTGGATTTGTTGTGAGGTTGCAGAGGTGGTGGTGGCAGGGGTCGGAGGGGGGCTTGGAGTGGATGGAAGACATGATGGCTGAGGTGGTCTGGGTGGTGAGCGGTGATGGTGTGGCTGGTGTTCGCTATTTGGTTGAGGTTGTTGGGGTCAAGGGTGGCGGGTTGGATGTTGAAATTGTTTTAGATGTTAGTGATCTTGCTGTGGAATTAGTCTTAGAGAGTGTCTCAGTTTTTGTGGGAGGGGTGGATGGTGTTCTCAATGGTTGTCAGGTTGGAGAATTCTTTGACTATTTTTAAGAGTTCCTTTGTGTGGTTGGCTGTGGAGTCAATGAGGGTGGTGATGGCTGCTTTTTTAGCTTCTTTGATGTACTGGTGATAGATCCTGAGGGCTTTTTTGTGAGCTGCTCTGTCGACTGGGCACTTGGTGGCGTGCCATAATTTTTCCAGTTGGTGGCAGTTGCGCTTGGTGGTCTTGAGTTCTGGGGTGTAACAGCTGGCATGTTTGAGGATCTTGTTTGATTTTCTACGATTCAATGGTGCGACTCTCTCAGTGTTGTCAGTGATCTAGGCGGCAAAGTTCTGGACGGCTTGGTTGAGGCCTTTTGAGGTTGGATTTCAGAATCAGAATGTTAAAGAGGAGAATAAATAATTTGAAAGAGGCGTCTTCAGGGGAGAATCTGAATTATCTTTTTAGTTCGCTGGTCTTGACATAGTGTTATATTTTGTAGATTGTTCTATTTTGTCCAGCTTGGCAATGTGAAACAAGAGATGGGCGGCAATCAATTAGATTTGAAAATATTGGAAGGATACATTCAGCTAAAGATAAGCTGCTAATAACGCCCTAACAATTGCTGCAGTGCTCATATGTTGTTTTGCATATTTTAAAGAAAACCAACTACAGGGTACAATTAAATTCATACATGAGGCTTATGTGTAAGTACGATCAGAATCCAGGACTCTGGAAATCACTATTAAGATGGCTTGTATTGTAACAGCCTCTCATTTAGAAATTGAAAATTCCAATGTAGTATTCAGTTATCATGCAGTTGAAACATTTAACTAATGTCTTGAGGGTAATCAGACCTGCATCCATAGAAATATGTCGATTACCCCTGTCAAGGAAAGAACAGTAGCTGTCGCTGTAGTTACTAGTTATCACGTCTGAAGTCAAAAACACGCTCGAGATAAGCCCATGTGCTGCTGGATAGGGCTCTGCAAAACACTGATCTCCCTCCCCAGAATGTCACCTAAGACCAGCACAAAGAAGGAGAATACATCTCTGCCGCAAAAAATAGCTTATGGAACTCACAAAAACTACATCACGTTTGTGACTGTTTCTGAATATATCCTTCATTAGAAAAGTGTCATAGAAGCACTGACATGTTGAAACACAATTGGCCCAGTATCCAAAACTCTTTCCTCCATCTGAGTCAGTGCAATGTAATAAAAAATACATTGTCTGAATGTGCAATTTCTTGCAGTGTGTCAAGAGCTGTGGCTCATACTGGTTTCAGACTATCCCTCAGCTTTCATTCACACATTTGCACTGAAATCTTCACCATTTGCCTTCGCTCAGTGGTCAAGCTCCTTTTAAAATGTTTTTTGATTAAACTTCTTTTAGACACTAGACATGCATGACCTAAATTTGGATTGAGAGACCGTGTTGCTGGTCCATACGATTGCAGGCCAGGCCACACATTATTTGCTGTTGTTTCAGTTGAATAATCTGTTCAGTCCAATTATGGATTCTATTAAAGATTTTATTAGTAAATATACAATCAACAGTTTACAACATTTGGTGGACGGACACTCAGTAGTTAGTCAATTCGTGGTTGAAAGTCACCAGTATATCAAAGACAGTTGTAAAGCATTATGTGAATTTTATTTACCTAAATATTTGCATTTTAGGAGCGGGAACGAAGATCACCTGCTATCAATTTCCACCACATTCCTTTTCCAGAGGGAAAGAGTCCTCTTCAGGTGTACTGTGAGGCAGAGGGTGTCACTGTAAGTTTCCCTGCCATTTGCCTCTTATATTGGCCAAAGCACCATGTATTACTCTGGGAACTTGACAGTGTTTTCTTTGTTGTTCTTTCACTTTAGGATATTGTAGTTGCAGAGCTAATGAAAAAATTGGATATCTTAGGGGATAACGCCGTAAGTGTATGTTCCTTTTCTAAATTGTATGAGTTTTTAGCAAAAATAAATTTGTAAATCAATGATGATAGGCTTGATATTAATGAAATTCCTCTAATGCCACTCCAATGATAGGGCAAAGACACCAGTCTGACAATGAGCAAAATTTTGACGTTCCATAATATCTTTCAGGTATGAAGGGGCTATCACTCTGCCCTAATTTGAACTGTTTGTGTGAATGCTGAAAACATTTAAAATGTGTTGCGATATTTATTAATTAAATCATATGCATTTTCAAATGAAAATGATACATTTGTTTTGTTATTTAAACTTATTATACTCTCAAACGAATGAGAATTGGTCTATAAATGATCAACTATTTTTATTACACCTTATTTGTGATCTTTTAGCAAAATTGTAAAACAGAAAAAAAATGTAATCAACATTTTGCAAAGCTTAGCAAATAAATGCACAGACAGATATCATTATCGCTTTTGAGAAGACAGAGTTATTCTAACCCTAAATATGTATGTCACTTGTAAGCCCTTTATGTCAAAAAGTAATTGAATATAACACCATAGGTTGTAAAGTTCTATTCACTGTGAATATTTTCTTTGGATGCAGAACTTGACTAATGAGGAGCAAGTAGTCATTATACAAGCCAGAACTGTTCTGACCTTGGCTGAAAAGGTGAGTAGTCTCCACTAATTACACAACTATTGCTGATGGGTAGCCCATTATAGGTACATTAACCATCAATATATAAATTCCACATACGCCTATATTTAATCATTTATTAATAACTTTATTTTTTATTTATGAGTTTATGTAGCAAAATGTTGATTTAGACAACATGCAGATGGAACAGTCCACCAGATGGCTATACATTTTACACAGGACATATTAGGAGCTCAGATTGGTTTTTAACTCTGCGATACATACCTGGGTTCGAGTTTTGGGGTGAGTTCTGGTTAGGAAGTTGGTTGAGAAACTTCCTGAAAGCATGAGTTTATTTCAGTAAATTATTCTCTAGTCTCAATTGGGCAGTAGACTTTTTATTTTCTGGCAGTTCCATTCTGGAGGGCTCAGTTCTTAGTTTTCTTGTAATGTATAGGCTGTAACATTTTTGATGGTTAAGTTGGGGGTGGGTTCCAGGATTTTTTAATTGCCGATAGGGGGCACGAGGATAAATCATGGGTAGGAGGGTGGTTAAATGGCAGGTTTTTTTCTGGCATGTACAGGTATTTGTGTATAGTGTGAACATTGCTGTGCCGCATGTGAGACTCAAGCAGATGAGGGGAGGGAGCCCTGAAACAGGATTAAAGATCAATTAAAATAGGGTGTCTACTGTCTTAGATACTGTGAACAATTCTAATAAATGCGATGCTTACATTAGACTTATCTACCAAACACTAAAACCATGAACAGAAAAATCTAATCTTTTTTATATTTTTGTTGTTTTTCTACACTAACTTGCATTCCAGTGCTAACACAATTGGCATGACGAAGTTCCAGTCATAAGTTAGTGAAACAAACGCAACACAATCCAATACATTGTAGTATAAGGCACCATTTGTAGAAGTACATAGCAGTAAAAGGTATTGTGGCCAATAGAAACTTCAAGGCAGACTAATCAAAATCAGCTTTTACGCTGAACAGTGAACTTACCAATGAATATGAGGCATGATCTCTGTATCATACTTGATTTTTATTAATGTTTTCTTGGGAAACTCACTTCTTTTTTAAGAGCTTGACAATGTCTTTTTCTCTCAAACACAATCTCAAGAAGAGAAACTGTGTTTTCAGTCCTTGATTTACTCATGGGAGTTCACTGATTTCACTCAGTGGATGGTTGAACGGGAGTGTGTGAAATCCCGCTAGATTTCCCCTTTTCTCACTTACTCCCAGTTCAGACAACAGAGCGTCCTAATGGGAAATAAATATCTGCTTCCTGGGAAGGAAAGGGGGAGCTTGGGCATTACCTGGTATTTCAGTGTCTTTGGAAAGGAAAAACATCTGTCTTAGGAGAGCAGGTGGCATCCCAGTCAGTGTCTTCTAGCATGGAGAATGAGCTCCAACCTTGCATATAGTAGTGAAGAGGGCCACTCCTGCCACTTGTAAATGGAATTCTCCTGTATTAGGGAAAGCCAAAGTAGGAGTAAACCCTCAGTGGGAAAGGAATACAAAGACAAGACACCACACTTAGGAGGATTTGTCAAAATACCTATAGTGTCATGGTTTGTCAATTTGTGCATTTATTCAGTGCTGTCACTATCGTCCTGCACCATAGGGCTCAGCTGTGTCAGTTGTGTTGTAGTTTTTTTTTAATGAATTCAAATATTTTAATGAGTTTTGTGAAGTGCTTCTACAGTTTTTAACAAAGTGTACCATCAAAGTACACAGAATGCTTAAATGACATATTTTTTCCAAAAGGAAGAACTGACAATATTAAATACTTAAAAGTATTGGTGTGATGGTTGGGAGCCAAATCAGTGGTTCTATCACAATTCTAAATTCCAAGTCTGTGATTACAAGTGAGGATGAATAAGGTGAGGTATGTTCCATATGATTTAAATACATCCTATTCTGAGTTTTCAACTTAAAAATGGGGATAACATGCGAAATTGATTTTTAACTCATGGAATTCTGCCTGTTTTTCCTTTTTTTGTAGGCCTTTTTCCCTGATACATTTTGGAATATTTGACAACTGCTGTGCCTCTCTTCATAGCTCTGAAGATTTGCAGTCATGTTTAAAATGCCCCCTAGCAAACTTTGTTATTGATAACATAAAGTCCTAAAGCTGAAGTATATTTTCTCAGTATAAAAAAAAAAAAAATGTCCCCAATGCACGCAGGGTTTCCCTTTGGGAATGGGGGCCATTCTACCTCTCCCTGTTCTGTGTCCACCATGCCTCGAAGGGTAGCCATGGACAAGTAAAAGGAGTGAATTTCGCCCAACAATAAAAAGAGCAGGAAAGACGTCACTGTGACCTGGTGACTCAGTGATGACTATTCCCCAAGGTCATTGGTTTACACCGCAGAGTCAGTGGTGACCCCATCAAAGTAAACCTAGGACATTACCCACATCAAAATCTAAGAGGAGAATCACAAGTAGAAAAGGATGAGAGGGCAGCTGAATTCCAGCACTTCTCCTGGCCTGCCAACCTCTAAATCAGCACAAAACTTGAACTGAGCCAACCTCTACTTTTTTTGTACTGTACATTTGTTCAGTGTTTTTTTCTTTTTTGCTGTGAAAATGTTCCTTCTTCAATTTGAATGTTTATCACATGTAAAGACACTAACCTGACTAATTACCACAGACTTCACAGAGCAAACTTACCTGCAAGTCTACATTATGTTGTGCATAAAATTGAAGAGTGCTACGTTTTTAGAGGCTAAAAGTATAATTTCTTTATGGACTAATGATGTCAACCATAGCTATAGAGTCTGACTATATAGAAAAATGCAATTTGGGCCCATTTTCAGGATGAGACTTTCGTCTTGATTACGATCTTGGTGGATGAGATACTCCATCACAAATGGAATAATTATCCTATCAGCCATATTATAAGTTCCATTATATATCCTATTTAAAGATTTCACATAAGAAGACTTAGAGTTAGTGTTAAAATTTCCTGACAGAAATCATGACATTTCTTTCATTTTCTTGAATACTTTCCCTTTTGGTGTATATTCCCCACACATTGCAAGGTATGTATAGGAAAATGTCATATGCATGTTGTGTATTGTGGCAACCATACTATTTTAACAGGACATTTTTTAATGTACAGAAAAAACATACATGAGTGAAGCCCTATTCACTCACTCCACCTCCCTCAGGTGAACCCTTCACTCCTCCACTCGTATTCTGCCACCCTTCCAACCACCCTCAAGAGACCCCTTCCTTCATTTGCCCAAGGAAACAAATAGCAAAGTTCTTCCCCAACTAAGCCCTCCCCTCCACAAATCCCCAAAAAACAATGTGTCCTACCAGCATCCTGATTCACCCTCTGCAGCACCCTCACCTCATCTACCTGCCCTACTCTAAAATATTGGCACCACCATCCTTCCGCAGCACTTCTTTGGAAAATCCTCCCCTTTTCAAATCTCAAAATATCATCTCTACCTTACATCCTGCCACCTTTCTCATTCACTGTCACCTTCTTTCCTCTTTTACCCATAAGAGAAGCCTGGAGTCCTGCTACCTCTGTAAACAGTCTTTGTGATTTCCTGCACTCTCCCTGTCCTAAACCTCTTTCCACTCTCAATGTGAGAAGTAGAGCAAGTGCCGTGCTGAGAGCAAATGCATGAGGGAAAATTGGCAGCATTGCCTCTTTTTTTTCTGTGCAGATCCACAACTGTTTGTAGTGCAGGAGTGCCACCCTTGATCTCCCGCTTTCCTCTGGTCTCTGGGGGTAGGTGGTAGATTAGCTGTTACCACAGTGTCGGCTTCAGATCTGATGATGGATCTCAGTTAGACTCATAAACTGCTATCATTATTCATGAGGGCTAGATATCAACCCTTTTGTCAGGCTCTGGTCCTTTTATAAACTTTTTTTTAAATCCTATATATTGTATGAAGAAAAGCATCATGTATATTAAATTCTAAACAAGTACATTAGTGGCATATGTGTAATTGTATGAAAATGTAATCGTCATATAAAGAAATATATGACTGCTCCAAGGAGCAGGGTGTGGATGTCCATGCTAAAAGCTCTGAATAAAAAAAAGGATCTCACAGTTATGGTAATTTATAATGCGATGCAGTACTTTCTAGGGTCAAATTATATTTAACGATGTTTTTATGAACAGAAAATGGGACAATCAATAAAACAAGCTACATATGTGTATGAAAACCTTAGTTCCTATCTTCTTTGACTCTACTCTAGATACTCTAGTACTTCCCCCCCAGCTCTTCAAAGTAAATACTAGACCAAGAGCAGGTTATGGGCAATAATAGTTTGCAATCCATCATCCTCTTTCCCTCCAGTTTTGGAATTAAACTTTCACTCTCTCCTTTTTCAGTGGCTACAGCAAATTGAAGTTACTGAAGCGGCGCTTCAGCAAAAGATGATAGATATTGAACACGAAAAGGTAAAATGACAATAAAACATTCCCATTTACCAAACATGTGCATTTAGATTTTCATCTTAAAAAGAAGTGCTAAACAGTGCCTCTTCCACTTATGTTTTTTAGGAGCTGTTTAGTAAACAGAAGGGCTACTTGGACGAGGAGCTTGATTACAGAAAACAAACTTTGGATCAAGCACACAAGGTAACATTAATCTATATGTAGCAGTACACCCAATAATCTGCTTTACACCTGATTTACTAACTTATTATACCATCGCTTGAATGTGTACGATAAAGCAAATGCGAAATAGTTTTTATTTCAGCACTCTGTAAAGGCGTAGGTGATCTTGATTACTCGGTGACAGCCAGTGTAGAGAACTACTATTTCTGACTGGTCATTCTTACCTATGTGTCAGAATGAGAAACACTGCAATGTGCCTGTGACCTGGAGATAGGCATTTACACAACACTGCCGTCATGCCACTGTGTTCTCCTTGAATATTGTCGGCCTATTCACAAGCCTTTTAGAACATGTAACTCAGTACTCCTGTAGTACGTTTTAGATACTCTTACTTTGAGAATTCCCCCAAAACATCTAAAATGGGAACGTTCCTTTAATATTTGACTACAAATAGCACAAATGCAAAGGACCGTGCCCTCTTCGCATGTTCACTAACAGGGATTGGATGTTAAAGTCTTGATTCACAAAGGCTTGTAAGAGTATGTGAAATAATAACTACTCATGTGCCCATAAATATTTTTGTGAATTGGCCCCATTGTATAAATGAATTCTGTTTAAATGGACACTACAGATTCCTGTAGGGGGAATTTGTTAATTAATATAGATTGGGGAAGAAAATGAGTGAAAGAGATATTGGGACTCAGTAAATCATATTGGAAGGAGACAGGAAGCTTGTTATAATTTCATTCAGTGCATGGAGAGACATTCTACTTTGCAGTTTACCTAGGCTAGGCTGTTGCCCACACTGAAGTGGTCTTGAGATATTGAAAATGTACTAAGGGGCTTATTTACAATTGCCTTGCGCTGCCAGTACGTCTCTTTTTCTCATATTAAAAGGGTCTTGTAAATAAGCCCCTAAGTGAGAGCACTGTTGTGGGAAACTCAGGGGTATATCCACAAGAACGCGTGGTAACTACCGCAAGAGTAGCGTAACACAACTTTCAACATTGTAGCCCATCGCGGGAAAATAAACCTGTGGCAACGTGGAATTCACAACACGGCGGTAGCATGCAATGGACACCAGACAACGCAGCAAATGTCTGCGTGAAAATCAATGCCACGCTGCAAAAATGCGATTCGCAAATGCAAAAAAACATGCCATGAGGTCAACCGCGGTACAAAAAGTAGCAAAAACCGGCCACAGGCCTGCCAATCCCATGCCTCTGGTGGGACAATGCACCATAAAAACCCCGGGAAAAACACACCAGAGACAAGCCAAAGCACGTAGCAACATGGCTGCACACTGACCCAGCGCAGAGCCCAACTCGAACCCCACAACCCCCACAGATTACCAGCAAGGAACATCGGGGATGGCCAAGGAGAAGAGGGAGAGGAAGACGGGGTGCAGACCAAAGAAAAACAAGACCAGCTTCACGGAGGTGACAGAACACTACCAGCAACTGACCCACAAGCAGAGGAATCTAGCACCCCCCAAACAGACACAATGTACACCGCCATACAGTCTGCATGCAAACTAGCACAATGCACCAACATATATGCCAACACAAAGGCAACACGCATCTCCCCTACACATCGCAGAGGGGCACACAACACCTGCAGCAGAGCACATAATACAACGCATCAGGGATGCCGGAGAGGACCACCAGACCATTGACACTGACACCCTACAACAGCCCATGGACATCCCACGTAACCCCCACCTGGACCCGGACAGCCAAGAGACCCAGAGGAGAACACCGAGCCTGCAACAGACTACACATAAGGAAGCACCCGTAGGCACAGCTGGCTTACACCACTTCACCCACCCACACATGGCACCCCATGGGCATGTGTCAGCATGCCAAAAGGAGGTGGCCCAACAGGTGTCGGAAGGGACCGAACTCATGGAATGAGAAACAGGACACATACGTAGGTGTCTATCAGCCTACTTGGCACACCCACACCTCAGTAAGGAGACCCACGCTGCAATAGAGACACATGCAGATGCACATGCACAGCACAGAACCACGTCCAGGGGCACGCAATTAGCAGTCACACACCCATGTTGGCTCTGCGCACGACAGCCCTGGCCACTCCCCACAAGAATGGAGTGGGCGACAACAAAGCTACATGTCCAGGCCCAAACCGCTGCCTCCGGTGACATGTCTGCATCTATGGTATGCCGCACAATGTAAAGTTGTAGTGCCCAGGGACCACATGCATACTACAAGACCACAGGGACACACGCAGAGATCATGTTGAACTGGCTACAGGCACTTGCGCCCTGTCCCTTTATTGGCAGGGCCACATGTACAGTGACGCCTGTGCTGGATGTGTGTGGGGTGAGTGTAAGTCATTCGGCGCGGAATGTCTGGTGTTGACAACCTCTTGGACATTGGACACCAGTGCAACGCAAACAGAAAACACATGAAATACAGAGTCATCTGATACACAACGTGGGGTGATACGGATAAAGTCCAGAGGACAGCCAACATGCAAACACAAGTGTCCGTGAGTTGCAATGCACTGGGTAGTGGACGCTAGAGATGAGCACGCTCATCTGCAGAAAAAGTCTCGGATTGTGTCCCTACGATATATTCCTGTTGCAGATGCAGTGGGGTGTGACCTGCATCATCTTCACCATCAACATCTCAGGGCCCCCACGCTGTTTGAGGTGACATACCTTGGTAACAGCTCCACAGCACAAAACACAATCAACTATGGACAATGGCCTGGGTTGCACTGAGTCACTGGCCCCTGGAGTGCTGAGCAGGGTAACAGGCCGATAATGGCAGCCACGACAGGCCTGAGCAACCACGAAGTCTGTAAGGACCACCGCTTCAACTATGGCAGATGGCGTTTGGAGGTGGTACTTGCGATGGTGGCGTGTGTCTCTTTCAGTGATGCGTCGTTCAAGCCGGTCTGGACTCGCTTTGGTGTGTGAGCCCTGGTGTGGTCCCGGAGGCTGTGTACAGCACAAGGCCACAGAGCCATTGCGTTGATGAGCCCAAAGGTCCACGCCTCAGGGGCCAGCCTATGTCTCCAGAGAAGGGGCCCCGGACATGACCAGCACAGAGTTAATGGCCCTGGATGCACTGCAGCCGGCACAGGCACCCAGCCATGGGACATTGACTTGCGGTGCAGTCAGATGGGCCATGCGACCTGAGCGGGTAACCATCATTGTCCGAGGTGTATGGTTCGGAGTGGTTCAGGGGACCGTGGAGGGTGTCCTCCAGGTCAAGACGCCGAAAGTTTTGATTTTATCCGTAAACAGCAAATGGAGGAGTGGAATGCGACAGCCCGTTACCACCACCAATTCTGTATCAGCTACATGGGGGTGAAAACTGCCCCCTTGTCCATAGGCTCAGACGCCACCACTGTTGGACCAGAGAGTGTCCATGAATTTTGGGGAACAGACTTAGTGGAACTGGGGCTGAGCGGGTAGGCAGATTGGGATGATGCCGGTACACTGATATGGACTCTGCCATTGCTGAATCATGACTTCGTAACCTACTGGACCACAGTGTAGGCCGTAGGCAGCGGACAGCAGTGGATCACAGCCACGTGTCTTTGCCTCGCGATGCATAGCGCTAGTGACACCAGGGCAGTTGTCGTAGTGTACGAACACCTCTGAAAACAATGATACTTTTCTCTCCACCAAGATGCAAGGCGACACCCTCTTAGGCCTCCCCTTGCGTGCAATGATGTGTAATCAGCCTTAGCAAAGTTCTGAATCTTTGGCCTATTCGAGCACAGCCTAGGCCAAGAGCAATGAGGCAGCGGACAGCACAAGCCATTCACCGAGTGTCGCCGGCATAGGTTGGTGACCCCACCGGCCAGCAAAGTTCTGGTTCAGTGGCACCCCCTGTTCAGTCACCTCTGTGACTGTGACTCACCTTTCGTCCGGACAGAGCCTTATATTCCTCTCCGTGCATCCACTGGTGTGGATTCAGCCAATCGTGATTCGTGACTAGGTGCTGGATGGGAGACCTACTGGTCCGCCGGGTTGTCCTGGTCCCTCATCCACAGTTCGCCAGATGGTGTCGGACAGGGTTTGAGGCAGCACGGCTCGCCGGATGGCGTTGCACAGGGTTTGTGGCAGGTTGTGTCGCTAGAAGCGTATATGGCACTATGCCTCACTGATCGAAGGGAGTGTCTGGCTTGGAGCTTACGCTGGCACGTGGTGGGCCCTCCATGACACACTCCTCTGTTTCGGATGCTGATCAGTGTGGCCTGCCTGCGTAGGGTCGGCCCTGACGGCTTTGTGCTCCAGCAGGCCGGGGTATGGCAGGCGCACAGGATCTCAGGCAACTCCGCTAACGAGGACGGCGTCGGTCTTGTGGTGGGGTGGGAGGCGCCGCCCTGGCAGAGACGTTGGGCTTTCTGAAAGAGGACAAAGCCTAGGGCTAAGTGCTTTTTATTCACACCTCGACGCTGGCCTGGCGTACGCTAGCCCATCCCACTCTGCTCACGCTTACGGGTGGGGCATGACAGGCAACATTTCTGCAAAGACCCCCACTGGCTGGGGTGACATGGTTGGGTCTACTGTCCTCTACACTCCATTCACCAGAGTTGTATGCCGCAGTGGATATGAGTGTGTTCTGCATACTGCGGTCTGTTCAGTACTTCTCCGCCACTCTTGGCATTGTGTACTCTCACAATCATGTTTCGACTGCATCCTTCACACATGCCTGGTTGACACCTCTCCCCACATTCGGCTATTGTGTGGCTGAGGTGCCATGCTATTGATGGCTCATGTTCACGGCTTGCCCAGGTTACCATTGTGAGTTGTTCTGTCGTGTTTGGTGTGTGGGCATGTTGTTGTGCATGTTGGTTGTGATTTTGTGACATGTACATTGCCAGAGTTGAGGATTGCATGGTTTCCCTTTGTGCGATCTTGGGGCGGCTGGTAACTGTTGGACTGTCGGAGGGTGAAGGGATCATCCAGACTGGCTGTGTATTTGGAGGCAACATTGGTGAGGGTCCCACGGTGTTCGGATGTTGTCGCCTGCACATTAATGTGTGACGTGTTCTTCATGTTGCGCTGATTGTGTGCTGTGCCACCATGGGGCACAGGTGGGACATGTGTGCAGTGGATTGCCCTCTACATGTGCGTGCATCCGGGTTTAGGCGTATTGTTCTTGCTTGGTCACCAGTTGGTCCTGTGCATTGTGTGCTGTACGGGGACTGGGGTGCCAGGATGATGTTGATGTCCAGGACAGGTGTGGAGCACTTAGATGTGGCTGGCTGTGAGACTCCGCTGACTATGGCGGGTGTTGCTTGGGGTGTGCCAGGGGCCAACAGGTGGTGCACAGCCAGCAGCTTGGTGTGGGGTGGGATGTTGGTTGTCCGCTGTGTTGGTGCCGTAGGCCTGTTAGGCGATGATGGCCAGGATGCGTAGGATGGTTGTCCCTTTCAGGCTGTAGTGGACAGTGACATTGTCAGATGTTGGGCCTGTGAGGCAGGTGCGTTTCCTGGGGGGCAGCTGTAATTGTCTGCGCTGCCCCTGTGGTGGTTCTGGGGGGTGGTGTGCTGGGTGGGTGTTGTGGCCCTCTCTAATGTGTCCTTGCTGCATGTTCAGTCCATGCCCTTCCGATGACGCCCTGGGCATGGCTCCCTTTTCTGGTTCAGACTGCCGTCCAACTTTACACCAGGTCAGAGCAGGTGTAAAATTCCTGCTGGTCATGCACCTTATCGCATGTTTTGTGTTCTTATCTCCGATCTGTCTGGTCGTTGTGAATGTTGAGATGTGTTGTTGTCACGGGTGTTTGCACGGGAACGCCTACTCTGCATCTCATGAGCGATAGTTGCAGGAGTCCTCTGTTTCAAGGTTTTTTGAGGCTGCTATCGCGGGAAATGTGGTGCTGTGGGCTGTTAGCACCTGCTTGTGAATGGTGGGGTAAATCTATCACAACTTTGGCTGCGATAAAGTGCAGTTAATTCCGCAATAGCTCCTTGTGAATATGCCCCTCAGTGACTTGCGGCTGAGACTGCATACAACTGGACTGCATGAGCTGATGTCCGTCCAGGTATAAAGGTTAAAGAAATTTCTCAAAGTGCGAGGGGGAAAGCCAGAGGCAAGGCCATGCATTATCATGTTATTCATTTGGTGTGTTCATTATAACTAGATGACATTTTTTTCTGTAGAGGTAGCCACACTTTGAGAAACCAGTCTCAGAGTTTTCTTCGTGAAGGCATAATTTTGCTTCACTCTTTTTGAAAGTAACCCTTTAGCTATTTGAGATAATAATTGCTATGTAGAGCATACAGCCATGTTAATGCTAATGAAGTCAGGCTTCGCACTTTTGAAGTGCTCACAGTATTGATTGCACTCTGTCAAAATAATTGTTCAATACCCTTGTGACTCTGAGGCACCCAGGACGATTGAGAATCAAAGATATTAAGGTTCTCTCTGAACTTAAACACGATCTTCTATTCTACAACGTCCCTAGTTGATTTAATACTCCCTTTGCTTTTTATCACTGTTCACAGAATTATTGTGCCTAAGTATGCTTGTATTACACTACGCAGTTACAGCTAAAGCCACATTTGATTGCATTTTCTGTGTTTCACGTTTGTGTTCGAGGTGTGAATGCATCTCGGAACTGAGTCGCATGCTCAGAAGAATAGTATTATTGGTTGCACAATGTCTCTATTAAGTCTCTATTAACGCTAGGTTCCAAGGAGATCTTTGGTAAAGAAGGATGTGGTGGTTCCAAGAATCGCAGAAAATGGATGAGAGAGGAAACGCTGTTTGCGTCCTCACTTCTAAACTCTGGAATTCTATTCCCTATGAAATTACAGCCAGTGATAACAATATTTCGTTTTAAGATGCTTATTATAACTTTGCTTCTTTCGCCTCTAAGTTTGTGAGAGTCATTCCTTGCTATCAGGAACCGTTTTTCCTATTGTCAAGATGCCAATATGTAAATGTTGAGCTTTGAAATGTCATTCATCCATTAGTTCATAAATTCATTCATTCATGTGTTTAATCTCTGAGAAAAGTTTAGAACTGAACAATCAATTGCATACAATGTTACAAAAAATAGGCTTCAGGCATCTAAATAAAGTAAGACAAAGTGGAAGGATACTTGTAACACCGGAAATAATTCGAAATTGTCTTCTGTAAACTGACGAGTAAATGTGCTACTGAAAGTGTGGTCTTTAGGCCAGAGGCTGAATTATGGAAAGAAGAGGGGTAGCCAGAACATTAAAATGCTCCCACTTTGAACCAAGGCTCTGATGGCATCAAGCAAGTGAAGCATGTGAGCCTGAACCTCCATAGAAGAGCTCCCTTTTCTCTTCCATCCAAGCATCCGTCCATTCATCCTTTCACTTTTCCATCCACCTGCCGATATCCACCATTTCACTTTTACGTTCTGTCATCCATTTGTTCTTTAATCCATCATTCACTCTTTCACCGTTCTATCCATCCACTGGCCATTCTATCCATCCGTTCATATCTATCCATCATCCATCCATCCTCTTAGATTTCCATTTACTTTGCCATCCACCCATCCTCTCAAATTTCCATGTACTCTGTCATCCTTTCACCCACTAATCCATCCTCTGAGATTTAAATTTTTCCATCCATTCATCCAGCTATTCCATCCTCTCAAGTTTAATTTTATCCATCCATCCATCCATCCATCCCCCTATCCATTTATTCATCCATCCATAAACCCATCCATCCTTGCATTCATCCATCATCGAATTTCTGTTTACGTTGTCATCCATCAATGCATCCATCCATAAATCATCCATCCATCCATCTATCCATCCATCCCTCCATCCTTTCAGATTTTAATGTACTGATTTATCCATCTTCTCCGATTTCCATTTACTCAACCATCCTTTCATCAACCCATCTATCCCTTATCTCACTCACTCATGCATCCATTCTTTCATCCAATCCTCTTACCCACTCATCCAACCATCCTTTTATTCACTCATCTATTCATCCACGTCAGTATAACAAATGTAATATTTGCAAGAAAAGGCACAAACCAGAGTATTGGAAAATGAACACAAATACACCTGTAGCAACCAACTGTAGCATTGATAGAACAGCATACTAACACACCTGCAGTATTTAAAGGAGGGCCACTGGGACTGACTACAGCCACACAACTCCTCACAAACGGACGTCACCATATGAGAAACCTACATCAACCCTGAATTAATCCAAGCCCAACCCACTTCTAGGATAAATTATAGTCCTATGAAACATGGGACCCTGAATCCATGTACAAAAACATGTTCATAATGTTCTTGTTACAGTATAGTTGTGATATCACTAGTTGACTGCTGTAAGAGAATGATATGGCAGCTTTACAGTCATAACTATAAAAAATGAGTTGTGATGTTAAAGGCTTGCTGCCAGAACCAGCAGACTGTATGATGTGAAGGAAATGTAGCCAAATTACAACTACGATTTAAACATTGAAGACAAGAACTGACTGTTTAGCTCTGCTGAACTGTTCTCCTGAAAGTAAGCAATTCACAGAAAGGAGCGAGTTAAAGCAGCAATTTTATGTTTTGCACGGCTATAGTGCATTGTAAGAAAGCAGAAATGTCTCTGTTTCTTACCACATATTGTAAAAAATGGCTGTTTTTTAATGTATTTTTGCAGCAAATTACCAGTTGTATATTAGTGTGCTTAATTTCGCACTATTTGTATTTAACATTTTCCAACAATACTTGTTCATGTGAAGTCGCTAGAGGCCAATGACCTATGATGTTTGTGGGAAAGTGTTGAGATGGGATGGTCCCCTGCATGGCCCTATGCTCAGTGTGCTCAGATTGCATGATTTTTCAGATTTTTGGTCATGCCACACAGTACTCCTGTGCATATGTCTTGACCTGGGCCTAGTCTCTGACAATGATAGGTTATGGACCCTGTGCTGAACCGTAAGGGGCACACCAAAGGCACCCTAGTAGTGACAGAGGACCACCATTCCTGTCATGGGTTTCATGCTTGGAGCGCGGTGGTGGCAGTATACCATGTTTGGTTGAATATTGTTACAGGCTGTTTTACTTGTGAGACATGAATCTGCACATACAGGCCCATTCATGTCAAATTATGCCGCTCACGATCAAACCCGGAATGCTGATTGCAACATCCCATGTGTTCCATATGTGTATGTGTGCTAGACATGAGAGCTAGAGATGCAGGAGTGATACAGACATGGAGGTTCCATTTTGGAAGTCCACAGCCTAGACCAGACTACAAGATGGAGGAGAGTTGGCTGTCTGCAAACAGCATATTTATATTGCTGATAGCTCCTAAATTGAAGGGGTAGGACCTATTGTGAGGAAAAAGAAGACAGACTTCCATTAGAAGTGCCAGGGCCCTTCGTTATACAGTGGGCTGGTAATGACTCTCACTGCAGCTGCCATTAGGTAGATGGCATTGGGTACAGAATGAGGTCTACAGTATCTGTTGTTAGGGAAAGGAGCCCTTCAAAGGGCACAGATTATTCTCTCCCTTCCTATGAGTAGGATTCATAACAAGCGGGTGCAGCCTGCTCTCAATCATTAAGGGCCAGATGTAGGTGGCCATTTACCGGCCGGTAACGGCCGATTTCGGCCGTTACCGACCGGTAAATGGGTTTTTGGGATGTAGGGGACCAATTTTACCGAATCGGTAAATTTAACGAATCGGTAAATTTACCGATTCAGTAAAATTCCGATTCGGTATTTTTACCGATTCGGTAACTTCTAGATGTAGGTGGGACTCTTCTGAGTCCCAAAGGCCTTTCGGATTCGGTATTTTACCACCCAATCTAATTGGGTGGTAAAATACCGAATCAAGGTGTGCATGCACATGTGTGCATGCACACCTATGCCATGTGACAGACAGACATGCCCTTAGGGCATGTCTGTGAGCCACATGGCACACATGCCTGTATTTGGGGTGCTAGAGGGTGTCAAAGTGACACCCCCTGCACCCTTGCTGGAATCGGTATTTACTGATTCTGTAAATACCAATTCGGTAATGCCCATTGATTCCTATGGGCTTCAATGTCCATAGGAATCAATGGGCATTACCGAATGGTATTTACAGAATCGGTAAATACCGAATCTTAACGATTCGGTATTTACCAATTCCGTAATACCTACACCTCCCTCCCCCCTCTATTTTATCACTTCTTAAATACCGAATCGGTAAAATTCGGTATTTAAGAAGTGGTAAAATAAAATTATCTACATCTAGCCCTTATACTTTAGTGGTGGGATTTTTACATGGAAACTGCCCTGCTGGGCAGAGTATCCTTGCACACAATGACAGTTCTGGGAGGTGGACTGGTCAGAGCACATGGAAGGAGAACCAAAGCAAGCCGGCTCCAAGAAAGCAGGCCTGGAATACACATCCTTCTTCTTTAAAATCTGTATAAAGTTGGAAGCCAAGAACCATCGGTGTTTGTTGTTGTGGCCTCATCTACTGAGGAGGAGGTCCACAAAGACTACTCAAAGACTACTAGGTCATCAAGGGTAGATGTCATACTGACAGACAATTTTCCAGGGGCGAAGGAACATTGCTTGGAGTCTAATATGAAGGAGGAATAATTGGACTATCCTGGGTGCCAATGCATCCTGCCTGTGAGCGAGTGAGGAAAGGAAATGGCAACCCCGCAGGCGGAGTTGATCCCGGAAGGGACTTCTGTAATTGACCCAGCCACAGGGTCTCTCTGACAGAGACTCATTAAGCAGCAACATGGAAGTAATTGCAGTACTGCTGGACTGGGCATTGTGATCTTTGACCTTAATATCTGTCATAACAACTGGAGCTCTGTGCTAGAGTGGTGGGCCTGATCAAACTAGGTTAAAGCATCTGCATGTGGCCCATGGCCCCACAAGAGATAGCCAAAGTGTGCTGTTGGGTCAGGACCAGTCCTGTTTACCAAGTAATCTGATAGAAATTACTGGAGTGCTCATAAAGAATTGAGGTCATGGCCTTGAGGCACTACATGCAGAAGATAGTGCCCAGTGACCTCCATGTTCAGGGAGTCCAAAACACTCAGCGGAGTGCCCAAATGAGCCACACTGTGAGCTGAGATCTACAAAAAAGGGCCAATAACAGAGGCAACCACTCCTGTTGCAGTGCTCCCAGCATCATGCTGTACAGCTGACTGCCACACAGTTTCCTTGAACACTGTTGTGTTCTGCATGGAAACTCCCTGCTATTGCTAAGGTCGTACCTCTGTGGCAGCCTGGTGCTGCTCCTGTGATCTGGTGGAAGACTAAAACAGCCTAGGCCTAGACAACTGGGTGCTAAGTCAAATAGAGGGCAGCACAAGCAGAATTCGTAAGCAATACCTCAAACACTGGGCCTGGGGGGAGGAAACTGATTGAAAAGAGGGGAACCACAATGGGCAGGTATAGGGAAAGTGGAGATAGTGGTATAAGGCCCTTGGAAGTATAAAGACTTGCAGCTGCACTCTGGTATCCTTGCATTATTGTATGTGTAGTAGATTTTCTATGTTTTCTGTGTTATTATTTATTTGTCTCTTATGGGACTGACATTAATCTTATAGCAATGCTCCAGGTTAGGTGTTGATTACTGAGGCTGATTATCCCCACATTAACCTCTTTGAAAAGCCTGTGATTGCTCACCTTTGTTACCACTGACAGTCAAATGCTAAATGGTTGCTGTTAGTCGTAGACCCTGATTACGAGTGGTATGCAATATTCGGACCAATGCGTAAACTCTCGTTTACACATTGGTTGGAATATTGAGTTTCAAGGTATTTACCGCATCCGATAATTATCAGATGCATTAGGTACCTCAACGTTCATTAAATGTGAGCAGGTCAAACCTGCTCAAATTTAGCGGGAGAAACATTGGGTATTCACCATAACATGTAGATTTATATGCCTTAAGCACCAAAATCCACATATTTTTCCCCATTAACTTGTAATAGGTGGTATTTATTGCACCCAATAAATAAAGTATCCTGTGGCATCGTTATTCATCAGGACGGTAAATAAGGCCTTTACTCGTATTCAGGCTCATTGTAGGGCCGGCTCTGGGACAACACAGGCTAAAAGCATCAACCCCTATGGTTGCGGCCCATTAGACCCTGCATGCCCTGTGACCTCCTGACAAAAGAGTAATGGTGTGCGCCTAAGAATAAAATACTTCCTGTAATATTAGTTGGAAAATGTGCATAAAAGTTGACTGTCATGTGAAAGAATAAAACATTTATATATCGTAATCTCTTCTTGCATACCCCTCTGTCATGGTCTACCTGAGTGGGTTGAAGCACAAAGGGGGAACTAGGCCCACAAAAAGACCAAGTAGTCTGCAGGTTGCAAAAAGAGGGTGGGCAAAAATGGCAGATGCGCAACACTCTCCAATCTCAGAATGTGTCTCTATCTCCCGAAGCCTGACTAAAATCCATTGTGCCTCACAAACATGAGGTATGGCATCAAACCCACCAAGAGACAGTTCAATTGGTGGTGTGGGCTAGATAAGTGGTAAGTCTGATTACAACATAAGGAAAGGAGTAATTTGAATTGGTGACAAACCTACCTAAAATGTAGGTATTGTGAACTGAAAATATGCAAGCACTTAGGGGTTGACAACAAATGCCTCTTAGTAACTGACGGTATATGCGCGGTTAAAGGGGAAGCAATGGGATGAAAACCTAAAACACAAGGCATTCCTAATCCTAATAACTCTGAATGAATCTCACTTGCACAAGTTCTCTATGACCCAGATGATGATGACAGAAGAAAACTGTGATTCACTTGGTTTAGCAGCCCTACACTCTAGCTGTGATATATACTTCTTTGCATCGAGCAGCATATTCTGGAGCTGGAGGCTATGCTCTACGATGTTCTGCAGCAAGAAGCTGGGGCCAAGATGTCCGAAATCCTGTCTGAGGCCGAGAAGGAGAAGCTGAAGTGTGCGGTGGAGCAATGGAAGCGTCAGGTTATGAGTGAGCTGCGCGAGAGGGACTCCCAGATTCTGCGCGAGCGCATGGAGCTGATCCAGCATGCCCAGCAGGTAGGACTTTCTATCATATTCATGTGACGTAGTATTTCTTCTATGCTTTCCAATCAACTCTTTCTTCCATATGCAGCACAGGGACTTCCTTGTGAGTTTACTTGAAATACCAGTTTGCTTTAGACATGACACTCTCTTTTTGACACAGTCCCATAAGCCATGTTCTTGCCCATTATTTGCTGGCTAGGGATTTTGTTTTTGATTTATTGATGGCTTCTATTGGGCAAGGCTATTTCCCTTATACCAGATTGCAACCATGCCTTACATGATGATGAGTGGTGTTTGATTATGTTTGGCAGCCTGAGTCGAAGTGCATGGGATTGTTGCCCAATCCTGCAGGCCAGACAGGAACATCCAAAGACCAGTAGAATGAAGACATGGCAGCCACAATACTATCTCAGAGATGTTGGGATCCCAAATTGTAACATGAGCCCCTCCCCCTAAACCACACCTATGCCCATCATCACACATTCTGGCCTGGCATCACTGTGGACCACGTGAAGATCAAGCACCTAGCCAGCACTGTTACACCAGATGAGCTGCTACATAGCGCTGCCAGTCACTTTAGTGAGTGCCACACGAACAGACTGGCAACTTGTATATGTGGTATGAGAGTGTGCCCCCACTTCTTAAATTAATTTGGCCCCGGGAAAAGGGGTACAGAAGAGACTCAGTAAGCGGGGCCG
Source organism: Lissotriton vulgaris (assembly GCF_964263255.1). Lineage (NCBI taxonomy): Eukaryota > Metazoa > Chordata > Amphibia > Caudata > Salamandridae > Lissotriton > Lissotriton vulgaris. Next base: position 938,121,591 of record NC_141693.1, on the reverse strand, counting down.
AGCACCCACTCCCCTGTTTTTTAAAGAGATCAGCTTGGGGATGGGATCCTCTACAGCATTGATCAATCCACCTTGAAAATGAGTCGCCCTTGGAAGTGGCAGCATACTGAAAGCACAGAGCGGGAAGCTCAGCACTGGAGTGTCCTCAGTACGCCATCAAAACCTGTGCAGGCACACTACACAGACTTCAGTGTTCAGATTCCTGCCTTCACTCTCAAACCGCAACCCTAGACAATTCATCACAGGACGGGGTGGAGCCAGTGCAGTGCGGCTAGCTAACCTCGCGCCACCCTGGAACGAGCAATGAAAGGGTGGCATGGCTGAAATTCCGTTCCCTGATTGACAGAAAGTCTCTGGCACTGCAGGGCTTCTGGCTGAAGTGCGCGGGGCTAACTTCATTGCAAATGCCTCAGGGGGTGGAGTTCAGCACACAAGGCATTGGCTTGTCGGGCTGATGACATCATAGGCCTAAGGACTTTGTGAAGCCACAGCTGAGATTAATGCACATGCAGCAGAGAACAGTGTTCACACAAAAGCAAGCGTGGCGGAGAGCGAGGGCAGCCCTCAGCTGGCGTGGGTGAACTTTTATATTGATTTCACATGCTTAAATTCTGTGGAAAAATGAAGTGGGCGGAGCCCTGACGCTCATTTAGGGGAGCCCCCCCTGACACACAGAACACACACACAAACTCCATCAAATAGACATAAGTGAGGTACCCCAAGTTACCTGAAAACCCCTGCACTCAGGAGCACAATAAAAAGGAATAAAAACATATATATACATAAGAAGATCTACGTGCCTTGCGGCGGCAATAATTTAAAACTTACTACTCCATGAAAGCCTATAGAGATTAATTGTTCCACCCCTGCCCCCAACAAATAGGTTCCAAAGAGTTCTAGGACACCGTCTCCCAATCATGCATAGTTCCTAGGCTCAAATGCAAATCCCTCAAGAAATGGGTCACTAAACTTGAGCAAAAAGTCCCTGCTCATGCAGGCTTTTGTCCTTTAAATATGCACATTTACCTTCAGATCATCGGAAAAACCAAGCCAACATTCATCTTTTTTCTGCAGTCCTGCACCCGCCTGCAAAGGTACTCGAGGCAGGATGTTGCGAGATGCAGAAGGCCCTCCTTGCTTTCTTTGTAGTATTTGGCTGACTTTACAATGGCTTAGATCTATCAGTAGAAACTGTTGTTTGGGGTGTCTAAGAGCTCTATTAACTATTTCCAAATGGATCCACATTGCTAGTGTGCATGGTGTGCTGCATTCTTTTCACATTTTATTTCCTCTGCATGTGACAGAAAGGGAAGCAGGTAAGTAAGGTAGAGGGTGGAGAAGCTGAAAACGTGACCATATAAGTATTACTTTTGGTTATACTTAACCCCATTTATCTGGTCTTTGCAGGACAGTGAGATCACTCACTCTCTCAGATAGATTGGCATTGCTGCTTGCTTGTGGTCTTTACTTGAGTCCCAGTCCATAGGACAAGGCCACATCCACAGGAGAGTTTGAGGAGTGTAAGCGGAGAGACAATAATATGAATGAATGAATGAATGAAATAAAACTTATAACGCGCAGACTTTGCCCGAAGGCATCAAGGTGCCTAGAATAGAAACACATACTATGAAAGAGAAGCGAGAAAGAAGGTTTTAGAAAGGGGAAATGACAGTGATAGGAAGAGAGTGAGAAAAGTGTGAGAATAGTTTAGTGATGGTGAGAATGGCACATATTAAAAAGAAATATATGAGGGAGAAAGGAAAGAGGCAGAGAGTAATGAGAGTACAAGAAGCAAAATGTGAATGAGACGGAGGGTTGGAAACCCTCATTCAATATTTCCATGGGTGCACTGTAGTGCTGTCTACAAACCTGTAGTATTATTACAATGGTATTTTCATATTTTACTGTAAAAAGTACTATTTGGGCCATTTTCTGAAAAATATAGAGCGTCTCCGCAGAACTCACTGAGAAAAATTGGACTTGTTTGTCACACTCATTCGTTTACTGCAATTCATTTCACCAATTTAACCCCCACCAGTCTGAACATTCATCAGCCTCCACTAGTAATGTACTGTGTTATTATGTTGTAACATTTTATTTTGTTAGTTGTAGGCTAATAATAAATATTGTATTTCTGATTGTTGACGTACGCATTAGACAAGCACCAGGAGGTTGCTCTGGGTTTACTAACCTTGTCTACCATCTTTGATACAGTTAACCATTATAGGTAATTCAAAGTTGATACTAAATTTCTATCTCTTACTTGGTGCAAATCATATCTAGTGAGTAGTTCTCAAGTAGTCATCCATCATCTGCATTTTCGTTCCAAGTTTAGGGCAGTTGATCAGGGGGTGCCGTAAGGGTCTTCTTTACGCCTCACATTGTTCCATTTCTATCTGAGATATTTGGGTCTTCAAATCAGATCCCATGGTGTTCGTTTTTATGAATTATGCTGGGTATCATAAGCTGATCTTAATATTCCATCACTGCATGTCATCTACACCTAACGTTCACAACTGCATGCAAGATATCTTCAACTGGCTTGGCACTAAGTCAATAACATTTGACAGTGATAAAACTGAAATAGTCGGCTGCTCTACAGCCATAGCTTCTTATGCACATCCAGCAAAATTCTGCCCTATAGAGATAATGTTCCTCCTTCCACGACAAACTCAGTTCATAACTTTGGTGTCCAGGTTGATAGGGTCCTCTCCCTCACATTAACAATTGCTCGTCTTCCTGCTTTTCTTCAATGCGGATGATCCAAAAGATTCTACCTTCTCTTCCTAACCAATTCCGCCCTTTTCATTGTTCATGCTGTTATATTCAGCTTATTAGACTATTGTAATTCATTGGTTTTAAGAGCTCCAGATTACCAACTGATCAGACATGTATTGCATTCAAGCTGCTGCTGCGAAGCTAGCCCTTTGCCTGCCTCGGAAAGACTCTGCATCTTTTTCCATGGACTCCAATCACTGGCTTCCTCTTCCAAAGAGAATTTTTCTTTAACCCTCTTTGAATTGCCCATCGAGCATTTAATCAGATTAGCTCTCTAGTCTTGCAGTCCAAATATGAGCACTATTGGAAGGGTTGAGATTTTGATCAATACCTTATCACTATCGATCTAAAACCCCGGTCTGGTCGACTGAATCTTTATTGCCTGTCGTTGAGGAAAGAAGGTGCATCTCTTAACAAGTTAGCTCCCCCAGTAAAGGACTCTGCTTCAAAGGATCACAAACAACTTCTAGCTTTCAAAGATTTATTATAAGTTGCAGGTACAAGCATCTCAAGATGAGATTCACCAAATATACGGGCCCAACTACATACACGTGTTCTCTGAAAGCCCTCAGACGAACAACGGAAACTATCAATACCAGTTCTAAAAACAATAGTGCCGTTAGCATAGACACGTATTGAAATCTATCGCTCATTACAGGCGGAAGGAAATTACAGGTTAGGCTTTCCCTACCCTGCTCTAGATGGTATCCCTACTTAACCAGGTCTTATTCTATCAAAGGTGTCAGCAGCGAATGACTCCCAAGGGAAGCCACCCACTCTCGAACTCTTGGTGAAAACCTATAGTTCTCCAGTCACGACCCCTCTCTGCCTACCCATCCGCTCTCTAAAGGGTCCTCAGGCGTCTGCTCTGCCTCCACCCAGGGGTGCTGTCCCTAATACAAAAATACAACAACATTTAGGACGCCCCTCGTGAGACGCCCCTCACGTGGTGTAGCTTCTGGCTTTTTCCATGATGAGGCCTTGCGGTTAGAGTCGACCTTGCTTCTCAGACTCGTCTCCGGCCCGCTGATACCCCTTAAACATTCCGAAACCCTCCTCCATGTCTGGTCCATTTCTTGAACAAGTTTCTATTCATTATTTTAATCATTGAATACCCCCTTTTCTCTTCTAGACAGACTTCTGCAGCCTAATCCCATTTCTCATGGTTTTCCAACCGCGTTGCAACATTCCCCGGTCCAGACCAATATGTGTAAATCAACACTAAAAGCTTTCCAGCTCTACTATATTTTATAGCATTCAACTTCTTTAATTATTAGCATGTTAGTACTCATTTTCTACTGACTTCGGTAAACACATCTATAAATCAAAAAGCCTACTCATTAATTCTAAACATTAGTGCAATCCATATTGTATATTTTAATCACCTTCCCCCTCCCGCCTTGCTCAGGCCCTGAGGCCTACCACATTTCAACTTTCCGTATGTCATCATACATTTTAGCAGCTACACAACATGGATTCAGGAATAATTATGTTTAATAAAATCGCATTACTTCTCACAACTCTGTATTAGTTCCACTTCTATCTAAACTTCTATATTAACTACATATTTTAGAATATATCTTTGGATACTATCAGCACTCATGGCATTTCTCTTCATGATTTGTGCTTACTACGTGTAAGTGTGATGTATTTCTACATTTTGGTCAGTTTGCGCTCTCTCAGTTCCCCCCTTTGATGACCTCTCGGGGTCATCATTAATATTCAAACTGCAGTGATTGCTAGCATAACTCGTTTCTGTGTTTCCAAAGCCCTCAGACTCCGGTACTGACTATCTTGTATAGCAGCCAATCTCTGCAGCTGTTTACTCCGAGCTCTCTCTGACCTTCTGGATCTGTACCATTTGAATACCCTCACCAATCCCCACAATACAATCCCACAGATCAATATTATGATGATAGGTTTCAGTATTTTCCACACAAAGCTTTTGCCTAAGGTGGTGAGCCAACCTCCTGCGTCACTTATCCCCTGGCCCACCTTTTCCCAGACATTTTCTCTGCTCAAATCTTCAATCTCCTTGTGAATATCAGTTATGTTCCTAATAACCTTTTCAAGGGGCTTCGAATTGTCTGGAATGTAAGTACAACATTCTTGGACCTTCAAAGCTTTACAGACTCCGCCCTCTTTTGCTAATAGGACATCTAAGGCAAGACGGTTCTGAAGAACCATAGCCCTTATCGATTGCATCTCTCCTTCTACCAGCATTAAGGACTGAGCAGTACTGGCAGACAACCTGTCTACGACTGTTGCTAGTCGTCTAATTTTAACATCATTAAGAATTAATCCTAGAAAAGGGAACACAGCTCCAAAGACATCTCCAACCATTTCTGCACCTCCTACATCTCTCCTTCCCCTCGATGATGTCTTGCCCTCGATAATCTCTAAGTCCTGGGCATGGTATATTTTAGGGAAGATAATTGCCAAGTAACATGAGCCATACCAATTATCAGGTAGCTTCACGTAGGCATTTCTTCCACATACGAAATATACATTTGGAATCACTTGCATTCCCTTCAGGAAGTCCTTGGTGTAATACTCTAAATTGAAAGCATGTTCACAGCTAACTTCTCCCACGTATACATTTTCATAATACGTTTTGGCTCTGTGAAGGCATAACTTTCCTCTCTGCGTTCTATCTAAAGCTATTGGACCACTACTACCCTTTCTTTTGTGTACCCTTTCTTCATCGGTCCAATCTGTTTTCCCTTGTCCTGATTTTTTCAAAATCTTTTGTCTCCTATTCCGATCATCCACCTGCCCTATGAACTTTTTCTCGACCTCTGACACCTTGCATGTCAAATTATTTCTGCGGGCATGTGAAGTATCTAAGGTAATCCAAGGAATGAAGAACTTGGCCAATCTGTCTTCACTCTTCCAGTAGTCCCATTTGTTCATTTGCTTATAATTTGGGACTTCTGGTAACACTGAGTCATAATTGGAGAAATAGTATTCAAAACTATCTCTCCCATAAAATATACTAAGCAATAAGCTACATGTAATGCCATATGTCAGCGGGAGGTGATGATAACGAATGCCTTCGTCTACAGATGCCGGCAACTGCATGCAGACGTAGCAGTCCTTGACCTCCATGGCATCGACATATTCATACAATAATTTTGCATAAGCATTTGACCTAAAGTCACCTTGGGACTCATCTACATGTAACCTGCGAGCTTCTGCAGCTAATAACGCTTTCTCTTGTGTGTTTTCCCCTTTCCCACCAGCAACGGTGGGTGTAAGCGCCTCTACAGATTTCACATCAGTTACCTTCGCCTCTTCCTCTCGTCCCTTTACATAGGAGACTGTCACTACTAGAGCTATTAGTATTATCACTCCTACTATTAGTGTACCTATTATACATTTTGCTCTGCGGTTCTGAGTGCCGGCCTCCATTTCGTCAAATAGTGTGATTCTCTCGTAACTCAGCACAAAGTTCTTTTCTTTCTTTCTTTCCTTTACAGTCTCTTTATTCCTTTTATCCTGAGAACCACGCAACTGGAAGCTGACAACCCTTTCCGCCAAAGTTCTTTACAGTTCAATACAGACAACCCTAGCCCTTCTCCATCAACTCAGGGAAAGTCCCTAAGATTCTCTGCTTCCTAGGCGCTAGGTAATCTTCTTTTCTTCACGCTTATTTACAAAGTCTTTTAAGCATCCACTATCAGGCGCTCGCCTGCAGCTTCGACAGCAAAATTCAATATCTCCAGACGAAGATTGTGCTCTTCTGCGGCTGAAATCTTTGAACCAAAATCAGGGAATTGCAATTCTGTGAGAAACATGTCCTTTATCTTGCTGAGGCGGGGAGGACGGGGGAGCATGAAAGTCAGTGACCCTTCTTGTTCGACACCGGGCACTAACAATCTTATCTCCACTGTTACGATGGGCTCAGAACTGGACACCACCACCGCTCTGATCCTCCCCGTCACTGGTTTCGAAGCCATCTGTCGCCAGATATGTCCACTCAGGGGTGGAGTATCTTCTGTTAGGCACACGCACTCTCCTTGACCTCCTCAACTCTGGTGCTTCAGCGCCCTGAGCACCGTCTTCTGGGTCTGAGTCTTCTGATATTGGAGGAAGGGTTCTCTCCAGAGTTGACCTTAGGCTAGAGCTCCTTCTCTGCGGCCAATCAGCTTCTCCGCGTACCCTTCTACTCCGTCTTCTCCTCCTTGGTTCACGCTCTCTGTCAGACCTGTCAGTGTCTGACTCGTACTCCCAGCTACTTTCTCCTTCAGTAGCGTTGTCTGTTTCGCTGTTGTACTGACCGTCCTCAGCCTGGTCAGACTCGTTCCCTGCTTCCGCTGGCACCCCTACAGCTTGGCTAGCCCCCTCTATGGCTTCTCGGTCCGCTGCTGGACGTCTATCCGAGAGAGGAGCTGTTTCTATCAGAGGTGCTGGAACTCTCCGCGTATGCGACGCGTGGATCCAATTGGGCAGGCCTCCCACTTTCACGGCTGTGTTTGTGGTCAGGATGATCTGGAAGGGCCCACGCCAACGAACATCCAAGCAGCTGCTTCTCACGTGCTTCTTCACCAGGACCCAGTCTCCAGGAAGCAAGTCATGACAAGGGTCCTGGCACGATGGTACCTCGGCAGCCTGCACCTGAAGGGACACAGAATGAATGGCGTCAGACAGCCCCTTACAATAGTCCAGGATCATATCATCTGTGATGCTAATCAATGCAGCAGTTGGGACAGAAGGTAACCTCATTGCTCTTCCCATCAGTACCTCATGAGGAGACAAACCAGTTCTCCTATCCGGGGTACTACGGAGGCTCATAAGGACCAATGGCAGCGCATCAGGCCAACTCAAGGATGTTGATGAACACACCTTCGCAATTCTGGCCTTGATGGTGCCATTAATCTGTTCCACAATTCCTGAAGCTTCTGGTCTATAACTGCAATGTAGCTTTTGATCGATATTTAAAGCTGCGCAAATCATTTTCACAAGCGAGCTGTTGAAATGCGTTCCCCTATCTGATTCCAAAGAGGCCGGCACCCCGAAGCGCGGGATAAGCTCCCTGAGCAATATCTTAGCTACTGTAAGGGTGTCGCACCTGCGTGTAGGATATGCCTCAACCCATCTGGAGAAAACGCAAACGACCACCAGGATATAACGGAGGCGGCTGCACCTTGGCATTTCAATAAAATCTATCTGCATTCTGTTGAATGGACCTCCTGCCCTTCCTATGTGGCTCAGTGCAACTGGGGTCTTTTTCCCTACATTCAACTGCTGGCACGTCACACAACGCTGGCACACTGCTTCGGCTGCTACTCTGAACTTGGGGTTGAACCAGGTCTGTCTAAACACTCTCAGCATAGCATCTCTTCCCAAGTGTACAGGACCATGTATTTGTCGGGCCATTGGGCTCACCATCTCATTGGGCAACACTGCTCTGCCATCTGCTGAAACCCAGAAATGGGCCTCCCCCACTACACATCCTGCCTTTTGCCATGTTTCTTTTTCACAGTCAGGAGCATTTTCTTGCATTTCTTTCAGTTCGTCCCAAGTGTCAACAGTTTCCAATATCATAGCTAATTCAGTCCTTACATTTATTCCACCCACTTCCACCTCGGTGAAAGAGTACCCCGTTTCCGCGCAATACCGTGCGACTTCGTCGGCATATCTATTGCCTTGTGACACGAAGTCCATGTTTCGGGTATGTGCGGTACACTTCACAACTGCGATACCTGCTGGACATTGCAATGCCTCTAACAACAGGCGCACAAACTCTCCATTGCGAATGGGAGAGCCTGAAGAGGCCATGAACCCTCTTTGAGACCACAACTGCCCGTAATCATGAACTACCCCGTAACCATATTGACTGTCAGTGTATATGGTGACTCGGATTTGATTGCCTGCCAGGCAGGCACGCGTCAGGGCAATAATCTCGGCTACCTGAGCGGAGTGTACTCCTTCCAGGCATCCAGCTTCCACTACTCCAGTAATTGTACAAACAGCGTAAGCTGCTCTTAACTGCCCAACTTCGTCTCTTACACATGAGCCATCGACAAAGAAAATTTCATCGGGGTCAGTCAGTGGCTCATCTACGATGTCGGGTCTTGGTTTGGTGCATAGTTCAGTCACATCGAGGCAGTCATGGTCTGTACATTCTTCATCATCCTCAATATCATTTGGAAGTGGCATTAAGGTAGCAGGATTTAAAACAGAGCATCTCCTGAGGGTCACGTTCTCTGCAGCAAGAATGACTTGCTCATAGCGCGTGAGCCTGCTATTCGTCAGATGCTGAGTTTTAGTCCTGGTCATCAACAATTCAACAGAATGGGGCACATGTACCTCTAACGGATGCCCCATAACAATATTCTCACACCTCTCAATGCTGACACCTGTTGCAGCAACGGATTTGAGACATCCGGGCAACGCTGCGGCTACTGGGTCTAAAGTAGCCGAGAAGTATGCGACTGGTCTACGGGCATTCCCATGGATTTGGACTAACACAGACAGCGCGCATCCCTCTCTCTCACAACAGTAGAGTAAGAATGGTTTATCGTAATCTGGCATTCCCAGAGCCGGAGCACGACACAAGTCCTCTCTCAGCTGCAGGAATGCCATCAAACAGTCTTTGTCCCATGGTACCGGATCACTCACCTCCTTGTGCGTCAGTTTTTGTAAGGGCTTTGCTTTCAGTGAAAAGTTTGCGATCCACTGTCGGCAATATCCCACCATTCCTAGAAACATCCTGACTTCTCTCTGCGTTTTAGGCGCACTCATTTTCATGATGGCCTCTATCCTGTCTGGTGACACCTTCCGTTTCCCTTTCTCAATTCTGTGTCCCAAGTACTGTACCTCTGTCAGGCAGTACTGCAATTTTCCCGGGGACACTTTATGCCCATTTTCGGCTAGATGGTTTAACAAAGCAATAGAGTCTTCCCTGCAAGCTTCCTCTGTCTCTGACGCCACAAGAAGGTCGTCTATGTACTGGACCAGAACTGACCTCTGGGGCAGTACTAGACTTTCAAGATTTCTCTTCAGGAGCTGATTGAAGATCGATGGGCTCTCTGTATACCCCTGAGGAATACGACACCATGTTAGGACGCGACCTTCCAGCTTAAATGCGAAAAGAAAATGGCTTTCTTCGTCCAAAGGGATCGAAAAGAAAGCCTGGCAAAGATCAATTACAGTGAACCACTCTGCTTGGAACGGTATCTGAAATAGTATCACTGATGGGTTCGGTACCACTGGACAACACGAAACGACTATGTTATTAATCTTTCTGAGGTCCTGCACTATCCGAAATTTCCCATTGGGTTTCTGCAGACCCATAATCGGGGAGTTACATGGACTACCCACGATTTCCTTTAGTATTCCCTGCTTAATCATGGACTCAATCACGGGTTGTATGCCTGCAATCGTTTCTGGTGTCAATTTATACTGAGGGGTTCTTGGGAACTCAGCATGTGGTTTCACTACAATTTTCACTGGGTCCACTCCCTTCACCAACCCAATCTCTTCCCCAGTGAAATCCCATACTTCTGGAGCAACGGTCTCCCTCAGATCCCAGGGTAATTCGTCTACTGTCAAAGTGGGATACAGTTCCACACATATTCTGGAATTGGCGACTTTGAAGTCAGCATCATCATCATTAGTCAGTACCTCCACGCCCTGTGGTGTGCAATATATAGTGCAATTTAATTTGCACAAAAGGTCTCTTCCTAGCAGACATACAGGACTAGAATCGCAAACCACAAACTGGTGCTCATCACTGTACTTCCCTATCTTCACCTGCACGGGTTCCGTCAGAGGACTGGTCATTCTCCTGTTAGCGACCCCCACCACTTGTATGGTCTCTCCAGACATGGGCAGGCCTGGCACAGCGGCTGACCTGATCGTGGACCTGGTGGCTCCTGTGTCCACTAGAAATGTCGTGGGGAACCCTGCCACTTCGGCCTCAACATAGGGTCCCCTCTGATCTACCTCTAGAGCTGCCCCGAGGGTGCAGTCATCCCTTTCTACCCTCTGTCCAGTTAGTGGGTCCACATAATAGCATTCCTCTCCTCCGACAAACAGTGGCATCTGTCTATAGGTCTTACCCATAGTCCCTACTCTGGGTGGCTGCGGGAACTGAGCTCGGGGAGGTGGCCCCCCCCCTTTGAGCATCTTTCCTTGGTACTGCGTTACCCCTCTTGTAGGCACACTCTGGGTCTCGTCCTCCTCTACCTCTTGGTCTCCTATCTCAACATTATAGGGACACTCGCGTTTCCAATGTCCCACCTCGTTACACTGGTGGCACCTAGTTGTTTTCTTTAAGGCAGTTATATCTATCCTGGGTCTAAAGGTGGAGTTCTCCTCATTGCCCTTGTTCTGACTGTACTGTTTCTTTCCTCCAGTACCTGTTCCCGGTTGTTGTTGCTGCTGTCCCCCCTTCCCAGCTGCCTGCATCTGTACCACCATCAGTTTCTCCTTTAGTTTCTTAGCCTTGGAGTCTATCTCATCACAGCAGTACCTAGCATACCTCAGTATTTCGTCTAGGGGTTTATTTTGCCAACAGATCAAGTGTTGCTGTATCATTAAACTAATATCCGGTCTCAGACCCAAGACGAATTTGGACACAAATTGCCCTATGTCCCTTGGATCCATTACATCCAGACCGCTATACTGTTTGAACGCCTTCAGCAATCTCTCATAGTATTCGTGGACTGTCTCTTTGGGTTCCTGTCTTGTTCGGTCAATTTTTACCCAATCTATGTCTTGCATTGGCACTTTATCTTTCAGCCAAGTCATTACTCTCTCGAACTTTGCCATCACACTCTCGGACGGCCCATTAGTCTTAGCATCTCTCTCGGGCTCTATGGTGGGCCACTCAGCGCTAACCTTACACGCGGTCCACAAATCTCCTGGCACTACTATGTCAAACAGCGTGTTCAAATCTATCCATAGGACCTTTGAGATTTTTACAAATCTCTCAACTTGCTTATACCACTCCACTGGGTTTTCCCGCAATTTGGGGAAAGAGGTGGTAAAGGCAGCCAAATCCCCCCTACTCCAAGGGACGTGGACATAGGTCCCATTTGCGACTTCCCTCAAAGGGTATGTCTCTACTCCCTGCTGTCCTCCCGGTGTCATCATAAGTGTGCTTCTCCTGACGGTCCCTCTCTTGGACCACCTCTCCTCCCACTTATCTAGGGCCCTCCATGTCCTTATTCCAGTGATCAGTTCCCTTATATGTGTTTTCAATCCGATGGTTCGCCTCTCATCTAGGTCTCGGTCTGTGTAATGTAGCCTGTGGTTGCCCTGTAAGGCTTTGGTTCTTGACAGGTCTACCATGTACTTGCCTGCCAGTTCCACTAATTTCTCATGGGTTGCTCTCGCCTTTCGAGTTAGGTCCTTTGCCATGAACAGAATTTCACCCTGCTCATACATGTCTATTCTTTCTAAGGGCAGGGTACCATCCACCATGTCATCCAAATCTGACTTTAAGCTAGAGACATCGAGCCTTTTGGCCTTTATTTCTGCTCGTAATATCTCCTTCGAGGGAGGTTCACAGGTGTCTCTCCCATCCCAACTCCGGGCCCTTCGTTTGGGTTCGGGAGAGTTGGGGAGTGCTCTCTCTCGTTCCCATCTCTCCAGATCCCATGCTCGGCCATCCGACCTTGGAAGATGATGGAACACAGGCTTGTTACCCCCTATCTTACTCTGTCCGTTCTCTCCTCTTTTCTCACAGTAGGACTCCCTGTTATTCTCCCTTCGGTCCCCATCCTCTCTTGGCCTTGTATCACTCAATACCTGATACGATCCTTCTTGGTTTCCCATATTCCCTAGGCTGCGCTCATGTCCGTCATCACAGGGACTATGATGCGGCCTTTCGCAACTCCCACTCTGCTCTCTATTGTCTGGTACGCAATGGATGCACTTAAAGCTGTCTCTGTACTCCCGATCCCTTCTATCTTCATCACTACATAGCGGGCGAGACACCCCTCCGTTTTCCAGGTCTGATCTACCTCCACTCCGGGCCCAATGGATGCCTCTCCTATGGTCTTTCTCCCTCCCGTCCCACTCCGGACTGCTCTCCTCAGCCCCGCAGTGAGTTCGGGCTCTGCTGTCCTGCCTTTCTCTTTCAGCTTCCGCCACTATGATGCTCTTATGAGCCTCAACTGCCTCATCCCATTGCTTCATGTACTCATTAAACTCTTGAAAGGATTTCCGTCCTGGTCCCCTCATATCCTCTGGGTATCTAATGTTCCCAAGATCCCCTGCCGTGGGTACTGGGGTACTCCACTCTCTTGGTATCGGCATCTGGCTTGGGGAGTTGATCGTATCATTCCTTCTTGTCATCTCTGCTCTTTCTCTGTCCCTCCATACCCGTTCCTCCCCTCTCGCTCTCTCTGGGTCATATATCGATACTATAGGACCTATGGTAACAGGTACTTGTAGTGCATCGGGTAACGCGTAGGATGTGGCACACCCCATTTCTGGCGCTCTTTGCACCACAACCCTCCCGACCACCTGTTGCACTTGGCTAGGCTGGGACAGTTCTTTCTTTGCAGCAGGGTCCCATTCGGAACTGGGAAGCGGCCCATGCTCTCCTGCATTGCCCCCCCCTTTCTCGGCATCCCCTTCTGCTCTGTTATACGGAGGCGGCCTGTCTGTCAATAATCTGTTTATCAGGCTATCCTCTGTCTCGCTCTCGTCATCCTCTTCTAGGGGGCTTTTATTTCCGGGCATCTCTAACACTGGATACAATTTGTTTACTTCCATGTTATGCGCCCTCCATCTTTTAGCATCCTCATCCCACTTGGCATCCTGCACTGCTCTTACCGAGCGTTTCACTCTTTCCTGCCGTCTGTTCATGTTCTTTTCATGCGCTGCCCTAATCCATGCATTAAGGGCTTCAAACTGTGTTGGTCTAGGCAAGGGTCTCGTAGAGGTCATAATTGCTTTTAATCTGTGTAGCACCTCTAGTCTATACGTCCCGTACTTCGGGAACGTGAGTTCCTCATTTCCATCTGTCATCTTACTCCACTCTGAGATCCACAGAATCGTGTGCAACCCAACATTTACCCCCATGTAATGAGCTGGCGTACCCTCCGGCGGGGCTTCTTCCCCTTCATACGATCCCCTACGTTCTCTTTTAAACAGCGCTTTTAACCATTTAAAACACTTCATAATTATGCGCAAGATTTCCAGCTTGAATACTCTGTTTACTTCCTGATGACAATTCACCAATCCTAGCGCGGCTTTGCTAGCTGGCCTATCGCAGCGCGGTCTTTCACCGGCCGACCAATCCCAGCGCGGCACCTTCTGACGTCACTAGTCTCCGCTTCGCAGCAGCACCCCTCCTTTCTCAGCTCTCCTCGCGGTCATGCATGCGTCCCATTCATACACCGAAAAATGACTACTTCCGACCAAGCGGTCACTTCCCTCGACTGTACGTCCACAGTCTATCTGTAATTATCAACACAACTGACGAGATGTCTGCCGTCACTCTGATAGGTTCTTTACGCACACAGTAACTTCCGACCAGCGTCTGTTACTCGCGCACTCTCCCCCTATCTGGTCCTTCGGGTGGTCACTGGTACCTCATGACCCCCTTCACCCTGGTTAACAATTACTTCTGGGTGTCCGATACACCCGAACCACTTAAGCTCTCTTTGAGCCTAAGATTTCCACCGGTTGCGCGCGCTCACAACCTGTTCCACAGCCACTCTACAGTCATTCAACTCCGCCAAACATTACAACATAGATACAATACAAAACACCGCAATCTTAACACGCATGACCCTTTATACTCACTCTCGACCGATACTGCTGCTTCTCTGCTTCACGTCATCCGGTCCTTCTTCCACGGGCGGTTCTTCCGATCATCGGTCTCTAAGGGGCTTGGGGTAATCTAACCTGGCCTAGATCACCTTCCTCAAGAAGGCAACCATTCTCTATAGCTACCAACTGGAAGGGTTGAGATTTTGATCAATACCTTATCACTATCGATCTAAAACCCCGGTCTGGTCGACTGAATCTTTATTGCCTGTCGTTGAGGAAAGAAGGTGCATCTCTTAACAAGTTAGCTCCCCCAGTAAAGGACTCTGCTTCAAAGGATCACAAACAACTTCTAGCTTTCAAAGATTTATTATAAGTTGCAGGTACAAGCATCTCAAGATGAGATTCACCAAATATACGGGCCCAACTACATACACGTGTTCTCTGAAAGCCCTCAGACGAACAACGGAAACTATCAATACCAGTTCTAAAAACAATAGTGCCGTTAGCATAGACACGTATTGAAATCTATCGCTCATTACAGGCGGAAGGAAATTACAGGTTAGGCTTTCCCTACCCTGCTCTAGATGGTATCCCTACTTAACCAGGTCTTATTCTATCAAAGGTGTCAGCAGCGAATGACTCCCAAGGGAAGCCACCCACTCTCGAACTCTTGGTGAAAACCTATAGTTCTCCAGTCACGACCCCTCTCTGCCTACCCATCCGCTCTCTAAAGGGTCCTCAGGCGTCTGCTCTGCCTCCACCCAGGGGTGCTGTCCCTAATACAAAAATACAACAACATTTAGGACGCCCCTCGTGAGACGCCCCTCACGTGGTGTAGCTTCTGGCTTTTTCCATGATGAGGCCTTGCGGTTAGAGTCGACCTTGCTTCTCAGACTCGTCTCCGGCCCGCTGATACCCCTTAAACATTCCGAAACCCTCCTCCATGTCTGGTCCATTTCTTGAACAAGTTTCTATTCATTATTTTAATCATTGAATACCCCCTTTTCTCTTCTAGACAGACTTCTGCAGCCTAATCCCATTTCTCATGGTTTTCCAACCGCGTTGCAACATTCCCCGGTCCAGACCAATATGTGTAAATCAACACTAAAAGCTTTCCAGCTCTACTATATTTTATAGCATTCAACTTCTTTAATTATTAGCATGTTAGTACTCATTTTCTACTGACTTCGGTAAACACATCTATAAATCAAAAAGCCTACTCATTAATTCTAAACATTAGTGCAATCCATATTGTATATTTTAATCACCTTCCCCCTCCCGCCTTGCTCAGGCCCTGAGGCCTACCACATTTCAACTTTCCGTATGTCATCATACATTTTAGCAGCTACACAACATGGATTCAGGAATAATTATGTTTAATAAAATCGCATTACTTCTCACAACTCTGTATTAGTTCCACTTCTATCTAAACTTCTATATTAACTACATATTTTAGAATATATCTTTGGATACTATCAGCACTCATGGCATTTCTCTTCATGATTTGTGCTTACTACGTGTAAGTGTGATGTATTTCTACATTTTGGTCAGTTTGCGCTCTCTCACTATTATACTAAGAAAGGTTTGCTGGTGGTATTCAAGTTTAAAATGACACGAGCTGGAAGAGGGGCCATCTCAGTTCAACCTTCCTGCCTGTGGAACAGTCTACCTTTCTCTGTCCATTCCATTAGTGATCTCTTGACTTTTAGGGAGACTCTGAAAACTTGGTTATATACTTGCTAGACCTATGGTGTACCACATCTCCTCTCTCTGTGATAGCCAGTGCTAGGATACCTTTGGAGTTACAGTTTGTGTTATAATAATAATAAAATAATTTATTATAATATTAAAAAGAATATTAACAATAATAGTTTCATATATTTCTAACAGCCCGACTAAGAAGAATGTTAACGTACACTGGGAAGCACCTACATGAGTAGGCACGATACAAGTATCACCTTCATAGTTGGGAATGAGGAGAACATAGGTTGCTTATTCATTCAATTGTCATTCATTATTCAGTTTTGCAAAACACAGATCAGGCAAATATTCACGAGATTTGTAGGTGCTTCAAAGACAAAGTCAGAGTGATCAGAATGGAGCCAAGACGTTTGGTGCCAAAGGCTTAGCAAACAGAATTTTATGAGTACAGCTAAATAATCCTCAATTGCAGACAACACCAAGTAAATGCTTGGGTTCTGTTTGTGGTGTGGCATTACTTCAGTCAGTCAGTCAGTCAAAATACTTTATTCGATTTTAAACAAAATCATAAAAAGACATACATTCCACACATATTAAAATATTAAAATACATTTACAAAGTTTGTTTCAAAACAATATGTTCAGTAAAAACTGTTAAAAAGGGAATTTGTGCAAAAAGGCAAAGTACCACATACTAAATAACGATGTGGGCTGCAGGGGGTGGGCGGTCATTAGGGACTGTCTATTGTTGCATTACTTGATTTAATGCGTGATGCTGCTACCAAATAATTTCCATACAAAATATAGTGCGAATGTTACTCATGGACTGGAGGTAAAAAAGAGCTCGTCTAGCTTGTATGAAACCAGCCTCCCTTAAAATTGGTAGCAAATGTTTTTTGCGAGGAACTGAAAATAAAGAACAAAACAAGACAAAATGCATGGTGTCCTGGGTTGAAAAGTTGTCACAAGCGCAGGAAGGGGCTGACTCTGGTGTGGCCCAAGACTGATAATTGCCCAAATAATAGTGGATCAGGTTGAATCTAAACTTAATTAAGAGGAATCTGTGGAAAGGCCTAGTAACAATGCCGAGGTAGGGTTCCAGTGAGGTGGAGCTTTTTAATATGTAATTAGACCTCACAGAGGGCTTCTGCAATTCCCTTTCCTCGTGGGCTAGTCTTGCCAAGGTCATAAACTGCCTCTTAACTGAGACTACATCCACATTCCTGATACAAGAAGGTGATTCAAGGAGTTCCGGTCTCCTCACTTGAGCAAATGACTTCCTCAGATATTCCAACCAGGGGATCTTTTTGGAGTGATCTAGCGACATGATGTCCTCCATGATTGAATGGTTCAGAGTTAACTCCTTATTGAGCCATGTCCTTAACCAAAAGATCAGCGGTGCCAAGTTGAGCCTGTCTATATCATAATCCATGCCCACCTCCGCATGGATTGAGTATGTTGGAGTAGATATTGGGACTGACAAAGGGAACGCAAAAAACTATTTTCTGCCCTCTGTATAGGCTCTAGCCGTACATATCCCCAAATTGGAGCACCATACATGGCAATTGGGATACATTTGCTACTGTATACCTTCAATAAGGCATCCATCGGCCTAGCCCCCAGTCTTTTTGAGAAGCCCATGAGAGCCGCCGATGACCTGGCCACTGATAGGCTTTTTGCCCTAATCTGTGGGCCCCACGATCCCCTCTCATCGAAGAGCATCCCAAATTTACAAGGTCGACGTTCTTGAGACTACTTCGCCCTTACACCTAAAGATTTTTGGTTTCCCTTTGCGTCTATGGGCTCCGACCACCATCGTGTGAGATTTGCCTGCATTGACCTTCATGTCCAATTCGTCCATAAAGGCACCAAATGCATGCAACAAACGCTGGAGACCAATACCAGTGCGGGCTATCAGGACTTCGTCATCCGCGTACAGGAGAGCAGGAATCTTAGCTTCTCCTACATGCGGGACGTCTCCCCCCGCCTCGTCCAGGTGACTACCCAGGCCGTTAATATATATGGTGAACAGTAGGGGGGCTAATATACAGACCTGCCTTACCCCATGCATGGACTTAAACTGGGGACTACATCTTCCCTCCCTGGTGACCCTGACCATAGCAGACAAATCCTGATAAAGGGAAGCCATGAACCTGACTAAAGCCCCGTCTATCCCAATCCTTAACAGTGTGGCCCACAACTTGGACCTATTCACCAAGTCGAAGGCTGAGGAGAGGTCCATAAACGACAGGAATAAAGACCCCTCCTTAGCCACCGTGTACTTGGCGATCAGAAGGTGCAAATTTGAGCACTGCTCCATTGTTCCCCTCTCCTCCCTAAACCCATATTGGATGTTGGCCAACCCACCGCAGTTCTCCATGCTCTCCCTCAACTTAACTAGTAGGACCCTGCCTAAGATCTTAATGGCAGAGTCCAGGAGAGATATGGGCCTATAGCACCCTGGGTCGTCCCGGTGGCCCTTCTTAAAGATTGGGACGATGATGGAAGTTGGATGGAAGTTGCCCAGGTGGTTGGAAAAGAGTTACCATTAGCGGCATTGAATACATTAGTCAGGACTCCCGCCCAGAGGCTTGGTGAGTGTTTATAAAAATCTGCCGGCACCCCGTCGGGGCCCGGCGCTTTATTCTTTGTGGTGTCATGAATAGCTTTTTCCACCTCGCTCTTGTTAAAAGTCACAGGGGGCGCCTCAGGGACTGCAGATGGACTCCGTGTGCAGTCCGATGGTGCACCTCCATATACTGCGCTAAAGTGGGCAGTCCATTTGTCATCTGAAATGACACAATCCATATCTGAATTGGTCAATTCGGAGAAAAAGGGATGATTGATTATGGCCCAAAATTGTCTACTGTCCCTCAAGATGTCCAAGCTGAGTAAATTCTCCCAGGCTGTTTTCTTAATTTCCTCTTTCCTGGTTTTAAGGGCGGACTTGTATTGCTTCCTTAGGGAGGCTATGTTCTTCTTATCCCTCGGTTTATGCTTGAGTGCCAGCATCAAGGTTCTGTGTGCTTTGGAGCAAGTTGAGTCAAACCAGCGGAGGTGATTAGTTACTCCCAGCCTCGTACTGGCCGTTAGGTCGGACGAAATTTGGCTACATATTGCTTCAAAAGCCCCCGTTATTTCATGGTCCGGGGCCGTATTGTTTTGACAGACCTCTATGTGTCCATCAATTTTGGGTAAGATTTCCGCATAAAAAGTGTCAGGCACCACATTCGACCACTTGAGCCTTCTCCCCTGATCCACCGGATGTAATGCGGGCCATCCCTCCAGGGGTATGGCTTAGGCCCCATATACTGCCCCCAGGCCACCTCAAGTACTACGGGATTATGATCGCTATGTACAGAGACCATTGTTCTGTACGAGATTACCCTGTTCAGAATCCCTGGAGTCATAAATATATAGTCGATGATGGACCCCGGGATGGAGCCTTTGTAAGTAATAGTTCTGGGTTTTCCTTCAGGGGAGTTTGGTTCATAAAAATTGTAATTGGCCAGCAGATCTTCTAACTCTTCTCCTAATATGGAGTGCTCAAAGTGTGGGCCTTCTAATCCTACACACCCCTCGTGGTTGCCTATACCACAAAAATCTTTACATGGATGGATATTAAAATCCCCCATGAGGATAAATTCATAATTAAAACATTTGTTTTGACTGACAGAAGATAAGAAGGATTCCAGAATGGCTATACTATTGTTGCCAGTGTCCTTATTCTGTGCGTTATAAAAATGTATATAAAAAGTGTTCCTGGTAGGGGAAACTGACCTTTCGACTATTAAAATATTTGGGGAAGGGTTATTAACCAGTCTCAAGGACCCTTTAAGGTTTAAGGAAAATAGGAATATGAGGCTACCCATGGCTCTACCCGCTCTGCTTGGGGAGGCGGCAATGACAAAACTAGTAAAGCCATTTATCCAGAAATTGTCTGCGGTATCCCATGTCTCTTGGAGGGCTATGAATTTGTACCTTGAGACCAGACCCACCCAATCCTCATGCGTTTTTTTAGTTCTAATACCGGCCACATTCCAACTAAGGCGTTTACACACCGTATCCTCCTCCCGGTCGAGTGGTCCTTCTGGAAGAGGCCGCGCATGGACTAATGGTCAATCAATACCCTCCATGCCTGACAGGGGGGCAAAGCGGTTGCTGGTGACTAGCCCACTACCCGCTGCTGCACCATCAGCCGTCTGGATGTTGGATGACAATGAAGCAACCTCTGCCCTTTGAACACGAGTTTGAGGAAAGACCCCAATGCTGCCCCCCTTCAGGGTTTGTTTCAAGGTTGGACCCGTGGCAGGATGGCGGTATCTAACAGTGTCTCTCTCTGGGGGGGGGATAAAAAAAACCTAAGGGGACAGGTCTCACATGGTCCATTGCTGATATATCTGAACCATCCCAAAAGAGTTTATCTGCCAGATCAGCCCTGTTGAAGTTTATAACCACGCAGTCCCCCTGAATGGTCTTTGGTTGTTTTCCAACCCATCCCACCCTCCTTGCAAAAATAAGCGAGCCTGAAGTATCCTCCCGGCTGCATGTATCGGCACACCAGATCTTAGCTTTAGTTAAAAGGTCAGTAGTGGATTCCCGCTCGCCCTCTTTGAGCGGTGGTACCCCTATGAACACTGCGACCAATGGGGCAGCCGCCGGTGGCAGGCTTAGGTTAAAATTGCACGGTAGTGGTTTCCTGCTCGCAGATGTGGTTAATTGCGTTGATGGGGGAGAAAGTTCCACGCCCGCAAAGTTGGATATATTTCCTTCCAGACTTACGGGGGGTGATCCAGGAGGACACTGCCGGCCAGGAACTGTACCGACACCCCTCTGTGGCAGAGCTGTAGGGCAAATGCTTGCCCCTTCTGTGTTGACAAGACCCTGAGTCACTATGCCCCTCTTAGACAACTCAGCAGGCAGAGGAAAGGTGTTAACAATTTTGTCCAACAATGAGCATTTCTTGAGAAGGCCAGACAAGCATGTATTCAACGTGTCGACTATATCTTTTGCAATCCCGATTAACAGTGGCTCGATTCTAGCAACAAAAAGGGCCTCCAGTTGATCGCCAAGTGGGTCAGGAGATGTGGTAGGTGAACATACAATGTTAGTTTTTTTAGCCCTTTTCCGCTTCGATGGTTGAGGGGCCGGCTGAAAACACTGCACAGGGTCACCAGTTGGAGTATTGGAGTTGATCAATGTGGCCGGGGAGTGGGGTTGGTAATAATGGTCACCACAGGTTCCAGGGGTATGGGGGGAACTTCACTCAGTAGGCCCTGCTTGCTAGTGCGTAGTGCCTCGGTTGTAGGTGTATCAACCAAGCAGGGGGCTGTCAGACCCAGTTCTTGTTCGGCATTGGCAATCTCTTTAGTAAGAGCCCCCACAGCAGATGATAAGTAAGACATGATTGATTTTGAATGTCTAGGCACTTTAGCGTTTTTCCCCTCCTCATCGCAATTAGGAGCTTTCTTACGCTTACCCATTTGTGGTAGTTGTTAGGGGGGTGGCCCCGCCCCACCTCCTTCTGCCTCAGGCTGCCAAAGACCGCCCCGCCCTTGTCCCGGGCAGCTCCCGCGTGCGACTCGAGGGGCGAGTGAAGTTTGCGTCTTTTGAAGCGCCTCCGGGCGCGCTGGTGATGTGGGAGGTGTGCGCCGGCCCCAGGGCTGCTGGGAAATGTAGTTCCTGGCTGGGAACTACCACCGTTGCCCTCACGGCATCCCGGTCGGCCATCCGTTCCCCTCACGGCGCTCGTGGCTGTGCGCTTATGCCTGTGCCCCAGCAAGAGCCAAGCAGGTAGGTTTGTTCTCCCCCCCATTACTTAATATGCCCTCCTGGCCGCTGATTAACTATGACCTCAGCTAGATAAATCTACTGAAAAGTAGGCAGGTGTTTCCCGTAATCCTGCATGTGCTGATTGTGGTGCAGGGGCTGAAACTTGCAGGCTTTTTCATAGTTGGATAACGTCTGAGATAAAGCGCTTGGTTGGTCCTTTTTTCCCAGCAAGCACTCAGGAAGCAAACAGGTATTTTTCTTTGTTGCAAGGTGCAAAATGCTGCCTAAAATTGTATATTTGGTGTATATATGCCACTGAGTTACCACAAGAGGTACACCTCTCAGAACATAAGGGAGCTATCTTGCATCTGAGCTCTGCTGCTTACTGGAAGTTATTGACATAAGTCAAGTTCACCTAATTAACACCTTTGTCGTGCTGCAAACTGGTGCTGACCAGAATACCCAACTGAAGTGGAGCTGGTATGCCAGCAGATCTCACACTAAAGGCTGTGCTTCTCATGGCCCTTGGACCAACTCTAAGAGAAACTGCAATCTTCTCTCATTGAGGCTTTCTAGCTGACCACGTTGGTATTCTTTACTTTAAGCATAATTAGAAATGCTCTATTAATGCTGATGGGACTTTAATTACTAGCCCCATACAATTTACAGAGTCTACAATTTTACTACAGGCCCATTGTTTCCCTACCAGAGAAATAAAAATGGAAAATGAATTACTGGAAAAATCAAGCAAGCCATTTCTGATTACTCTAGCAATTCATCATTTCTTAAGGAACCCAAAGTGTCACACTAATAATCCCCCATTCATTTTCTCCCCGATGTTATCACCAGTATTGGTAAATTCAAGGGCTCAGTTAATGGTTGGATTACAGTGGCTCTCATAATGATGTCCCTTTTCTGATGCAATAACTTAATTACCATTATTATCACATTTGACCCTATCAACAACTGGGACAACTGAGTCTGTTAATGGCAAGGGTGACTGCATAGACAGGTCTGTCACATGGGAAGGTAAAAGGATTACCCCTCAGTTACTGGTACTGTATAAATATCAGACTACTGACTCATTGTCAGTGAAATTGCTCTACCTCCCTCGCAGCTCCACCATTAAGTGAGGCCTTCCCCCGAGCCCCTGCACTCTCGAGTGTTGGTGTTCGAGGCCCTCTTCCACCCGCAGGTTTCACCTACCCCTCATCCCTGGTGGTCCAGTGTACCACTGTCTCCATTCTCTTGCTCCGCTTTTTCTCTCCTTTTTTACTCGTTTTTTCCCGTCACTTCTATCTCCCCCCTTCACTCTCCTTCAGGGTCTTATCCTCCATTTTCTGTCGTTTTCCCCTCATTTCAAGCTCCCCCTTCACTCTCCTGTGTCTTTCTTAAGTTTTCACTCGTTTTTTACCCTCATCTCAATCTCCCCCTTTCACTCTCCTGTGTCCTCTGTCTTTCCTCTCCTCTTTCTTGCACTTTTGCTGCCTTATTAGCACTTTTCTCTCTCTTTTTGCCTTTTTCCTTTTTTAGCCCGTTTTCCCTGCCGCTGCTGCCCCAGCGGCCTCTTCCCCCCCCCCCCAGAACGACCAGTGCGACCGGCCCAATCCAGGTCATCTGCCCGCTCCCGCCTCCCAGCTGTCCAGCCCCCCCCAACCCCTACTTAATGGCGGCCACTGCGAGGCAGCGCCACCGGGGCGCCAAAGTCAAGCCCGTCTGTGCCAGTACACAACCCGACTGCGACCAGCACCAGGAACCCTGGATCTCTGCAAAACCAACGCTACGACCCAGCGGCACTCCACGCTCCCAACCCAGGTAGCAACAACATGTGCAAGCTAGCATCACCAGCCGACACCCACAGACCCTTCAGCTGTCACCGCTGCCGGCACGCCTGCAGCACCGCCAAAACCACTAACCCAGTGCAATCCGCCCGCAAGAACACAACCGAACCGAAGACCCTGCAATGCATCCTCTTCAACGTCCTATCCCTCCACAAACACACCACCGAAATCTGCGACCTCCTCGACAGCACTACCCCGGATGTAGCATTCTTTACCGAAACCTGGATCAACACCACCTCGGGACCGGACATTGCCATCGCCATTTCCCAAGGATACAAGATCTCCAGGAAGGACCGCCCTACCCGCCCTGGAGGAGGAATCGCCATCGTCCACAAATCCATCCACCTGAGCACACTCCCCGACGAGCCCACAGACCTGATGGAACACCTTCACTTCAAGATACTGGCCAGCCCTACCTTCACCCTCTGTGGAACCCTCATCCCTGGACCCCGCTGACTTTTCGCCAACTCCCTCACAGACATCATCTTCCCACATGCCATTGCGTCCACCAACTACACACTACAGGGAGACACCCACTTCTACCTCGACAACCAACTGGACCCCAGCACCACATCCCTCCTGGACAACCTCCACAACATTGGACTCCGCCAGATCGTGACTGAACCCACACACTCAGCAGGACACACCCTCAACCCCCTCTTCACAACAGGAAACTCCATATCCTTCAGCCACACCACCGAACTCCCATGGACTGACCATCGATGCAACCACTTCACCTTCAGAACACCCACCATCCACAGACTCCATCACCTGCTCCTACGAAGAAACTGGACCAGAATCACCAACGACCAGCTAACCTCAACACTCAGCAACTCCACCCCAACCATCGCGGAAAACAACAAAGCCAACACCGCAGCCCGAACCCTGCACAGATGGATCTCCGACAGCATAGCCCCCTCAAGAAAAACAAAAACACCCACACCAAGAAAGCTAGATGGTTCACCACCGAACTTCGAGAGTTCAGACGCACTTGCTGCCGCCTCAAAAAGGCCTGGAAGAACACCAAATCCACAGAAGCCTACAACAACTTCAGAGCCGCCTCCAACGCCCACCCCCAACTCATCAGAAAAATGAGGAAAAAAGCGATAGAAGACAGAATCTCCACTCATGCACACAACAGCAAAGAACTCTTCAACATCATCAAGGAGTTCGCCCAACCCACCAGCGAGTCCACTGACATCCCTCCCTCACAAGACCTCTGCGACAAACTCAGCACCTTTTTCCACCACAAAATCAAGAGCATCTACGACAACTTTGATGAAGACAACCAACACACTGAACCCTCACCAACCACCCCAGACACCCTGAAGCCAGAGATCGACAACTGGACAGCCCTCGCCACCGAAGACACACTGAAGACGATTAAGTCAATCCACTCCAGGGCCCCCACGGACCCCTGCCCTCGCCGCATTTTCAACAGAGTCGCCGACACAATTGCACCCATGATCTGCCACACCATCAACCACTCCCTGGCAACCACCTCGTTCCAGACAACTGGAAACACGCTGAGATCAACCCCCTCCTGAAGAAACCCTCGGCGGACCCCACCGACCTCCAAAAATGCAGACCCATCCCCCTGCTCCCATTCCCAGGGAAAGTCATTGAGAAAGCTATCAACAGCCAACTCGCCACATTCATCGAAGAGCACAACATCCTCGACTCCTCTCAATCCGGCTTCAGAAAAAACACAGTACGGAAACCGCCCTCCTTGCCACAACAGACGATATCTGTACCTTACTGGACAAAGGAGAAACAGCAGCCCTCATCCTCTTCGACCTCTCAGCGACCTTCGACACATCTCTCACGGCACCCTAATACGCAAACTCCACGACGCAGGGATCCAAGACAAGGCCCTCGACTGGATCCGCTCCTTCCTCTCCGGCTGAATGCAGGGGGTCAGACTCCCCACTTTCCCCTCAAATGCTACACCTACCTGCTGCTTTGTCGGCCATGGATGCTCCCTCAGCCGTACGCTCTTCAGCGTCATGGCTCTGCTCTGCTTGCCCCCATCGTCATAACCTACGGACTCAACATTGTGTCATACGTAGACGACACCCAACTCATCCTCTCCTTATCCAACGAACCCAACACCGCCAGGCACAACTTTCGAGAAGGCATGGAAGCCATCACCAAATGGATGAAAAACAGCTGCTTACAACTAAACACAAACAAAACTGAAGTACTCATCATGGGCCCAACCCCTGACACCTGGAACGACACCTGGAGGACCCCCGCCCTCGGAAGTCCACCCACCCCACGGACCACGCACGCAACCTGGGAATCATCTTGGACTCAGAGCTCAAAATGGACCGCCAGATCAACTCCGTCTCGTCCTCCTGCTTTCACACCCTTGGCCTCCTACGTAAGACCTTCAAATGGATCCCCCTCGAACACAGAAAGACTGTCACTCACGCCCTGGTCACCAGCAGGCTCGACTATGGCAACAAAACAAAAACCTCACCCGCAAGCTACAGAACATCCAAAACGTCGCAGTAAGACTGGTCCTCAACCTGTCAAGCCACTGCAACATCTCCTAGCACCTGCTCTTCGACAGAACCCCTCCCCTGGATAACCCGCGGACCCCCCCACACCCCCAGTCCCTTGAGACTTTACGGTTGAGTAGTCGCTAAGCATGGGCGGAAAATCCGTTTCGCTCGCGGATTTTGCGGATTTTCGGTAAATTCGCAATCCGCGAGAATCGCAAATCTCCCGCAAAATCCGCAAATCCGCGAGCAGCGGATTTTGCTCGCACTGCTCGCACTGTTCGCGTGAGTTCGTGGCTTCCCAGTACAACTTCGCGCCCCGCGAATAAGTGCAAAATTGCAGAAATACGATCTTAGCAAAACTGAAACTACTTACCAGGTTCAAAAGTTCAGGCTCATCATTAGTAGCCATTTCCTGTAGTGCTTCCTGAGGGGCCCCTCCAGAGTTCAGTTGCCAGTTGCAACTATTATGTGACCCTGCTCTGAACCTCAGAATAGTTACACATATGCCACAAAGGTCCTGAATTACAGCTAAGGGAGACAAGCAGGAGCCAGGCTGGAGGTTCAAATCCATTAATCAGCCCCTAATTCATTATTGTCAGTTGGGGCAGGGCAGGTGTTGTAACTAATTTTGCAACAATGAAAGCACTTAGCAAGTTCAAAAGATCACTAATCAGGAAGCACTAAGGAAGCAGGTGCCAGCTAAAAAAATATTCTGTGACACATTAATCAGCCCCAAATTAATTCAGGTCACTTGAGGCAGGGAAGGTGTGCTTGCGTTGCCACAATAATGTACACTGACTGGACAACCAGAGGGTGCTGTGATGAAACAGAGGGTGGCATGGGTGGGCCAGAGGGTGGCATGAGTAGTCAGAGAGTGGCAGTGGTGACAGAGAGTGGCAGTGATGAAGAAGAGTGTCCCAAACAGGCTGGACACGTAGAAACAACAAGTTCGCGAAACTTGCGACCCGACAGGTAAGTTCGCAATTTGCGACATTGTACAAAACCCTCGCGAACTGGCAGAAACCCGCGCAAACACACAAAAACCAAAAAAATCCGCAATTTCGCGAGAATTCGCGGATTTTGCGGATTGCGAGTTCGCAAATCCGCAAAATTCGCGAACGCGAGATTCGCTAAATTCGCCCATGCTTAGTAGTCGCCCTTAACAAACACCTGATTTGATTTTGTATGAATATAATCATAAATGGTGCACACACCTAAAAAGTGACACAGGCTGGCCCTGACCGGTAATTTGTAAATTAAAATTGCTTATCTAGCTACAGTAAAGCTCCTAACTTGAAAGCTAACCAATTCATAAGCAAGCATTGGTAGAGCTATAAGTCACACTTCTATTTTCAGTTATAAGCCTGACCCACATGCTTTGCCCATTCTTGTTTTATTGCAGACAGTGCATATACAATGGTGGTCGTAGTCGTTAATAATTTTGATGATAATTAGGGCTCCTGTGTTTTTGGTATTTATTTTTTAACATTTCTATCAGTATTTATTTTTCAACCATCTTATTAATATATATCCATATTTATTTTGTGTTCTGTGAATAAATATAGTCATAGCACGGTATATTTCCACATTTATTTAACTGATAAACATGCACTCATACTTTGCTGCCTGTCTTGTTTTAGCAAACTAAGCAGCCAAATATAGCCAAACCTTACACCCACAGGTAAATATCAGTATTATAATACAAATATATGCTTAAAACACATGCCTGTATTCGGGGAAATATGAACCTGCTTTTTAACTTCCCATTCTGTGTACCTGCTCAGCCGTTGTCCTAGAAAGCACAAATGAAACATGGTGAGTCACCCAAAAGAAGTATAATTTTCTGTATTTTTCCACTTTTAAAAATAAATACAGAGAGGAAACACATTGTTTTCTGTCTGTATTTATCTGTAAAAGTCAGTAAAAACAGAAAACTGGGAGCCTTAATGATAATGAACGCGGCAATGGGGCTGGATTTTTTGTCGGTGGTGATGATAGTCGTAGTAGTCAGTCTGTTTAATTCAACATTGTAATTTGAGTTTTTCACCAAACATTTTGATAGTTTACTACAAACAGTAAAGTTTGAAATTGTAACAAATCAACAATGTGATTGAATACTGCAAATATATGCAACAGAATCACCCATTTAAAAAAAGTATACATATTTTCTAATGCAAATTGAATTAAAATATTTTGAGATTGAAATATGTACCTACATAAAAGTAATACTATTGTATATCATGATGTGTGTAAGGTCTCCATAGGAAACTATAAGCATAAGCACAACATTATAATCCCAGTAATTCACTGTTTCGCTGTATGGGCAGTGAAGCTCCAGATCCGACACGAGTGGTCACAGGTGTTCTCTCTGGCTGGATCTGCTGAACCTCCAAGTCTCTATAGATCCAAAAGTGGCAGGAAACTGATGGAGGTCTTCCTGTGGCATCAAATGTTGTCTACCCTGTCAGCTGCCTCTTCTCTGTAGGTCAACTCTGAGAGGGATAGGGATGCATCAGATCTGAGCGGCTCTCAAAAAAACACTGTTAGCTTTACAACAGCCATCTACTCTCAATGGGAGTGCAGATACTGTGGATTACAGGGGGCTCGAGGTTGGATTGTGCATAGATTTGGTGGTGTGGGTGGCTGGCAGGGCTTCAGGTAGTGATCTTTTGTATTTAGATTATGTGAAGAGCGGATATTATCAACATTGGAAGGGCATGGTGGCAGGCAATGAGATTACTGGATTTTTGTATGTGGTTTGGGGAGGGGTGGGTTTCTGTGATGGTCTAAGAAATGGATGGCAGGTCACCAGGGTATTTATTTCAAGTTTATTTGAGACAGGGGAAGGTAATGCAGAGGGTGAAATGGGTTTGAAGGTTAGCCAAAAGCCATCCATATTCCTCTCAGACCTCTTATCATTCAGAACTAAGGCTAAGCAATCATGGGCGCAAGGCTAAACAGATGCGTCCTGGAAGGTCTAAGTCCCCTCTCCTTAGCTGTAGACCATTGATCTGTCTATACCTCTAAACCTAAACAAATACATAACCCCACTCCTATCTCTATCACTTACCTTCATCTTAAACCTACTCATAAACTTAATGCACACCCCTATCCTTACCTTCACCCTTATGCTAAAGCTAAACCTATCTGTAAGAAAGCAGCACAGAGCCTATTCAGTTGCAAGTGGGACTGTGCCCAGCACCGCCTCCCATCCTGCTTGTTGATGGCCCATTCAGCCACACCTAATCCCTCTATTGTGTAGCTGTCTGGGAGGCACAAGCAAAGTCCAGCTGTCAGTTATACCCAATCAAGTGACCGTGGAGCAGGCTGCAGACACCAAATAGGGCAAGAAAATGTCAACTTTCTGAAAGTGGCAATTCCATAATTATAACTTAAAATCCAATTTTACCATTATAGAAGATTTTTAATGACAATTTCTCAGGGACCAAACAAGGAAAGTCTACCAGTTCCCAATCAAAGATTAGCACCTATTAAATGTAATATGGCAACCCAGTATTATCTCATGGAACAGGTAGGCCTCACAGTAGTGAAAAACAAGTTTAGTAGTTTTTCACCACCAGGACATGTAAAACGTAAAAGTACATGATCAACCTTTCAATTACAATGCACCCTGCCCTACGGCCTAACTAAAGCCTACCTACTGGGGCAATTATATGCAACAAAAGTGTAGTTTAGTGCTTGGCAAGGGGGTTGTATTGCCAAGTCGAATTGGCAGTTTAAAACTGCATTCAGGCTGCAATGGCAGACCTGGGGCATGGGTTAAGGGGCTACTTAAGAGGGTGGCACAATGTGTGATGCAGGCCCACTAGTAGCATTTGTTTTACATGCCTTAGGTAGGTGGTATTCTACTCTACAAGTGACCTATGAGTAAATTAGATATACCAATCAGGTGTAAGCCTATTTTAACATGTTTGTTGAGAGAGCACAAGCACTTTTGCACTGGTTAACAGTGGTAAAGTGCACAGAGTCATAAGGCCAATAAAATCTAATTTCAGTAAAAAGTGAAGGGATGAAGGCAAAAGGTTTGGTGGAAGACTACCAAAGGCTGACATGTCTTTCCTCTGCTATAGTTTGAGAGTTTTTTACATTTTCAAAATGTTTTCAGACTCCCTGATTTCTTCCTAGCTTTTTAGTTTTCTATCTTTGGGTTTTTCTAGCTTCTAGAACCAAAAGTTTGGTTTTCTCACTTTATATTTTGAACAAGTGTGAACCTGGGCATCTATGAGAATTCACAAGGGCCTATTATCAAGCCCCTTATCGCCACTTTAACTGCAGTGTCCTGCTGCTAAAGCGGCGATAATGTTATCCCCATTCTTAATATTATGGCCCTAACTTTCCCGCTGATGTACTTCTCCTGATGTGTGAAACAATGGCCATGTTATCAAGAACGGCGATAAGGGGCTTGATAATATGCCCTTGTGAATACCCATAGAAGCCAAGGTTCACACCAGAACCTGGGCTTCTATGGGAATTCACAAGGGCATATTATTAAGTCCCTTATCGGCGCTTTAGCAGCAGTTTCCTGCCTCTAAAGTGGCGATAATGTTATCGCCGTTCTTGATAATATGGCCCATATTGTGCACTCCCAGAAAAACATAAGAGATATTTAGAGAAAGTAGGCTACATATATTCACATGTACTCAGCAGGAAACGTACGGCAATGCCAGCATTCAAACTTTCCCAGCAGTACATCCACCACAGATCGTCAGCCTTTAATGCATCAACAGTCCTGTTCTGGCACTCTCTATTCGGCCAGGGCATCCTAAGCAGATTTTCCGTGCAATGTGCTCATAGCGTATCATGGTCGAGAAAATCAACATGTGCAGGGACAATTTTTTTTGTTTTCATCTATTTTGTCATCCACTTCTGTAATTTCTCAATTATTTTTTAGTATTCTTTAACTCAGTTAAGTTACTTTAATGGCTTTAATGTATATGTTTTTCAAATATTTATATCAACAAAATCGTATATATGTTTCATTTTTTCATGTATGTGTCTTTCACATTTAGATGCCCAGATTAGCAAATGCATCTTGTCAAATCTTTTTAGTTTGGTTAGTAACCATGAATATATCAGCTGTGAGACATTCACAGGCCATTGATCTCTGTGCTTGTGACCATAGACTGCCTGATGAAGGTGAGAGTTTGACTTGAGATGAACAAGAAACTCTTAGCACTCTGCCTTCCTGAAGGCCAAGACAAATCTCTTCCCAACCACTTATGAATATGCAGATTATTTGCGGAATTCTTCATTGCTGCAATGTTAAATACTTTTGACATCTGAAAATTGTCTTTTGACGTAAGAATTTAACCCTGGCTCACCAACAAGAATCATTCACATTGTACTCTAATGAGTACGTAAATTATCTACGCTGAGACTCATTTGTGTGACTTGTCAGTGTTGAGATATGTGTTGCAGTTTCGAGATGTGTTGCTTGCGATCTGTATATATTCCCAAAGGTCCTCTACTTTACAACCACTCTTTAGTCTTCAAAATGAATTCTTTGTCTCTATAATAAATAGGAAGCACATTGATAAACTTTTAAAGCTAATCAGGATTCTAATTGGGGATTTGGACATCTCTACTTGTAATATCAGACGATGATAAAAATTGCTCAATAGTATTGCCTTAGCCCCCTTCCATGTTCGTGACGGAACCATTCCGTCATGAGTCATGGTTGGGCTGTGCTGATGGCAGAATGGTTCCGTCACGACCACGCCCGCAATTGGAATGTCCAGCACAGGCCTGGAATTCCCGCAGCACGCAAGCGGTTAAAATGTCAGAGTGTGCCCCCCTCTTGTGCCCATTAATTCATTTGGATGTCAGTGGGATGGACATGCCGTCGGTGGAGGACCCATGGGCATCCAGGCTTTTGGTCCTACTGCTATAATATGATGCAGATGGCCGGACTGCAGTGGTCTGAGGCACAGACCGCCGCCTCCGACAGGATCAAGAATCCCATCGGGCGGAGGTCGGACTCCTATCCCTACCATGAGGGCAGTGCCTGCGCAGGCATCGCCGTAGGGATTAAGATGTCCTTTTCCGACTGCCTTTTCATGACGGTCTCACCGCCATTGAAGGTAGCTAGAAAGGGACTTTAGGGTCCCCAAGCTGGGCCCCTGTTGTTTTTTGGGTCATAGGTTTATTGCCGCCTTCATTAAGTCGAGTATTATTACAAATGAAACTAAGGCTTTCTAAAATGTTTTACTTTTCAGAGAATTAAAGAACTAGAAGAGAGAATTGAAGGTCAGAAAAGGCAAATAAAAGAATTAGAAGAGAAGGTAACTATGGTGATTTAAAATAGATTATATTTAAAATGTATTCAAAGTAAACGATTTAACACTTTACAATAGCATGTGTATTGTTGCAGAATAGCCTTTAGTATCAAATTTCATGAAAGGTTATGAATAACTTGATGCAACTTTGGATAGGCTTACTGTTTTTTTTCTGTATCCACCAGCGATTATGAATGGTTCAAGTGAGAAGGTTTTGTGGCAATCCATAGCATGGCTACCCCCAGGATATCTCTTTCGCGAGGGGTATATAAATGGAATGCCATTTTCTGGAACATTCAAACAATGATACCACAAATTAAGGCCAAAACACGAGCTACTGTGAATCATTTGCTGTTTCAAATCAAATTAAATCATGCCATATTGGCAAATAGTTTCAATTGTGTGTTGATGTTTGTGTTCTTGGCACTTGCAGATATGATGTCTTTGGGTCCCATTGAAAGATCATAACAGTCTCAGACTATCATTTAGTCATCAGATTAGGTTCAACTAACCCTGCTTACATTTCACTACAAACACCATATCATTTTGGATGCCATGTTATCAATACGTGTTTGCTTTCAATAAAGAGGTTTGAAGTGTGTTAGAGATAATAATATAGGTTGGGGACATACAGGTAAAATTGTCTATAGGAAACTCAGATCCCTTGATTCTAGATGGCTTTAGCCATTTTCTAGTATACGTTTTGTATGGTTAATCCTTGTCTCAATGTCAACAGATTTCTCACTTGTGGCATTGCTTGGTGTTTTTGTATGCTGAACATATGAAATGTTGTATATATACAATGGGGGAACCCAGTGTCCCTCAGAACCTGGGTTAGTATATAGGTAAAGCTACAGTGTTTCTGTTGGGGATAAAACAATTACTTTGCAAATGCCATGAATCTTGTAACCAATGTTTTATATGACTCACTGCTTAAGCAATATGCCATAGAGTAAAAGTGGGATAAATCACCGCACACAACAAGGTGAACATAATAGAACACAACAGTACAACAAAAAACTCCGAATTTGTTTGCAAAAATTATTATTATTGTTTGATATTTTTTAGTTTTTCACAAAACATATTGAAAATAAATTTTTCAAGGGCTATCAAGGTGAGGCATAATTGTAAAGTGACAAGTGTTTCAAAGTGATAATGGGTCGAAACGTCGACGATAACACATGGCTCAGTCTTAACAGATCTCTTGGTGCACACTAATGAGCGCTCCCGCCATAACCAGAGATATTGGCTTTGTTGTTGGTCTGACCATTCTTCAACTTGTACATATTTGTATATAGATTCACAATTGTATATATGCACTACACCATCAGCACTGGACAGCCATTGTCACTTTGAAACACTTATCACTTTAAAATTATGCCTCACCTTGACAGCTCGTGAAAAATTTATTTTCAATATGTTATGTGAAAAACTAAAAAAATATCAAATAATAATAATAATGTTGCTAACAAATCTGGATTTTATTTTTGTACTGTTGTGTTCCATTATATTCACCTTGTTGCGTGCTTTGATTTAGCCCACTGTTACTCTTTGGCATATTGCTTAATCAGTGAGTTATATAAAATATTGGTAACAAGATTCATTGTCATTTGCAAAGTAATTGTTTTCTCCCCGACAGAATTACTGTAGCTTTACCTATAACATATGAACTGTAGCATATATTTCCTGTCACTGTCGCCTACTTCTGCCAAGAACGAATCAAAATCTGCCTCCTGTCTCTTATGTCCCATATCAGCCGCACTCAAAGAAATAAAACCAGGTTTGCTAAATCCCTCCCCACTTCCCTTTTCTTGAGACATGTTTTTATCATTACTGTCCTCTATTTGAACAGCGTTAAAAAGGAAATTCCTGGCCATGCTTTGCAGCAGAACTGAAGAGTGGCCTATGTTGGAAATTGCACTTGGGGCTTGTACTAGCCCATCCAAAGTGTCCATTAAGTCACATGGGTCTAGAAATGTTGGGGCCCTCAAAGGAATAGCATTACTTTTTGTGCACAAGAAGGCAGTCGGTTAAACTTAGATTTGAAATCCTGGGACCTCACGCCATAAAAGAGATATAGAATTACAGATGGGTAAATATTTTTTTGTCTGGGAGCCTGGGCACCTTCTCCACTGGGCTGTGCATCACAGCATAGTGGAGAACATGCCAAGTGCGCATGATTGTTTGGCCGGCCTTAGAAGGCTGACCAAGCTGCTATTCGCACTTAGGGTGGCAGTGCACACCACTACTGCTCTCTCTGACAGCAAGGAGCCTACCCCCACAATACCCGACTTGGCTGGAGTCTCGCAAAGAAAGAGAAAATTATAATACCTTCTTCTTATTATCATTTTATATTTATTTTTCACTGCTCAATGAGCAATAGGGGGATGATCCTCCGCCACTAAAAGGAGTAAAACCAGTTCAGGAAGAAGAAAATCCTAATACTTCACCACCAGTCATCACTGAATCCATACCGGCTAAACAATGGATAAGAGCAAGTGCAGACTTCTGTAGTCTTTTAGATAGATCTCTTATGCTAGTTTTAGTGGATGACTTCTTAAAATACAGGGGGATCGATATTGTCAACCTCACCTCAGCCAATGAAATTATACCAAAACTGGAGAAGATAATTGCCACGCATGACCTCCTCAAGGAGTTCTGAACTGACAATAGACTACCCTTCTGGGGGTAAGAAATAATAGTGTGCCTAGAGTCCCTAAGAGTCAAGCACATCAAGATAATACCCCTTTGAGCACAGTCAATAGGGAGGTAGAGTAATTTAAGTGCATAATCACTAAAATGATCCACATTACCACAGCTGGCCATCAGCACTTTTGGTAGGACATTCACTTGTTCAAACTCCTCACATGACTGCTAGACAACGCACAAGCCAGGCCTGCATGCTGGACCTATCTGAAAGTCCATAGCACACCATCCCAGTTGGACATCAGGAGTTCCAGACAGTGACCGTGTCACCCAGTGTCTAATGATATTGTGAGTTGCAAAGAAGCATGGCCACACCCTGCAGGTGGGTGAATCAGTGTTCATAAGAGACAGGTATCAAGGGAGTAAGTTCTGGTTACCGTTTGAGTTCCTAGAACTAAGTATGAGCGGAAAATCCGTTCCGCTCGCGGATTTTGCGAATTTTCGGTAAATTTGCGATCCGCGAACTCCCGCGAATTTACCGAGAATTCGCAAATCCGCGAGCGGCGGATTTTTCCGGGGGCAAAAGTTGAAGCCTGGCCTGTTGTAACTATTTTAGGATGGCGCCGGCAACCTGCCAGCGCCATCCTAAAATAGTTACTAAGTTAGCTTCAACAGGAAGCTCTAATAGATAAAATAAAGCAGGTGCTCGATTTTATCTATTAGAGCTTCCTGTTGAAGCTAATTTAGTAAGTATTTTAGGATGGCGCTGGCAGCTTGCCGGCGCCATCCTAAAATATTTACCATGCCCTTCCTGTGACTCATTCATCAGCCCAAAAACAATCGTGAGCGTCGTCGAGGCAGGTGTGCCTTCTTCACAAATCTACCGTGGAAAATCAGCTGTGATGCTGGATAGAGGCTTTTGCAACCGTGACTTTCACGAGCGCAATGCCCGTGCTGTTTCTGTGACCAGGAGCTTATTTCTCTTCATCTGCTGAACTGATCTTTCTCTGACCTTTTATACACACTAGAAGCATGTGTGAACTCACATGGTAGCCCTGCCCGTTTGGCCCAGCCCACACACTCGCGGTTTGCACCGTCTTCCCGCCATTCACCCACTATGATGGACAGCTCACTCAAGGGACCCCTGCGCCCTTCGGGGCGATTGCATAGTAACACACACATGGTCGCTCGAACTAGTTGATGCTCAAATTCAGTGACTCATTCATTAGCCCAAAAACAATCATGAGCGTCTTCGAGGCTGGACAGGTGTGCCTCTTCCCAAATCTACCGTGGAAAATCAGCTGTGATGCTGGGTAGAGGGCGGCCTTTGCATGGTCACTCGAACTAGTTGATGCTCAAAATCAGTGACTCATTCATTAGCCCAAAAACAATCATGAGCGTCTTCGAGGCGGGACAGGTGTGCCTCTTCCCAAATCTACTGTGGAAAATCAGCTGTGATGCTGGGTAGAGGCCTTTGCATCCTTGACTTTCATGAGCGCAATCCCCGTGCTGTTCCTGTGACCAGGAGCTTCTTTCTCTTCATATAATTGTGTTCGCACGGGTTGCTGCAAGTTCGCACGCGTTTTGTACAATTTCACAATTTGCGAAATTGTACAAAACCCTCGCGAACTTGCAGAAACCCGTGCGAACAAAAGAAAAAAAAATTCGCGAGAATTCGCGGATTTTGCAGATTGCGAGTTCGCAAATCCGCAAAATCCGCGAACGCGAGAATCGCAAAATTCGCCCATACTTACCTAGAACCCAAGTAGCACAGATAAAGGGCACCATGGTGACTATTTAGAGAAATGGGGAGGAGATATCACTGAACTCATCAGTCTTCAAATGATTGACAGGACCTAAGCCTGGCCACAAACAAAAAACACAAGGAATAGGGCTCTGACTTGTCCTAGAACCCAAAAAAGTAGATCCCAGCTTCAAGAAACAATATGGAATCTGTGTGGTCAGGAGAATCACAAGTTCAGAGAGGTTGTAGGACTTAGGAACACGATTGGAAGCAAAGAGTTTACCGGCTGTTGTTGCTCCCTCGCAAACGCAAACAGAAAGGGTTGCCCATCTTAGGTACAACCTCTGCCCCCATTCAGAGACTTCTCAGAGGTAATGAAACTATGTGGTGTGACCCACTATTTGCGAGACGTGTGTGTGTGATCATGTATTGGTTTTTTTGTGTAACTTCTCTGTTTTGTATAGACTATGTTTGGGTCCATGTGACATTAGTGATCCTGATAAATGGAGGTGCCTATGCAGTTAGGGTAGATACCTAGAATGAGAAAGCCTCTGTTCCAATGTTCCCTCCTCTATTGCTCAAGAGCAAATCTAAGTATTTAAATGGACTAAAGAAAGTAAAATAGTATTATAATAAAGGGTACGCAATAATATGTAAACACTAGGGCTTTATTTAGAGTTTGGCAGACAGGGTACTCTGTCACAAATGCCATGATCGATGGTATATCAGTCTCATTAAGAAACGAGTGGACCATCAGCTTTCTGTCAGTGAAGCCTCCATTGGTCCGCCAATGAAAAGTACCTCAGACAGGCCGATAGAGATGAGACCATGGCAGTAAAGCATGAGCGGGAGGAGATCGATCATTTGCTTACCTTACTGCCAAATTATAGAACTCTCTTCCTGTCCAGCTCAGATCAAATAACAATATGTTAAGTTTCAGGAAGCTGCCAAAAACCGTTTTAGAAATGCTGTTGCTTATCCTTCTGCCAGCACCAGGAAGCCCGATCTGGGCAGCTGTGTGCTCTAGAAAATTGATTAACGTTACATGACACTGCCTACTATTGGACGGTTTGATTTTTTTTTCTCCAGATGTCACTGCCTGGAATAATGTACTGGTGAGGGACAGAAAACAATAATGGCCCCACCACCCCTAGGTGAAGGATCATTATTGTCTTTTTTTCAATAGCAGACTCCAATTATGGGAGTTTGTTTCTGAAAAACAAAAAAATGCTAACATTTTGGTGGACAGCCATCAAAACCGAAGAAGGGGTTTCTGTCAAGGTGCAGCAATCACCACTGGGGCAGCGGTGATCTCAATTTTGGAGGACGGTGGTCTGTCAGGGTAGCAGCCATAATAACTGCTGCCTTCCTGATGGACAGAGTACAGTCCGTCAATCCTTAGACTGGTCTTCAAAAACAACAACTGAAAGACAGGGATATTATTTATGAAAATGGATTTTGCATAGGGCAGTTAAGTGACATTATTCTAATATCTGACTGATGGACTCACAGAGGAGCTCCTATCTTATAGCTAATTATGCAACATACATTTAATTACGCCAGACATAAACGAGAATGTTCTACAGATAGGTGACCTAAATAGAAAGCCACACAGAAGTTTGGAGCTTTCTTGGAATGGTCATATTTGCATAAACGATCTGACTGTCCTCACAGCCCCACTGTGTGTTCCTAGACACCAAAAGAGTATAGAAGTGCTGAAGATGACGAGTTAAAAGAACTATGATGATGGCGTTGAACAGATTAAGAATGTAACGAAAAAGTAGCTTTTAATCTGTTCATCAACATAACCATTGCATTTTTTTACATGTATTGCTAAAATAAATTCCTACCTCTTGACATGTAGCACTGCTATGAGATGGGTTTTAGTCTGTGCAGGGCCGCTGGCATATGGTTAGCAACATCTGCCTTTCATTTTCCTAATAATCATCTGTATCACACAATGGGTCAGTTTAATATGCAATCTAGTGGTGCCTCGGGCATAATCTGAAACTACTTCCTAAATACAATACAATACAAGTGAATTGCATAGTACAATTCAGCATCATGCAGTTGTTAAGTACTGTGATGTTATATATGGGAAGGTAATTGCTTTTCTATAGAGGGGTTATGCCCCAATCCAGATCTTACTCTCTGATTAAATATCAAAGCTCTCTACTGTTTAATACTAGGGGCATTGAAAAAAGTGATATTAAAACAGGAAGTACATCAAAGCCTCTTTCTATCAATAGTAGCCACATCTCCTATTGGTTTCTACAAACTATCCATTGTGGTCTCAGTGGGGCTAACAGGAACATACTTCCTCTAAAATTAAAAATTAGGACTAGGTATAAAGTTCAACAAAATCTAAATATTTCTCTTTGCCTAAACTGACCTTGGACTCAAGGTGCATGAGTGCTAATCTCGGCCGGTTCCAAAATGTAATTTGTTTGTCAGACTCAGAATTTCACCTTCACTAAGTTTCCTGGCACGTTTTCATCCAGCTGCGATTTCCCAAAAACGATGTTCTAGAAAAACTACAAGGAAAATTATCAGGACAATTTAGATGCTTGACGTAGTGTTTCTGGGAGGCAGTGTTTCTGGGAGCTGTTCCACGCCACCGACGGGGCGCCTTGCGTGGGGGTAGGTTTCACACCCAGGCTGCTCACGCTACAGGTACCTTACCTTAACGAGCAGCCCCACGGGAACAGACTGCGGGGCCCATTAGGGATACTCTTAGGGTCTCCCCGCTAGAGCAGGACCACTTGGCTTGCTCCCTGATTGACCCAGTGAGGTTGTATCTATTCCCTTTACTTTATTGTGTATTTTTCCCACTGTGTAGTACCTAGCACCCGAGGTCCTGAAGAATTGCCAGTTAGGCAAGAAACATGTCGACCTATTTAGAGGGTTGAGTTAGCCCACTGTGCCCCTCACAGTTCCCATCTCCCCTCCCACCATTTTAACTAAGGGAGTCAGCCACGTGAATAAAGTCCCTTGTGGACTGTCCCACCTTCTTTTAATCTCATTTTTCCCTCAAGACTACACCTTCACCAGACCCCTTACACGCACTCATCCACTGGCTGGAACAAAAGATCTCCAACAAAGAGCGCCTACGGCGCCCGTCAGACATTGCAGCGGCAGTCTGATGAGGAGCAGGAGACCAATGATGAAGCATGACACCTAGGTTTCTGGATGTGTGAGGTCTTCTAGTTCCAACAAGGGAACACCCCGTTTCCTGCTTCTGCTCTACTCCCATATTTACACACACATACCTCTTTAGTTTTCCCGGGGGAACTTTGTATTCTTTTGCTAATTAAGGCATTGGTTGGTCTCATGTAGCTTTCTAACAGCTGTTGATACATAACGTAATAACTGATGTTAAGAAATGTAAAACTTACAAAAATATCATAAAGAGGATTTATATTGCCTGCTTTGTAACATGGCACCAATTAAATGACTTTATCAAATAAACATACATTAAAATTAAAAATGTACGTCATCTGTTTCGCAAGAACATCTCTTTTAACAGAGGAGGGATTAAAAGAATAATATCTTATCGATTCTAAATAATGTGGGCAAGAGTAAAAAGTAAAACACATTTGCCAACTGAACCAATTGCAATTGAAATATGTGCTTACTAAAAATAACACAAACATGTCCTTTCTATATAACCTGCTACAGTGCAAACTATTCAAACAAATGGAATTCAAGAAATGTAGATGTAATTATTTAAAGAAAGGTGCAATAAAACCATGCTGGAATACAATATACAATATGCATTGTCATTAGAGCTGGAAAACAGATATTGAACCCATTTGA
Source organism: Lissotriton vulgaris (assembly GCF_964263255.1). Taxonomy (NCBI): domain Eukaryota; kingdom Metazoa; phylum Chordata; class Amphibia; order Caudata; family Salamandridae; genus Lissotriton; species Lissotriton vulgaris. The sequence goes on along the minus strand of NC_141693.1, from coordinate 938,080,758 downwards.
AGGTGTGACATATAACATACTTAAATAACAACTGAAGCCAATATGATTTGTTTGCTAAACATCCTTGTTTTTCTGTGTCCCCTTTCTCTTTCTTTTTCGTTTGCAGTTTTTATTTTTGTTTTTATTTTTTTCTCTAGCATTCATTCTGTGGTCGTAGTTTTGCCTACTGTCTTCAAAAGGTGAGCATTATATTTGCCTCAAGTATATGAGGTGTTTTGCTTCTTTCTTAATCAACTATGGTTTGACTTCTGTGAAAGAAATAGGACTGCATAATGAAGTTTACCATTGTTTTGGGTGTTGTTTGTAAATAAACAGAAAGAAGTAAATCAAAGGGTGTACCATACCAGATAAACAGTAGTCGAGAACACGCCACCACTATTTGTATTTCAAGTGATAATTCAAGATGATCCTTGAGGCAAATTTAAAAAGACATTTATAAATATCAATATGCATAATATACACATCTGTGGGGTCGTAGTTTGCAAATAGCTGGTTTGGTCATAAATTATTCTGACTTACTAGTATTCACCTTGCAACATCACTAGTAGGATGACTACGTCTCTGAGCTGTGGCGGTCATCCGAACAATGCATTTTTTGGATATAGTTTGAAGAGCAGCTTCTGTTTGAGGAAACTCTAGGGCATACTAACGAAAGCATTGCACCACTGGAGAGTCCATTTTCCGATGTTCCGGTGGCACAATGCCCTGCTCTATATTTACAATGTGGCGCTAAGCCACTTTGCATGGCTCAGTGCCTCTTTGTAAATATGTACCCTTTCACGCAGGTGTGAAAGGGGCGTGCATTGGGTGTTGCTGAGGGCATTCCACCCCAACACAGATTGCTTTTTGATGCTCCTGATTAACAAGAATCTCTGAATCTGAGGTAGCGCCAAAAACTAACGCCAATGTAAAGAAGGCGTTAGAGTGGCGCAACGAGGAGAAATACTTGTATTTATCCTAATTTTTTGCTCTCTCTATGTGTGCTGCATTCTGCAAAACACATAGAAAGAGTAAACACCCATTACAAAGCATGGCATTACAACGCATATGCCTTTACCATGCATGCCTTTGCAATGAATCTTGTTGTAAAGACATGAATGGTAAAGGCATATGTGTTTTACATGAAAGTATGAGGTAAGTATAGGGTTTAGGGTGGGCTTGGGTTTTGAGGTGCCAAGAATAATTTTAAGGTTCAGGGTGGGTATGGGTTTTGGGGTGCTAAGGGTAATTTTTGGGTTCAGGTTGGATCTGGGTTTTGAGGTGCCAAGGGTGATTTTAAGTTCTAGGGTAAATATGGGTTTTTGGGTGCCAATGGTAATTTTAGGATTCAGGGTGGGTATGGGTTTTGAGGTGCCAGAGTTGATTTTAGGTTTTCGGTCGGTCAGGGTTTTGGGGTGCCATGGGTAATTTTAAGGTTTAGTGTGGGTTTGGGTTTTCGGTTGCTAAGGGTAATTTTAGAGTTCAGGTGGGTATTGGTTTTGGGGTTACATGGGTAATTTTAGGATGCAGGGTGGATATGGATTTTGGTGTGCAAATGGTAATTTTCGGGTTCACGGTGGATTTGGATTTTTGGGCTGCCAAAGGTAATTTTATCGTTCAGAGTGAATTTGGGTTTTGCAGTGCCAAGGGTAATTTTAGGGTTCAAGGTTGTTATAGGTTTTGGGGTGACAATGGATATTTTAGGGTTTGAGTGGATTTAGGCTTTGGGGTGCCAAGGATCATTTCATGGTTCAGGTGTGGGCATGAGTTTTGTGGTGCTAAGGGTAATGTTAGGGTTCAGGGTGGATTTGGGGTGCCAAGGGTGATTTTAGGGCTCATGGTGGGTATAGGTTTTGGGTTGACAATGGTGATTTTAGGGTTCATGTTGGGAATGGGTTTTGGGTTGCTAAGGTTATTTGTAGGGTACAAGGTGGGTTTGGGTTTTGGGATGCCAAGGGTAATTTTGGGGTTCGGGTGGGTTTGGGTTTTGGGTTGCCAAGGTTAATTTTAGGGTTAAGGGGGTATGGGTATTGGGATGGTAAGGGTAATTTTATAATTTTAGGGAGGTATGGTTAATGGGGTACTAAGGATAATTTACCACGCATGCCTTTGTGTTGTAATGGCATGTGTGGTAAAGGCAAATGTGTGGTAAAAATGTGCGTTATAATGGTAATGCATTGTAAGAGCACTTGCATTGTTACAACTGCGATGTAATGGCATGCATTGTGTTAACATGCGATGTACACTCATATATGCGTGTTTGTGTAAGTGCTAGGCAGAATTTTTAGCCCCAGTGAGGGGAGAACGCAGCGGTGCAACGCCTCCCTTCATTTTTCAAATGACAGTGCAGCACTGCTAAATAGATTGCGGCGCCACACTGCTTAATTTCTTTATAAGTATGCCCCTCTCAGTCCATTATGATATGAATCAAGTATAAGTCCAACTAAGTGCCATTTGACTTCCTGCAGGCACAACATACATAACTTTCCGAGACACCCCATTAATGTGAGTCAACCAGAGTGCTATATCTAGGTACCAGTAATTAGATTTTATTTTTAATTATAACCATTGTGTCTTAATACCGATTTGCTTGGCCGATGACTTCTTTATTTTATCACTACATTGTGATTTTGCTATGAAACTTAGAAATTGTAAAGTATTCTTTAAGAAATTCCAGTTTATATAAAAGTATCCTTATTCTGCAAAAGGGACTTGATAGAACAACATATGGTGACCATGGCCTAGATGTAGGTAATAGCAAATTACCGAATGGTAAATACCCAATTTTACCAAATCGGTATTTACTATTCGGTAATTGCTATGTAGGTAAAAAATTTGGTAAAAATACTGAATCGGTAAGATACGGTAATTACCGATTCAGTAATTACAGAATCGGTATTTGCCATTGATTCCTATGGGCCTTGAAGCCCATAGGATTCAATAGCAAATACCGATTCGGTAATTACCGAATCTGTAAAATTACCGATTTTACAAGGGGGACAGGGTGTCACTTTGACACCCTGTTGCACCCCTGTTACTGGCTTGTGTGCCATGTGACACACATACATGCCCTCAGGGCATGTCTGTGTGCCACATGGCACAGGTGTACATTCACAGTTGTGCATGTACACTGGAATTCGTTATTTACCATGTAATAGTATTACATGGTAAATAACGAATCGGTAATGGCCTGTGGCACTGTTTCCAGTGCCACCTACATCTGTATTTACCGATTCGGTAAATTTACTGATTCGGTATTTTACAGAATCGGTAAATTTACCGATTCGGTATTTTACAGAATCAGTAAATTTACCGAATCGGTAAATATACCGATTCTGTATATTTTAAGGCCCCTACATCTCCATTTGCAAATACCGGTTGGTAACGGCCGAAATCGGCCGTTACCGACCGGTATTTGCCGACCTACATCTGGCCCATAGTTCTTAGGGCGCCATCTACAGCAAAATAATGCACCACGGCATAGCAAGCCATTTAGCTGCACAGTGCTGTGTCAATTTAAAGCACAGTGATGCTTCGTATTAACAACGAGATGTATCACTGTCCTTTTCCCTGTGATTGTGCAGAATTGGCTGCCAGGCACCAGTGCAGGCACGCTTGCGCCCTTTTGTAAGGGTACCTGCACTGCGGGGACGAATGGCATTTTCCTCTTTATATGCGTGCAGCAGAATTCAGCATGCATACAAAGAGAAAACAATTAGGAGAAATGAAAGTATTTCTCCTTGTTGCGCCATTCCTATGTCTCCCCTGGGTAGGCGTTTGATGCTGACACATTCCAGTTTTATAAATCTGGGAATGCATCGTGTTCCATGGATGTTGCGTGGGAACATACACAGCAACACCCATGGGTCGCCCCTTTCACGCAGAGTAATGCATGAAAGGGGCCCATATTTACAAGGGAATGAAAAGTCACGCAGAGTAGCTTTACGTGGCCTTGTAAATATTAGAAAGCCCTTTGCGCCACCAGTGCGTCAAAAAAAGTGATGCACCTGTGGTGGTAAGGGCTTGTAAATAAGCCCTTACTATTTTTTATGAAAAGACAGTATTTTCTAGTAATAAATAACGTTTATGTAAGACGTCTTTGGATCATGGAATTATCTTTTTTTCCAACCAGTGCTTTTGGATGATACAATACAAATGGCAGAACATTTCTCTCTTAAGTATGTAAAATATCCAAACTTTACTTTTCTTATAACTAGTTAATATAATGTTTGGCAAAAAATTTGAAAGGACCCTCTGAAAAGAAAAAAATGTATTGTAATATTGCTATACTCCTCAATATCCACTTGGTGGCAACCTGTGATCATCTACTGCGATTTTTTATGACGCATTATACCTGATCGTTCTAATCCCATTCACAACAGTATTTTGTAAATTGCACACATAATGTCCCTTCCAGAATTTGCAGTAACACATCGTACATTTTCCAATACGCTGTCAGTCAACCTCAGGTTTTCAGAAGAGAAACGTGGCACTCTGCATATTTGTCTTACCTGATCTTTTGGCTTTTATGAATTAAAAATGTACCTTGCTTTTAAAATTATTGTGAGTATTTTCAGCAAAGAGAATTGCATGTTGCTATATATACTATTCCTCATATGTTCGGAAACTATGCAACGGCACAAGTGTGTCTTTTTGCTGGCTTTCATTTTAGCGGAAGGTAAAGAAATAGAGACAAATCTTCCATCCAGTGAAATATTTGTTAGCACTCATTGTTATTAGTGCTGCTTGCGATTAGGTACATATCAGGGGGCATATTTATCATGGTGTTGCGTCGCCCTTGCGCCATGCAAGGGTGATGCAACAATTAAGTCAGATTTATCAAGCCACGCACGGCCACCTTGAGTGGCCCGCATGGCTTGATAAATCTGGACTAACGCAAGGCAGCGCAAATCTCCGCCTTGCATTACTCTGCCCAAGGGAAACGTCCATGGGTGGCCCTTGGGTGTTCACATGCATCCATCCTCACATGGATTTTGGTCCATTCCCAGATTTAACATTAGTGGGTAACCTGGGAATGCTTAACCCCTTCAATGCTCATGACGAGCTCGTCATGAGGCACGGTGCTCGTGTGCTCATGACGAGCTCAGCTCGTCATGACCACAACCATTTACATTAGGGCCCAGCACCGGGTGTAAATCGGCACCGCACGCAAGGTGTTAAAAATTATCTGCCTCCCTAGTGGAGGAGTAACAAGGTGAAATATCTTTTTTTCGTCTCATTTTTTCTTCTTTCAATGCATGATGCATTCTGTAGCACAAATAGAAAGAGGAAAATGCCTCTCAGGGTTGTTTTAGTGCAGGAAGGGTTCCCTCCCTGCACAAAAACAATCCTACTTACAATGCAGGCACTCTTTCACCATGATGTAAGGGTGCCTGCGTTGGCATATGGGAGGCAAAAGTGCCAGGTGCATTCTTGCCTTTTCTTATCACTCAGCCGCACAGAAGGGTGGCTCGCCAGGGTGCGTTACATGAAAGTGTGTTAAGTATGCACCATGAAGTGGTGGTGTGCATTAAATATGCCTACCTTATATCATTCAAGTGAGCCAGATAGAACATAAACATTTCTACACTGATGCAACAACAAAAACACCACAAAATATGAGCGCTAGTAGGCCCCAGGTGAGCTACGTGATGTGAATTTCGGCATTTCACATTAGGTTTTTTTATGCAGAATTACACTCCGTTACTCCATTATGCCACTTTGTGTTGCTGTGGGTTACTCGGGTAAAAATTCTATTTTGGGAGCACCGGAAAAACACAAACCGACAGAACAAGCAGTTCTGATTTGGGGCACTTGTGTATTTCGCCCAATTTTTTGAGCGAAGTACGTCCTTGCAGCCAAAATGAGCGAAAAGATGCATTTTGCAGTAACATACAACACAAAATGCCAGAATTGATTTTCATGTAGCGCTGCATACTTTTTTTTATCAAACTTCAGGTAATTACTCAAAATCACTTTTTGTGATTTTTACATTTACCTTACATTATAAAAAGGTAGAGAAACTCCAACCGTACAACATAAAGATCTTGAAATCACAGTGAAGTTTCTTGGCCATACATAGGAAGGAGGTAGCAGCCCGACTACCTTTCTAAAGTCAAATAACTCAGAGGTGACCTGCAATATACATTTTTGGTACAATATTCCTTACAATACATGTCTTTTCTTCCCATAATTGTTACAGTTTTAGGTAATCACACTTTGCAGCTGGAATCTTTTACCTTAAATTTGAAATTCAAACTATACGTTCTGCAATGCAACATGATCTTCTATAAAAAAAAAAGAAAAATGATTGAAGTTGTTGCATTTGACATTGAGCCCTTGAAGCTATGGAAAAATAGTTTTCAAGCCCAAAAATCGTGTCATCTGATAATACAGCTGATTTTATATCTGAAAACATGTAGGGCCTCATTTACAATATTTTTACGAACGGCAGCGCAGCAAGCCTTCCTGCTGCGCTGCCGTGCATCAAAATAAAAGGGCAAGAATGTGCTGTACCTACAAGATAGGGTGCATTTCATTCCTTCTCCCCAGCGGCGGTGCACAAACAGCAGCAGTGTTCCAGCGCAAATACCCCGCGTCATTTTACAAGATGGCCTGACCTGAGGGAATGATTGTTTTTGTGCATGAAGGGACACCTTCCTGCACAAAAACAATCATGAACAGCATTTTACTCTTTCTACTCATGCTGCAGAATGCAGGACGCATAGAAAGAGGAAATGTTGAGGAGACATAAAAGCATTTCTACTCATTGCGCCTCGATGCGCCTCCCCTGGAGAGGCAAAATGTTGTAAATCTAGGAATACGTCAAGTTCCATGAATGCTGCATGGGAACACTCACAGCAACACCCATGGAACTCCCTTTTCACACATTTATGCGTGAAAGGGAATCATATATACAAGGCCATGAAAAGTCCTGGAGGGTTAATATGAGGAAGCCCATTACGCTGCCAGTGAATCAATAAAAGTGATGCTCCAGTGCCGCAATCGTTTTGTAAGTAAGCCCCACAGTTTGCCTACCTCTAAAAATAATGGAGCAAACACAAGGAGAGGATGGCTGGAGCACTGAAACTTTTCAGACACTCACCCCCAGTCACAGATCTGGGTTGAATCCATCATCATTCTTTAGCGCACTCCGCCACCCCAGTTCAGAACCAGCTATAAGCAAATCAGACTTGACCCTGTGCCTGATGAGAAAAGTCCAGTCCGAACTGCCAAGCCAGGTCTTCCCTGGACCGGAAACAAGCATCCTGGAACTGGTTTCGGGGTAACACCCCTCATCAGCCAGGCTAGCTTGAAACCAGTGGCAAAGTGAGCAAGGGACCCACGTCGAGGCATACCCTGCGAACTTAGGACAAAGCAAACACAAGGAGATGATGGACGGAGTGCTGAAACTTTTCAGACACTCACCCCCAGGCACAGATCTGGGTTGGACCCATCATCATTCTTTAGCTCACTTCACCACCCCAGTTCAGACCCAGCTATATGCAACTCACTGTGGGGCTCTCTGTGCCACTGGATTCATACTATCCTGGCTGATGAGGGGTGAAACCCCGAAACCGGTCCTAGGATGCTTGTTGTCCGGTCCAGGGAGGACCTGGCTTGGCAGTTTGGGCTGAACTGTTCGCATGAGGCACAGGGTCAAGACTGATTTGCATATGGTCAGGTCTAAACTGGGGTGGCATGGTGAGCAAAAGAATGATGGATTTAACCCCAATCTCTTGACTGGGGTTGATTGTTTTGATTTATTCTGCATTCCGTACATCAATTGTGTGTCTGTTGCTTTCGGGCCCAAAGTGCACTGGGCATGCCCAGACATGGGTCCCGGGTTCACTGTGCCACTGGATTCAAGCTATTCTGGCTGATTAGGGGTGAAACCCCCAAAATGGTCCTAAGATGCTTGTTTCTGGTCCAGGGAGGACCTGATTTAGCAGTTCAGGCTGGACTGTTCTCATGAGGCTCAGGGTCAAGACTGATTTGCATATGGTAAGGTCTGAATTGAGGTGGCATGGTGAGCAAAAGAATGATGGATTTAACCCAGATCTCTTGACTGGGGTGAATGTTTTGATTTATTCTGTATTCCGTCCATCAATTGTGTATCTTTTCCTCTATAAATAAGGGGGCATGTTTAGAAGCCTCTTGTGCCACCAAGCGTCACTTTGTGTGAGGTGTCCCTGCACAAATACATTCATCCCTGCAACGCAGGCACCCTTGCACATTGGCGCTATGCAGCCTATTGTGCGCCAGCACAGGAGAAAGCACAGGGATGCATCGTATTGTTATAAATATGATGCATCCCTGCACTTTCATAATGAGGCAACAAGATGGCTTGCAGCGCAGTGTTGCATCATTGTCTTGTAAATATGCCCAAATGTTTTCAATTGACCATCTAACTCAAAAAATAAAAGGTAAAATTTTGGGTAGAAATGTGACCATAGCCAAGTGCTGCCCTGGTGGTCTTTTTATTTTCGAGTCAAATGAAGAATTTTCATCTGCACAAATAAAGTGTTTTATTTATTGCCGTGCCTTCTTACAATAGTGCTTTCCATTAGGAAATCTCCATGTGCCAGGCTATGTTTTTAACTGCCTGATTTCCACCCAGAGCCGAGCCAGATGATGGCTGTCCAACTTTCCTCACTCTTTGTGAGGAGAGAGCGTGCAGCCATTATAATAGAGATGCTGTGTACCAGAATTGGGAGGAGTTTGTGTATCTTTCTACCTGCTTTTGAACTCAGTAGTGTTCTTGGACAGCGAACTCCATTTCTTTCTTAGTTTCTGAAAGGCAGTGACGCCCTTGATTTGTGCTTCTGTGGACTACAGGGCAGAATGATTTCACTACTTGTGTTAAATAATGTATTACTCCCTTGTTCTGACTCCCTCTTCTTATTACAGGCCCCTACCGACATTAAAACACCACTGTATTCAAAATAAATTAAGAATGCGAGAGTATGCAAAAATGATGTTTGCCAACATACCAGATGCCAATAAACCAGTTGGGAACATAGGGGCATATTATCAAGGCGGGCGATAAGAAATTATCACCGCTTTAGCGGCCTTTTTCGGCCGCTAATGGGCGACAATTCTATCGCCCTATTAGCAAGCTGTCGCTAACAGCAGTTAGCGACAGCTTGAAGGCGATAGCGAGCAGTTTGGGGCCGGCTTTCCATGTCAGCGATATTTATCGCTAATGACATGCAAAGTGGGCGTACCCAACCTGTTAGCGACTGAAAGCAGTCGCTAACATCGCTTTCGCCTATTATCAACGCAGGCGTAGCGATGGAAATATTCGCTCTAAGCACGAATATCTCCAAAACCTAAGGCCTGCTCAGACCAGTTCTTAGCCTGTATATCCAATGGGAGGTGGATAATTAGGCTAAGTCCCTGTTAGCGATAATGCCTGAATATCGCTGGATTTACAACGATATTCACACATTTCGCCACTTTCGCCGGAAATGTTATCGCTTCAGAGATAAACGTTGCTAATAGTACGTTATCTCTGCCATAAAATCCGGCGATGCTCGGCGATAAAAATAATGTCGCTAAGCCTATTTAGCAATAAATATCGCTAGTTGTTGATAATGTGCCCCATTGTGCGCCACAGCTTTAGCTATTGCCCATTGTAATGCTGTTCAATTTACAGACCTTTAAGAAAAAAGGTTAAGTTGACTTATAACTTGTTGCCTGCAGATCACAGCAAGAATTCACGCACAAGTCATCTCACTCACCCAGCTTGTCATAAACATGTGCAATTAAATTTGCTTTGAGTAGAAGTCCTTGATATCTATAACAAAAGCCTGCAAGTAAAATGTGAAGCTGTCAAAATGTACTAGTTACCTCTTTTATACACACTGGTAGCAAGTAGGGATTTCAAAACCTCCATATAGGTTTACTTGTGAGTGCCTAAACCACCTTCAGCTTTATTTCTAGGTGGCTGATGCAGTGCTCCCAATGCCAGCAGTCACCTTGTTTCCAGGTTAATGCAATAATTCATAGGTTTGATGAGATTATAATATACAAGTGCCTAGCAGAAATCCAGACAGATTCTATTGGGATCAGCATCAGCAATAACCTTTCCCTCCCAAAATGTTAAGAGAATGCGTGGGTGTTATTACCATTCCTTCTGTATGTATTTGTAGATAGCTTGGGTGGTCCCGAACCTGGTATCACCACATAGAACCACCAATCTGCTCATTTTCCCAATTTGAGTTTATTTTCTGCCCACACTACACCAAACCACAGGATATTAGGAGATATTATCGGCCTCTATATCCAAGATAAGGTACCGTCCAGTTCTTTCCACCCATGTTCATTACGTGGCCATCACGTCTACTTCTGTCAATAGCAAGAGAATGCCTCGAGCCAATTTATTTATTTCTTTATTAATTTAAGGTATGTATGAAGTCATCAGTTATCCCCTAAGGGATATCCCAGTGGTAGACCTCATATTCACCAAACTCTATACGCCGCAGAGTCCATTACGGTGGAAACTGCCAAGTGTTCAACATCCCCCCAAAAAATAATAGATCCCAAGTCAGGCTTAGTTTGAGAGGCATATATTCCAGTAGGCTGATAGAAAATGTAAAGAGTGGCCACCCATTATAGAATTCATAATTTGCCTGCTATATACCAGAGCCTGTATAGAGGAGCAGAGAGCACTCACTCGCTTATGGAAAGCGTCTTTGTTGGAAAACGAGGCAGTGTCTGTGAGTCCAGCAAAAATAACATGCCTACCTTTGTCCTTCACTGGGAACCAAACACCCCATTGTAGCGCTTGACTCTCAGAGGGTAGCGTTGCAGAGCTGTGTAAGGCTTACTCAAGGGAGGTGGTGTGGGCTAGTAATCACCATTTACAGGTACTCAGAAATAACACTCAATAATTTATTGTCAAGTCTGTAGTTTGCTTATAAAAGGAAAAGTACATTTATTACACACACACACTACTCAATACTATGCGTCAATTTACAAATATACATAGCTGTGGGAATTACTTCATGATATTGCACAACATTCCCACCCCTCCCGCAGGGGGGGGGGATTAGTACCACCACTTCCATGTATGCACATCATCTTGACCCCTAATGAAGTAGGTTGACCATAACCTGGAGTGAGGGCTCTGCCCACTGGCACGATTCCAGTGGCGATCCACCCCATTATCTCAACAAGCATTTATAACGGGAACACCTGCCATAGTGACACATAGCCGTGTCTGAGCATCTCATACTGATCATACAGTATACACCCCTGAACCACAGTGGCAGTAGAAAGAATACATGTCTAGCATCCCTGTAGAATGGCCCCTACTTCTCATATCCATCTGTACCTGCTCCTGGGCTGCGCACTACAGTAATCTCCCCTGTGGAGCCCTTACATGGGTGAACACGCTTGTGCACACATGTCTACATGTAACCAGTCCGGTGCCCCTTACCCCGGCTGCAGCGCAGCTGCCTTCTCTCACAAGGGGGATACCGGTGCAATCCGCATGCTGTCTGTTTCAGGATGAGTTCTTTAGCGGTGAGTCCCAGCTTATGAGGCTTTCCCAAAGTTAAAGCTCAAAAATTAGGTTTTCAAAAAGCGACAAATCCGGGCGGCTCAGATGGTCAGAACCACCTTCTAACAGACTGTCACACAGAGTCTTTGACCCTGTTTCATAAAGTACTATGTGCACCTAGCAGAGTAGTTTGAAGATGGCTCTCTTACAAACTGGAAGCCAGTGAAGAGACGTTAAACAAGCGGTAGCCAAACTCCTTCTAGGGCTATTACAAATCAGTCTTCCTTCCGCATTTTGGTTCTATTGAAGGCACATGAACCAAAACTCAGCCATTCTGACACACAGCATATTATTAAAGTCTTACCTACTCTAATCAAAGCTGGTACAACATTCTCCTGCCACGCTACCAGGATCCACCAAAATAGTCTGCGAAGAGTACGTAGAGTCCGAAATAGCTCCCACAAACTGCATTTTCCTGGTCATGCATGGAAAGAGAGTCATTGATTGAAAAGCCTACATTTTTTGTAATAATCTTCGGCCTTGAAGCAGAACCTAACAATGAAGGCCACCAGAAGTCATTCCAAACTTTGCAAGCCCCACCAAAGAGCCGAATTTCAGTTTTGTTTGCATTAAGTTTCAGACAGTGTGCATGCATCCAACTTGCATCTTCTGAAAATCAGCATATTAATTAGATTCCATTGTGTCTCAGTTTGCCTACCCTCAATAGAAAAAATAAGCTGCATATTGTTGGCATAAGTAAGGATCTTAAAACCCCGGGCTTTGAGAATATCCACCAAGGGGGACACATAGACATTGAGCAATTTGGGTCTCAGGCTCGACCCCTGAGGAACCTCACAATGTATCAGCCCTGGGCTAGACTTTAAAGGGGGCAGCTCTACCCAATTAGATCTATTGCTAAAGAACGGGTCAAACAGCTCAATGTAGTAAGAGTGCAGGCCGATTTCATGCACCCTCTGTAGCAATAGGTGGAGGGATACAGTGCAGAAAGCAGCATACTGATCTAGTAGTATGAGGGCTGCCGATTTACCTTGATAGAACAAGGACCTGTTGCTCTCCAATATCGATAACAGGGTAGATTCAGTACTGTTTATCTCTGAACCTGGTTTGAGAGGGATCCAGCAGATTGTTACTCTCCAAACAGTGAGATAGTTGGATGTTGACCATTATTTAAAACACCTTTGCCATATATGGTAATGGCAAAATAGGGCAGTAGTTGGACAAAATTTTAATATCCACACCCAATTTTTTCACCAACAACAGGACCACCATGTGCTTCCAGGTTGGGGAATACTCCATTCCTTCAAATATTTATTTAAAAAAAAGTGTTAAATACAGATTTAAAATAGGGCAAGGGTCAAAAGGTGAGCCAGATTTCCCCTTTACCATCGTCTTTCCCACCATCTCCAGAGTTAGATAAAAAAACGGCCCTAATTGGAGGAAGCCCCAGAGTGAAGACTAATATCCTTGAAAAGGTCCTCCTCCATTGGGCATTGATTTACAAAGGCTGAGAAGATAATATCAATTTTATCATTTAAAAACTCAACCAATTTCTCTCAAAGAGGGGTTGAAGCTTTCCCTATCTGATTCACAGCTACTGGCTGAGCCAACTCCTTAACTATTTTAAATAATTCCTTAGATGATCCTCTGTTTTCCTCAGGTCTCCTTACAAAAGGTTGCCTCTTTTCTTGTCTGAGCTGTCTATGATAAGCTTTAAGTACATTTTTATATATCAACCGGTCTTCTAAAACCTTAGAATGGAGCCACCGACACTCAAGAGATTTGCATTCCCACTTTATTTTTCTTAACTCATTTGAGTACCACTTTTTCTACAGGGGTTGCTCTTCTTGTGAGGGGAAGAGGCATCCATGGCCTTGGTCATAGATTTCGGAAGCTCCTTTACTCCTGTTTCCGCTGAACAGTCCTCTCTAATCATAAGAGGTCTGAAATTACTAGTAAAGGAGGCAAGATTTACTTGCCTCCAAGATCTCTATAGAACAGAAGTTGAACGATATCTGGCTGGAGAGCCACTTGATAGAGTGAAAGAAATGTAAATACAAATTATCCAACCAAATGATAGGACTGATTGACTGTACAATCACCATGTTTATATTGGTGAATGATAAATGAAGTGTGTGCCCTGCCTTGTGCCTAGGACCTTTTATCCACTGATTTGACTGTAGAATCTGCATCTCGTTCCCCAGATTCCTACTCAATGACTCCAAATGTTTTTTCAAACTGAAGATTGAAATCACCAATGAGATGAAGGCATTCGAACTCTGCACAAATATGGACAACAAAGCAAATAGAGATGCTGCCAACTGAGAGTTATAGTAATGAGGTATAGAGGATGGCCTCTCCCAACGTAGCCATTTTGAAAAGGGAAAACTGACCCATACAGCCACTCACATACCTACTCACAGACCCATACAGACACTCATACACCTAAAACCCAACCCATACCGCCACTCACACACCCACAAAGCCACACACCCACTCACAGACCCATACAGCCACTCACACACCCACTCACCAAACTATACTACCCCTTACACACCCACTCTCAAGGGTTACAGGTTACGGTGAGGAATTACAATTTACAAACCTCAGAAATTCACTACAAAACCAATGTTACAGACACATTATAGCTAGGAAATAACATTTAAACCTTGTGATGTACTGAAAAAAACTGAGGTCACATGGTTGTTATAGTTAGGAAATATCTTTAAAAAAACGTAGAAATTCCCTGAAAAAACCCAAAGGTTACAGGGACGTTATAGTTAGACACATTAGATTTAAAAAAAACATAGAAATTCAGCAAACGCCCCCTCTATTTTATTTTATGTTATGTTGCTGCTATAGCTTAAAGAGCGCACATCCACTATACGGTCTCTTGGCGCTGGGTAACTGCCTCAGCATGACTCAGGATACTTGCTATAGGCTTGCTTAAAGAGCCGTGTCTCCAACATTTATCTGAACTTTCCATTGTTTGAGGTGGTCCCAAGTTCCAGAGGAAGGGTGTTTCAGGCACAGGGAGTAGTGACTAGAACCCTGACTCCACCAGTCCTATTCGTCTCAAATTGGGGATTCACTAACTAATGTAGATGATTGAATCAAAGATCCCTCGTGGGGGAGTACTTATGGATCTGAGATTTGATAAAAACTGGACTATTCATGTGCAAATCCTTGAAGATAGTGCAACACGCTTTGAACATGGATCTCTGTGCAACAGGGACCCAATATAGATCTCTGGTCCCTTTAGAAATGCTGTAATATGTGGGAAGTTGATAGATCAGCCGAGCAGCCTTGTTTTGATTCAACTGACGCATGAGTGTAAGATGTTTAGGAAGACTCAGGTGGAGGGAATTCGCATAGTCAATTCTTGACTTGACTAAAGTAATTATAACTTCAACCAAGGCATCAGTAGTAAAAAACATCTTTATCTTTGTAATTCTACAAAGTTGGAAAAAGCAGGAAGATATCACTGAATCAATCTGCTGTTTTAAAGATAGCTCCTCATTAATAGTGAAGTCACAACTTTTTACTATCTTCGTAGGAAAGGGGGTTGGGCATCTCATTTGGCCAGAGGAGGGAACTCCAAAGGTCTAACCTATTCTTGGTGACTACTATCTCTGTTTTGTTACATGTGGTTGCTGTTCATATAATCCCAGATGAATAGTATTGTTGTCTGGGAAATGCAACTTTGAATTAGGGGTATTACCAATAGTAAAAAGGAGTTGCATGTCATCAGCATAATTCCAAATATTGACTTTCATGTTTTTGAGAGCGTGAACTATAAGACTGATATAGAGATTAAAGAGATGAGTGGAGACAGAGGAGCCTTGTTGCACCCCACAATTCAATTGGAATTCAGGAGAATTATGACCTGCTTATGACCTCACATGTTACATCACTCATGACATGGTCATTGACATCACTGATGACATCATTGATGATATCTCAAATTATATCACTGATAACTTTATCCACAGAGCCATTCATACCCCCACTCACCTACTCACACAACCACTCATACACTAACTCACACACCCATACAACCACTCACACCCACTCACATACTCACATACACACCCACAGATCCATACAGCCAATCACAGACCCACTCACACACCCATATAACCACTCCCACTCCCACTTCAAGACCCATGCAACCACTCACACAGCTATACAACAACTCAGTCACACATTCACACACAAAACTGCTCACAGATTCATACAATCATTCACACACTCACTTACATACCCACACAAGCACTCACACAGCTACTCACACACCCAAACAACCACTTGCGTACTCCCTCACGCACCCATAAAACCACTCTCACAACTACCCACTTATACATACACCTATTCACACATCCACTCACCCACCCAAGCAGCCACTCACACAGTCACTCACTCAGCCATAGAGTCACTCACACAACCAGTTACTCAACCATGCAGGTACTCATACACCTTCTTATCCCCATTCTGCCACTTCCAAACCCACTCTCTCACCCACAAAGCCTCTCATAGAGTTATTCACTGACCCATATAATCAATTGCATGCCCACTCCCTCACCTATACACCCACTCACACAGCCACACTCTCCAGTAAAGCTACTTGCACACAAGTCACTCACCCATACAGCCACTGAACTAACCAATTAGTCACCCAGACAGCCAATCACACATCCACTCACCCAACCAAACAGCCACTCACACACCCACTCACTGACCCATGCAGCCACTCCACACCCACTTACCAACCCACTCACTCACCAATACGGACACTCACACAACCACTCACTCATCCATACAACTACTTACACACCCACTAATTCACCCTTACAGCTACCCTCACACCCACTCAAACATGGATATACACAGTCAGACAGCCGCCTAAATAATAAATGCAAGAAGTAGCATCATTATTAGTACACAAAGTATATTTATTTAACTTTTGGAGTGGCTTAGTATATATGTTTAACAGTCATAAACATTTAGAAACCGCTTACAGTCACTGGATGATGTCATCAGTGATGTTACTGACAATGTCATGAGTGATTTATTATGTGAGGTCATAAGCACTGCATTGCGGGAGCATAAGTTATAGTTAGCTCAGGTAACTATAACTGCTGAATATCGTCACCTCCTTTGTGGAGAAAAAATTAGCGTGTACCGCAATTCTGTGCAAGTATATTTTTTTAATTTATTTAACTCCGTCTGCCATAACGCGTTTTGGCCGTTGCCGTCCTTGATCACATGACAACCAAATAAATAAATAAGTATATATATATATATATATATATATATATATATATATATATATATATATATATATATATATATATATATATATATATATATCAATCTCGCTCCAAAGTCCACCAGCCTGGTGCACACACGAGCGGGTGCTCCTTAAGCGGGGGTGTACCCGCTTACGAAATTACTTCTCCCAAGTTCTTTCAATGTTCATTCTTCGAACAAGAAACAGCACTCACAGGGGGGGGGGGGGGGTTGTGCCAATAAAACATTTTATTGGCAACCCTAGCACAGACAAGACATGTTTTGGTGCTTAGCCTTCGTCAATTGTGATTCAGAACGTGCCACCATTACATTTAAATGCATTTCATTAGGTCTTTGCATGTAAATCATAGGCATAGAAAGAAGACTACGAGGTTCTATAACCATCGCCATTTTGAAACGTACAATGCACTTTGAACGCAAAAGAAGAAAAGAAATACATTCTTAAATTGCTAGTCTCCCATCACAATGTAGTATTAAACGGTGTAAACCTATTCACTACAATATTGATCATCAGTTCATCTAGCCCTGGATGGGCATTGCAACAAGTACAATAAATGCAGCCCATAGATGGGCAAACTCCCACTTATATACATGCTCGACAATTAAATTCATCATCAGTTCATCAGTTCAAAAAGAATACTCTTAATAAAATAGGATACTCAGACATTAGCAAGAACAATCTACTCAACAAACAGTCAATCCTCTGTCAATACCCTTTGTTGCAAAAGTGTGCCTATTAACCCAAATGTGCTGCTAATTCTTCATGTGTATTTAGACCTGCCGGTCTCTTGCTTTGTAAGTCTATTATATAGCGTGATTCTAGACGCCTAATTTTCTGTAAACGATCTCCCCCTCTGTGGTGTACAGGTACGCTATCCAGACAAAAATAGGCCAATAGATCCCTATTGTGCCCATGCATTTTATTAAAATGCCTGGTGACAGGATAAGATTCATCGATATTGTTAATAGCACGCATATGTTCTAATATGCGTAACTTCACAAGGTTAACCGTGCTACCGATATAACGTAGCCCACAAGGACACACCAGACAATATATGACATATGGGGTAGTGCAGGTAAGAAATGTATTGATTTTTTTGGGGAATTTGAGACCTGGTATTTTGTATGTTAAGGTCCTTTTGCTTATTTTACAAGCCTTACATCGGCCATAAGGATAGAAGCCACTCAGTGGTATTTGACTAGGGGTACTGTTTTTTGTCGAATGATGGCTGTGGACCAAATGATCTTTCAAAGCCCTGGCTTTACGGAATGTCACCTTAGGATTGGATGGTAAATCATCTTTAATGATGTTATCAGTAAGCAGGATATTCCAGTTCTTACATAGTATCTTTCTCACTTGTCCTGCATTGTCTGAGAAAGTCGTAATCAGCCTAAAGGTCCCCTTATCGGTATTCACTTTTCTGCTTTGGTTTTAATAGCTCCAATCTGGGCTGGTTGTCACAAACCCCCCCCCCCCCGTGAGTGCTGTTTCTTGTTCAAAGAATGAACATTGAAAGAACTTGGTAGCAGTATATATATATATATATATATATATATATATATATATATATATATATATATATATATATATATATATATATATATATATATATATATATATATATATAAACCCAATCCTGTGTTCCAGTTTTTCAAAAAGCAGGCACCGACTCCGTGGGATTCAATAATCAAGGGTCTTTATTTGCAAGAAAGACGATCAGACGCGTTTCGGCGGACAGGTCCGCCTTGCTCACTACATCTGATTTCACCAAGTGCAATTGACATATATATAGTGATACAATGTAACCCATTGGTTGAAAGAAAACGACAAAACTGACATGTGACACAGTAATAGACATAAAGGGTACAACAATCGGCATACATTACATAATTTTTGTGTTTAACATGAAAAACAAAGTTTGTAAATGATTCTTTACAAAGTGAAATCGGTTACCCTTGTGGTTTCATTACATTTTATAATTATGACCACAGTAAAAGTGCCTAAGTTAGGAATTTGAAAATGTGTCTGAACCGCCTCACTGCCGCACGTGCTGCTATAGACATGAAAAAAAGGTTTACGCTTTCTTTAAAGCATGTCAGCTCATGTCCATTCTGCAATTTTCTAGCAACAGCATCAGTCGGACCTCGTGTTTATGGCGGCAGTGAAGAGACGTGAGTCATGTCTTGTCCCCGTCAGAGAATGATTTAGTGAGCATAATGATGACAAGGAGCTGTTAGTGTCGGGGTTTAATCCTTAGTCTAAGGATAGTTATCGAGCGATTAATCATTACCCTAGGGGTTTAGGCCAACATTAGTGAAAGAATGGCCGGTGCGGAAACATTGTGAAAAGCGTAAATGCATTTTTTGGGGAGAAAACATATTGCCACTAGATGCGATTGAAACTATTGTGGTAAATCAATAATGCCAGACAATATTTTAGAATCCCATGTAAACCAGGTTGTTGTTTACAAATGTATCCCTAATTAAATACCCGGTGGTATGTGGCTGGCTATTGATGGAGTTTTGAGCACATGTAAAGTGACAAAATACGGGAATTTAGCCCAAGTGGGCAAAGTAGCATTCTGGAAAAATTAGATTATATTTCTCCTGTATAGAATCATATATATATAAAAAGTGATATATATATATGGTTAGGGTTGCAAAGGAGCACCTGCCTATTGTTTGATGTGCATTAATCTCCCTCTAAGGAAAATAAATGGTATACATGATGCAAAATTAATTAACTAAATAGGAATCTAGTCTCATGTGGGGGTAAAATAAAAAACGGGGGGGTCTAGTCACTGTGGTCGGAGATGGAGGGACCTGTGTCAAGGTAAGTCCTAATGTCGTTGAGGGATAGAGGTGACTAAGTTAAATAGATTAATAAAAATTGATGTGAGTTACGTGGGTTAAAAACTAAGTTCCAAGATGGTGAAGCTAGATGTTAAGCAGCTTCATTGGAATAATTACGGGCGCGAGGAAATGCTGGAGGAATTCAGAATTCAAAATTTTAAAAAAAGTCAAAAAAAGTGCACAAATTAAAGGTGGACGCTTAGTGCTTCATCCGCGTTGTGACCACTCGGTATCTTAGAATTTAGCTGGATGATGTATTTGGACTCTAAGGGCCCGATTCACAGAATGAACTTACTACTTTTGGCATTCACAGAATGCACTTACTACTTTTGGTATTCACAGAATGAACTTACTCATTTCGGTATTCACAGAAGTTGGGACTACTAACTTTAGGACTCCTAAATGCCTTCTGTGAATACCGAAAGTCTTAAAATTACGATTTTTCTCAATTTAGTAGTAGTGAAGTTAGGACTCCTAACTTTAGGACTCCTAAATGCCTTCTGTGAATACCGAAAGTCTTAAAATTACGATTTTTCTCAATTTAGTAGTAGTAAAGTTAGGACTACTAACTTTAGGACGCCTAAATGCCTTCTGTGAATACCGAAAGTCTTAAAATTAGGATTTTTCTCAATTTAGTAGTAGTAAAGTTAGGACTACTAACTTTAGGACGCCTAAATGCCTTCTGTGAATACCAAAAGTCTTAAAATTACGATTTTTCTCAATTTAGTAGTAGTAAAGTTAGGAGTCCTAACTTTACTACTACTAAATTGAGAAAAATCCTAATTTTAAGACTTTCGGTATTCACAGAAGGCATTTAGGAGTCCTAAAGTTAGTAGTCCTAACTTTACTACTACTAAATTGAGAAAAATGCTAATTTTAAGACTTTCGGTATTCACAGAAGGCATTTAGGAGTCCTAAAGTTAGTAGTCCTAACTTTACTACTACTAAATTGAGAAAAATCCTAATTTTAAGACTTTCGGTATTCACAGAAGGCATTTAGGAGTCCTAAAGTTAGTAGTCCTAACTTCTGTGAATACCGAAATGAGTAAGTTCATTCTGTGAATACCAAAAGTAGTAAGTGCATTCTGTGAATGCCAAAAGTAGTAAGTTCATTCTGTGAATCAGGCCCCATGCGTCTAAGTGCTTGCAGTCTATTTCCACTTCTTGGTTTTGCTTCAACACTATCAATGACAAAATATGTCAGGTCTTCTTTGTTCCCACTGTGGTGTGCATTTATGTGTCTGGCAAATGGGTAGGTTGGATCATCATTACTGATGGCACGCAAGTGCTGCAAGATCCTGACATGGACTGGATGTATTGTACTTCCCACATATAGTTTCTTACAGGTACAGCTGAGCATATATCCCGCGGTCAGTCGTACAGGTATAGTGTCCTTCGATTGTGTAGGGCATTTTCCTGAAAGGGAATTCTACTGTTTTAGTATTAACTCCATGTAGGCAGGCCTTTCATTTTGAGCATTTAAAGGAACCTTTTTGGGCATGTAACCATTTCATGTTCTTATTCATACTTTTGTTCACAGTGGGGGCATAGTTAACCCATTCTTGTTTCATTGATATTGCTCTGCGGAAAGTTAACTAAGGTAATTTAGCACACTTATGACCGATGGTGGGGTCCATTTTGATAAATGGCCAATGCTTGTACATGATTCTGCGAAGGTCCCTATGGTGTTTGTTGTACCCTGTGATCATTCTGGGAGTAAAGGGTTTGCTATCACTGCAGTCAGCAACTGCGTTTAGTTTTTCTTTTGGTTTGTCTTTTAGTAGTTCCTGTCGAGTAAGATTTTCACTCTTTTTTCTCGCTTGATCTAGTGTCTTTTCTTCGTATCCTCTCTCTCTTAATCTAGAAAAGAGGCTTTCTGTGTTGTTACATAAGTCAGTTTCTAGACTGCAATTTCTTTTCATGCAGAGGCATTCCGCATATGGTATGCTCTCCTTTAGCTTGACAGGGAGGAAGCTGGTGGCATGTAGGATAGTGTTACCTGCCGTCTCCTTCCTATATGTTCTGGATTCAATCCTTCCATCAACTTTAAAAACCTCTAAATCTAAGAAATTGATTCTGGTGGTGTCTGTGGTACATGTAAACTTCAGGTTAAGGCTGTTATCATTCATCACTTCAACAAAATCACGTACACTTTCTTCACTCACCCTCCATACCATAAAGATGTCATCTATGTACCTCTTATATAGAACAATGTGGTCGAGGCATATGTGGTTGTGTTGGGCCATGAGTACTTGCTCCTCCCACCAGCCCATATGCAAATTAGCATAACTGGGGGTGAAACAAGTACCCATGGCCGTGCCTTGGGTCTGTTGGTAAAGGAGTTTGTTATATGTGAAAGTGTTGTTTACCAAGCACCATTCCGCCATCTGTACCAACATCATGGTGTGTTGATGTAGTGTGATATTGCGACTACCCAAGAAATGTTTCATGGCATTTAGACCATCTATGTGTCTGATGCTGGTATAGAGGCTTTGAACGTCCAATGTTACAAATACAAAGTCAGGTTGCCATGCAAAGTCATAGATTTTACATAGAAAATCACCAGAGTCTTTCAGGAAAGCTGGTAATGCCTGTACCAGTGGCTGTAAAAAGAAATCTATAAATTTGCTGGTATTCTCGAAGAGACTGCCTATGGCCGAGATGATAGGTCTGCCAGGGGGACAGTCAATATTCTTATGGACCTTTGGTAGTGGGTAGAGTTGAGGGGTTATAGGATGATCATTTTTTAGGAAAGTTAATTCCAGCTTGGTCAAGAGGCCTTTACTTCTCCAATCATACAGACTCTTATGGTATCTCTCTTTGGTGTTTGCAAGGTTGGAGCTGTTGATTCTTATGTAGCATTGTCTATCTTGCAGTTGTTGCATCACCTCGTGGTTGTACATGTCCAGCGGCCAAAGGACTATATTTCCTCCTTTATCGGCATTGCGGATTACAATGTCTTGGCGTTGTTTCATTTTTTCCATCACTTTTTCATATTTCATTCTGTAGTCATTTGTTTTTTTATTAAAAGTTGTACTGCTCTCCAAAGCCAAGATTTGAGGTCTTTGATCACCCTTTCAGCAAAAACATCAATGTTGTCTTTTGGCATTGGTGGGTACAAAACTGATTTGGGTCTGAAGGGTGAGGGTTCCGATGCATAGATTGATAGGTTAGCCAATGCTCCTGCTTGTGTATTGCTCAAAGCTCCTTCCGCTAGGTCCAGTTCTACCTCAGTCATGTCTCTCAAGAAATCCATATCTTCCACATTTAACCCCATTGATGTTGCGGGATTGATTGGTTTCTCTAGGTGATCTAGAGTTTTTTCTTTTTGGCTTGTAAAATATTTATTCAGTTTTAATTTCCAAGTGAAATGGTAGAGGTCTATCCTGGTGTTGGTGTAGTTAAAAGTTGTCTCTTTACAAAATGAGAGTCCCAGTTCCAAAGTTTTTAATTCTTCTGCAGTCAAATCCATATTTGAAAGATTTATAACTGTGTTTTGCCCTGTTGGTGTGGGGGTTACCTCCTCCTGTTGAGTCTGTATGTGGGTTTTGGGCCATGTGGTCCCCACCTTCTGTTCTTCCTCCTTTTGCTCTTGGAGGGTTTTGTCTGTTCGTCGTCCGATCCTGTCTTGGTGTACTTGATCTCAGGCTTTGTAGCCGTTCAATGCGTAAAAAAGTAAGTTCTACTACTGGAGTTGGTACCTGTTTGGTTTGGCTTGTAGTTGATTTGTTTTGGCTTGTAGTTGAGTTGCTTGTGTTTTTTTTTGATGCAATGACCCGAAAGCTTCAGAAGGCACGCAACGGGTCACCGCCCTTCGGCTTCACACTTCTATCCGCCTCAGTCCTCCGTTTTTCATTTATTTGCCGACGCGTTTCGAGGTCTCGCACCTCTTCTTCATGGGCAGCTTGGCACAACTGGCGCATTGACTGCTCGCATTCAAAAGTATTTCCTGCTTTAATCTTATTGGTTGGCCCTTCGTGGGTGGAGTTTTTTATGCAAGTGTATCGTAGAGCATGTTGGGACATGTAGTCCAATGCGAGTTCAATATGACCTATAGTAGGCTCAGTGCGCAACTTGTAATTTGAAAGCACATTATTTCCTTCGTAGGATTACAGACTGCTGGGCGGAATTTCTTTGAAAAGGCTCCCCTTGCTAACTTGATGCCGACATAGTTCCATTTCAACAACCTCTTTGAAAGTTGACAGGTGGTGCTCTTCTCCACGGCAGGGCAGCCGTGACCTTAATTTTGATGCAATGGCCCGAAATATATATATATATATATATATATATGTATATATATATATATATATCCAAGCTCACTGCTCCAAATTACGGAGGCACTCTCGCAGCGGGTGCAGGTCAAGGCGCGTCAGAGCTTCGCGCTGGAAACATACAAGCTCACTCCCTCCCGGTCCCGGGTGAAAAATAACGACAGCACTCGTGGGGATTTCGTTATTGGCAGCTTTACTCGCACAACAGACGCGTTTCGGAAGCAACGCTCCCTTCCTCAATGTTTACATCGAAATGCGCGTACTGGCGCCATTTTTATTTCAACATTACAAACAACACATGTTGGTTGGTATAGAGAGAGGACTGACGCAGAAGCGCCATTTTGCTAGTACATAAAATCACTGTATTAGCATAAATGAAAATAAAACACATTAGTTTAGTGAGTATCAAACAAAATATACAAACTACTCATATTTCTTAACGTGTAGTTTAGCAACACAATTGTGCCGTGGATCGGCAAATAACCCTCTCCTAAATGCAGTGGGTAATGGACAGTGATCTCGCCGTGGATCGGCTTGTGGCAACTCGAAGGTTGCCTTTTAGATTTCCAAAAACCCAATGTCTTGATTCAATCCCCAACAGTGTTGAATGTTGATTAACAAAAAGTTTACCCAAGGTTGAAAATTAAACCATAATCCAGAAGTTACCAAGAGTGTACAATTGTCATATGTATGGTGCCATGATAGTGAAAAAGCTCTTAATTCATCCTAGAGCACCCCAATACACAGAAAGAAAAAATTGTGGAAACTAGAATCCTCAAGCTGTAATATCATCAAGATAGTCCCCACTACGGATACTGCAATATTGGCTATTTAACTCCCTAAATGCACAGTAAGTTCCTCCCCACTGTTGAGTCCCAAAGGGGCCTTAGTCTGGCAGTCTATAATATACCGGGATTCCAACCTACGAAGTTTCTGTAGTTTATCCCCGCCCCTGATGTTTTCAGAAATTGCGTCTAAGCAAAAGTATTGCAACAGATTCCGGTCGCTCTTGTGTTTAATTGAAAAATGTCTTGCGACCGGGTATGTAAAGTCTCTGTTGACTATGGCTCGCATATGTTCTAGAATACGCAATTTCACGGGGTTGATCGTGCTGCCTATGTATCTAAGCCCACAAGGGCAGAGGAGGCAATAAACTGCAAATGGGGAAGAACAGGTAAGAAATTGATTGATCTTCCTCTTCTTTTTACAGCCCACCAGTTCGTAAGAAAAAACCCTTTTACTATTGGCACAGGCCTTACAACGGCCACAAGGGAAAAACCCTTTTACATCCCTCAGTTTCCCTGTACGTGTGGGGATTGGTGACAAGTGACTATGTACCAAGGTATCCCTCAGCGAACGTGCTCTTCTAAAGGTGATGAGGGGATTTTTGGGGATATCATTCCCAATAATGTTGTCTTTCTGCAATATGTGCCAATGTCTTCTCAGGATGTTTCTCAAGTCTTGACAGTCTTGGGAATATGGTGTTATCATCCTGAATTTATTAGTATCATTTGAGGGGTTGTTATTCTTTTTGAACAGAGTCTGTCTGGGTAGTGTCCTTACTCTGTCTAATGTTTTGCATAACATCTGCCTGTTATACCCCCTGGCTTCGAATCTGTCAATGCTATCTCGGGCTACACGTTCAAAGTCGTCATTTGCAGAGCAATTCCTTTTTAACCGCAGGAGCTCTCCATAAGGTATGCTCCTGATAAGTTTCTGAGGGTGATTGCTTGACGCGTGTAGCGTGCTATTCCCTGCCGTGGGCTTCCTATAGAGGGAGGTCTGAATCTTATTGTCCACCACTTCAATTTTCAGATCAAGATACACAGCCTCACTCACACTAGCATGGCCAGTAAAGGTGAGGTTACAATTGTTATCATTTAACACTTTGACATATTGCCAGGCAGTCTCAACAGAACCCTTCCATACTATACACAAATCGTCAATGTAACGATACCATGCGACGATACGGTCTGACCACTGTCGTCTGTCGGGGCCCCAGGCCTCCTGCTCCTCCCACCAGCCCACGAATAAATTCGCGTAGCTGGGGGCGAAGCAGGAACCCATGGCGGTACCAGACAGCTGTCTAAACAAATCATCCTGAAATAAAAAGATGTTGTTAAATAAACAGAATGCAATTAGCTCCATCAGCATAACGTTATGTTGGGCATATTTCAGTGGTCTTTTCTCTAGGAAATACTTTATCGCCTGCATTCCATGTGCATGTTCGATGCTCGTGTAGAGACTTGTAATGTCAAGGGTCAATAGAGTATAGCCTGGTTGCCACTCGATTGCTTCGATCTTTTGGATGAAGTCCGCTGTGTCTCGGATATAGGACTTTAGACTCAAAACCATTTCAAACAGGAAATAGTCCAGAAATTTGGACAGATTCTCAGTTAGGCTGCCCATTGATGAAATAATTGGGCGCCCTGGTGGTTTGTCCATCCTTTTATGTACTTTGGGTAAGTAATAAAAGGTGGGGGTGATGGGGTGTGTGGTTTTCAAGAAGAGATACTCTTCAATGTCAAGCATCTGTTTATCATGCCATTTTTTCAATAGTCCATGCAGTTCTACGATACTGGATTGGTATCTTTGTTTGGTAGTCAATTCATAGCAAGACTTGTCCTGCAACTGACGCATTGCTTCTTGGACGTACTCTGCTCGTGAGAGTATGACAACATTGCCCCCTTTATCTGAGGGTTTACAGATTATTGATGTGTCATCCGCCAAGGTCTTTATGGCTAATCGTTGTGTAATAGTTAAATTTGGTTGACGTCCACAGGGTTTCTGATGTAATCGCATGCGTCTAAGATCCCTAATGACCAGTTCTGAAAAAGTGTCAATCATGTCGGTCTGTGTGGGTGGAACAAACCTGGATTTTAATTTGAGTCCACTAGTAGGAGCCTCCTGTTCGATATCCACCGCCTGTAGTCTCTGGGTCAGGCTGTCTGATGGTACGGGTATCGAATCTGCTGCGCTCTCCAGACGCAATTCTTCCAACAGTTCCAAAGTGGTCAACTCATTCACTTTCAGTAGGTCAGTGTCTTTGTATCGGGATCGAATTATCTTGGCTTCATCCGATGTTGGTTTGGTTTTAAAGAATTTGTGCAGGCGAAGTCTTCTAATGAATTGAAAAAAGTCGATCCTGGTCTGTGTGTATTCAAGGTTACTGTCCGGGCAAAAAGATAGTCCCAATTTAAGGACTGATTCCTCTGCTGGTGAAAGTTCCCTTTCAGAAAGGTTGATAATAGTGAGGTTATCCTTTGTAGTTGCAGAGTCTACCATCTGGATCCCCTTTTGGGTCGCGTCCTGCGCGCACGGGGCGCCGCGTCCGTGGCTCTTCCTCTTCCTCTGCCACCTGCGACCGCCTCGTCTGGTTTTCCTTCTTGGTATTCTGGGGGTTTGTTCTTTCCCCCCCTCAGCCAGGTTAAGCGCATCACTTGTACCTCCGTTTGAAAAGGGGTATCCTCAGTTTGGGGCAAGACTCCTGTTTCATCTCCGGACTGTTCACCTTCAGTGACCTCTGATTCCGATGTCTCTACATTAATTGGTGCAAACGCACCTGCAGCTTTGTTCCTCAATAGATCCTTCCGTGTCTGATCGTACTTCTTAGAGAACGTCAGGACTCGTCCCATAGCATAGTCTCTCTCGTCTCTATCAAACTTCTCTTGTTTGCGTGTACGTATCTTTTGCTCATATTTTTCCAGGCGTTTTTTCATCTGGGCTCTCAATTGCTCCTGTTCTTCCTTGTCCTCGTTGGTTGCTAGCTCTGCCTCCATGGTTTCGATTTCCTTGAGGACTTTGTCTCTGTCGCTCCAGGCGAATTGTACCAGGATTTCTAGCATCCCCTCACAGGATTTCGCAATGTGTGCTGCCCAGGTTTCGAGAAGCTGTGGGTCTGGATGTTCATATGCCGGAATTGTAAATATCCGCAATCCTCGTGGCACTCTTTTCACTTCGATGTAACCTTGGAGTTTTTCAGAACTGGTCATTAGGGATCTTAGACGCATGCGATTACATCAGAAACCCTGTGGACGTCAACCAAATTTAACTATTACACAACGATTAGCCATAAAGACCTTGGCGGATGACACATCAATAATCTGTAAACCCTCAGATAAAGGGGGCAATGTTGTCATACTCTCACGAGCAGAGTACGTCCAAGAAGCAATGCGTCAGTTGCAGGACAAGTCTTGCTATGAATTGACTACCAAACAAAGATACCAATCCAGTATCGTAGAACTGCATGGACTATTGAAAAAATGGCATGATAAACAGATGCTTGACATTGAAGAGTATCTCTTCTTGAAAACCACACACCCCATCACCCCCACCTTTTATTACTTACCCAAAGTACATAAAAGGATGGACAAACCACCAGGGCGCCCAATTATTTCATCAATGGGCAGCCTAACTGAGAATCTGTCCAAATTTCTGGACTATTTCCTGTTTGAAATGGTTTTGAGTCTAAAGTCCTATATCCGAGACACAGCGGACTTCATCCAAAAGATCGAAGCAATCGAGTGGCAACCAGGCTATACTCTATTGACCCTTGACATTACAAGTCTCTACACGAGCATCGAACATGCACATGGAATGCAGGCGATAAAGTATTTCCTAGAGAAAAGACCACTGAAATATGCCCAACATAACGTTATGCTGATGGAGCTAATTGCATTCTGTTTATTTAACAACATCTTTTTATTTCAGGATGATTTGTTTAGACAGCTGTCTGGTACCGCCATGGGTTCCTGCTTCGCCCCCAGCTACGCGAATTTATTCGTGGGCTGGTGGGAGGAGCAGGAGGCCTGGGGCCCCGACAGACGACAGTGGTCAGACCGTATCGTCGCATGGTATCGTTACATTGACGATTTGTGTATAGTATGGAAGGGTTCTGTTGAGACTGCCTGGCAATATGTCAAAGTGTTAAATGATAACAATTGTAACCTCACCTTTACTGGCCATGCTAGTGTGAGTGAGGCTGTGTATCTTGATCTGAAAATTGAAGTGGTGGACAATAAGATTCAGACCTCCCTCTATAGGAAGCCCACGGCAGGGAATAGCACGCTACACGCGTCAAGCAATCACCCTCAGAAACTTATCAGGAGCATACCTTATGGAGAGCTCCTGCGGTTAAAAAGGAATTGCTCTGCAAATGACGACTTTGAACGTGTAGCCCGAGATAGCATTGACAGATTCGAAGCCAGGGGGTATAACAGGCAGATGTTATGCAAAACATTAGACAGAGTAAGGACACTACCCAGACAGACTCTGTTCAAAAAGAATAACAACCCCTCAAATGATACTAATAAATTCAGGATGATAACACCATATTCCCAAGACTGTCAAGACTTGAGAAACATCCTGAGAAGACATTGGCACATATTGCAGAAAGACAACATTATTGGGAATGATATCCCCAAAAATCCCCTCATCACCTTTAGAAGAGCACGTTCGCTGAGGGATACCTTGGTACATAGTCACTTGTCACCAATCCCCACACGTACAGGGAAACTGAGGGATGTAAAAGGGTTTTTCCCTTGTGGCCGTTGTAAGGCCTGTGCCAATAGTAAAAGGGTTTTTTCTTACGAACTGGTGGGCTGTAAAAAGAAGAGGAAGATCAATCAATTTCTTACCTGTTCTTCCCCATTTGCAGTTTATTGCCTCCTCTGCCCTTGTGGGCTTAGATACATAGGCAGCACGATCAACCCCGTGAAATTGCGTATTCTAGAACATATGCGAGCCATAGTCAACAGAGACTTTACATACCCGGTCGCAAGACATTTTTCAATTAAACACAAGAGCGACCGGAATCTGTTGCAATACTTTTGCTTAGACGCAATTTCTGAAAACATCAGGGGCGGGGATAAACTACAGAAACTTCGTAGGTTGGAATCCCGGTATATTATAGACTGCCAGACTAAGGCCCCTTTGGGACTCAACAGTGGGGAGGAACTTACTGTGCATTTAGGGAGTTAAATAGCCAATATTGCAGTATCCGTAGTGGGGACTATCTTGATGATATTACAGCTTGAGGATTCTAGTTTCCACAATTTTTTCTTTCTGTGTATTGGGGTGCTCTAGGATGAATTAAGAGCTTTTTCACTATCATGGCACCATACATATGACAATTGTACACTCTTGGTAACTTCTGGATTATGGTTTAATTTTCAACCTTGGGTAAACTTTTTGTTAATCAACATTCAACACTGTTGGGGATTGAATCAAGACATTGGGTTTTTGGAAATCTAAAAGGCAACCTTCGAGTTGCCACAAGCCGATCCACGGCGAGATCACTGTCCATTACCCACTGCATTTAGGAGAGGGTTATTTGCCGATCCACGGCACAATTGTGTTGCTAAACTACACGTTAAGAAATATGAGTAGTTTGTATATTTTGTTTGATACTCACTAAACTAATGTGTTTTATTTTCATTTATGCTAATACAGTGATTTTATGTACTAGCAAAATGGCGCTTCTGCGTCAGTCCTCTCTCTATACCAACCAACATGTGTTGTTTGTAATGTTGAAATAAAAATGGCGCCAGTACGCGCATTTCGATGTAAACATTGAGGAAGGGAGCGTTGCTTCCGAAACGCGTCTGTTGTGCGAGTAAAGCTGCCAATAACGAAATCCCCACGAGTGCTGTCGTTATTTTTCACCCGGGACCGGGAGGGAGTGAGCTTGTATATATATATATATATATATATATATATATATATATATATATGCTTCTGCTGAAAGAGTTATCATTCAAAGTCTTGCGCAATGAGTTCCACTCATAGTGGAGGGGGCCGTGAGGAGCAGGGAGAGCAGTGTTTATGCTCATCGATGTAGTGTGAAGAGCAGTCCAGGTGTTGCGGACAGTCATTGCTGCAGCTTCATGTTGGTGGTCACCACAATGCTGTAGAGTAAGTGCAGACCTCGTGTTGCCAGGCCTAACTGACGCAAAGAGTTGGGTTCACTGGAGCTTCGTGTTGTCAGGCAGCACAGCTGGCAAGATTTTGTAATGGCAGTCACGAAGAGCCCAAAACTTCAGGATTTCTCCTTTTCTTTAGAGAGGAGCTCAATTTAACTCACTCCAGCATGTGTCAGCATGGCTCAAGCAGGTCCAATTGCAGGTCTAAGCAGCATGTAAAAGTTAAAAGTGCATGTTCAACTTTTTAAATACACTGCACCCTGCCTTGTCTGCTTTATAGGGCCTAACCTGGGTTAAATTACATGTATTAAATAGGAAGGTTTAGACCTGGCAAAAGGTTTATATTGCCAGGTCGAAATTGCGTTTATAAAATGTACAAAGCCACTGACACAGATATAACTGACAAAGCCTGGGCTAGCATCCTAGAACTTCCCAAACGGTTATCCTGTAATGCCAGACTTACATTTATACAAACTATGGTACTACATAGGTCATACTTTACACCAAAGAGAATTCAGCGTATGTTCCAAGAGGCCCAGCACTGCTGCCCTCGATGCATGGCAGAGGAGGCGGGCTTTATCCATATGTAATGGGCTTGCCCCCGAATCAGTGCCTGCTGGGGAGGGGTCCGAAGAGCACTTGGAGAGGTTACACAATTAACAATATAAGGCAACACCCTGGAATGTCTGCTGGGTCTCCGCAAAGGTACCAGCGCCCTGAGGGTCCAATTGCGCTTCCTAGATATAGCCCTTATATAAGCCATAAGAGTGATCCTCATGAGATGGAAATCATCTAGATGCCTCCAGTTGACTATGTGGCAGGAAGATGTGATCCGATGGTGTGGGACCGAGAGCGCAGCACTTAGACGTGAGGAGGCGAGAGGGCTAAGGAAATATACCATTTCTAAGGAATGGGAATGAATGCTAGAGGATTTTAGACAGATAGACCCTATACCTGGGCCCGTCACCCCTACTCCATAACGTATCCATTTCATTACATAACACGTGGCACAGATTTCTTATGGGCCACATTAACACCCAAACCATACACCACCAGCAACTGTTGGCAGCAGTTATCTAGGCAGATTTACTGTATTAGGCTGAACGTCATACAAAAAAAAAAGGAAAAAAAGAATGGCAGACCAGGAGGGATGGTGGGGGAAGGGAGGGAAGGGGAAGTTCTAGTAAATATAACTATTCGTTCGAAATGTTTTAAAAAAATGCAATCATTCCAAGCGATACCTTATACGCACGCAGTACTTGTTTTATTAATTACAGTGAATGTACCATGATGTATTGTTATCCACACCTAGACGGATTAATCTGCCAATAAGAAGATATTTGTCTAAGATGGCAGAACAAAAAATGAAAATGCCGTAATGTACTTGGAAAAAAAATATTGAAATCACTTTTTGGTGCTCAATGAAGTTTGTTAAAAAAGGAACATTTATAAAAGAGCTACTTATGATGGTGACACAATCAGTGCTGCAGGACCACAAGTAGCATTTACCTTACAGGTCCTGGGTACATGTAGCACCACTATACTAGGGACTTACAAGTAAATGTAATGTGACTATTATGTCATATTGTATTCCAGGAAGGAGGGAGTAAGAAAGGATACAGGGCTCTATCACCTTTCCAAACATCTAACCATACAAAAACAACAGGAGGTAACCCTTCCTGTGCTTAGCCAATCTCTACATGCCAGCCCGAGGGAATCACCCTATGGCAGAGTTCTTCAATCTGTGGGGCGCGCCCCCCTGTCTCAGGGGGGGCGCGTAGCCCGCCGTAAATCTCACCTTTGTCCTCTACTGATCAAAGAAACAGACAGCAGAGTGAAGCTGCAGGGGCCCGAAGAAGGGGTGAAAACTATTAAAGCCTCATTAACAATAGAGATTTCTCTTTCAGCCATGTAATCGCCGTAAAGGGACTAAGCACAGGTGTAAATGAAACGTAATTATTGTGGGAGGGTGCAGCACTGATAAAGGGTTTAAACTGCCCTTCTGAAGACAAAGGTGAACCATATGGTTGGAGAGGGGATAGAGCCGCTTATATATCTGAAAACAAATGTGTGCAGGGGCCTCTGTTCATCTCTGCAGCGTGCGGGCTCTGTTTCACATCAAAATGCAAGTAATCTCATAATGTGTTGCAGAGGCCTCCTAGGGACTTGTTGAGCAGATCTTTACGGAGAAGTTTGCATGGAGTGCAGGTTTCAGCTTTGGGACGAATTTCACTGCACATCTTTATTTTTCTTGTTTTATTTAATTTGCGCAGGCCTGCTTGGCAACACCCCTGAAAGTTATTTTTTTTTTCTTGTGCCTCAGTCATGATCTTCTTCAGAGCTGCCGCCTGTCTGCCCTGTAACAGCTGAGAACTGTACATTACATAGCAGTCTGTCTTCTCACTGACAGTAAGCTGTGTTAGTAGTTGCTTGCACTAACCTGTTTTGGGTCAGGTGACTGTGAGAGCCACTGTGGTGCTTGCCAACGTAACTTTTCAGCGCGCAAAGCAACACAGAGTCAGAAGAGCATGCCGGGTAGCTCTGTGTGACAGGCTGCAACTGGTGTGATGGGGCCACCAGCGGAGCTTGGCAAGCAGTGGGCAATATTCAGGACCGGGGTGCACCGCTCAGTAATACAGCTTGTGGTTTATGATGTGACTCGTCTTAGAGTTCCTTGTTGCTCACATGGGTGTCATTTCTGATATGTATGTTTCCCTCGTCTTCACTGCTTGAGTTTGTCTGCGAGAAATTGTCACTCATAGTCCTTGAAATGTCACTCATAATTACACTGAAATTAAGAAAATGTCACACATAGCAATCTGAAACCTTGGCAGCTATGTTTGGGGTGGGCTATCCTGGTTAATTCCTACAGCTGAAATGCTTTAGCTGCAGTGGGAGGCAAGGAGCCCCCTTTTCTAAAACTGAAAGCAACTATTTTGCAACTATTTACTGCAAGTTTCTGGGAATGTACCCTGCATTCAGACAACTTGCTCCTCATTCTCGCCCTTCACTTTCATGCTCACCCTGCACTCACAGCGATAACAATTCCCTCATACTGACCCCCATGCACTCACACCATTCACCCTGCACTCAGTGATCACGCTGCTCTCACAATGCACTTCCGTGGTTTTCCCTGTACCTCAACCTGCAGCCACACAAGCACACTACCCACCCTGCACTCATGTGACACTTCACTCACCTGTCCCCCTCACTGCTCAATCGGCAATCTCACTTAAACAAGCCCATCACTAACCATGCATTCATTAGTCCTACTCTGCACTAAGATGCAGACCCAAATTCATATGGTCAGCTCAGTCACCCTGCAGTCACTCCACTTACCCTACTCTCACACTGTCGCATACCTCACTGTGCAGTCACATGAGCACTCCTGCCACCCTCACAGCACAGAGGGTTAATGTGCCTGCTACAAAGACCATGCAGATCAAAGAACTGAGGGGCATATGTTCAAGGAAGTTGCGGAGTGACGCGTTTAGCAGTCATGGGTTAAAGCCTCTCTCCGCCACTTCAGAAACGGAAGGCTGCACCATATTTACAACAATATGGTGCAGCCTTGCGTTTCCCCTTAGCAGTGTAGTGCCAACGCAGACACCATTGCAGCATAGTTCAAGGGTGTCTGGGTGCAGGGAAAATATTGTTTATGTTCAGGAGGGGGACCTTCCTGTACATAAACAATCTTTAAATGCCATTTGTCTCACTTCCATGTGTGCTGCTTAATGCAGCACACACAGAAATCACAAAATTGATTTTTTTTAAAGAGTACAAAGAGCACAAGGCAGCAAACATGGATGAATGAAAAATTAGGAGAAATAATGCATTTCTCCTACTTTCACCAGCTTAAGACCAGGTTTTCCCTGTTCTTAATTTTAACGCTGCCTCACTTTTACGCTGCCCTTGTAAATAGGGCGCAACATCAAATTCAGTGCCTGTTGCAGTGGAACGCCCACTGCAACACCCACTGCCCACCATTTCACGCTAAGCATAGTATGAAAGAGGGCCGTATTTACAAGGCAGCGTTAAGCCAAGTTAAGTGGCTTAACTCTGCCGTGTAAATACGGCAATGCCCCTATCACCACCACAACGTCGTAAAAAGTGACGGTGTGGTGTCTATAGGTGCTTGTACATATGCCCCTGAGTATGATGAAACTATGAGTAGCACTATAAAAAAAATTATATGTTTGCCAGAAAGGTGCTATAGAGAGATGAGGTGCATTGTTGGTGAGTGGTAGTGAGGGAATTCATGGAGAAGGAGGAAACACTCATTGTTTTGAACATTATTTGCCGGATATGGCCAGGGATATGCGAGTGGCGGTCAATTATGTAGTGTACTAGATTCCAGAAATTTCTGGCAGGTGGTGGAGGGGCCCGACATTTACAAAAATTCAGCTGGGGGGGCTCAACCTTTAAAAGTTTGAAGACCTCTGCCCTATGGTATTGAAAGGACTTTCACCTACTGGAATTTCAAGTGGCATGCTTCATCATATAATCTTCATCCAGATACCTAGTGTATCTGGATGGGCTTAACCTTGGCAGCCAAGGGAGATTTTTGGTTATTGATTCAGATCCTATATTTAAAATAGCATAGGATGCCCTGAGTGTTAATTTTACTTTCAAAGAGCACCCTAACGGAGTTAAAAACAAGTGGGGATGCACTAAGGAAATTTATATTCCACCCAATGCCAAACAGATTTATTTTAATACCATATGGTGATCTCCCTTGGACTGGTATGGAGAGATAGGTTAAGCATTGTAAGGGTTCTCTCTTGTTGTTTTCCTATTGGGTGTAACAAATTTCACCATGCTTTAAGCAGTTAGCATGCATACAATTTAGCACTGGATAGGAGTGGTGAAGTGCACATAGTCCTAAGGCCATCAAAAATTAGATCAGCAATAATGGAGGAGTGAGGTAAAGGTTTGGAGGAAGACCAACCTAAGGTTGAAAGTATACAAATGGTTCTGTCGGGTAAGTATTATTTCTTTAAATTGTTATGAATCCTAAACAATATATACAATTCAAAAGTGGATTCATCAAAGAACAAAACAAATATGCATTTTAAGATGAGATCATCAATGAGGAAGGAATATCAATCCAAACCGACTTGGGTAAATCAAAGCACTTTTATAGATTATTTTCATTTATAATTACCCTGCTTATATTTATGGAAAAGGCTGTACAAGGTGCAATACGGCGCATCAAGGTGTGAAACAAAGTGACAATCAGTGCTCGGTGATATTTGTGAAAGTTTCAACTGTACAACAGTGGGCTTTTTAAAAAAAGGGGGGAAGGAAGGAGAATGGCCAGTAACACAATGTTTTTTAGGAACTCTGTAGACCACAGCCATTGGTCTTTTTCGCAGAGTCCTTAGAGCTGGTCCAAAGGTAATAATGTTGACGTTTCAACCCTAAGTATGCCCTCTTGTGGGGTCTATGTGGGTCTTCATCAGGACAGGGAAAGGGGGGTGCGGACAGCCTGTGGAATGGAATGAGCAAAAGTCAGGTTTGGATTTAATTGGACATGTAGTGCCAGAGCAATTCGTATAGCACTCAGGGCGGTAGTGACTCACCTCTACAAGTGCCCAGAATGATGCACCCTGTTGGGGTTAAGCAACAGGTGAATCTGTGGCTGACACGGTGTATTTGCTCACTTGGTAGTGTCTAAGGAAGAACAACATGCGTAGGGATTACTAACCCATTAGCACTTCACTTAATGTCCATGGCTTAGTCAGAAAGTCGCTGGCAACTCACCAAAGATGTTGGTAGTTGCTGAAAATTACTTTCAGGATTGCTCAAAACGGGAGGGTCCAATCCAATCACCCAGAGGAGGTTCAGACAATTCAAAAGCCAGGATTAATCTAAAATTAATAATAGAGGGTGCCAATTACTTGTCACCATCAAGCTACGTGGTGCTGACAACGAGTTGAATAATCAAACTCATGCCGATGCTCACCTTTCTGTATTTCGTAATGAATACAATGTAATGAATACAAATATCACACGGGTGCTTCAATTTCTTCCTGCTACGTCCGTGCGCGCTGTGAAAGTGACAGCCGCTGGAAACCCTGACTCATATAAACCGGTTTCCGAAGCGCGAGGACGTTTCGCCGACCGCCTGGTTGCTAAGCAACCACCCTTCGCGCTGATGTAATACGTCGAGAGACGTTGGCAGGCCGGTCATGATTCAAGCCCGAAGGTTTATCCAATGAGTTATCATTTGAAATAACGGCGGTGGCGCTAAATTGAGTAGCGGGTGGGTAATGGTAACATATTGTGTAAGGTGCCCGCCATGGAATAAATATTATACATGTTACGTTCCATTGTAAGCATGCGCATGCATTGGATCCAAGATGACCATAACAATACTAATGACTTATTAGATCGGTAACCGAACACAACATGTGTATGCAACATTTCATTGTAACTTAATCACGTGTCAGTGCATGGCGACATTCTCAAGTGCTTCTTACATGTTGGATATTGTGCGTGCCAGAACAGACCAATAATTAGTCCCAGCTTTTACTTTATCAAGACACATGATTAACACGTGCAGTATAAACTTGTCAATTCAAATATTGCATTACATTCACAGAGGGTTGTTACTCTGGAACCCTGGGCAGGCACACAGCGTGCTTGCAACATTGTCCTTATACGAAGGGTGTTCGCATGAAATTGTGTGAACAGCTCACAGTGAACATATGACCTAGTCCAGATGTGCTTGGCATAGGCCAATCAGTATATGAAAATAACACAACGTATGTGTACAGGTCAATAAGTTAATAAATCATTTTTATGCAAACACCTTATGAAGGCTTTGCGTCCGTACTGACAGTAACTCAATTCCTGTGTACATTAGATAAAGAAAGTTCTAACATTGCCAATTACAGTCACGCATCAGTTCTATATTCGACATGGACCTAGGATCTTCTTATAACGCATAACGCACAGTGGAACTGTTCCCTTACTACAACCAGATGTGAGTGAACATATTTCCATCCTAGTAATGGGAAACAAGTATGGAGCTAGGACACAGTGAAATACTCAGGTATCCAACTACAGTTGTCCCATTTGTCTAGAAATCTCCTCCATCTCAATCAACCCATTTTGGACTGAGTTGAGAGAATGTATCCATCTACACTCTTTGTAATTCATAGATTTGGTGACAGATCCCCCTCTGACATTAGGGCAGATCCTTTCCAAGACCCACTACGTGATGTCATCTGGTGTGTGGTTGTGTGTGATAAAATGTTCAACCACTGGTGCCCCCACTGTTCTGCATCTTATTCTGCTCATGTGTTGCAAAATCCTGGTTTTGACTCTCTGTGTCGTCTGCCCAACGTATATTTTGGTACAGGGGCAAAGAATAGCCTATATCACCTGGGAGCTATTACAGTTTGTAAAGTGTGGTAATTTGAAGGTTCTGTTATTGTGTGTAAAATCAGTACCCTCCTTGCACAAATTACAGGCTTTGCAGCTTCCACATCTCCGATGCCTAGTCATTGGTGGGAGCCCCAGGTAGCCTCTCATGTCCGGTTGTTTAGGCGGTTCTAGGAAAGCTTTCACAACAGTGTCTTTAATGTGCTTTCCTCTTCTGAATGCAAACAATGGCTTTTGGGTAGCTTTTAAATTATCAGCCACAAGATTCCAATAGTTCTGTATGATCTTTTTGATGTTGTTGCTCCTTGTGTTAAAGGTGGTTACGCAGACAATATTGTTGGTCTCTATTGATTTGTCTTTGACTTCTAGTAGCTTGTCCCGGGGACAGTACCAGGCAAGTTTTTTGGCACGTTTCAGAAGGCCAGTCGGGTATCCCCTGGTCTTTAGTCGGGTTGTTAGTACTTGTGACTCTTTGAAGAAGTCCTTTCTCATGGAGCAATTTCTCTTCAGCCTCAAGTACTGTCCGTAAGGCAGATTGCCCCTTAGATTGCGGGAATGATGTGAACCATACATCAACAAGGTATTTCTCTCCATCGGCTAGCGGTAGAGATCACAATACAGTAGTCCTTCATCAATCCTAAATATGAGATCCAGAAAATCTACTGATTCTTTGCTGAAGGCCATTGTAAATTGGATATCACTACTCCTGTGGTTGAGCCATGCGTGAATTCTCATCAATTCACTTTCTTCGCCAGACCATATCATTGTCACATCATCGATGTATCTTTTCCAAACCTCAATCTTGTTGAGGTACGGGTTAAGCT
The DNA here is from genome assembly GCF_964263255.1 of Lissotriton vulgaris. Classification (NCBI taxonomy): domain Eukaryota; kingdom Metazoa; phylum Chordata; class Amphibia; order Caudata; family Salamandridae; genus Lissotriton; species Lissotriton vulgaris. The sequence goes on along the minus strand of NC_141693.1, from coordinate 938,041,688 downwards.
GACTGTACAGATGTTCTTCTTCGTATCTATCCATGAAGATATTGGCTAGACTTGGGGCATATGTAGCGCCCATAGCTACTCATTTACATTGGTAGTAGTACTGTCTCTTGAAAATGAAATAATTATTTTTCATTGCTATCTCAAGTAGTGAAATCAGGAAGGATGTTGGGATCCAGTGCAGTCCAGGTCTTGAGTCCAGAGTAGTTCTGATTATTTCCACTGCCCTGTTCAGGGGGATGGACATATATAATGATGACACATCTAGGGTGACCAATATCTGTTTGTGATGGTCAAAAGGTTGCCCTTCCAGTAATTGTATTCTATGCATACTGTCTCTCACAAAGGATCTGGTTTTCGGTACCCATGGCTGGAGGAAATGGTCAATGAACTTGTTAAGAAGTTCAAGAATTGAACCACAGCCAGAGATTATTGGTCTCCCTGGTGGTTTTTCTAGCCATTTGTGCACTTTAGGAAGGGTGTAGATAGTTGGAATCCTTGGTTCCTTTTGGTTCAGGAAGTCATACTCATGCCGACTCAGGAAACCTTCATCAATTCCGCTCTAGGTTGTTTCTTTTATCAAGACTTTAAGGTCTTCAGTGGGGTCCTTTGTAATTGGATGATAGCTATCTCTATCCCCAAGTTGTATCTCTATCTCTACCACATAGTCGTCTATATTTTGCAAGACCACAGCAAGACCACTTGTCTGCTGCTTTTATGACTATCGAGTCATTCCTCCCCAGAGAATTAAGTGCCATTTTTTCTTCCATACTGATATTGTATCAGATATATTTCCTCTCCTCCAGGAGGTGCATAGTATCCTTGGTACAATCTTCTCAAAGGCAAAAATTCTCTCACTCATCATGAATGCCGCTGGTGGGAAAGTTGAGGCTGGTTTGAATGCTGTCGCTGCTGGTGTGGGCACAAAAGGGTTTTTAGCAAAGAAGTATTTTTATCTTATCTTACGGAAGAAGCGCTGTAGTTCAAGCTTCACTTGGAATGAGTCAGGTATTGTAGTTGATACGAAGGAAAGCCCCTTGGTCACGATCCCCCTCTCAGCTAGGGTCATGGTGTGACTATACAAATTGATTATCAGGTCAGAATTGTCCAATATGGTGCTAAGCTGGACCCCCTCAGTGGGTGTAAGTGTATTTTCAATGTCACCATTGGTTTTTAGGTCTTCATGGCTAGGTGTGTCTTGTACAAGGGTGTTTCCTGTGTGGCTAGGTGTGTCTTGTACAGATGTATCTTCCTTGCTGCCCTCGATTGATGGGTCTACATGGCTGGGTGTATCTTTCACACATCTCCTGTTCGTGACAAGTATGTTCTGTTGCCTGATGTCAAAAGGTGGTCTATGGGGAGGAAGGATGGTGTGTATTCCAGGGGAGTCTACCATCTGTATGTTTGTCTCCTTGTGGAAATTTCCCTGTGTGTCTCTGGCTGGAAGAAATGCACACATGATGCTCCTTGCTGTGTATTCCTTCCCTAAGGTTGGCAGCTTTAAATATTTTAAAAGTTTCACAAGGTACTATGATGTTGGCTGGGTTGCCCACCCCCACAATGTCAATATTCTATAAGGAAAGGTGAATGACCCCTAACATTGTCCAGGATTTTTTTACATTTGAATATGACACTTTTACTTTTTTTAGTACATTAATAGCCCTGTAGACCAGACAGAGTTCTGACAGTAGGAAGACACTACATGCCCTGCATTACTTTTCTTTTAAATACATTATGTGCTTATATGATCACTGCAAAATAACATCATGTTCTGTAAACACTGCAAAACACTTCTTTGTCTATTTTGTGATAAGGGCAGCTAAATAAACACAGGTAAGTACTGATTTCAAAAGTATTGAAAATCAATGCAATCTACAAAAAATAAACACTGAAAAAGGATAGCCTAGTCAGAGCTAATGCCTGCTCATTGGACATAGGTTGCATCCACATCTAGCAAAGACCCAGTGGAATGTTTTTAATCATTGAGCTGAACCACTATTTCTTATTCCTCTGTTGTACTAACAGTTGCTCATCTGCCACCAAGAGTGCGACTTAGGCACTAATGCAGGAACAGTTGCAAAGATTGAGGGATGCTGTACCAAACTTTATGCAGAGAGTGGTAAAGAATCCCATTATGTGTTTTGCAAAGAAGAAAAACTAACAGTGTTATAAGTACTACTTGACAAATATCAGTACTGGTAAATTTCAATACTGAAAAGTTGTTTAAAAGCAGTGCCGCAAGCGTCCATTTGAAATGTTAAAAAGTGATTTGGGCTCTTGCAAATGGTACTTTTTTAACATGGATGTTGTGTGGATATGATTTGCTGTTGGGATGGAAAAGTACTTTGCATGGTGACAGACGTGAACCCCTCCACTAAGTGCCTCACCTGATTGAATATTAGGATCCTAGTGACTGATTATTGGTCATGAGTGAGCAGGGATCATCTGTGTGCACCCTGACCTAGGACTCATGGTAATGTAGTCTTGTTAAATTTGGAATGGGGCATGAAACGCTACCCTCATTGTGGAAGAGGGTCGCTGCCCTTACCTGGAGTTAAGTGCACATCAAAGGTGTCTTTGATTCCTGGAAGGCTCAGGGCAGTGGGGCTTGGGCTCATTTTCAGGGAGATGGTTAACTGGTAATGCTGGCACTCTGTACCAGGGATCTTGACAGTGGGGAAGGGTTAGGCCTTTGAAACTTTGTGAGGCATATTTCAGAAGACGCTGACAGCCAGGTGTGATCCCAGGTTACTCCTTTCCCTGTACTGAGGATTAATCAGAATTGAAGCCACTTCTGCTATGGCAAATAGTTTCTTTCACAAAAGACTGGGTCAAGGAGAAAGCACTTCAAAGGAGTTGACACCCAAAGTCTGAATTTCGAAGGACCAGACACAATATCATTTTTGTGTCTGTATTTGAACTTTAAAGGTGGGAGCTAGAGTCCGACATTTTGCTCAACAATACTGTTCATCAGGAGAAAAAAGATTGCCATGTCTGTGACCCTAAATGCCAGGAGGGGGTCGCTGAGATTGTTCCAGACTTGGACGTGCACTGCTAGCGAGGGCATCATCCTGATGAACTTGATATGTTGATATGTTGATATGTTGATGAATTAGTGTGCTGTGCTTTGTGTGCATGAATATATGCTGCGTTTCTTACCAGAAATAACTATTGGACTGGACAATCCTATTATTGACTATGCTGTGCAAAGTTTGAGTCTTGCGCCTTTGCCTACTTTTCACCTACCTCTCCCTGAAGAGCCTTGAACTACTCGTCCCGAACTACCACTGAGAGTCAAGTGCTGAAGGGGCGGTACTTGGGCCAATTAATCAGGGCCCATAACCCCATTTGTGTCCATTAACTCCTGGTTGCCCCATGTCCCTCTGAAAGGGGTTCTTACATGTACCAAATTAAAAGGCCCGCAAAACCCTAAGCTTATACTCGACAACTTGACAACTAAAGACATTTATAATTCGTTCTTCATGGAGCCTCCAACCAGCCTTTATAATGCACTGTAGGAAGCCTGATTCCTGATAACCATATGGTATTCTGAATTCCATTTTAGGCAAAATGTTAAAATCTCTTGCCCCCTACTATAGATACATAAATCAATTTCTTCTTTTGTTGAAATTGAACAGATATGTAGAGGTTTCTATGAGACTAGGTATGCTACATTTTTGCCCGATTTCTCTGAACTTGGTCCAAGTGTTTCATTGGGTAGGTCACAAATCTCCGAACAGGGTATGCGATATGACCTGCTCACTTCTAGGAGCTATGCCACATGCATCAATCCTGTGCAGGGCAAGGCCTGGTAGCAAGGATTAACAGGAATGCAGTTGCATTAAATTTCAGAAGGCTAGATTTGCTTCTGTGAACTCCTGAGACTAGCTGTGAAGGCAGAGATATTGGGTTGCAAGGTACAGCATACATCCATCTCTGTATTCACATATGTAATGTGCTGGTATTGTGGCTTGTCTATACTATAGGGCAAAGTGGTCAATGTCGAAATATAAGTGTTACACTGCAAACGTAACCTTACAGGGAGCATGAAGAGGTCCAGGACACCGCTGTCTGCTCTCCGCTACTACATATGTCATTCACAAAGTAGACCCAAATAGACTGCTTCCGCCATGTGAATGGTTACCAACTGCTTATTCATTTTTTAAACCTTTTACTGCATTGTGATACCAAAGAATCACAATATTTATATTGTGTGTTACAATGTCTATGGTATTCATGTGATTAAATGTTCATCAAGTTACGCTGGGCATGAAAGTTGATATTCCATAAGAATCTCATCAGATATGTTGTTCTCTGATACATTATGTTTATTTTACAGATTCACTTGTCTCCGCCCAGTAAAAATGAAATGCTGCTATTGGACATATTTTACTGGCAAACTCAGTTTTAAAAAAAGCTTTGAAGAAAGCTGGATAACCGCATTAAGATTGACATTTAAAAAAGTTGACTCTTCTGATGAAGAGAGAAAGTTTTGCTAATACAAATTCCTCACCTTGTGTCAGGAATTGGAAATTTTCTGAAGACACATTGTGTATCCTCAAAGAAGAAAGCCAAAAATGAATATGAATGAGATTGCAGGCTTTTCTACACACTGCCAAGACACTGTTACTTGCGATGGCTATAGCTTTACGTGAAAAAGCAGTATACTAATTCAGATGAAATTAATAAAGTGTGCTTGCCTGCTAAGCAGGTAGTAAACTGCTTCTGTTAAGAAGTTTGTAATGATGACCTTATGTTTTATACTTCACCCATCTGATTTCTTATGCACATTTTGGACAATATTGACATGTAAAAGAAGTGTGGTGATGAACCAGAGTTGTACAGAAGATTCTGCTGAAAATGTGAAAATGACGAAGGACTATGCATTTTTCAATGAAAGTGGGAAGCGGAACAAGCTAACATTGGTGGTTTTATAGCTAAAGAAAAGTATCTTTCTTTTCACTGACACAGGGTATGTTGCTGATATGGCAAGCCGAAAAGTCCATACATCAAATTATAAATTAAAAAAAAAGAGTCCAGGGCCAATTCCTCATGAGGGCTCCCCTTTCAGCTTGGATGTCAGTATCACATGTTGTGCAACACTTATTGGATAACACCTTAAGGATGTCTGAGGCCAATGAAATTCTTCATAAAAACAGAGTCCATTCTGCCATTTTCCAGTTATCTACTGTGAAATGCCAAGGAGAGCTGGAAACATGATTCCATGTGTTCAAGGGTCAACAGCAGCACAATGACAGATAAAAGAACAACATGGAATGAGAAAGCACAAGGGAATGAGGAGGATATCTGAGGTGAAGTAGCAAAGGCAGCAATCACCCTTTATCCCTAAGCCAGGAGCTATAAAATTATTACAGCATAAAAAGAAATATTTGAAAACTGGATGATTCAGCAAGAAAGCACACAAATGTAAATCACCCAAAAATAGCAAAAGACTTACACAAGCACTGAAGGTATTAAGTGCCAAATAAGGACACAAACAAAATATATACGGAACAATGACACGAAGTCCAATTATTTTTTTCTGAAACATGTTATATTTTGAAAAATCAACACATGATGTGGAATTCACAACGTAATATTCGGATCTTTTGTAAATACAATGAAGACATCATGTTCAGAAAGGTGCTAAAAGGTAAGCCAGATGCAATAATGTCCTTGGGAATATGTGTACATTTTTAAGAATGCTGATATCATGTGACTGATGTTTGGGAGAGAACTGCATCTCTGCCTTTTAGCATATGTACAGATTCTTCTCAAATATGATAAGGTATACATAAACATCATAGCGCTTATATACTTAGGGGCAGATTTACATGCCCTTTACGTCGCCGGTGCATCACGTTGCATGATGCACCGGCGCCGCAACCTACTGAGTGATATTTACAAGCACACATAAAGTCACCCTGGGTGACATTACCTGCGCTTGTAAATATCGCCTCTTTTCACGGAACACTGTGCTTGTGAGGGGCGTGACATGGGTGTTGCTGTGGGTGTTCCCCATGTCCACTGATGCATTTCCAGATTTACGAGCAATCGTTAATCTGAAAATGTGTCAGAATGCTATGCCCCACCACGGGGTGGTGTAGCAAGGTGCAACAAGGAGAAATGTTTTCATTTTGCCTCGGTTTTTCCTCTTTCTTTGCGTGCTGCATTCTACAGTACGCATTGGAAGAGGAAATCACCTCAATTGATTGTTTTTGTGAAGGAAGATGCCCCTTCCTACACAAAAACAATCTCTCCACGACGCTGGCATCCTTGCACCATGGTGCAAGAATGCATGTGCCGGAGCATGGCAGCAGTTTGTGCGCCAGCGCAGGGGGAAGCATAGAGATGAGACATATTGTTCTAAATATTTTGCATCCCTGTGCTTCAAAACTAACGCAGCGTGCTGCAGCAAAATGACTTGCGGCGCTGCGTTAGTTTCTTGTAAATTTGCCCCATAGAATATGAAAATGTCATTAAAGTTTCATTTTGAGGGTCTCAATACAAGTGTGAACTATGGAAATGTAGATAATTATAAATAATACAAACTGAAATTTACCTTTTTTTATTTTATTTTAATGTATTTTATTTGTTTTTTTTTTTTAAACGTGAACCTTATAAAAATAATCACTACCACTCTAAAATTTTCAATGGCAACCCTTTAAAAAAAAACTAACGTCAGATATTAAATAAAATCTGTATTTTTAGTAAACAAAAATCACAATTGCGAGCAGTTAAAAACAACAACAAGAATTACCAACGTTTTGCGATGAAAATTGTAATTATTCTATCATTAATCTACCTGCGGTCAAAGAATGAAGCAAAAGGCGGCTTGCTTACAAAAAAGATTTCTCCATCATTTGTCTGTGCCAGGATAGACCAATTTGGGTGCTAGAGCGACGACTATGCAAAAGACATTCATTTTGATTGTGTATGTAATCCCCCTCCCTCTCCCCCTCCCCCCCTTCCCCCCCTCCCCCCCTCCCCCCCTCCCCAACCGGGCCCCCTGTCTATCTTTCTGGGCTTTCATTTCACAGCCCTGGCCTCTGCCAGCAGCATCTCAGTTAGGGTTAGGTTCCAAGAAGAGCAAAACCACAGAAACAATCAAAATGTGTTCAGTGTGCTGCTGAGTGATAGGGTTAGGTCTGTGGTATGTATCCAAGATTTAGTACACTGTTTAACCAGCAGAAAAAAAGCACAGAATACAAATGTAGAGCTGGAACAACCCGTGAGGCCCTGGATTCCGACTCCATGTCGACTGACAGGGTGTTCTAAGCATGTGCAACTCAGAAAGAAAAGTTATTACTACAGCTTAAGTTTACTTTCCAGTACTCAGATTTAGAAATGCTTGCACAGGTATGTCCTGTCCAAATGTTTGGCTGTGCATATTTGCAAAAATTGCACATTGCGAAATCTGTTCTTTCAGAAGAAGATGGTGTACATATGCCAAAGTGTGCTTTGCAGGATTCGCTGCTGACTCCCTCATGAATATTCAGGGCCTGGCTGTGAATTAGACCCCTGCATATTCCTTTTCAGGTCATGCTGCATGGGGCAAGTATTGAGAGCTTCTGGAAAGATTAGCTATAAAAATATGATCATAATACAAAAGACCGTATATGCTCGCATGCAACACTTGTGCCGATTGAGTGTTAATTCCTACGTATGTCTGAAGTGGGGTTGTGCACAGGCAACACATTCCTGGAGAATCAGAAATATGTTTAAAAAAAAATCTCCAAGACAGCACCCCGTGCCTCTCTCATACCACATGTTGTTAGAGGTGCACCACTTGCCACATCCCAAAGACTTGCAATCACTAACCCATGGGACATATGCGACATGGGCTGAAATCAGATTGTGACTGGATCAAACTTAGCAGAGAGGCACCAAAGTGCATTCTGAACAGGAGTTGGTTATGAGAGAGCAGTAGCTAAAAGGCTGCATATTGTTTCTGTGCCTGTATGACACAATGACTTGAGAGTTATTGCCTTGGGTTTCAGGTCTAGGTTTGTTTTATTGCTTGGTGTACTCTTCTTGCAATTTCTGCAGTTAAATTGTCATGATCATTATATCATATGATGTTTTTGTGCCTTTTTCGCATGTTGCAGTCACTGGATAACAACTGTGGTGTTCAGTGATGTAGACCCCGCTAAGTGCAGAAATCAAAAGTAGGGCTATGTCAGTACTGTAGAAGCGCTTAGGAGTAAAGTCACTTAGTTAATGAAGGGATTCTCATGTAAGTATCTGTGAACCCACTTGTGGATAACATCTATAAGTGCATTGCACAACTACTATTAGCCCACATTCTCCTCGTGTCATTACCTAATTCCATAATGATATTCCTAATGCAAAAGATCCAGTGCAGTCAGATGGAATGTCTGTTGGAACCACTTTGGATGGTGTGGGAGCAGAGCTAGGAATGTTCTGACTTGGAGGAAAATTGTTGGTTAGTGTAAGGAAGCAGCTTAGGTGAAAAGAGTCCTGGTAGGTCAGAGTAGGAGTAGCTCAAGAAATCTGGCTTGGTCAACATGATGTGACCTGGGTTTAAATGGGGGCGTTCCACATGTATCCAGGGAGGACCTGGCCTGGCAGTTTGGGCTGGACTGTTCCCATTGGGCGCAGGGTCAAGACTGATTTGCATATGGCTGGGTCCAAACTGGAATGGCATGATTTAGGCCCAGATCTCTGTCCTGGGGTGAGAGTATGACATTGTTCTGCATTCTGTCCATCAATTGTTCTTTTTGCATTTTCCACATGCAGTGAGCACCAAAAAAGCCATGTGTCATTTTTTTCATGTTGACAACATCAGGATAAGACTGATTGAAAATTCTAGAGTGTGCCGCTACCTCGAAGGGACTCCTGGTATTAGGACTCTTTGCACATGAAAGTCTTCAACTAGAGCCTGAAAAAATGGCCATTGAGCTGCTTATGAAACATAATAAGAGAGGGGGAGATTCCAAAAGAGATGGGAAGAAAGATCTAGGCTTTGGCAGTGAGGCATACAAAAGATTTGCCTGTCTGGTACATTTACACTTGCATTTGGGGCTGTATAACAGAGTAAATTATGAATGAAGATGTCTGGTCAGCTGATAGCTAGTGAAGAGTTTTTATATGCAGATACGACCAATTAAATGAAAAGCAAAGCACTCTACAAAAGACTAAGGGCCAGATGTAGGTGGGCAAATACCGGTCGGTAATGGTGAAATTCGTTAAATTTCACTGTTGCCGACCGGTATTTAGCCATGTTGGATGTAGGGAAGCAATCGGTAATAAGGAATCGGTAAATACCGATTCCTTAATACCGATTCCTTATTGGCCTTGTATTTAAGGAATTGGTAATACTGATTCCTTAAATGCAATGTAGGTAGCACTTAAAAAAGTGCACCTCAGCCTTAAGGAATCCTTTCAAAATGCCCTTAGGGCATGCATGTGTGCCACATGTGCACACATGCACATTTCAGGGGTGCAACAGGGTGTCCTTTGGACACCCAGGTACCCTTGAAATACCTTCCGGTATTACAGAATACCGAATGTCTTCACATTCATTCCTATGGGCCACCAAACCCATAGGAATGAATGGGTAGGTATCTGTTATTACCGAATCTCAACTACAGATTCGGTAATAACAAATATTAAGAATTCGGTATTTTTTATCGAATTCTTACCTACATCTGAAATACCGATTTCTAAATACCGAATCGGTAAAATTCGGTATTTAGACATCGGTATTTCCCTATTACCTACATTAGGCCCTAAGAGATCTGAAAATTAATTTTTCAATGTGAATATGTGGTGAGATAATATAGGGGAAAGATGTGACAATGTATCTTCAAGCTACATTTTGGTGATCTGAACACACTTTACCACGTCCTTAAGTAAATCCAAAGTTAAAGAATTACTGTCATTGAGGCAGGACTAAATGGACACTTGGACTACTGTGTTTCAAAAATTTGCTGGAATATATGGAAAATGTTATTTAGGGCTTTCAAGAGAGAAACAGGTGTTAGAGAAAATTTTAAATGTGATCCTTGAAGGAAAGAATAGAAACAAAGATCACCCATAGGTTACAGGCAGCAGGAACTTAAGTCGGTGCAGAGCACAGCTCGACAGGCCACCATTTAGAATTCCAAAGCAATGGTGCACCAATGATGAGAACTTGTGTCTTGGAAGAATTGATGTGTGGTGAGCTGGCATTCATCTAGCAATCAATTGCTGATAGACAAGCTTTGAATTGTTCTTTGAAGAGGCATAATGTCTCCATCAAAACTCAGGACGAGTTTGATGTTGTCAGCATATGAGAGAATGTTTTGTTGAGATGAGCGAAGCAGAGAGCCACAATACAGATTATATAAATTATGACTAGGGATTAAGCCCTGAGTAGCACTACGCCTGATAGATTTGACAGCCAATTGAAAAGGAAAGAGTGTAACCATCTGCATGCAATCTGATAAAAAGGATGAGAACCAATCCAATACATGATCATCCAACCCTACCTCTCCCCAATGAGACAGAGGGGTGTAATAGGAGAAAGTATCAGAAGAAGCAGAAAGGTCAAGCAAAGTCTTGTAGCTACCAAAATCATGGCACATAGGTATTTTATTACACACAGTAACCAAGACAGATTCAATAACATAAGTGGGGCTAAAGCCACATTGATGGTGGTCTAGTGATGGAAAGTTGTTCAATGAAAAACGATTCAATAATTTAGGTAGATGGAGAAAGGAGATTAAAGGACAAGAATTTGATACAATGCTGGGATCAGAAGAAGGTTCTCTATAAAAATAAATTCACTTTAGATACTCATCGATGACCTTAACAACTCCAACACAGCCATCCTCCTCAGAAGTGTAAACAACATCGGCCTCACTCAGCTAGTCACCAACCCCACACACAACACAGGACACACAGTAGGCACCATCTTCGGTGCCAGTAACAGAGTCAAGTACAGTCATTTCACCATTTCACCAAGTTTAACTGTACAGGCCATGGCATCATCATCTTCACAATCGCAGAATCCCCTAGCAACACCCCAAAGCCGCCCTGCACCTCACACAACAGCTGGAGCAAAGTATCAGAAGGCCAGTGGACCGACAACCTCAACACCTATCAACCGACATTGCAACCAACCTAGAACAGGCTGTCAAGAACCTCTCCTCCAGGATTCCCTATTGAACTGACAGAGTCCCACCCTAACAAGCCCACCAAACCCAAGAGATCCACCAAACATGCCAGTTGGTACACCACAGACCTGAGAAGTGTGAAAGGCAACTACAAGCGAAAAGAAAGGAAATGGCGCACCAGCAAGGAGTCCACAGACAAAACCACCTTTTAGACTTCCCTCACCCAATACCACCAACTCATGAAAGAAAGGAAAAGGAGCTTCCTAGCTGACCATATGGAATCCAGTTCTAAACAAAGCAAGGAACTCTTCAACATCGTCAGCGAGTTCTCCAACACTTAAGTCACCAAAACCATCCCTTCCCAAGAACAATTCGACACCCTGGCCCAATCCTTCCATGACAAGATCTCCACCATCTACAAAAACTTTAAACTCCAACCCACTGCCTCCAACATCCTCAGCCTCTTCCATTTCACAAACGTTAACCACAACCACCTGCTCACCACTTGGGATCAGCTCAACATAAAGAACACCACAGCCTTCTTGAACTCCGTCCACTCAGGAGTACTCTCAGACCCCTGTCCACACCACATTCTCAACCTGGGGAGCAAGACAATAAGCAATGGTTGCAGCACCATTTTCATCATATCCATCACCACTGCCAACTTCCTTGAAGAATAGAAACACACCTTCTCATTAAACCGTCCGCCGACCCCAGAGTACTCAAAAACTAATATCCAATCTCTCAGCTCCCCTTTCCTGCCAAAGTCCCCAAAAAGGCCATCAACCACCAACTCACGAAAACACCTGAAGAACAACAATTGTCTGGACATCTCCCAATCCAGATTCTGCACATACCACAGCAATGAAACATCCTCCGTCGCTGCTCCAGACAAAGGCAGAACCCTCCTTGAGCAGGGAAAACAGTGCCCCGGGTCCTCCTCTCCGTCTCATCAGTATTCAACACTGTATCCCACCACACCCTTATCAAGAGGCTTCATCACGTTGGAATTCTAGGATAGGCCCTCAAATGGATCACTTCCTTCCGCACAGGAAGAACCCAGAGAATCCCCCTACCACCATTCACCTCAAAACCCAAGAACATAATTTGTGGCATCCATCAAGGGATGTCCCTCAGCCCTGTGCTGTTCAACACTTACATGACCCCCCTGACCAACATTGTCGGAACCCATGGACTTAACATCATATCCAACGCAGACACACCCAGCTCATCCTTTTTCTTTCAGAAGACCCCTCACCACAAGGTCAAAGTTCCACAGGTGCACAACTTGCGTCACCACCTTTATGAAAATCAACTGCCTGAAGCTCAACACAGAATAAACAGAAGTGGCGATCCTTAGGAACAACACCTTCCCATGGAATGACCTTGGTGGCATTCAGAACTAGGACCCTCATCCACTCTGACAGACCATGGCAGCAACATCAATGTGTACAGCAAGCTCATCATGAAAAGCCAGATAAACGCAGTATATTCCACCTGCTTACTCACTCTTTGCATGCTCCACAAGATCTTCAAATGGATCCCTGTCAACACCAGATGAACCAGCTCGTCTACAGTAATGTACTCTACATCGTAATCACCACACACCTCCTGAGGAGACTGCAGACCATACAGAATTCAGCGGCTGGACTCATCCTCAACCATCCCAAAGTGACCTGTATCAATCCACGCTTCGAAAAGCTCCACTGGTTCCCAATTCAGAAGCTGATCCACACCTACAAAGCCCTTCACAAGCAAGGACCTGTGTACATCCACCACCACGTGAACTTCCACCAACCAGCCAAACACCTGCACTCCTTCTCTCTCTACCTTGCACCCCCCACATCCACCTAATGAACAGTGGAGGTCGCTCCTTCTCTTACCTTTCTGTGAAATCCTTGATCGAGCATCCCCTTTAGCTCCGGATCTTGGCCTCTCTTCTGGAAATCGGGAAGGGACTCGATACCTGAATGTTCAACTGAATCCTACTGAAGCAGCAAGTTTCTCAACGCCTGGATACCCTCGTTGGTGATTAGCCACTCTTTACAAATCCTGCTTGATTGTTTGATTGATGCTCTTCATCATTCGAATAACTTTTCTATACATACATTTGGAATAGCTTGTCGATATACTGTTTCTGCAAGTAGTACTACAGTGAGACACACTATCATATGTAAAATTCGGTTACAGCACCTTACAATGCGATATAAAATATCACTTGAATATAATAAATGTGCAGGACTACATGACTCTTTATCTCAGATGTCTATGAGAAGAGGGAACATTTATAATCATCCAGAAGTTTTAAACATAATACATATTTCTTTATTCACAACAGAATAGATCTGATACCTGAGGATTAGATCTGTTTGCATAGTTGGCATCCTGCCATTTAGTTAATGTTATGGACATTGTAGGTGATGGTACAGATTTATTACCCACTGTTAGGGGATGAGACCATACATCTACAATTGATTATGTATTTATATTGTCTAATTTAGAGGATTTGTTGCTATCAGGTAAAGTTGTGCCTTCCAACTATGAAGACCATAACCAAATTGAGGTAGTTTTTACCTTGTAATCTAAACTTCATTACATTAGAGAATGTGGAGCATGCAATCTTGAACCCTCGTCAGACGGATTGGGATTAAAATGGAGAGCAGTTTCACCCGCTCATTTTTTTCAGAAAGTGATTAAGGAGAATCTGTCAGTAGTCATGATGTGTCTAACTGAATCAGATACCACCTACTCGGCAGCTATGGCATTTATTCAGCACTATTCTGTTATCAAGAAAGAGCTAATTAGACCTATAAAACCAACTGTTAAACCTAGATGGTTTAATCACGAGTGCTCTATTACTAACCGCCAATTGCAAAGGGCACTCACAACCACTCCGAGGAATCCTCAAGTGGTGGCCGAGTTATGTAAGATATGTAAACAGGTCACCACAGCTAGAAAAAAGGAAGTACTAGACCTGCAATGGGGCTCATTAATTTCCGTGGCCAAAAAGGAAGAATAGCAAACCTTTTTGGTCAGCGGTGAAAGAAATGAGACAGTACAATCAGATAGTGACCACAATTAGCTGTAACATTCCTAGTGAGGCTTGGGGATTGCATTTCACTAATATCCATGTTCCCATCTCCACCGATAGTGAATATCCTGCCGCTCCAACTTATGCAGCAATGCATCTGACTCTGGGTGAAGGTGAAGATGCAATAATCCAGAGTACTGGGGGGAAGGCACCCCGCCCGGATTTGGTAACAATAGATCTTTTAAGCATAACCCTGAATTCTGGGTTCTGTTATTTCTAAAAAAAATTAAGAGTTTGGCCCATTCCCCTCTACCTAGTACATGGTCAAACTCAATTATAGTGACTATTTTTACAGAGGGTGATTGCTGGTAGTCTAGCTGTAATAGTCCTATTTCCCTAACAGATACCACCTTAAAAAATGTTGGCAGGGTTCTATATGATCAGATAAAGGAATGGGCATAAGTGAAATCCATCCTTTGATCCTGTCAGTATGGTTTTAGATCTAATATAGGCATAGTCAAGGTGTGTCTTAACCTCAACCTGCTAATTGGCAAATATATCTAGCATTCATGGATTTGACCACAGCATTCAAAAGTGTTATTTGCTCGAAGCTGTGGTCAATTCCTTTAGCCTTTGGGATGGACAATGCACTGGTGCACGTTTTAGCATATTTGCACAGGGACATGAAGGCCAGAATAAGAATCAATACCCTGGGGAAGGTGTCTCAATACATTGGTATTTTTCGAGGCATGAGACAAGGATGTGTCTTAGTTCCGCTTTTCTTTATTTTGTATATTTTTTATTAACTGCTTCCCCTGATGCCCCCAAAGTTAAGGGTTCTTTGTTACCATCACTGCTATACGCAGTTGATTCTGGACTGTTAGCTCGTAATCATAGGGCTTTGCAGCTGTTACTCTAAGGTTTTGTAAATGTAATGACTTCACTAGATTTACGCACTACTTTTAACAAATCACATATTATGATTTGTGGCCGAAAAAAGAATACCATGGCTTCCCTTACTCTGGGCAAGTTTAGCTTAAAATGCACTAGCACTTTTTCTTATTTGGGACTAGTTTTTGCTGATGACGGATCTTGGACAGCACATGTTGCGCAATGTAGGAATCATTTTCCGGGGCCATTAGCTCGTTGTTTAGTTTGCCACAACCCAGATGGGGTGGAGCCCGTTTGCCACTTCTGCAGATTTTTTAAATGCAATGTCTCCTGATGGCTACATATGGGGCCGAGGTTTGGGGTATCACCAAGTGCAATTCAATGAAGGCAGAAGAAAACAGATTTTGTAGAAGAATTTTAGGGGCTCCTATGTCCACTCCTAATTGTATTTGTCATAGTGAACTGAATGTACCTTTTGTCGAAGACTATATTAGTGTTCGCCCTTTGTTATTATGGCTAGCAGCATGGAGAAATACAGAGGCCAGTCTCACAAGAGTCATTATCCCAGTGTGACTCCCTTCCAACAAAGGCAGACGTATCCCTTGGTTGGCAATGGTAGAATCGCGTTTGCATAACACTAGATATCAGTTTTTGTTTGGGAATCCTGGTGGTCATCAAGCCATCAGCAAAAAACTGTTGCAGCTAGTTTTGATTAAATCTTTACAGGCCGAAAGACGAGCAATCGAGATTGTAAAGTCGAGTGTGGCGGCCTATTTGAATATTGGAGGGAATAGATTGATCGCAAGGTATTTAACAAAACCTATGGGTTGCTGGGAGCATAGCCTATTGTTAAGTCACAGGGTTGGCACTGTTAAATATCTGTTATGTTTCCCTCCAGCCTATCAGACAAGTTTGGATGCTTTACCATGCCCGTGTAACGGGAGTGCTGGACAATCCATGCTGTATTTTTATTCTTTTGCGGTTTTTACTCATTATACAGAAAGCGCATTTTGCTGCTTCTAATTAAGAGATACAAAATCACTGATTTTAGAGCAGCATACAGTAGGCTGCTACAACGTAATCATTATGAGTGTACTTTCCATATAGGCGCATTTTTTAAAATTGCTGTTCGAGCTCGCCTCACACTGAACGCTATGTAGAATCGTTTTTACATTTTAACAGCTCCGCCTCTTGTATGTCGACATGCCATGGTTGCTATACTTTGATTCTTATATTGATTTTCATGAATGGTTTCTTTTAAATGTTTTATTAGACACAAAATGTGTTTTTTATTGTGTTTTTAAAAGACTTTTATGGATAGGCATGTACCCGAATAAAGAGGAATTGATTGATTGATTAATTCACAACATAGAGAAGTACTTCAGAATCACCTATTCAAGATGTGCTCTTCAGAACTCTCCATGCAAGCCTGTGAGCTGTTCTTTCAGGGTATTTTCAAAATAAGAACATAATGTTACTAGGAAGGGCTCTCTAGTTTCCATTTAAGGATAGCAAGGTGTATCATACCTTCAGCACTGGAAATGACTGTACAAACATCGCAAGCCATACAAATACAAGCTTGGCGGCTCTTGGACTAATGTTAATCAAGAGGGGGGAGGGGGGATCACTTGCCCTGTGTAACCTGGGTACAGTTCTTACTAGAATGACCCTTGGTAAAAGACCCTCATACACGTGTAATCATGATGGTATTTGGGCGGTATATCTTGATTCTCCGCCTTCGTATACACGTCTGTGCAAAATCACAGGGTCAGTTGGTATGCACCCTCCGCCTGGAGGAGAACACCCTAGGTTAAAACAGTAGTGATCAGTGATTGTTGGTGAAGTGAGAGTGAGTTTTTTAAAAAAACAATCCAATCATGCCGGGAAGGAAATAATTTTATTGGCCGGGATTGAATTGGTAACGGAGGATATAGCTGAATACGTTGAAGAAATTGTTAGGTTTCACATATATTCAATCCTCCAGTGTTCAAAAAATGGTCGACATGTTTCAGCCTTTTTGCCCAAAGGGTCGGTGCGGCTTTCTTCAGGACCAGGTGAGTTCAGTGAAGAGAGTGACTGAGGTCTACTCTCTAATGACGGTCAAATTTGGACCTATAAGTGAAAAAAAGATAATATTGCTAGGGTGTGGGTCATAAGGATTAGTGCAAGAGTTAAGGTGAAAATAGGTTTTATTCAGGGGTTAAAACTACGCTATATGACTCCTTAGTTCTGGGGGACATAAACCACATACTCAGTACTGGCAGACAAGTCATGGCTGGGAACCTCCAATGAATGTAGTTGCAGGAGGTGAAGGTAACTCTAGAGTTCATATAACTCACTAGGTTTCCTTAAAATGCATATTGTTAAGTAAGATACGCAAAGGTCAAGAGTAGTCTATGTGAGGTGATGAACCTATATGATCACCAACATTATTTATCAAAAAGCGTCGTTACATAAAACCACAGTATCAGAGAGCTGTTGTAATTCTTCCCCAAATACCTAGAATACACTCGAAACACATACCTTCCAATAGTTAATTTTTAACTTTTCTCAGGTACCCAGAGGCTTGAAGGAGGGGCTCCTACAGAGACAGAAGTAAGTTTTAGTTGAGGGAGCGGGTCGGTACTTATCTCCTTAAGGTGTCCCGGTTGTTCGCGCCATACCTCATTGCTCCACTCGCGAACCTGCAGCTTGTGCTGTCTCTGCCTCTCGCGGTCCCGGATATGGCAGTAGCCAGCATTGCCGGGTTAAATGGTCGTTCTCCGTGTGGAAATGGAGAAAAGACTCTCGGGCATAAACATTGGTAAAAAAGAAATATCGGCAAAAGATAAATGCGATATTAATCACCATATTAATCACAACGTATATATATTACAAAGTATATGTATTACCTAATTCCAAAGGCAGTGATGAATATATACAGGACAACTAGGTTAATATAGTGAAGGTAAATGTTACCAAAGGGAAAAATACTCCTGTGTTTATGTCCGTTAGCTAGTAGGTGAGGGTTGCTATTCAGGTATTGGGGGTGGTTTTATGATTGGTCATATATGGGGGTGATATGATGAGATGATTATATACTCGTTTGTTCTTAATCACAGTTACTTGCCATATTCTCAGGGAGACAGTTCATCTATAGAGGCTCAGCCAAGGGACATTATCATTCAATCCCCGTTGGTCTGTCTTAAGACGGTGAACCCATCTCTGTTCCTTTTCGAACAGGATGCGTTCCGCGTTGTGATCTTTGTTGCTCAATGTCTCCAAAATGACCCATCTCAGATCTTCCACAGTATGTCCCTTCTCCAAATAATGGTTGGCCATTTTTGTGGTGGCCTTCTTGCACTTCACATTACTTCTGTGTTCACAGATTCTTTGTCGTATCTTTCTGCATGTCATTCCAATATATTGCATATTGCAGGGGCACGTGATCATATAGATCACGTGGCTGGAATTGCAATTAGTGTGAGTTTTTATGTACCATTTCAGATCTGGTGATAGTTGAATCATTTTCGTGGTGGTCGTAAGGTGGCATACCGAACAACTTCCACAGGGGAAGTGACCTTGGACAGGTGGAAGATCCCAAAGTTGTTCAAGACCAAGACCTCATGACCTGTGTCACGACATACAGTCCGGTTTCTAACCATGTCAAGAAAATAGTCAACAAACACTGGCGAATCCTTACCTCTGCGAATCTGTCATGGCCAAAACCAAGATTCTCCAACAAACGGACCCAGAACCTTAAGGATATTCTAGTACACACTAGACCTCAATTGGAGCAAGGAATAAGACAAACACAACTTTGGGATCTTCCACCTGTCCACGGTCACTTCCCCTGTGGAAGTTGTTCGGTATGCCACCTTACGACCACCACGAAAATGATTCAACTATCACCAGATCTGAAATGGTACATAAAAACTCACATTAATTGCAATTCCAGCCACGTGATCTATATGATCACGTGCCCCTGCAATATGCAATATATTGGAATGACATGCAGAAAGATACGACAAAGAATCTGTGAACACATAAGTAATGTGAAGTGCAAGAAGGCCACCACAAAAATGGCCAACCATTATTTGGAGAAGGGACATACTGTGGAAGATCTGAGATGAGTCATTTTGGAGACATTGAGCAACAAAGATCACAACGCGGAACGCATCCTGTTCGAAAAGGAACAGAGATGGGTTCACCGTCTTAAGACAGACCAACGGGGATTGAATGATAATGTCCCTTGGCTGAGCCTCTATAGATGAACTGTCTCCCTGAGAATATGGCAAGTAACTGTGATTAAGAACAAACGAGTATATAATCATCTCATCATATCACCCCCATATATGACCAATCATAAAACCACCCCCAATACCTGAATAGCAACCCTCACCTACTAGCTAACGGACATAAACACGGGAGTATTTTTCCCTTTGGTAACATTTACCTTCACTATATTAACCTAATTGTCCTGTATATATTCATCACTGCCTTTGGAATTAGGTAATACATATACTTTGTAATATATATACGTTGTGATTAATATGGTGATTAATATCGCATTTATCTTTTGCCGATATTTCTTTTTTACCAATGTTTATGCCCGAGAGTCTTTTCTCCATTTCCACACGGAGAACGACCATTTAACCCGGCAATGCTGGCTACTGCCATATCCGGGACCGCGAGAGGCAGAGACAGCACAAGCTGCAGGTTCGCGAGTGGAGCAATGAGGTATGGCGCGAACAACCGGGACACCTTAAGGAGATAAGTACCGACCCGCTCCCTCAACTAAAACTTACTTCTGTCTCTGTAGGAGCCCCTCCTTCAAGCCTCTGGGTACCTGAGAAAAGTTAAAAATTAACTATTGGAAGGTATGTGTTTCGAGTGTATTCTAGGTATTTGGGGAAGAATTACAACAGCTCTCTGATACTGTGGTTTTATGTAACGACGCTTTTTGATAAATAATGTTGGTGATCATATAGGTTCATCACCTCACATAGACTACTCTTGACCTTTGCGTATCTTACTTAACAATATGCATTTTAAGGAAACCTAGTGAGTTATATGAACTCTAGAGTTACCTTCACCTCCTGCAACTACATTCATTGGAGGTTCCCAGCCATGACTTGTCTGCCAGTACTGAGTATGTGGTTTATGTCCCCCAGAACTAAGGAGTCATATAGCGTAGTTTTAACCCCTGAATAAAACCTATTTTCACCTTAACTCTTGCACTAATCCTTATGACCCACACCCTAGCAATATTATCTTTTTTTCACTTATAGGTCCAAATTTGACCGTCATTAGAGAGTAGACCTCAGTCACTCTCTTCACTGAACTCACCTGGTCCTGAAGAAAGCCGCACCGACCCTTTGGGCAAAAAGGCTGAAACATGTCGACCATTTTTTGAACACTGGAGGATTGAATATATGTGAAACCTAACAATTTCTTCAACGTATTCAGCTATATCCTCCGTTACCAATTCAATCCCGGCCAATAAAATTATTTCCTTCCCGGCATGATTGGATTGTTTTCTAAAAAAACTCACTCTCACTTCACCAACAATCACTGATCACTACTGTTTTAACCTAGGGTGTTCTCCTCCAGGCGGAGGGTGCATACCAACTGACCCCGTGATTTTGCACAGACGTGTATACGAAGGCGGAGAATCAAGATATACCGCCCAAATACCATCATGATTACACGTGTATGAGGGTCTTTTACCAAGGGTCATTCTAGTAAGAACTGTACCCAGGTTACACAGGACAAGTGATCCCCCCTCCCCCCTCTTGATTAACAGTATTTAAAGCCAAGGAACTTGGTGGGATCACTGATTTTCCTTCTCCCCATTCCTGATTATTACAGGCTCTTGGACTAAAGCATCCACTGGAAGGCTATGTTCTGGAGCTCTTGGTCATAGGTTTGAATCCTCGCAGATTCATTTAGCCTTTCATCCTGTTTGCAACAAAATGAATACCGTTGGGTGACAAGGAGCATATGTAACGTGTCAATAGCTACATGTGAATGTGTGCTCTGCAAATACATCTGTTAAAATCCAAATAGTTACTGGTTTCATCCTGTAAAAATGTTTTACTACTAGATAACCTCGTGGACAGATTAAAGTGCTCCCAACAAGCACATGATATAAATTACTTTTTATATGCAATAATGTCTACGTCTTCCACAAGCTGGGAAGAATGTCCCACAGTCTGAGTAAAAGTGATTCATTCTCTTTACATACAATTGACTCCTCTCTTAAAATTATTTATTTATTTATTTTATTTGAAAAGTTTTATATAGCGCGAACAAGATCTTTACAGATATCAGAGCGCTTTACAAGACAAGGGGGTGATAGAATAATAGTATGTAATAGTTGAGGTAGTTAGGTAAAGGTGCATAGTTACATAGGTATGTCACAATACAAGAGGTAGGTCAAAATAGAGGTAGTGTAGGTACAAGGTGCATAGTTAACAGGTGTGCTAGTAATATAAAAATACAAAAATAAGGCGCATATACTTGTTTAAGCGTTCTCAAAATGCTTTTGGAGATAACATAAAGGTAGGATAGTTGAGGTAGGTGAGTACAGGGTGCATAGTCATACAGGTGGATCAGTAATACTAGAGTAGGAATAGTTGAGGTGGTGTAGGAACAGTATGCAGAGTCAGACAGGTGCGTCAATAATATAGAGAAATACAAAGAGAGAACGTATACAATCAACTATGTCGATAATACAAGTAATACACATAGTCCAAGGGGTCGGGCAGGTAGTAAGAGCGGATTCTTTCATTTTTTAAAATCAGTGGTGTCATTGGTGCCCTGGAAACTGACACCTTAAGACCATCAGTACAAAGGAGGTCTTAAAATTTGAATAAAAGCTCCCATGTGACGCCCAAATTGTAAGTACTTATTCATCATATACCACTCCTAACTGTTGGGTTACTTATTATGATGGTACTTGAAATATTTTACTGTTAACAATTTATGACTAAGCGAACATACGAAATATAACCACCTGTTAGAGTTCATGTATTGATTTATAACAGTTATTTTATTTGGAATTGAGCAAAATAATATTTTGTATTCTCCGCAATATTCAATTAGTACGATAAAGCTAAAACTATTTAGTGTCACAGTGTGATTCAATAGCTATGAACTGATGGCCTGAGAAAGAAACTTTAATAAATGCATAAGTTCAATAGAAGACGATATGCAACGTAGTTAGGGTGAACTGGATATGCAGTTTAAAGGCAAATCTAAAAACGTTCAATCGCTGGCGCTTTTTTATAATTAACTGCATCAAGGCCTCCAAGGAATACTGACATTCCACATTTTCTGTTGGAGCATTGCTCAAGGGTTGGAAAAAATGAAAGTGGAACATACTGCCTTACAGGAGAATGAAATCATGTTTTAGAGCACGTTTGTAGTCCTTGATGGAATGGAACCTGCACCCCCCCATACCCCCACCCCTAGCGCCTTGAGACCCTTACGGGTGAGTAGTTGCACTTTAACAAACTCCTGATTGAGAGAGCATGCAGGCCTTTTATCAAGGATCCAAATTAGTAAGACTTAAGAAGTATTAGGGTCCATGAAAAACAAAAAGAACGCCACTTCATAAGATCGTCAAATGATTTCTTATATTAATGACTTAGGGCCATTTATACTAAGAAGTCACGCTATGCAATGCAGGAGGACAGCTTGCTGCACTGCATTGCGTGACGGGGATATAGCAGGAATCTATTACGATAAGTTGCATTCCTTCCCGGCTGACAGCCTAGTGCCAACGCAGCGATATAGGCAGGATTGTTTTTGTGCAGGAAGGACCACCAATGCTCAGAGGCATTTTCCTATTCCTACATGTGCTGCAGAATGCAACACACATAGAAAGAGGAACTAACAAGGATAAATAGACATTGCTCCTTGTATTGCCATCTGTTGGGTTAGTGTACCATGTTGACACATTCCCAGGTTTACTAGACTTAGTAAATCTGGGAATGCACCAAAAAAGCATCCACTCCACTCATGGAACGCCTTCCCAAAGCAGAGTAACGCATCGCAGTGACGTGCGTTAATCTGGGTTTACAAAGCCACACAGAGCCAAACAATGTGCTTAGTAAATGTCACTGAAGTCCTTGCGTCACTTGGATGACTCAATGGCAATGCAAGGGCTTCTTAAACCTGGGCCCAAATGTGATGGGTAGGCTTTATTCTCAATGCAAATGAGCTACTTCCAGATTGGCACTATGCTCTGCCGAGGATTGCGACAATGTGTCACTTTCTGTAAACCTACTAATTTATGTGGTTGTTCAGCTGAGGTCAGTCATACTTGAAAAGTACAGTGATTATGGGTCGAGGTATGGCTTGAATTTTATATGTTCCTGGCTGCGTTCAAGAAATTTGTGGGTAGAAATATCTATTTTCTTACCTTGCTCATATTTTTTGTTATTCAGAATTGTGAGAGGTTGCCCAGTTCCTTGGGTCCTGGAATATGGTATCACTTGGACAGCTCTGTGGAGACTTTTTTCTAGTATCTCCCTTCTAACTCTAATTTAAGGCACTCTGCTGTCAATTTTAATAATTAACGTTGATGCTTCGTGCAATCGGGAGCAGTGAAGCAGGCTACGTGGCATTGTTTTATAATTGTATTTGAATCAATTCTTTCCATTGGCTGGCTATGCTCGTTAACAACAATCAATCAATCAATCTACTTGTAAAGCGCGCTACCTACCCGTGAGGGTCTCAAGGTGCTGGGGGGAGGGGGTGCCGCTACTGCTCGAAGAGCCAGGTCTTGAGGAGTCTTCTAAAGGCGAGTAGGTCTTGGGTTTGCCGTAGGTGGGTAGGGAGTGTGTTCCAGGTCTTGGCGGTGAGGTAGGAGAAGGATCTGCCGCCGGAGGTTGATCGTTGGATGCGGGGCACAGCGGCGAGGGCGAGGCTGGCGGAGCGGAGCTGGCGGGTGGGCGTGTAGAAGCTGAGTCTGCTGTTCAGGTAGGCTGGTCCGGCGTTGTGAAGTACTTTGTGTGCGTGGGTGAGGAGCTTGAAGGTGATCCTTTTGTCGACTGGGAGCCAGTGTAGGTCTCTCAGGTGGGGGGTGATGTGGCTGCGGCGGGGGACATTGACGATCAGTTGGGCAGAGGCGTTTTGGATGCGTTGTAGTCGTCGTAGGTGTTTGGCTGGGATTCCTGCATACAGTACGTTGCCGTAGTCCAGTCTGCTGCTGACGAGGGCTTGTGTCACCGTTCTTCTTGTTTCAGTTGGGATCCACTTGTAGATCCTGCGTAGCATGCGGAGGGTATTGTAGCATGAGGAGGAGACGGCGTTGACCTGTTTAGACATGGAGAGGGAGGAGTTGAGGATGAATCCTAGGTTGTGTGCGTGGTCGGTGGGTGTCGGTGCTGTTCCCAGTGTGGTAGGCCACCAGGAGTCGTCCCAGGCTGAGGGGGTGGGTCCAAGGATGAGTACCTCTGTCTTGTCCGAGTTCAACTTCTGACGGATGTTCTTCATCCAGTCAGCGACAGCCTTCATTCCCTCGTGGAGGTTGGTTTTTGCGGTGTGTGGGTCCTTGGTGAGGGAGAGGATGAGCTGGGTGTCGTCGGCATAGGAGATGATGTTGAGGTCGTGTTGGCAGGCCACTTGTGCGAGGGGGGCCATGTAGATGTGGAACAGTGTCGGGCTGAGGGATGAGCCCTGGGGGATGCCGCAGATGATGTCGGTGGCCTCGGAACGGAAGGGCGGGAGACGGATGCTCTGGGTTCTGCCATGAAGGAAGGACGTGGTCCAGTCGAGGGTCTTCTCTTTGATTCCGGCTTCTAGGAGGCGTGTTTTAGCGTGCGATGGCAGACCGTGTCGAAGGCGGCTGACAGGTCCAGAAGGATGGGGGCTGATGTTTCGCCGTTGTCTAGTTGGGGTCTGATGTCGTCTGTGGCGGCGATGAGGGCAGTCTCGATGCTGTGGTTGCGTCTGAATCCGGACTGGGATGGGTCCAGGATGTTGTTGTCTTCGAGGTGGTGGGTCAGTTTCATGTTGACGATTTTCTCGACGACCTTCGCCGGAAACGGGAGCAGGGAGATGGGCCGGAAGCTCTTGAGGTCCTTGGGGTTTGCCTTGGGCTTCCTGAGGAGGGCGTTGATTTCGGCATGCTTCCAGCTGTCCGGGAATGTCGCTGTTTTGAAGGAGATGTTGATGACATTCCGTAGTTGGGGTGCGATGGCAGCGTCTGCTTTGTTGAATACGTGGTGTGGGCATGGGTCTGACGGAGATCCTGAGTGGATGGAGTTCATGATCTTGCACGTCTCGTCGTCGTTGAAGTTGGCCCAGGAGTTCAGGCAATTGACGCTGGTGGTGTTCACAGGGGAGGTGGGGTCTGGCGTAGTCGGGGCAATCTTGATGTTGAAGCTGTCGTGGATGTCGGCGATCTTGCAGTGGAAGAGGAGGGCTAGTGAGTCGCACATTTCTTGTGAGGGTGGTATCTCGTTGGGGTTGGAGAGTTCCTTTATGATGCTGGAGAGCTCTTTGCTGTCGTGTGCGTTGTTATCCAGGCGGTCTTTAAAGGAGGATCTCTTGGCTAATCTGATGAGGTGGTGATGTCTGCGAATGGCGTTTTGTGGGCTGCGTGGCTGTCCGGAGTGCGTTCATGGAGCCATACCTTCTCCAGTTTCCGGCAGGCACATTTGGAGATCTGCAGCTCATTGATGAACCAGGTGGCTCTTTTGCTGATGTGGTTGTTGGAGGGTTTTTTGAGCAGGGTGAAGTTGTTGGCGCAGTCGTTGATCCACTGTCTGAGGTTGCGGGCTGCGGCGTCTGGGTTGGTGGGGTTGGTTGGTGCGTTCTGGGCAAGGGTGGTGATCAGCTGGTCTTCGGTGATTTTGCTCCAGCAGCAGCGAACCAGCTGTTGGGTGCAGTGGTGCGTGGCTGGTTTGTTGAAGGTGAAATGGATGCAGTGATGGTCGGTCCAGTGGAGTTCGGTGGTGTGGTTGAAGGCTATGTGGGTGCCTGTGGAGAAGACTGGGTACAGTGTGTGGCCGGCGGCGTGGGTGGGTGCGGTGACGAGTTGTCTGAGGCCGAGGTTGGCGAGGTTGCCAATCAGGGTGGCGGAGTTGCCGTCGTTGTTGTTCTCGAGGTGGAAATTCAGGTCCCCGAGGAGGATGTAGTCCGTGGAGGCGAGTGTGTGGGTGCTGGCGAGGTCGCAATTGAGTCGCTGAACTGAGCTCGGGGTCCGGGTGGTCTGTAGATGAGTGTTCCTCTGAGGGTGGTGTTGGGGTCGGTGTGGATCCGGAAGTGCAGATGTTCAGCGGTGTTGAGGGTGTCGTCTGCGTGGGTGGCGACCTTGAGGGTAGACTTGTGGACGATGGCTATCCCTCCTCCGGTTCCGTTGGCGCGATCCCTGTGGGTGATTTTGTAGCCGTCCGGGATGGCTATGGCGATGTCGGGTGCCGAGGCGTCGTTCCACCAGGTCTTGGTCAGGAAGGTCACGTCTGGGGCGGAGGTGTTGAGCAGATCCCAGAGCTCGACTGCGTGTTTGCGTGCAGAGCGGGTGTTGAGGAGTATGCAGCGGAGGTGGTTGGGTCTCGTCTTTGGGGGTTTGTTGGCTCTGTCGCAGGTGAAGATGCAGGTGTGGCAGGAGAAAGGTCCGTGAGTATGTTTCAGGGCGGCTTGGAAGCAGGTGTGGTTTCGGCCGGAGTTGAGTGCGTGGAGGGTGCTGGTGTGGTATCGGAGTCTGGTGTTGTGACGGTCGCGGGGTCCAGGGGTTCTGATGCTGGGCACAGTCCAGGCGCGGACAGGTGCAGACATGCTTGTCTTTGGCACCAGTGGCGCACCCGCTGTGTGCGTCCGCTATGCGGAAGGGAAGGGGCAGCTGGGAGGGGGGGAGGGTGGTAAATGGGAGCGAGGGTGTCGGGCCGCAGGGGACGCAGCAGCGGGTGATTGGAGGGCAGGGGCGGCGAGGTGAACAAGGCACAAGGGTACTACAGTACAACGATACTCGCAACAGGCAGTGCAAAAACAAGAACAGCATACAGGCAGGTGACAGGCAACAGAACCGGCGGCAGGGACCGGTGAGCAGAGAGGAGACCTATCCACTAGCAGCAATCAGCTGGGAGATGACACGGGAGCAGTTGGGTGGAGCTGCGTGGGGAGCGCCTGCCCTGGCAACAGGGTCAGGAGGTCGCTCCAATGTGGCAACTCCATTAAACAACATATCATTATTAGGACTATCTTTTAATGTTTAATAATTATTACAATTATCAAGACGAACAGCATATTGCTATGAAATTTGATCTGCATTTGTATTTTAGCTGGTGTTTGGTATGTGTATTATTATTCTTTGCTTTTTGTTTTTTGCAAACCAAATCTGTGTACATCTAACTCTTTTTGGTAGGTAATCAGGAAGGTCAAAAGTTTTTGCGGGACACTCGTTGTTTATACCAGGTGGCATGAAGACCTGTTTATAAGTATAAATCAGGAAAGTCAAATATCCTCCTGGGATAGAGAAAGCACAACATCCACAACGTATGGTTCACTGTCATTGTACAGCCGTGTTATCTGCTGCTTCACAAATTAAATAGAATTAAAAAGAAGTACATGGAAAATGGTATATCGATTTTCAGGTAGACCATTTGGTTCTGTAAATATGACCCATCTACCCTCCTTTTGACTGCTCTGCGCTCAATTGTCTTCATGTTCCATCCAATTATCAAACTTTTCGCCTTCATATTTATCAGCCCCCACTCCCCTCTTCGCTTAGCTCGGCTTACTTTTTCTACCTCACTTCTTTGTTTCGTTCCATTCTTCCAATGGTTCTTCATCTATTTCTCTGTTCCTCTCTCCCTCCTGCTAATCTGTTCTTTGTTCATTCATTTTTCTTTGCTTCTTTCTTTACTCTTTTATCACCTCCTCATTCAGACTCCGCCCCCCCCCCCCCCAGGGGCGGCCTTAGGCATGTGCAAGCTGTGCACCTACACAGGGCCACCAAACCCCAGGGGCCACCACGTCAATATATATCCTTAATATAATAATCCTCTGAGGATGGATACATATTTGCGTGGCGGCCCCTGGCAGGGATTTGGCGGCCTCCGCCTCTGTTCCACTTCCAAGCACCGTGAGCATCCCCTCTTCTCTGGCCTCCGCGATCCGCCCCGCCCCTGACCCCCTCTTCCGGGACCCACTACCTACGCTCCCTGCCCAGGGCCGCTACGAGCCTAGAGCCGCCCCTGCCACCCCCCCCCCTCACAATCTAAGTTCTGCCTTTCTCTACCTTTCCCATCGAGTAATTTCTCTACATGCTGCATAACCATAACTGCGGTGACAATAACTATGAAAGCTGCTACAATTAGTTGTTGTCACTAATAATCGTTATGGTCCGGAGAGAGCATTGCATGTTCATCTAGTCTCTGTAAACCTGTTAGGGAATGTATGATTGTTGGAAAGATAGATTCAAATATATATTTATCATTAATGAGACTCCTTAGAGAATCCATTTTTTTACTTTGACAAATACATTTGTTACTTCGTTGATTCTGTAATCCTTGCATCATGTCAATGCATGCTGTGTGTCAAGATAAATTAAAGGCTTGATTTATTTAAAAGCCGAAATGGAAAAGTAATTTTCTTCGGAAGATTCATGAAATTCATGAAATGAGCATAGCAGCAGATGCGGCCATTACCAGTGTTTAATTTGTAAAAATAAAAAGGATAAAAGCAGGGACACAACGTTTTTCTTATGAGCTCACAACCAGCGCCATGGAATTCCAGGGTAACCACATACCAACGTTTACCTCATGCCCCTTTTTTCCACCATCCCACACTTCCTTTCGCTTCATTTCACACCCTCTTGCAAGCTTTTTTCATTCTTTTTTCTCAGTTTGTCACGTTTTTCCATATCTTTTACTTTCTCCCTTTTCAGCTTTTCTTATTTTTGTGCTGCATCAGTCCGATGAGGGAAAATAAGTCTTGGGCCACAAATATGGATGCCAGCCACCAGCACAAATTAAAACCTGGCTATTACAATTCATAAAAAAGTGGTTTCTACTCTCTAAAGTGGCCAGCATAATCATTTATTCACATTACCTCATATCTTTCAGCCGAGCCGTCCCTGTAAAAAAGGAAAAGCCTTGTCGGCTCTCTATAATGTATGAGATATGGATATTTTCCCAATTACAGAATCCGGTTATTGCCTTGTAAAATGTTTAAATGGGATTTGTATTTAGTTGAAAATCCCATAAAGTTTATGGAGATGTAATAAACACAAGTGTTTCCCAATGCTGACCTGTATATCTATGCTTACCTCCTGTGTAGTTAAACTGGCGTGCTAGAGAGAAACACTTTGAAATCATTACATTTTTCAGGGTTGTTAGAATTGACATCTTTGGCATGGTTGTCTCTTCGAATGTTTGCCTTCACTACCCTGTTTTTTCTGAACTTATTTTTGTTGGCATTAGGGCTCGGTGCCCTATACTATTGCTAACCATTGCTAAAGTGCTTGTGCTCTCTCCCGTAAACATGGTAAAATTGGCGACAACGTAATTGGTACATTTAATTTCATATAAGACTTTAGTATATGGTAAAGAGCCCCTCTTTGAGGTGTGCCCGTCGGGGATTGCACCGTCTACCCTACGAGGAGCAATGCCTATGATGAAGCATGACACCTGCAAAGGTGTGTGAGGCAACTATATCCAACATAATGGATACCCAGTGGTAGGCTTACACACTTTAACCTCCACGTTCCCACTTCCTTGTGACCAGCACACTAATACTTATACTCACCCTTACTAGGAACAGCCTTGTCCATCTTTCTTGATACATACTGAAAGTGACAAACTCATAAAGTTGTTTTTCGCTGACGCAAGGCTACCACTCCCATAAACTAACACTGGGTTGTCTTATTACACTTAATACGTGAAAACTTCAATTTGGGAACAGGTAGGAAAAAACATCTTTCATTCATTGGAATTATAATTTAAAATCCTTCTCAATGATAATTTTGAGTTACTATTCTGAACGTTCCACTTTTAGAAAGTTGTCATTTTTCTTTCTAAATCAAACATACCTTTCTGCCAGTGTCCAAAGTCACATAATCGATAATGGCTGTCTTGTGTGATGTGTATTACTTCCAGACAGGAAATAAAAGGAAGCTGGGTGTAGGGAAGGGTGTTCTCTCCTGATCAGGAATTCATGGGGGGGGGTGTACTCTGCTCTTCCTGAGCTTCAAAAAGGGTATATTGAGGGATGTACCCAGCCCCTTCCTGACTTCTGAGGCTTTCTGCTCTGTCACTGACAAATGCAGCTGCACGATGGACCTACCTCCCCCTTTGTTACCCGAGACAATTTACAGCCAACCCAAATATAAGAGGCAGAACTGACCTGAACTGGTCAAGGTGTTGACAAAGATAGGGACTCCCACACAAAGACAGGCACTGGGTATAAAAGCTGCACCCTCAGATTCTCTCATCAGAAGACTCCTGGAACTGTTGAAGATTTTAAAGAAGGACTGCCCTTCTGTCTGAAGACGGAAGACCAGACCTGTTTGCCTTGAAACCAAGATCCTCAGATGTGACTAGAAGGATCTCAGTTGGCTTTGCTCCTATTTGACCTGCAGGGACACAACAATATCCTAGAGGCCTTCTCTGCAACTGCTCAGATGACCAGCACCCATTGGGCCTACCTGAGTCCTGCTACTTGTCTCTGCTGGGGTGAATACTGATCCTCTAGATGTGCCCCACCAGGTCCAGGACCCCAGGCTGGCATCAGAGGGTATTCCTCCTACTTCAAGATGGCAAAATCTGAGGATGAAAATCCAGATGTTTTAGGCTCTGCACGACTGTGTGAAGTTGTGGGTTTAGTTTGTGGAGGAAGAGAGATCATCATTCATCCTTTCGGGGCCAGTGATTTGGTTAAATTTTTTGGATAAGGGCAACGTTACTTTACTTCTGAATGCTCTGCCACTATGAGTCTCTTTGCCAAGGCCTTCATGGTTTCATATCCAGGCAGCTTGAAACATCTCTCTGTGTCCTTTCTTGGTGATTATGTTCCTGGTTTGCCACCTTCATCATCACTCCTGCAAGATTCCGGGGTCTCAAGGTGCCAGCAACTTTCTGTCCTATAGTTCATCTCTCTCCCTACCTCGACTCTTGATTTGGCTGCCGCTATGTGAGCCAGAAGGCTTGCGATGTACTTGTTCTGTTTCCTCGTAGGCTTCTAGTTTCTTCCCATTGTTGTTGGGTACCTCCTTCTGGTGTCACCTGTGCAGTTGCGTCTGGTGTTAAATAGTGCTGGGGCCACATCCCACACATCTACAAGCCACATTAACACATGCTCCTGTAGTTAAAATGTAATATATCTGTGCCTAACTGCCTGGTTTGAAGTCTGATGAGGGTCAGGTAGCCAGGCACTTGAAGGCCAATTCTCTACATTCCCACACACTGAGTGTTCATGTCTTTACGCAGGCCTTACCTTTCTACAGCCCTTGATTCCCACTAAAAAAGGTGGTGCTGTCGTGCAGCATGGCTCCGATGTATTGAAGCCTGTCCAGGCGCTGCTGGCTTAAGCTCTGCATCATACGTCATTTGACATGCTCCTCCCTTTTCAAATTCAACATATTCGCTCATTCCGAAGTCTGCTGTGAAAGTTTACTATAACACTGGCTGCCAGTTAGCACATTTGGGGTCCTATAGGTGATCAGTGGTCAGCAGTGCCTTTCCTGAAAATCAGACGCACCATCAGAGGAAACAAAGCACCCTCAGGTCAGGATGCAACTTTGTTAGAAGCTATTTTTCCAGCTGCTCAGGAGACCTACTGATTGGTTGCACACACACAATACCACCACACCGAGTATGGCTGTCTGAGTTCCAACAGAGTTGAGGATCACAAAAGCAGCACAACTTCTGACACAGTCCAATCCATGATTTAACGTCACTAATACACTTGCTGCTGACATCTGTTGTGATCTGCGGGCTTAAGGTGGAATCCCTGTAAGGACAAAGACGCCTCTCATCCCAGTACATTTTATTTTGGAATCCATAACATGCTATTTATAGCGCTAAGTAATGGCAAAACCTGGTATGAAATACTATAACAACAGCATTCCACTTGCAATGGCCGAAGATGATGAGGAATATTCTTTGTATCTGTGTTTTTATCATATTGCTACAAGTGTTCAGGCTCTTGTTATTGTACTGGAAGGTAGTGGAGCTAGGCAAAGGCAGTCTTTACCTGGCCTTTATAGATCTCAAGACTGCCTTTGACCTGGTTCCCAGGGAGGAACTCTGGAGGGTGTTGCATGGTCTAGGGTTGCCCCCGTACATCTTAAACCTTCTTATTAAATTGCATAATGCCACCTATGCCCAGGTTAGATGGGGTTTGAATGGGGAAAAGACCGAAAAGATCAGGGTCAAGAGGGGAGTGCGGCAGGGCTGTGTTCTGGCTCCCACCCTATTTTCCCTCTACATCAATGGGGTGGTAGAGCACCTGCTCGGCGAACCAGCAGACGCCCCCATCTTGGGAGGCGTAAAAATTCCAACATTGCTGTTCGCCGATGACACCCTCTTCATCTCGAAAACCCCCCAAGGACTCCAGAAACTCCTGAACCGCTTCCAGGACTTTTGCACCATCAGAGGACTAGTCATCAATGTGGACAAAACCAAGTATCTAGTCATGCACCCCCCTCGCAAACTTGGCCGTCCCCCTGTTTTGAACTCCACCCCCCTTGAAAGAGTGGCAGAATTCGATTACCCGGGAATCCGTTTAAGTGATGTGATGAGCTGGTCCGCCCACATCAACAAAATGACAATCGGCCATAAGAGGGTGGGGGGGGCCCTCCTTAAGGAGTACAACAATTCAACCAAACAATGTGTTGCTCCATTAATAGACATTTACAAAGCCCGTGCTGTATCTGCGTCACTTTACGGAGCCGAACTGTGGGGCCTAGGTAAATTGGAATCTCTGAGCAAGGCCGAGAACAAATTCATTAAAGACCTCCTTGCCATCCCGATGAGTACTCCGACTGTCCCGGTTTAAATGGATGTAGGCTGCAAAGCAATTGGAGACCAGGCACGCCTTCGCCCTCTTTTGCTTTGGGCTCGCCTGTGGAGGACTCTGGAGTTAAAATCCTATGCTGACGGGCTAGCAGAGGTGATGCGCTCTGTTGGTTGGCAGAAGATTAAATGGCTCAGGGACACCAAACAACTTCGAGGGGATCTAGGTTTGGAATCCTGTTGGCGCAGCCACTCCGCTCCCCCAAAAGGAGTCCCTAAAAAAACTTTATTGGGAATGGGTCTCCGCGAAGCGCATCAGCAACCAACAGCACTGCAAAGCCACTGCAGCTTTTTTGTTAATAAAAGATGTTGTTGCCTTACATGGATCTAATTACCATCGCCATGGACCGGTCCTTGTACATTAAATTCCGATTAGGAACCCTACCCCTTGCCGACCTTTGCTCCAGGTGGAACAAGTCCCAGCCAGCATCACGCCATTGTGCCCTATGCTCTGACAAAGCAGAGACTGTGCCACATTTTCTTTTCGAATGTCCGGACTATGGGCGCCCTAGATCACAATGGCTTAAACCAATTTGCAGAGAACTGGGCACTCGCCAGCATACGGTCGCCCTGCGGATCCTATTAACCAATACAGTCCCTCCCAGTGTCTGTGCCGTTTCTAAGTTTTTAAAATGGGCTTGGTTGATTCGACTAAAAAGACTGTCCATATCAATTTAATTCTGTCTTAGCTAATTTATTCTAATCAAATGTGCTTTTATTCTTTTTATTCTCAAATGTACAGTCACATTTTTCGACATGCTGTTTAATCCTTTGTAATGCTTTTATGATATATGCATATCGAAATAAAGCAATCAACCAACCAACCATATTGCTACTACGTTCCATTTTTTATGCATATGGGAGTAGTATTTAGTCTTGTAAATACATAGTGCTTCAGAGGCAAATTCAGAAGTATTTAAATATTTCAGAGAGACAAGTGCCCCTTCAGAACTGCCTTTTAAAACAAACTATACACTTTCATGCAGTTTATTTATGATATGCGTTGTCTAATTCACCACAATGCTTCTAGTTTTAAAAGGCTCTGGAGGCGAACCCTCTTGATGATCCCTCCCAGCCCTCTTCAGGAGTGCTGGCATTGGCCACTTAATGTAATACCTGCTAGTTATTGCCCCACCATTTTCAAACGCCACCAGCTGCACCTGTGCCTCCACTCACTTTATTGACCTTATCTATCTACTAAAGGTTCGCTTTTCTGTCAGTCCTGTTCAGCTTTGTGTTCATGCGACTGGGTGTTTTTGTAATGAAATGTGAGGGTCTGAATATTTGGCTATTGGCTCTTCTGTCTCCCACCACTCCCCCACAGAATACTGGCACAGTTCTCTTTACCTTTGCTTTCTGCTCCTCACTGATTGGATCCTTCTGTTTTCTATTTCTTCTTTTTTTTCTTCTAGTTTGACTGCTGTGTGGGAGAGTTATTGTGGTCTTGTGATTGTGGCATTGGACTTCTAATGAGTTAAAAAAAAATAGTTTTCATCATTCTTCACCACCAAGATATCTGCCCTCCTGACAGAAATTGAGTCCACCCCTAGCATGGAATGCCCAGGAATTAATCCAATACCTATCCCTACTGTCGTACAGCCCCTAACTTCACTACCATTAATCACTAAAGAAACCTTGGAAAGAGTTATGAATCAAGTCAAATCTGGATCGCCGGCAGACCCTTGCCCTCCAAGGATCTTCAAACAAGCATGGCCAGGACTGGAGGAAGACATATTATCGCTTCTAAACAGCTCCCTCACTTCTGGACAGGTTCCTTTGAACCTCAAGGAAGCCCGATTAATACCGCTCCTAAAAAAGGGAGGGGCTGACACCAAGATCCTAAAAAACTACAGGCCCATTTCCCAACTGCCTTTCCTAGCTAAAATACTTGAGCAACATGTACTGCCCAGCCTCTCCCACCATCTTGAGTTCAACTCCTTGTTGGAACCCAGTCAAGCCGGATTCAGGGCCCACAATAGCACGGAATTGGTCATGCTTTCCGTAGTAGACGACCTGCGACTTAAAGCAGACAGGAAAGACCCCTGTGCCTTGGTGCTGCTTGACCTCTCCGCGGCATTTGATACGGTCAATCATGACCTACTATTGTCGCGGGTGTGGGACTTCGGCATCCAGGGCACGGCCCATGCCTGGCTGACTTCATTTCTTACTGAACGAGTTCAGAGAGTACAACTAGATGACCTGGTATCAGAGGCAGCAAGGATCACTTGCGGAGTCCCACAGGGCTCGGCTCTGTCACCCTTGCTGTTCAATGCATACTTGCAACCCCTCATTTCATCTCTGAACCAGATGGACTGCAATATATACAATTACGCTGATGATACCCAGATCATCATTCAAATCAGTAACACTCCAACAGCAGATCATAAATTACAAAACATCTTAAAATTTACCGTCAATTGGATGACGGCAATAAGACGGAGGTACTTGCAATTACGACATCTTCTAGCCCTTGGAGTGACCTCCTGTGG
Organism: Lissotriton vulgaris; assembly: GCF_964263255.1. Classification (NCBI taxonomy): domain Eukaryota; kingdom Metazoa; phylum Chordata; class Amphibia; order Caudata; family Salamandridae; genus Lissotriton; species Lissotriton vulgaris. The sequence continues at coordinate 938,006,155 of NC_141693.1, read as the reverse complement.
CCTCCTGAATTAGGAAGTCCCCCAGTACCGGCAGAATCAGTAAAAAGTCTCGGCATAGTTGTAGATGCTAACCTCACTATATCAGCCCAGGTCTCAGCTGTAGTAGGCACCTGTGTGGGCTTAATGAGACAACTGCGCAAACTGTCGCCCATTCTGACGGTGGACACTCTCAGGAGAGCAGTATCAGCATTAATACTGGCTCGGCTGGACTATGGCAACGCCATGTATGTTGGTACCCCAAAAAAACTAATGAACAGGCTCCAGATCGTAATGAATGATGCAGCCAGACTCATTTTTAACAAACCAAGAAGGACTCATGCTACCGCCCTTCTTCGCAAACTTCATTGGCTGCCAATAAATCAGCGGGCCAAGTTCAAGGGCCTATGCATCACGCATAAAGCCATTGTCATATGGATACTTCATTACATATATTGCGTTAAGTTAGCATGAGTGTATTACATGTTTAAACAGCCGTTTTTCCTTCAGGCTTCAGTTTTGCACACGACACGTACTTGTTGTTGTAGCTTTCAGCCTAGAAGTGGTGAGGTGTTTTATTTGAGAATAATATGTTGTTCCTAAGCTATCAGCTTTGCCTTGTACATTTGGTACAACTGTCTGCACACTGAGAGCTGCACACTCTAAGATTAACCTAACACAAGGTTGCTGGGAAGTCTGATCCTCGCACCACATTAGACATTAGACATAACACAAATAATGTTGATGCCAACATTTTGGGCTCTACGCGGGTTTAAGATAGAGTTACACGGAATGAACGTAGACACTTGGTGCTGCGCATGAAGAGAACTGGTAGATGCTGATGTGAACTGCTCCTACTGACATTGAGAGGTATGGGGTCGCCCTGCTAAAGCCCGAATGAGACCTTCTTAGATATAATATAATATGCTAGATAGGGTGCGCGAAATATAGGTGATATAGATTTCTATTGAAATTGCATTATAACATGCTAGCACCTTTTGCTTACTATGGATTAGTGACTATGCTGCTGACTCTGATTTTTATAATCTGCATTTTGGTATTATACAAGATACTGCGTTTGAGAACTTTGCATTGAATAATAAATATTTCAAACTTGCACTTGTGTTCTCTGACTCTCAGTTTTGGTTTGAAATGATTATAGAACGAAAGAGTGTCCTGGGTGACATTTCCGGAAGTAGACGCTAATTCGGGTGTCTATCACACATACACTGCCTCAGCAGTACCGGCAGCTTATGCTCCGTACAGGGCACTGGAAGTACCTATTGACGCTTGGCTGCACGGTGTTTGGTTTGGTGGCGCCCTACCCCATTCTTTGAACGCTACGAGGTTAGGTCCTTTGTCCATTCCGGGCACAAATTGGCCCGCCTTGGGTGGATTTACTCCTCATCCTAATCGCGCCACGTGTAACGTAGCCGACCTGAGACGTCTACATGAGGTCTCGGTTGGAGTGATTAGAGCGCTTGTTCATTACATTAGTCGTAATATTCAAGGCGCAGCCCCCGCAGGTGCGCAGCTTCGAGCAGAACAGGCTGGTTTGGAAATCAGTCCTGTCTTGGTGAATTCCGTTATGGGCAGAAAGCCGGCTGGCAAAAATTATTGTGGCGGCTTATAAAACGGTTGGCCGCAATTCAAGGGGTGCGAAAGTTTTTCTTGAAAAAGAAAAGAAGCAACCCCAGGGGCAGTCTTCGGAAACAGGTGGACAGCCCAAGTCCAAAAAACAAACTTGGCCGAAAAAGCAGAATAGGGGTAACCAACAGCGACAACAGACACAGGTCTCTAGTCCGACACCTTCGCAACCTGCGCAGTCTGAGCGAGTTTATGAATTGCGCGATCGCGCTACGATTAAATCGCCTGACAGATATCAGGCAACTGACCAACGCTCTCCTCGTTCCTTTCAGGACTCATCGGCTCCGTCAACCGGTGGTGGAGGGGGCGGCAGGGGCAGGGGTGGTCAGCAAGGACGTGGCCAGCCCCGCACGCGAAGTGAAGGGGACAAGCGGGACGACTCTACGCCAAAGAGACCGCAGTTTGCCAAGAAGAAAGTCGCTGCCTTAACGGCGCATCGATATGCCCCAGATAGTGAGAACGCGGCTTCGGAATCTGACGTGGGCTCTGACCTTGCTGGACAGCGCGGCGGAGATTACCATAGTGAGAGAGGCCCTCCGTCCACTGTTGAAGGTGACAGCGACTGACACTTATGTTGTGATCGAAACGGCTGATACACATGTTGCTCCCCCTGAAAGACTTTTTGAAATTGTCCTGTTAATTGAAGGTGACATGCAGCGAACTGTAAAAGGGGTATTTTGGGAAAATCTTTCAGATACGTATGACATTTTGCTTTCGGAGGCTGACTGGCCCCCACCTTTTGTTCTCGCAGCTCCGCGAGGGGAGGAGGTAATCCTCCCCAGTTTCGCGCACACTGTACCGAGAGTGGAAGCGCTGCATTTTGCAGAAGAGTGGGCTCTGGCGCTTGCGCCGGCTGTGTACCGAAATCAGTGTGGCTGGGATAAATTGTCCCCTAGCCATGAGATTCCATTACGGTCGCAGCCTCAGCCACAACCCCAGTACCCCATACGGCGTGAAGCTAAAGCTTCGGTCGCGGCTATCCTTGAACAATTGGAATATCAAGGTGTAATTGAAACGTGTGTGTCACCAATGAATAATCCCCTTTTTACTGTTAACAAGCCGGACGGCTCATATCGTCTAGTTTTGGATTACCGGCATTTGAACTCGCATTGCCGTAACTGTGCAGTACAGAATACGCACGGCTCTGCCCTAGTGAATAGTCTTGAGCGTAAACGGTTCAAAACCACGCTTGACATTTCCAATGGTTTTTATGCACATAGATTAGATGGTCTAAGTTCCCAATGGACCAGTTTTACATGCGGCGGCGTACAAAAAAAGTTTAAACGACTCCCAATGGGATATAAAAATAGTCCTGGAGTGTTTTCCGCTCGCATTGTCTCTCTTTTGGAGAGTTTCGACCCAGTTGCATGTTCGTATGTGGATGACATTTATCTCACAGACGACGAGCTTTGGGTGCATCTGTGTCGAGTAAACAGCATAATTTGTAACTTTGCAGACATGGGTTACAAGTTTAACTTTGCAAAATCACACATTGCGGAGTACACAGTGTTGTTTCTAGGTTATGAACTTAACCATGAAGGAAAGGGATTGGCTCCTCACTTCCTGGAGAAGTGCGCGCAGTTGCGCTCTCCGACAACACTGAAAAAATTACAGTCTTTACTGGGTTTTTTAAATTTCGGGAGGACATACATTCCGGAATATGCCCAGCGTATCAAGCCTTTATATGCCTTGGTACAACCATCTTTTTCCAAATCATGCTGGCTGCCTGAGCATTCAGCCATTCTGCAGTCTTTGCAGGCTGATTTGCTCACTTCTGACTACTTACAGACCCGTGATAACCGGACCAACCTGGTGATAAGAATAATCCCTGGGACGGTGGGTTTCACGTACCTGACTTTTAATGAGGGGGATACTGTACCTATTGCTTACAAGTCACACTTGTACACTTCGGCTGAACTGCGTTTTTCCACTGTGGAGAAAGTGTTAACGGCTGTGCAGATGGCAATTCTTAAAGAACGTGCCCTGTCGCAGGGAAAGCGCATGTTGGTTGTAACCCCGTGTCCTGCCTTGGAGGCGGTCACGAAAGCCAGTGTACCTAATTCTAAAGCTTTGCACCCTCGGTGGATTCAGTGGGCTACTTCCTTGACATCTCAGGATGTCACGTTTATTTTTGACGCCGCTTTACGGTCGCAGGAGTATTTACAGTATGAATTTGTTCATCCTGCTCCTTTAGCAATGCGGCCGTTGGAGGATTTCCACTGTATCATTTACACGGATGGTTCGGCGCAGGTTGCGCATGGCTCTAAACATGCCTACGTTTCCGCTTGCGCCATTGTGGTCGGTGCCATGGTGAACGATGTGTTCAAGTCCAGTGTCGTGCACACGCAGACACTTGGAGACTGCACCGCACAATTAGCAGAGCTCCGTGCTCTTATGCTTGCATTGGAGTACGCAGATCCTAGTGTGACAACTTTAATCGTAAGTGATTCTTACTACTGTGTCCAGTCTTACAATGAGAACTTGTTCTTTTGGATTCAGAATGATTTTCGTGATTCCAAAGGTAGCACAATAAAACATAAAATGATCTGGGTCCGAGTGGCGGAACTTAAAGAAAAGCTGCCGCTCGTGTTTGTGATTCATACTCTCGGCCACCAGCGCGTGGGAGTCCACGCTGTTGGCAATTCGCTTGCTGATGAGGCAGCGAAGTCTGCGGTATCAAAATACTTAGTTGCAGCGGTCACGAGGTCCAAGAGCAAAATAGATGACGACATCTTGGCGGCTGTTGCTGCCACGGCGAAGGGAGGTAAATATCCTGCGGGGTTCCCTTCGAAATACACATACCACTTAAGTCCCGATAAGGTTCCTTATGTGAAAATTCCTGAAGTTGGAGAGCGTCTGATTCCCAACTCGGATCGCAGAGCTTCTCTGATTACAGCGGCTCATGAAGGTGTGGCGTCTGCGCATGCGGGCGTCTCAGCCACTGTATCACAGCTACAACAGAGGTTCTGGTGGCGGGGACTGTACAAACAGACGCGCGATTATGTCCTTATGTGTGACATTTGTCAGCAGATTAAGCCTTCTACTGCTGCGCGTCCGCCTCAGACAAGGTTGTACATTTCTAATAAACCGCTTGGTTGTGTTTATTTGGATCACTGCGGTCCTTTCTCTTCTGATACTGCGTATAAATACATCTTAGTAGCAGTTGACTCATGCACACGCTTTGTGTGGTTATGGCCGCATCGCAGCGCTGATTCACGGACTGTCATTAAGGATTTGCGTGTCTTTGTGGGAATCTTTGCTTGTGGTGCTTTCCATTCGGACCAGGGTCCGGCTTTCGCCTCTAAGGCGTATAAGGATGCTATGGTTTCGTTGGGAGTACAGGTGAAGTTTTCAAGCCCCTACAGGCCTGAGGGCAATTCTGTGGTGGAAAGAATGAACCGCGACTTAAAGCAATCTTTGACAGCCCGAGTTATAGGCACTGGTAGAAACTGGCTGACCCACCTCTATGGCGTGCAGCGTGCGCTTAATAATCTCCCTAGAAGGTCTCTGGGTGGGCGGACCCCATACGAAATGCTCTTTGGTATCAAGATGTACGTCCCTGACCTTGATGGTGCAGACTGCCAGGCCCAGGCCGCGGCCTTTGACGTAGATGAACATTGCAATGTTTTACAGAATCTACAAAAGACCAGAGACAGTCTTGCAAAGGAACACTTGCCCTCCACGTCGGATGATGCGTTGCAGATCCCGGTAGTTGGCTGGCTACCCCAAGTTGGAGAACTGGTTCGAGAGAAGATCGATAACAAAAAGGAATTTGGTCCCTCATATCGAGCACCAGTTCGGGTCCTTGGAGTGAAGGGCACAAGAACAGTCATTTTACCACCACTTCCAGGTCGTAAAGAAAACAGATTTATTTCTATTGACAATGTCAAGACACACAGGGTGGCCGATTCTTCATAGCATGACACCGGCTGTATCCTGTCCTTCCATGGTGAGGCACTCTGTGCTGGCTATTACATCCGGTGCAGATCAGGAGGTGTCCCTCGAGATGCCTGCCATCACAAGTCCTTTATTAAATACTATTCCAGTTACTAACATTGATGAGGTGACCTATGCAGATCCTGCTGATTTATCCATGTCCGATTTACATGCACGTTTGGCTAACCAGTCCAGATTCTCTTTTGACTCTGATTCGGAACTTTCAAAGAAGCCATCAAGTATTGCAAAATATGCCACGTTGTTTAAAAAACATTTTTTAATTCCGCCTTGGACATACGTTTGGCTGATACTATTTTCGTTTTATCTTTTTATGTCAATTGGTTTTGTGTTTTATTTTTTCCGCCTGATTGATGGCCATTATGTGAAAGAAAGAACAGGAATTCGGTACCTTAATGGAACATTGGCCCCACACTCCTCCTCGCATTCAGCACACAGACTAAAGAGAGACTTACATTCAGTACAAATTACTGCTTGGCCTGTCCTTGATGGGATTGTGTGGGATGCGGTTAGGTTTCAGATACATGGCCCCACAGAAGTTATTAATGTTCCTAATGTGCTTAGAGTAAACATGGGAGATGTGATTAAGCAAAATATTCGTTCTGATGATTGGGATCTTCAGGCAGTAGAAGCATTGTTCTCTGATTTAAAATATTATGCGGCCTTTGATGATGAGGATTTGTATTTAGATTCTGTCAATTATGGTGATTTATTTTGTTACCAACATTATGGAAATCATTTCTTGCACAAGACAAGCTCCAGGCGGGTTCCTGTGAATTACACTCAGTGGGAACATTGCCCTGCTCCTTTACAGGGGAGCTCAAGTACTTTTTTGGGAAAATACTCTTACTTTACAGATTTTAATCAATCAAATCCTGAGTCGTTTTACTTCAAGGTGAAACAAAAATCAATGCCAAAATTTAGACTGACTGACACAAAATTGTTGTATTCAAAGTCCTTTCTAGAAAGGTTATCTGTGGATGGCTATGAGTTATGGAAGGATGTTATTGACCTTAAATCGGTTTGGGGTACCAAAGATTGGCAGGTACAAGGCACTGAGGCTTTGCATCGTGCATGTCTCATCCCAAATCACATGTTGTTTTTAAATTCGACTATTTCCCAAACAACATGTTTTGGATTGGCCACATCTAAAAAATTAAATACCCCTACTATCCCTGATTTGGAAGAATATTCTGGTTGGAGTAATTTCACTACATTGTCCATAAGTGAGATACAAATACTTTTGCAGAATTCCTCCTTTAATATTTCCAGTTTTGATCCGGATGGGTGGCTTTTATGGCAAAGAAGCTCTGATTCTTGCCAGAGTCGTTTTTTGGGTTTGTCTGAGGGTTTTACACACATCAGGCCAGATCCCAGGTTTGACCAAGATCACACTATTACAACTTATTCAGTAGGCAAATTGTGTCAGAACTGGTTACAACATTCCACTTTAGCTGCAGTTAAACTGCATCTGTCCCAGTTGAATGAAAACATAGAGTTAAATGATTTTATAAAAGGCCCAACTATGGGTAGGTCTAAACGCTTTATTTATGCTATTTATAATGAAATTTGGAAATTTTCAAGAGTTGAAGCAGCTAAACGCCTGAGGGCTATTGATCAAGCCAATTTGGAAAAAGTGCTTGCAGTGGTCGATAATAGTATTAACACGCTTTCATCCAGAATTTACACATTGGATAATATTGTTTCTTCTGTTGTTGATATTGTACATGATGAAGTGTCCACGTTATACCATGGTCAAAATCAATTACGTTCTGTAATGCAGTTTGCCTGGACTCTACAGACAATTAAGGCTGGTCGAGTTCCCTGGACCTCATTGAACGTTTCATCACTTTTTGCACCTTTTAATCTTACTGATAAACAGCGCATGCTTTCAATGCGTGATGCATCGTTTTCTATGTTACATATTGAGAAACTAGAATCCTTACCTTTCTCTGTTGCTGAAACAACCACTGCCACGTGGCTTATTCATGGTTTAATTACATTACCATTTCCTTTATATAAATTTACTAACTGTATGCGATATATTGCTATAGGACGATATGAGCCACTAGGCAATGCATTCCTACATGAGGCATGGTCCTTACCATACACATACAGATGTTTGAAAGATGGAAAAGAAGTGAATCTTAATGGTGAGGAATGCACACAGTCACCTGACCATTCATTAATATGCAGACACATTCAGTTACACGGTTCTTGTAATCAGGACCGCCCAAATTTAGCATGTGTTTTAAAAGGCACGCCAGTTCCAGCAGTAGTGCCCACATTTACATTATTAGCTAATGGTAGTTATTTGCTTTTAAACAACGAATTATGTTGTGGTTTATTAATTGGTGTGGCTTATATAGTTACTGTATCAGAGCGTGTAGTGTGCTGCAAGAACGTGCTTTACCCACCCACGCATGGCTCTTCAGATGTCTCCATCTGGCCACGGATCCCAACCTTGGAAGCGAAATTCAATGGTTTAAGCAGAATAAGGGCTCTTTTGTCTCAAAAACAAGTGACCCTGAGTTCGGCCCGGGAAACTTATGTCCTTCACATAGCTAACACCCGCACAGAGGTGCAGGCGCTTTTAAACACTGATTTGCCATTTCATTTCTGCGAGCTGGTACACCAGATTTTTAATGCTTCTTCAACGACTGGGCTGGCACATTTTTTCAAACTAATAAGCAGTGGACTCGTGACTACGTTTGAAAAAGTTTTTGGTATCATTCCCACGTTTTTCCACACTATTTTTGGGAGTTTGTTTGGTGGAATACCTGTGTTGCTGGCTGTGGCCGCAGGCTTTCTGTTGGTGTTTTACTTCATAAAACATGGATGCCCATCCTGCGCAAGACGCCGTTCAACGCCTCCTGACACTGTGCCGTAATCGGATGCTCAATTACTATGGAACTTTGCCGCTTGCAGCATTAAGCACGGCCTATAGATTGTCATTTCGGTTCACCGACTTCACGTGTGTCCAGCCTGTGTTTCACTGCCTAAACTGCGAGTTCGATTGGGCCATTGATTTGTGTCTATGCTTGAGGACTGCTCCTGACGTCGATTTTGATCAGCTAATGCGTCCCGTTGTGGCTCACGAGCTGATCTGTTCTGGCGAGAGAGTTATGGCCTTGGCAGCGATAAATGGAGTTCTGGGCCAATGGGAGATCTCTGCAGCGGCGAATGCCTTTCTGACACACAGCGTTCTGGTGAACCCACCGAGTTGTCCTCTGACGTTGCAAGAGGATCCGATGCTGGAGGAGCACGTATGTTCTTTCCCATTGCTAAATTGGATGGCTGAACTATTTTCGGATGATGGCAGTGATTTCATACTGGAGGCTGTTGCAACTTTCTTTGCATATACTTTCCAATCGTGAGATGCCTGGAAGGAATGCTTTGTTGTGAAATATGACTTTCCCCTCGCTGAATTGGAGGGATGGACTATGTTCAGCTAATGGAGAGTTCGCTCACGTGATGTTGCTGGAGATAACGTCTAAGTGGCACATGACTTTGGATATCGGATGAGTGCCTTGGTTTTTTCTCTTACAAACATTTGAATGGATGCGAAGTGGTCATACATTTCATAATTTTTGAACCGGGCGGAAGACTTTTGGTTCAAGCCTTTTGATATTTTTTAGATTTAATGCCACTGTAGGCATTCATACATATTCTTTAATACATATTCATTCATACATATTCATTCATACATATTTTTAGCTTATTTTAGCTCAAAGCTATTGAATTTTGCTTTCAAATTGTGTATCTGATTTAGTATTGCCTTTTCCCTTATGATTGGCGGTGCTCGGACCAATGGGGGGGTGTCATATGGATACTTCATTACATATATTGCGTTAAGTTAGCATGAGTGTATTACATGTTTAAACAGCCGTTTTTCCTTCAGGCTTCAGTTTTGCACACGACACGTACTTGTTGTTGTAGCTTTCAGCCTAGAAGTGGTGAGGTGTTTTATTTGAGAATAATATGTTGTTCCTAAGCTATCAGCTTTGCCTTGTACATTTGGTACAACTGTCTGCACACTGAGAGCTGCACACTCTAAGATTAACCTAACACAAGGTTGCTGGGAAGTCTGATCCTCGCACCACATTAGACATTAGACATAACACAAATAATGTTGATGCCAACATTTTGGGCTCTACGCGGGTTTAAGATAGAGTTACACGGAATGAACGTAGACACTTGGTGCTGCGCATGAAGAGAACTGGTAGATGCTGATGTGAACTGCTCCTACTGACATTGAGAGGTATGGGGTCGCCCTGCTAAAGCCCGAATGAGACCTTCTTAGATATAATATAATATGCTAGATAGGGTGCGCGAAATATAGGTGATATAGATTTCTATTGAAATTGCATTATAACATGCTAGCACCTTTTGCTTACTATGGATTAGTGACTATGCTGCTGACTCTGATTTTTATAATCTGCATTTTGGTATTATACAAGATACTGCGTTTGAGAACTTTGCATTGAATAATAAATATTTCAAACTTGCACTTGTGTTCTCTGACTCTCAGTTTTGGTTTGAAATGATTATAGAACGAAAGAGTGTTCATGTGTTCCACGACTCCTGAGGTATTCTAAAGATCATGTTCTGGTTTGTCTAATACATGTATCATTCCATAATGATCCATGAGACACTGTAGCTAGCTAGGTAACTAGATTTCTGACACTAAGATGAGTTTTTGGATCATCCTAACTCACTAAGGTTCTAGATCTCTATGCACAGTTCTGTGGGAGAACGGAAACCCTGCTACACCATATACGGGCAAGCTCCTAAATACATCAAGGAACGTCTTGTCCCGTATGCCCCTAGCAGGAACCTTCGTTCATCAGAAGCCGCATTACTGATCTGCCCACGGTTCAAACTATCCTCCATAGGAGGTCGCACATTCTCCTACACAATCCCTAGTGCTTGGAATAAACTGCCTGAGAACCTGCGCAAAGAAACAAGTTTGCTGCCTTTTAGGAAAAAGCTAAAAACCCTGCTATTTCAGGAGGCTTTGGGTACCATCTAGCATCTTACCTTACAAACAGTGCCCACTTGTATCTACACCCCGCTAAGCGCTTAGAGACCCCTGGGTGATAAGGCGCTCTACAAATCAAAAATACAAATATAAATACAAATACAAATACCAATTGCCTGCTGCCACTGTGGGTCTGACTCTGCTTCAGTGGTATGTTTTTTTCGGTGTTTGCTCACTTCAGAGGAGTCTTTCCCCATGCTGGCTCTTACTGCATTTTTATTTCCGGTCGGATCCGGGCTCCAGTTGCAACCTGAGTCCTGACACTCTGGCCAGCCTGGATCATTGGCAGTTTTTCCTCTTCTTTTCCTCTTGTACTTTGGCTGACTGCAATCTTTTTGGATTTTTCAGGCCTCATCCAAGTCTATAGTTCCTCAGGGCATTCCCATTTTCCCTATAAACATGCCTCTAGGGACAGTTCCTCCTTCAGCTGTGTAAATGTATACTTGTAAAGCGCACTGTGACTCCCTCTCGGAGTGTCCTGGCGCTGTATACCGCTGGGGAACCCTTCCTGGCTTTCCCTGTGAGATGGTCCCTCCTGGGCACCCCCAAGGTGAAACCAGGCATCCCCGGCGCTGAAGGGGCCGTTGTGGAGATTAAGCAAGCTATTGCCCAGAGTTGCAGAGTGGAACCCATGGTTAGAGTAGGCACCGAGGCGAGAATTATTGAGTCCGCGGACATTGACCCAAGACCCTGCCGCGTCGGGAACTGAACCCTGGTCCCGGGCCAAGCTGTGCTCTGGTATTGCCATAAACTTGGCTTGTGGGCTCTCTGTTTCTCCCATTTTGGAGGTTTGCAGTGATTTACAGATTTTTGTGTGCTCATCCATACCTAAAGTGTTATTGTCTGCAGTCCACTCCCGCTTTCCAGTCGCCCAATGTATCTCCAGATGACTAAAGGCTGGTGCTTCTATCAAATCCTGGTCCATGTGTGGATCTGGCTTCCGGTCATTTAAGTGTGTCATCTGTTGCGCAGTTCATCTTTTTTTATTGTTGTATTTCAAGCATGGGTTAGTCTTCTTTCCAACTGTCCTTTCAGTAGTGTATCCTGCTCTTAGGTTGGTCTTTTTCCTCTTCTGGGGTTGAGGTTTCTATGGTTCTTCTATGGCGTCTTCCCTGTTGGCCTGTTATCAGGTTTGTTCTCTGCATGGATACATCCTTGCTTCATTAGGTCTGGTATGAGGAAAATGGACGACTAGGTAGTGCCCTGATTGATTACTTACTGATAATCTTCAGTACTCCAGTTCCAAATCTTCATCATCACAGCCCTGGATTCCCCCGCCCAGGTGCCTTTAACAGGGGCAGAAAGTGGAGGGACCATGTAAAGGGAAAAGATTGTTCTTATCCTCTAGGCACCCCTCACGTAGCTAAGGGTGTAACAAGAAAGGCTTGACTTGGACTCAGAGTAATTGACATTACTGGTAAGTAATTGGAGCTTTAAAGAGCATATGGTGAGGTATAGTAGGCACATACAGGGGCATAGCTACCAATAGTGTAGCAGGTACAGTGGCACTGATGCCCCTCTTGCTGTGACTAGACCACGATCATAAATTAAAGAAGTTATACAAGGCAACCAGTAGCCAGAGAAATAATTTTCTTGCTGGCACGAAGGCCCATATTATACAAGTTTTCATGGGTTTAGGTTTATGTGGGTTAGGACGTACAGGATTAAAATAAGTCTTATTCCGCATCAATAATGGTGCAACAGAAAACAGAATTGCCAAATCATGAATGAGTTAAACTAGTTCATCTGGCCCCAATTTTTCAAAACTCTTGTTCTGCAACTTTGATCATCTAATGCTTTCACAATCTTTGAACGGAAGGGACACCCAACTTAGGGGCTCATTAGGATTGCGGATAATCCGCATCCTCCGGGCCGGCGGAAGCCACCGCCGGCCCGGAGGATGTGGACTATCCGCTGCAGACTGGAAAAAGACCCCCGCCAGATTAGGATGGCTGGGGGATCTATTTTCCGTCTGCCGCTTTTCCGCCGCAGTCGCATTCCGACCGCGGCGGAAAAGCTCTAACATGGCTGACGGTGTCTATCAGACACCGCCAGCCATATTACGATAGCTGCGGTCATATTCCTTTCCACGGCGGCATTTCCGCTGTGGAAAGGCAGACTGTGTTGTCTTCGGGGGCCCATTGCGGGCCCCCAGGGGTGAAAGGGGGTGGGGGGTGCACATGGTGGGTACCTATGGTACCCCCGTGCCTTTGCGTGCACGAAGCGGCAGGCACCACGCGGTGCCTGCAGCTTCGTGCACGCAAAGGTAAACATGTTTTTTTTAACATTGGGGCGTGTGCTGCTTCAAGCAGCACCCGCCGCAATGTTAAAAATACAGGATGTGACCGCCAGGGTGGCGGTCACATCCTAATTAGCATGGAGGAACCGCCTCTGCCCCTGCGGACGGCCCCTCCTCCTCTGGGGTGGCGGACGGACGCAGGTCCTTCCCCCATCCTAATAGGCCCCTAAGTGTCTACGTTGTCCACTTCAAAAAGCAGCCGTTGATTCTACCACAAGGCACCTGTACATGCAAAGCCTAGGTCATGCTGACATCTGTCCCCATAGGCTGGCCAGTCTGAGATGCAGATGGTATGTACCCATGACAACGGATAAGCGCAGGCGTTCGATTTTCGTTGCTAGGAGGTCTCATCACTCTTCTAATTGTACATCGACTGGTCGGGTCCCACGTCCCCTATAAATGCAGGAGCCAGTCCATCACCTTGAGTTTACAAGCCACCGTCCGCTTCTAGTAAAAGTGTAATGGAGTTAAAAGCATGAAGTCACTGCCGCACGCGCTGTCTGTTCTAGCCCCGCCACCTGAGCCTGATTAGTACCAGATGTGACTGACTGAGTCATGAGGGAGGGCTTCGCCCGCAGGTGGTGTCGAGACAGCCCACGGCAGAGAGCGTAGGGCTAGTTCTCACATGATCACCAGAGGAAGGCCCTATCATAAAAGTGCGATATCTAGCAGCGTGACTTGCATTCGTGCGTGTGGTTTGTGACACCGAGATAAAGCTGTTGTTTAGGTGTGGCGTCTGACACTTTTGCTTCTTTAATAAAAAAAAAACACTGCCCTCCAGCAGATGGAAACGTAGGGAAGATACTTTGTATTTTAATATTAAACATCGTTGCAATAAGTTACTTCCTTGCATGTGATAACGCTTGTTTTTCATGGCTTGCAGAATTTTGGCTGTTCACAGATTTTTAGAGGCTGAGATGCACATCTAGGAAAGCTGTTTTTAAAATACCCATCCCATTTACATTTCTAAATGAGAAGGAAAGGCTATAGTTTTACATTTTCAGTATTTATGTTGATAAACAGCAGAACCTAATAATACATCATCATTAAATAACGAGTTGTTGTATCCTACCCATGCCACCCCCTTGCACCCATGCGCATGGTACCTTCCTTTCCCCTGCGCGTGACCCCTTCCAGCTGCTCCCCTTCCCATTGGTTCTCCCACATTCCATTGCTTGCGCCAGCTGACTCCGTTGACACCAACTGTCATAATTGATGTTCCGTTCACCCACGCATGACCACTGTGTGGGGCTGTGTTAATAAACCTTCTTCACTTGATTCCTGCCTGCTGACTACTTCTTAACAGTGGCGACGAGGTTAGCGGAGAAACTACAGCCTCACACTGTGGCACAGCTGACGGATTTTCTTTCTACTGCATCCGGTATTTCTACGAGTCATTGAGGCAAATCTTCTCACCTGAAGAATCCTTGGCCTTCGCTCCATGGTTCACGAAGACTGAACTGCACTGCTGCCCTGGGTGAAGTGGCCGCGCATCTTCTTCCGAGATTTGAGTATCTCGCGACGACCGGTTGCTGCGCCACACGGAGGTAGGACCGCTGCTGTGCTCTGGGGGATTCCTCTCCGTGTGTGCCTTCTTCGCGCGTCGACGCTCTTCCTGGGTTGAGCTGTCCATGACGCATTCTGATTCCTGTCAGCGGCGCCGTTCTTTCCTGGCGCTTTCATTGCGCACATTCCTGTCAGCTGTTTTCGCGCCTGTGACTCATCGCATCTGCGCATGCCTGGTGACGCGTGACGTCACTGAAACGCAGCGCTGGGTGCCATATTGAAGACAAAAACTCTCGTTTTCTTCAGGCAGGTGTTCGAGCCTAGCCAACCTTCGTGTGACTGTGCCTGTTACAACAAAGTCAAAGGAGGGTTGCAAATAACGGGTCCTGCTCATGTCCATGCATTTAAATAAATAAGTTTCACACATTGCAAGCTGCACGTCATTTAGCCTTATCTGTTGACTGAAGGCTCACCTGCCTCAAGGACTGTGTTCAAAGCATTGAAATTCTTGCAGTGTACATCCTTGGCCTTTATTCAATTAGCCGTCATGTGTGCTCTCAGCTCCTTGAACCTCTCACAACCTCAAGCATTTCTACCTCTTAAAGGTGCACCGTGCATGCCTTGGAAAGAGTGGAAAGAGTATTTTGTCAATTACATAGAGACTGTTGAGGACGATGATTTCACGGCGGAAAAGAAGAAAAAGGTGCTTTTGTACTGTTTGGGTCCGGGGGGCCTTAAGACTTACAATAACATTGAGAAGAAAGTGAGAACAGGTGATGACGTTTACCAACATGCCCTTGATGATCTCAACGATCACTTCACGCCCATTGTGTGTGTCGCTGTTGACCGATACAAGTTCTCTAGGAGGAAGCAGGGAAAAGATGAGAGCGTGGAGGATTATGTGGCTGCTCTGAATAACCTAGCCCTGACCTGCAGATTCGGGGCGCTGCAAGAGGAGTTAGTGCGAGATCAAATTATAATGCATGCGAGCAATCCTAACATCCAAGATAAACTCTGGGTCAATGGCGAAGCTTCCTTGAAGGAGGTTGTTGCTCTTGTCAAAAAGGCTGAACTAACTGGCAGATGTGCCAAAGCGGTGATTGATGAACCAGCTGAAATAAAAGCTATCAGATCCTCCAAATACAAACAGAAAGCAAACAAAAAAGAAACGGTTCAAGATCATCACAAGAGGAGTGAGTCTACCAGACCGAGATATAGCAGTGATAGACGCATGAACACAAGAGACAATGATTTTCCTGATCTCAAATGCTATCGCTGTGGGTCTCCAACTCATCTTGCTGACTCAAAAAAATGCCCAGCTCTACATCAAAAGTGCTTGTCTTGCGGCATGACTGGACACATCGCTAAGGTCTGCAACAAGAAAATGTACAGACAACACCGACAGGTACGGCAAATTCAGGAAGAGAGCGATTCCACCGAAGAGGACTCGGAGTACTCTGACTCCGACAGTGTCAGCTATGTGTTCTCAATTGAGTATGACGTGCTAGATGTCACGCCCACAAAGAAAAAAAAACCCATGTATGATGTTAGTTTGGGAGGGGTGACAGTCAACCTGATGGCAGACTCTGGGTCGCCCTTCACGATCATCAACGAAAACATTTGGAAGCAATTCACGGACAAAATAGGGTCAAATCTAGAAAAACCCAGAGTTGTTGCTAGAAGCTACACTGGAGACAACATCGAATTCCTAGGAACACGTGATCTAGAATTTGAATTTAAAAATCGAAGAGCATTATGCCGACTGTATGTTGCAAAAAAAGGCCCCTCTGTTCTTGGCTGGAGTGACCAAGCTGATCTGGGTATCATGCTCGACCCCAATAGTGAAGATCCTGTCTTGTCCATTAATGACTCCTGTAAACTGGCCATTCAAAAAGACTTTCCCGAAGTGTTCTCAGGAAAAGTCGGTCTGCTTAACAGTTTCGAACACAAAATTGAATTAAAGGACTCAGCTGTTCCTTGCATTCACAAGGTAAGACATCTACCAGTATCGGTGAGAAGTGACGTACAGGCAGAACTCGACAAGCTTGTTAAGAATGGCATCATAGAAGCAGTGGAATCTGCGGAGTGGGTTTCCCCCTTGGTTGTTGTCAAACGTCCCAACGGGAAAATCAGACTCTGCATCGACCTCAGGGACCTCAATAAGAACATTATTGTTGACCAATACCCCCTACCACGTATTTGTGAAATGTTCAGTGCTACCAATGATATGAGTGTATTTTCCATAATTGACTTAAAATCCGCATATCACCAAATTCCCCTGCATGCAGACAGTAAAAAATTCACCACCTTTATCTCACCCTTTGGTTGCTTTCGTTTTACCAGGGTACCTTTCGGATTAGCCTCTGCCGCTGCACTCTTCCAAAGGGTCATGACATCCATTCTGGAAGGTGTTGATGGTATTAGGTTTTTCCAGGATGATATCCTGGTCATGGGCAGCAACCAATCGGAACACGACACACGCCTTAGGCAAGTGTTTAGCAAACTTAAAATGCATGGTTTGACAGTGGAATTGGACAAATGTAAAATTTCACAGGATAAAGTGGTTTACCTTGGACACACTATCAGCCGCGATGGGATCAAACCCAAACAGGGTCTAGTGGATGCCATCCTCAATGCCCCATGTCCCTCAAGCAAAGAGGATGTTAGAGCTTTTCTCGGCTTGACAGAGTATTACTCAAAATTTATAAGGAACTTCTCTGAAAAAACCTACAGCATAAGACAACTATTGAAAAACAAAACCAAATTTGTCTGGTCATCGGACTGTCAGAACACTTTTGTTACCATCAAAAAAGAAATCAGCGAAGCGCCTTTTCTCAAAGGTTTTGACCCCAAAGCAGACATCTACCTCACCACGGACGCAAGCAACAAAGGCGTTGGAGCTGTGCTAGCACAGAAGGACTCATCTAACCAAGAGTGGGTGGTAGCCTTTGCCTCCAGGTCGCTCACCTCTGCGGAGGAAAAGTACTCCGTCATAGAACGCGAAATGTTGGCCTGTTCGTGGGCGCTCAACTACTTCAGAGCTTATGTGTGGGGTTACCAAATCCATCTCCGCACAGACCATAAACCGTTAGTTAAGATTCTGACAGCCTCAGGTCTACAAAACGCTTCACCAAGACTCAGCAAAATGTCGATCAAGCTGCTGGATTACAACTACACAGCAGAATATTGGCCAGGAGTGAAAAACAAAATCGCGGACTTCCTCAGCAGGTTACCTCTGCCTCACATGGAAAGCATAGTCGCCCAAGAAGAGGAGGAGAAGGTTGCTCTACTTTTCAACACGGACCTGGATGGAATATCAGCAGAAGAATGGGATCAACACATGTCGCGCGACTCCACTCTGCAAATGGTGTGCAAATTCATCAACTCTGCATGGCCCGACAAGCGCAACCTACTAGACGTTGTTAAAGTGTTTTGGGAAACCAGGAATGAACTCAGTTTGGAAAACGGCGTGTTGTACAGAATGGGGAAAGCCATAGCCCCTGCCACGCTCAGAGACAAAATCCTAGGTTTGTGTCATGTTGGCCACTTAGGCATCACCAAAACCAAGCAGCGTGTCAGAGCAAGTTATTGGTGGCCGGGTATTGACAAGCAAATCGAAGTCCTGGTCAGGAACTGCTTGGAATGCTGTGACTCAGACAAAACGCTCAAAACGTCAAAAGTCAGTCTCTCTCCGATTCAACCCCCGCAAATGGCCTGGGAGAAGTTGGGTCTGGACATTGTGGGGCCTGTTGAAGGACACGGGGGAGAAATCAAGTACATTTTGGTGGCGATAGATCACTTCTCCAAGTGGCCAGAAATTAAGATTGTAGAAGAAATTGACAGTTCCAAATGCATTGATTTCTTGGACAAGCTCTTCCTCAGTGAAGGTTTACCAAAATCCGTTCTCACCGATAATGGCCGGCAATTCTGTTCCGAGGCATTCAAGTCGTTCCTGGCTAGGAACTGCATCACCCATCACACCACTTCAGTTTATCACCCTGAAGGTAATGGCCTCACTGAACGCTTTAACCGTGTCTTGAAAGGACACATTCAACTATCTAGGAATGCAAACTTGAATTGGGAAGAGGAAATATACAAACTCATCTGGGCATTCAGAATTGCTCCCTGTGCAAGCACTCGCACTGCTCCATTCATTCTCATGAGAAGCAGACAGCCCATGAGCGTTGATCTAGGATGGATGTCTGAATCAAAGCAAATCGAATGGTCTCCCGAAAACATAAGGAAAAACATCATCAAAGCACAGAAGTACTACAAAGAATGGTATGATTCTAGACACAGTGCAAAAGATCATTCATTCAAGGTTGGCGATCTTGTTAAAGTTCGTTTGGAAAAGAAAGTAAAGAAGGGAGAAAGCAGATTTACCGCCCCACTTCACATTGATGAACTGTTCAACAATGCGGCAAGACTCAGTGATGGGAAAGTCTGGCACATGAGCAGACTGGCGAACTATCATCCCAGTGACAAGGCCCAGTGTCACCAGCAGCATGTTACTGTCAACAATGATTTGTGGGTAGATGTTGATAAATCTAATACTGATGAGTATAATAGGTCCAGAAACAACAGCACACGTGACCTCCAACCCGACTCGGACTCTGATGATGGCCATTTTACAGATCGGTCTGCAGGTGCCCATCCCAGCACTTCGACTTGTAATCGGAGTTGTCAGGATGACCCTCATTCGGATTCTGAAGTGGTGTCTGATGGTCACAGACTCAGTGGTAGGTTCGGCAGATCTGGCTTTGACTCTCATTCGGACACCGAATGTGCACCACACGTACCTGCGACCTCTGGAAGGTTTGGTAGGACCATCCGCAGACCTAAGCGTCTGGATGATTACGAATGTGACTAATTACCCAACTGTTATGCACCTCCTGTTTACCTGTCACTGCTTCCCGTGGCGCTGTTGCCAAATCTTTATAGAGAGGAAGATGTGTTGTATCCTACCCATGCCACCCCCTTGCACCCATGCGCATGGTACCTTCCTTTCCCCTGCGCGTGACCCCTTCCAGCTGCTCCCCTTCCCATTGGTTCTCCCACATTCCATTGCTTGCGCCAGCTGACTCCGTTGACACCAACTGTCATAATTGATGTTCCGTTCACCCACGCATGACCACTGTGTGGGGCTGTGTTAATAAACCTTCTTCACTTGATTCCTGCCTGCTGACTACTTCTTAACACGAGTGATCAAAGAAATAACACTGTATGTACAATGATGCCACTGATGATGTCAATGGTATGTTGATTTGTAACGTCACCAGTGATGTAAATGATATCATTTGTGACGTAATCTGTCGCACCATGTGTGACGTCATGAGGAGTCCAAAGGGGCGGGTACATTATGATTTTCATGGACGGGGTACAAGTTATGGTTTGTGGCGGTAACCCTAAGTGGCCAGCTTCGGTGAGCTTTCAGCTTTATTTGTAATCCTCTCTACAATTTAACTGTGTTAACAACATTTCTGTGTTTTATGAGCAGGAAAAACATAACTTACCCTGTCATACTCCAGATCCCCGCTGTGCAAAGCTGACGTAGAGCTTCATTGTTGTTCATATACTGCTTAATGGTTCAATTAACTTACCTTTTTTATCACTGTAGAGTATATTTATGAAGAAACGCTCAGCATGGAGGCTCTGATTACAACATATCTCTCTGGGGTTTGCTAATACACAAAGTGCAGATGGCTCCTGCTTTGCTCTAATGGCAAGGTCTTCTTGTATTTGTGAAATTGCCTTATTCTTACAGACATTGACTGTTAGAACTTTACATCGATGTAGTTCTTCCACCAGCAGTTGCCATAAGGTGCCTAAATAAACGTTAGATGTGTGCATTCTCTATATTGCAATTTGTACATTACTCAAACAGCTGAAATTTGGATGCAGTCAGTCAGTTTTTGACTAATATCGGACCCTGTGCTCTGTAAATTGGAGAAAAGTGCGACCTATGGCCCCATCCACTTACCCCCAAAGCTCATTGGAGCCCTTGCATAGCAGGGTTGCACGCTGGCACCTGCTACTTTGTTATGCATGGAGGGTAAATCTCAGATTGAGAGCACATGCGCAGTCTTTCCTGCTGGCCTTATTGCTGACTCAAGGGGCCATATGTAAAAAACATTTTTGCAGTAGGAAACGATCCAATCAGGCCATTTCTGACTGCAGAAATGTTTTTTCTTTTGCACATAGAACAAATTGCGATTTAGTAACACATTAGCGAATCACAACTTGGAATTGCACATGCATGCCGTTTCAGTATTTGGAAGGAGCCTACTAAGGAGATCTCTTCCAAATACAGAATAACAGGTGTATGTATGAATGTTTTGTGGCTGATTTACGGTGGCAAAAGATTACTTTTTACTGACAACTCAAGTGCTGTGGTAACCATTCGCATACGAGAAGGGGTCCCCAAGGGACCAATTTCCCTTTATCTGTTGAAACAAATATTTTTTAAGAATAGGCAGAGGTCCAATGGACCACTACTTACTTTAAAAAAATTAAACAAATATTTTATTTTATTTTTTGAAAAACATCCCATTTTCCTCGAAGGAAAAAGGTCTGCATTTGAAAAAAAAGATTGCTTTATTAAATAGCAATCACAGACATGGTGGTCTGCTGGACCTAGCAGGCCACCATTCCTGTGATAGCTGTTATTTCCAATCGGCCACATACTGCTGCCTACCTCATTGATATTCATGAGGTAGGATGATTTGTGAGCCAATGGGAATCGATAAATGAAAGTAAAAGAGTTTCAAACATTAAGGATAGAGATTTCCTAATTGTGATTCGCAGAGAATCGCAATTAGGAAATTTCTATCACTAAAACTTGTACATATGGCCCTAGCTTCTGAGTGGAAACTGCGACCTGAAGTGACATGTGTTATCACACTTCTGTGAATCAGTATCTGTGGTTGCAAATTAGGAATGGGAGTAGGGATTATGGATTACGCTCCCCCCCCTCCCCCCCAAAAATAAATAAATAAACGTCATCAGTTTCTTTCCTGGTGAATCTGGTGAACTATTTTTTTAACACATGAAGTTGCAAGCTGTTAAGGCGGAAGAGGCCAGCAAACCATGACTGGTATCTTTGAGTCTGGTTCAGGATCTGCTTAACCATCTGGTTTATGGTTCACAGGCCTGTTTTTGTAAGGAACATTTAGAGTACAAAATATCAGTGTTGGTATTAAGTTCATACTGAACTTAGGAAAAGGGTACTGGCCTCAGGTAATTATCCCAACTCCGCATTCCTGGTATTTTGGCAGGTTCTCATGATTGATGTTATAACCTGCTCGAGTGGCCAACTCAGTTTCAGGGCTGTGGGATTAATTTATCCAGGTTTCTATCACAAAAACAAAATTGACAGCAAATTCACTGATAAAATCGTGAATATCTATTGTATGATGTATTGATAAAAAGGAGTTAAAGATTACAGAGAAAATCTTGTCGTGACCTCAAAGGTTGCCTCGGGACCCCCACTGAACTCGAAGACTGGCCCACAGCTTCCCCCACCAGGTCCACCACGCGCCAGGGAATATAAAACACCTGAACGCATGTGATGATGCCCAATAGGGAAAACAGGGGAACAAAACAAGGAAAGGAGGGGATAAACACAGGAATCTCTTCTATACTGGAGACGGACTGTTGAAAATTCAGGATACTGGTTCACCTTGATCAACAGGACTGCAGTAGGCACAATGCAACAAATAAGACACAATCAATAATATAGATATGACAAACATGCATTGAAATGTATTATGATCCACCAGTGGAAATAACAAATACCTGTCTCCTTTTGTATATAGCGTTACAGGAAGGTCGTCATAGGGTACTCATATATAAGTATGCTTAGTCCTGAGGAACATATAAACAGGGTCACCTTTCAATCCTTATTTATACAGGAAAATAATGCAGTATACTTTTAGGCATTTTGTTACCTGAGGAACATAACGAAGACTCATACCATGGCACCCCATGCAATAGAAAGCCACTGAATACAGAATCAGGACTCAATACTATGAAGCACCTTCTTTTTCGACCATAGAAGAAAAACAATCACCAAATCTTGTGATACAAGAATATATTCTGAATAATATTTCAACCACTCTTGTTGTTTTCACAAGAACGGTCATATAGAACCACGTCGTAACAACGCTATGGTCCCAGCAAACTCCGTTATAAAATCATAAATGAGGAATGCCCAGGAAATGATGAATACTCTCTGAGACTACACGGACACTGAAATGCTCCAGAAATAAACAGCAGACGAACACAACAAATGCTCCGAACGAGCTGAGTGAACGTAGAACAAGGGCAGTGAACGCCCCACACCATATAACCGGCCAGAAGAAATACACCGGTAACAAGAAAGTACTGGTTACAAATTTCTATAGAAATACCGTCAGCGCCGATAGAAGCACGACGAGCCCGCTGAACGCCACCACCGTGACCCGGCCGGAACAGGAACCCCGGAAGCGGAAGAACGCAAAGCGTTCATATCACCATAGAGACGGGCTAAATAGGATGACTTGTGCTGACGCTTGCGTGGTGTTCAGCGCATGTGCCCTGATGGAACATTGCCGAATCTCCAGCCAACTCGAGAGAGCCGTATTGCCCTGTATTCTCTACGCGGCAGGCACGACAAATCTATGATGGTACTGCAATATTTTGGTTTTGAATCGGCAGTTCTGATAGATTTGAGAGTATGGACATACATCTATGGGAGGCACAGTAATTGTTTTGAGCTATATCTGTGTTAAGCTGAGCATGAGTGAAATTCCTGCACATATACTGGCAGGAAGTGTAGTGTAGGTCCTATATTCCCAATAGGCTCTGCGCATTGGAATAATATATTTATTTATGACATTTATTGAGCGCGCGGCTACCCCCAACGGGGGTGTCCCGGCGCTGAGGACTGCAAGCGGGAGAAACTCAAGGGTTAGCAGCTGGAAAATAGAAATGTCTCCAGTTTGCCCCTGAATTGTGATTCGGTGCCAAGAAGACGCAGACTGATAGGTAGGGAGTTCCACAATTTAGATACCACCACCGCAAATGCTCTGCCACCCTTTCTAGCTAGGCGGAATCTGGGAGGGAGCAGGAGACGGAGGTGGTTTGATCTAAGAGCCCGTGATGATTGGACTATTTTCAGCCTGTGTCTGAGACATCTGGGGCCTTTTCCCATCAGAGCCCTGAAGACAAGTACAAGGGCCTTAAATTTGATGTGCACGGTAATAGGGAGCCAGTGAACCTTCCTTAAGTAGGGGGAGATGGAGTGCCGGTAGGGGACCTTACAAATCAGCCTGGCTGCAGCGTTCTGCACGATCTGCAGTCTCTGGAGGAGGTAGGCTGGTAGTCCTACATACAAACTGTTCGCATAGTCCAAGTGCGAGGTAACCAGGGCATGCGTCACTGTCTTCAGTGACTCAGTGGGGAGAAAGGGGGAGATCTTTCTCATCATGTGAAGTTTGCCAAAGCATGCAGAGGTAACTTTCATGATCTGGGTTTTCATAGGATAGTTTGTTGTCAATTTGGACTCCGAGATTGTGTGCCACTTTGACAGGGGAAGGCGGAGGATTCAGATCCGCGGGCCACCAAGTAGCAGGTAACAAGGGGGTCGCATGATTAAAGAACAACACCTCCGTTTTATCGGTGTTAAGTTTTAACGTGTTCAGAGTCATCCAGGCTACGATATTGGATAGACAGGTTTTAAAATGTTCTAATCCGAGGGGCGAGTGGACTCTGAAGGAAAAAATGAGCTGAGTATCGTCAGCGTAAGAGACCACTCTAACCCCAAATGTCTCTATCACCTTTGCCAAGAGTGCGAGATAAACATTAAAAAAAAGAGGACTGAGGGCAGATCCTTGTGGTACGCCACAGCCAAGTGGTTTTTTATCTTTAGACCAGAACGGTCGGCACCAGACTTGTTGTGTACTGTCTGTTAAAAAGGAGGTAATCCAGGCCAGCGGGGTATCACAGATCCCCATCTCAAGGAGCCTGTTCAGCAGGATGGAGTGGCAGACCGTGTCAAAGGCCGAGGAAAGGTCGAGGAGCACAAGCATGGCTACCTCTCCCCTGTCCATGCTCTCCCGCACGGTCTCAGTGACCTCCAGTAATGCTGTCTCAGTGCTATACCCGGTCCTAAATCCGGATTGTGAGTCGTGTAGGAGTTCATTTGACTCTAGATAGTCTGAAAGTTGTTCTTGGACAATTTTTTCCAGGATTTTAGCTGGTTTGGGGAGCAATGATATTGGACGATAGTTGCAAAACACAGCCGGATCGGACTCAGGTTTTTTCAAGAGGGGGATGAGAATGGCCTGTTTCCATGTCTCCGGGAACAGACCCGATAAGAGGGAGGCGTTCCATAGTGTTGCCAGGGGTTGTACAATCGCTGGTGCTACTGTTGTAAACACATGGGCGGGCATGGGATCTAGTGACGATCCCGATTTACATAGCTGTATTTTTCCAACGCCACGTCCAAGGAGATCGGTTTGAACGCACACAGCCTCATGTCCCTGGCAGGAAGAGGAATGGGGGGTTCAAATTTTATATCAGATTTATTCGCTGCATCAAATGAGGCAAAGATGTCAGTGACTTTCTCGTGAAAGAAATCCGACAGTCCATCGCAGAGCTCTTGGCGGGGCTCTGTCAGGTGTGTGAGGGCCGCCGGCTTAGTGAAGTCTTTAACAATCTGAAAGAGCACCTTTGCTGAGTTGTCTGAGGATTTAATTTTGCTTGCAAAGTATTCTCTCATGACGTTTTGTTTAGTTTTATGAATTTTTTTTAGCGCCACTCTTTATGTAGTTTTGGCAGCTGGATCGTAGGTCCGGCGCCAGAGGCGTTCTAACTTTTTACATTTACTTTTTTCTTCCCGTAATGACTGGGAGAACCAGGGTGCTGAAGGTTTAGTTCTGGCCGAAGAGAGAGTGGTTAAGGGGGCGATGCTCTCAATGGCCGAGGTTAAGTATTGGTTAAGGTTCGCTACATCGATATTTATGTCTTTGGAGGGTTGCCAATTGAGCTCGGCAAGTGCAGGTTCCAGCGCTTCCCGCGTTACTTTGAACCATTTTCTTCCTACTTTCTCTGTCCTGCACGTGGGGGCCATGGTGGGGGCAATTTTAACAGTGAAAGGGATGATGAAATGGTCCGACCATGTCAAAGGGAGGGGGGCCGAGGTAGAGAGGCCAGGTGAGTTCGAGAAAATGAGATCTAGGGTGTGGCCCGCTATATGGGTGGGGCCCTGAACTTTCTGGATGAGATTAATACCCGCCATAGTGTCTACTAGGGAACAAGCTTTGACACAGTTGTTGTCGTCTATGTGTAGATTGAAGTCGCCGAGGACAGTAAAGTGGAATAATATATCCTGTAGCTTATACATAGGACTGAGGTCTACTAGGTCTCTACCGGCTGTATTAGACTTAATTGTGAGTTCCAGCTAGCTCAGAGGTAACTAGAAACTTTCTCGAATAAACAAGAAGGGCTTAGTTTCTGACAACCGCATAAAACATGACAACATTGTTTCCCAAGAATAAGAAATCAATTCTCTAGAGTCGCCAAAACAATAGATAACTATTTCACTCAGTCAATCGTGCATGCTTAGTTTCACCAGAGGTGCAAGAGAAATAGAGAGAAGGGTGTTTTCAATAAAAAGGTATTTATTGACCAGTCTTCTTTCTCAAGCATTGAAAATGAACTGCTACAATAGTAAAGCTTACTATGAAGTACAATGCAAATAATACGAACAGTATTATAAAGTAGTACTGTAAAAGCATGATATGGTTTCTAAGCCATAAAGTGCACAAAATGTATAAAATACATAAAATACATACAGTGATAAAAGGATGACTAAAATACTCAACTGGTGCTTCTAGAATACGCCTACCCCGGTTTACCTAACCTAAGTCTGATAAGAGGGAGGGAGTATAAGAGGAGGAGTTTAAGTCTAGGAGTTCTCTGCCAGGAATCTGATTCCAATAATTCTCTAAGAGGTCTAATCAGCTCCGTACCTTTGTTCTAAAACGAAGGAGGTCTTGTATCTCGTTCTCGGGACTCGATTTCCCAGATACCCGCAAGGGTAGCCTGGAAGCACTGCAGCTGGATTTCTCGGCAGGAGAAATGACAGAGTCTCGCAGTGCGTCTGCTGGAGGGTCGGCTTCCTTCGGCACTTGCTGCTGCAGGGTGTCGGGAATTTAGATAGTCGATCTGCTCCAAACCACTGTGTGTTTGTTTAGGCAAACCAAGGCATATTTATACTTTGAAGGTGCCGAGTTTGACGCATGTTTGGACTTAATAACGTCACTCAAAGGCTCATTTCTTGGAAAACGCCGGGAGTTCTAGGAGAACTTAATTTTCAAGCAGGGGGAAGTCCCGGGCTGCTGAAGACCGGTTTTTCCAAGAAAACGTTGTTAGTTCTTGGAGCTTAGCGGAAGTATCCATGCCGTATTTGGGCTGTATGGTTTAGGCCAAATATGGTAATGGCTTCTATGCCTATATAAGGGAATGTTAAAGTATACCTATATAAGGGCATGAATCGGGCAATTTATACTAGGGTCCGAGAATTATTTACAACAGAAGGGGCAAAGGGCCAGGTGTTTGGAAATTCAAACAGTTGTCCTAAGTTGCGAATCCAGTGAGATTTTGCAGACCGACCTATGTACTAATAGGGCAGTTCGTAAAGTCACCATTCGGAGTTGGTTGCAATTTGATCTACTTCATCATTATTCACAAGGGAGGTGGCAAATTGTGGCTCGCTCTGATTGGATGCCATCAAACAAATGGTGCCATGCTTAGGTCAGCAGACCACAATGCCTGTGATCACATTTATATAAGATTTTGTTTTTAATTAAATGCTGTCTGTTTTTCTTAACAGAAACGGGTCTGCATTTAAGAAAAAACATTTTTTTAAAGTGTGTTTAAGTGTTGGCTGTGTTCTCCTGAATCACTGCCTACTTCCAATAAATTTTTTTACACTATATTCAGAGACAAGGGAGGAGATGGTAACCTATCAAATGGTTTCTGACCAAAACTGCACTCCAAAACCATTAAAAACCCAAAGCATTCCAAATCTTAATTCGGACTTGATTTCCTAAACATGGCTCTTCCATATTGCTATTTAGTATGCATTTCTAAACCCATTTTGCATTTGGGAAGTACTTACAGAATCATAAAATGGATTTAGTATATACTAACCCTGGGGATTATTAAATCACAGAATCTTAGACCACTAAATGGCTTCATTCATCGTGCCTAAAGTCTCAATAAAGTGATGAAATGACTGAGTAGCTAAAAAATCAGCATGTTCTGCCCTCTGCCTGGATGGTGCATGGATGGATAAAATAGGCTTGCCTTTGGCACCCCACAGACTTTCGCACTGTGTTGGCAGGGCCAGAAAGGGAACCGAAACCGGCCCTGGCGAACTGCTCGGCCTGCCCCGCTGGAGGGGAGGAGGAGTGTGGCAGAGCTTTTTGCTAGGGCCGATTTCAACCAATTTTGTTACAGGGGGCCAATATTGCTGACGCCCAGTAACAAAAATGGCCCACCAGGGGCCATAAACTGGCCCCCACCATGGCAGCTTACTGGGGAAAAGCCCAGTGCCCGCTACGGCCAGTCTGGCCCTGTGTGTTGGGCCAAATTTTATAGTGATCATGAGGTCAACAAATGACCTGCTCTGCAGCACTAAAATGTAAACTTCATCAATTAAAGATGATATATGTGTTAGGGAAGTCCAAAGTGACAGACAGAAGTATGAGAAACTACCAAATACTGAGAGATTGATGGAGAAAGGTGGCCAGCGGGAATTTTCTGAGACCTCAGCTTACATCCATCAAGCAGCAGGTAAGAAAAGAGTAATTGACTGTGACAGATTCATAAAGGAAATACTTAAATGGCACAGAGATAGATTGTCAGTCTTAAAGTGCACTAAGGGCCATATGTAGGTAAGTTTGAAATACCGATTCGTAATTACCGAATTTTACTGAATCGGTATTTAGAAATCGGTATTTCCCATGTACGTAATAATTCGGTAAATATTACTGATTCGGTAAAAATCGGTAAACATTTACCGAATCCACAATACCGATCGGTTTTTCTGAATTAGTAAATACCGAATCAGTAAATATTACCGAATCGGTAAATACCGAATCCGTAAATACCGATTCGGAAATTTAAAAAACAGCAATTGAGGAATCAGCCAATACTGTCCAACCACCACCTCTCCCAACCAGGAAGTGACCACACCCAGGCAGGTGCACACAATGAGAACCTTCTGGAGAGGCTGGGAGTGCAGAGGAGAGCAACAGAGCCACTGCCTGAACTTTTTCTGCTAATCCTGCACAATGGCCAGCCAAGACACAGGGAGAGAAGGAGGGGAAAGGAAGAGGAAACTCAAATTCAGTCAGAAGGAACTGCAGGTCCTTGTGGAGGAGGTAGTGAAGCAGCACACAAAGCTGTTTGGAAAGCAGTCTCTGCAAGTTGCAGAATCTGAAAAATGAAAAATCTGGCTTGGAATCCAGTCTCAGGTGAATGCCATTGGAGCGACTCCCCGGACATTGATGTGCTCAAAAAGCGGAGGTATGACATTAGGATCATCACCAAGAGGAAGATGGCTGATCTTAAAAAACAAGCCAGCCTGACAGGAGGAAGGAACACCTGCCCTGACTGAACTTGAGCAGCTCGTGGAGTCCACGATGGAGCCAGAGAGTGTCTGTGGAATTGGGGATGCAGACAGCTCTGCCAGAGCTGCTTCCAAGCAAGGTAAGAAGCATGCACAGCGTTGTGCACCCCCTTTCCCCTATCTGAAATCCCCAATTGGGCTATGTGAATCCCACTCCAGTACAGGTTTTAGTTCAGACCAGCAATGCATTATGGGAGATGTAGTCAGTGAAATCCCTATCATGACAGGAATCGCACTGAACAACAAGGCATGTGAGACACATCAGCGATAAGCAGGCAGAAGACAATGAGATAGCGTGGCAGAAATGTATTTTTATTTTTGCAATGCAGGGCTCAGGAACAGTGAGCTAATGTACAATTTCTGTCCACTTGCGAGACATCGCGCAGGACTGCTCAGGACAAGGGAGAGAGGGCACCCCGAAAGGACTTCACAGAGAAGGCCAGTACGAGTGCAGGGCACACAACACCACTACAGCCAGCCTCACCACCACAACCAACCTCGCCACCACAGCCAGCCTCACCAGCATCAACACCACCTGCAGTGGTGAGTACCAGGAGGTGTGCTGTTGCCAGACTGCAGGAGTTAGAGTCCTCCTCAGAAGACTCGAGGGGGGGGGACCATCTACTGTGCCACTGGATGGCAGTAATGCTGCTTTGCTGTCCACTTCTGAGGGAGCACACACAGGTGCCAGACGCCGTCGCAGGGCTCATGTGAGAAGTCCACCTCAGCAGAGTGAGAGCCATGGTGTGTTCGGAGGGCTGGAGGCTACCATGGTGAAGGTGCAGCGCCTACAAGGCAAGGCAATTCAGTCAGTCCAGAGACAAATGAAGCGCCTCAATGAAAACATGACCAACATCGATAAGGGCATTAGCTCAATGGCTGAGGGCATAAAGGAGATGGCTGCGGGCATGTGGGACATGTCCCAGTCTGTGATGCTGCTGTGCAGCAAAATGGATGAGGACAGGGCAACACAGCGCAGGGAGAGGCAGAAAATGGAGCACCATACAAGGGCAGTAAACCACCTAGCAACTGCCACTTCTCTGCTCTGCAGGCGCTCCTTAGTCAAGCAGGAGGGGCTGGCGCACTGCAGCACTGATGTCTCCAGGGGGCTGGTAAAAGGTTACCACTGCTCTTGAAGTGCTGTCCACGAGTCAGTCTGCCACTACTGGTGCTGTGGAAGTTGGGGGCAGCGAGGACACAACCAGTCGGAGCAGCATTACCCCCCTGTAACAGACACCCGGAGGAGCAGCAGACGGCATGGGGCTGCCACTGGTTCCACAGCCAGTGAGGACAGTCAGTTGATGGCATCCAGCACTGTTGTGCATGGCCACAGACGCTGATGCCGGCCACACTTTCAGGACTGAATTGGGTGAAGTAACCCATGACTTCCCACTATGGATGTCACATGTTGTACTGCCAGGTTTGGCCGTTTGTGTTGTGGCGTAGTGCCCAGAACTAAAAACTACGTCATTACATTCAACATCTGGCTGTGTCTCCTTACTTACTCAAAAATAGTTGTGTGTGATCTCTGCCCGTCTCTGTCTCCCATTTGTTGCTGGTGGCACTCCTGCTGCATTGGGCTCTGGCTGTGCAAATTCATCATCATTGTCCTCAAAATCAGTTCATTCCACTTCTGTACCTTTCTTTGTGGCAAGGTTGTGCAACATTGCACAAGTTGCAATGATTTTGCAGCAGATGATGGGTGTGTACTGACGTGCGCCTCCGCTTTTGTGGAGGCAGCGGAACCTGCTTTTCAATAGTCCAAAGGTGCTTGCTACAACGTTCTGTGTTGATTTGTGTGCCACTTTGTATTGTCTCTTACTCGTGGTTGATGTGTTTAGGTAGGGAGTGAGGATAAATGACCGCACGGCATATACACTATCGCCTAGGTGAGAAAGAGAGTGCCATTACTTACATACACCAAAACACATTCATCTGCAATATCTATCAGGGTGTGTCGCAGTGATTTACCTAGCAGGTATCCTTCTCCAAATTCTCCCGCAGCCAGGCGTGTGTAGATCCCACTGTTCTGGAAGATGTATGACTCGTGGGTGCTCCCTGGAAATTTGGACACAATGTCAGTGATTATGTTGGCAGCACCACAGATTACCTGCACATTTATGGAGTGGGTGGACTTTATGTTTCTGTAGATATACTCAGTGGCTGCTGGTGGGCAGATTGGAATGTGTGTGCCATCAATACAGCCTATGACATGCGGGAAGTGTGCCATCTGGTAAAAGTCTGTCTTGGTTTTCAGCAGTTCCGCCTGTGTGTTTGGGAAGCTAATGTACTGATGCATTATATGCATCATGGCATCCAGGAACTTTCTGAAGAAACGAGACAGGCAACTCTGAGACACCCCGCCTACCGCAGCTATCACCCTCTGGTAACTGCCAGATGCGAGTAGATGTAGTCCACAGAGCACCTGCACATGTGGTGGTATGGCGTGTGCCCTTGGTGTTGGGTGCTCCAGGAGTGGGTGCAAGTCTCTTATCAAGTCCAGGATAGTATGGGGGTGTAGCCTGTACCTTTCATGTATCTCAGCCTCAGTCTGTTGGAAAAGTGTGATGTGCTGTCTGTAAATGCGCTCTTCCCATCTCCAGGTCCTCACTCCTGCTGCCTGTAGACGTAGGCGCCTTGCAATCACATAGAAAGCCGTCATGGTGATCACACTGTTGCATTTTGGGATTGCTTATATACACTGTTGATGATTACCACCTACTTTCAGTCAGTGTTAATTACCGCCTCTTAAATACCGAATTCCATGAAATTCGGTATTTCAGATTTTACCTACATCTCTTTTCTCATTTTTACCGTTTCTTATTTACCGATTCGGTAAATAAGAAATCGATAAATACCGATTTGGTAATTTAGAATTCGGTAATGATGAATCGGTATTTACCGATTCATAATTACCGAATCCTTATTTTTGGCCTCCTACATATCAATTGCCTAAATACCGGTCGGTAACAGGAAATTTACCGAATTTCAGCCATTACCGACCGGTATGTAGCTACCTACATATTGCCCTAAGTCATTAACACACACTAAAGCAAAAGTAAGTGGTGACACCATTAATCTAGAAAAAATAAATGTTGGTCATTAAGCCAAAAAGTAGCACCCTGAGATCTTAGAATAATTAAATTATGACACATTCAGAATAATTCTAAATTCGGCTACTGCAGTCACTCCCAACCAAAAAATGCTTTTGTTACTCACCGTAATATGTTACTAAAATCTGTTTTCCAACTAAATATATCAAGAAGACTTTCAAAATATCATATCTCTCATTGATACATTTTGTGTCCGATTTGATAGTGTACTATGCTTTGGAAACATAAAATTATGTGTATGTTACCTTACTGATCCCGATACCAAGCACCATGCAAATTTGGCCTTGCCTTGCAATTGCTGGCTTTCATTGTGTTTCATATTGACTTACAAACTTAGTATATATGGGAACCACCTTAGAAAAAATAATTTTCAATTCTGCTCCTAAGGGTTAGTATGTTTACCTTTTTCCCTTCAAATCAAATATTAATTGAGAATTTCTGTACATACCTGAGTATGAAGGTATGCTTTGCTGCAATATTATGTGAGTTAACACTCATAGAGGAAGGTTTATGCTACAGTTTGTTCGAATAATACAATTTATGAATAACACATTCTGAGTTCATTTTAGCACTCCCATAGGAGTTAAGGAATATTGATGTGGAGAATGCTATGATCAATCACACCTTCAGACAAATGCATAAGTCTCATATAATGCCCTAATTTCTTTCATCTAAACCATCTTTGTCTTTATATGGTTATCCTTTCTACCCTGCTACTTAAGTCAATACCATGTTAAATATATCCTATTGCTTGCTTGGCAATTAATTAGCAATTCAGTGTTTTTGTGCAGCACTGCCACTACTGGTCGTTCAGTATATTCTGCAGATGGAAAAGTCCAAATTGATAGAAGAATGCCGGTGATTTCCTTTCTTTTTTTGGGGGTTTCAACAATGTAGACAACAGTTCTCGTGCAACACTGCCACTGCTGGTCATTCCGTATATTCTGCAGATGGACAAGTCCAAATTGATAGAAGAATGCTGCTGATTTCTATTCGTTTTTTAATTGATTTCAGCAATGTAGGAAAATGTTCTGGTGCATCACTGACCCTGCTGGTCATTCAGTATATTCTGATTATGGAAAAGACCAAGGGGCAGATGTATCAACGTAATTTTTAGTCGCAAACGCTCCGAAACGCAAAAAAACAGTGTTTGCGACTAAAAACTCGCAAAACGGAATGTACTAAGGAAATCGCAGCGTAAAATTAAGGAATTTCAAAATTTGCGACTCCTTAATTTTGCGTAAGCATTTAAGGAATCGCAAATTGCAATTCCTTAAATGCTATGTAACAAGCATTCAATCTTTGCCATTTCTCCTTAAGAAATCGCAAATTACCACCAACTTCAAGTTGGTGGTATTTTGCGATTTCTTTCACAAATGCTGTTTGGCATTTGAGGAGGTGCCATATGGCTCCCATACATGCCCTTTGGGCATGTATGTGCGCCATATGCGCACACATGTTCTTTTCGGGGATGCATGGGTGTCCTTATGATACCCTTGCACCCTTGAAATTATTCTCAATTTGCGATTCTCAAGTTGCGAATCGCAAATTGAGAATTACTTCACATTCATAGGCCCATAGGAATGAATGGGAAGTTATTCTTTAATTGCGATTTCGCAATTTTGCTAATGATTGTTTGAGGTCCCATTGAGGAGAAACAATTTCTTCTACAGATGCCACTCTGCTTCAATTTATCTGTTCCTGACTTCAGCCACCTTCTTAAGAAGTATTCAACACCTTTCAATTGCACAAACAATAATATTCATGCTTTTGCATTGTTTCTGTATGCAATTTTGATAATTCTCCTAATTAAATGTTTTAAATGAAACATTATCTCTTTTTATGTTCTTCACAGCTTTGTTTTTGTCTTCATGTCCCTAAGAAGACACAAAGTGAAATTCAATGCACAGGACCCAATTCACAAAGGGCATTTACAGCTGTAAGCCTAAATGTATGGCTCCAAATAGCTCCATCTATGCTTCGCACGTAGTCACAAAAAATATACGTGTTTGAAGCAAGTTATTGTACTACTGTGTAAGTCTCCACTAAGAGCTCATTCCATCATATTGTAACAAACCTGAAGGAAGGGATGGGAAGTATGAGGCATGGTTTGCCTTGTTGGTCTGTGAATGTCCACAAACCTGTGAATTTGTGGGTATGTACATACTCTTCCCTGGCCCTTACCAACCTGGACAGGTTTGCTGCTTTACTCAAGCAAAAGGCTGGTGTAATTTCCCTTCTTTGTTGGAAGGAAAATGGAACACCCAAACTTGGTGGTGTGTAGGAGCAAGGGCTTCTCCTTAGGGTAAAATATTTTTCTTTAGTGAATCCAACCCATGGTATGCAATTTAGTGCTAGCTTTGAAAAAATATTGGACGTGACAATTTCCAAGTTCCAGGATTGCAAGAATAACTTGGGAAATGGCAATCACCTTATTTATCCAAACATATTTTCAAGATATTATTATATGTTGATGGAGTTTTGATGCATAAGACTGAAGACATGACCTACCACAAGATGTAGCTGTTATTGTGGGTGGGGAGCTGCACACTTTGATTTAAATCAGATTTGCTCTGTGAGTCCGGAAGGTAAGCGTAAAATCTATTTAATCCAAGTGATTTCAGATCATCAGGTGAGAGATCAAAATATCTCACTCTGAAAACAAATGTAGACTGTTGTTGACCCCTGTATGTCTATCATCATGAATTTGGAGCTGGTCAGCGGGTAATAGATTGTTATTCAGACCTTATAAATCCACTTGTTTATCTGTACTTGTTGCAATTTGGTTGAAAAGCATTTCCATAGAACTGAAAAAATCTTTTCCTATGAATTTTGGCACACGCCAAAACACGCTATCCAAATATGCATGCCGATTTTGTAGATTTAGTGATCAGTAGCATTAAGGAAATACCAGAGGATGGGACTAGCAAGATTCTGTCTTGCAAAGAAAATATAGTTCAATTTTATGAATGATCATATCTACCCCTTCATCATCTAGACTATATTTCTTGCATGTTTGAAGCAACATCTTTGGAATTCGAATCACAAGATTTTATGTGAGTTGATAAAGGGATGGTGAGACTGGGTTATCATGCATTAGTTAGAAAACCTAAACCACAAATTAATGTATAATGTGTTCTTTACATTGTAGACATGTACAACGCATTTTCATGTTATCTAATTTAAAAGAATTTTACATGCATACGGTTTCAACACGTATGCAATGTAAATATACTCTAAATTACCTAACATTAAAATAAGCATACATGTTCATTTATCAAAACTATTTTAAAGTTCATAATCCTGAGCCCTGCAAGCTCAGAGCTCAATCTTTTTTTAATGTAAATTGTGTAATCATCGTTGGTTGTCACTGTGATGCACTTTCAAATGATTCTCATGAGGTATCTTATTGCGTAGATGCCAGCGGTGACCCGTCCTTAAGGGCGGAGTGGTACCACCCCCACCTTTCTGCAGGCATGAATGCAGTTGGTCAGGTTGAGCAATGGTCAGCCTGCCAGACACTCTTTATGTTCAGGCAAGGCAACCAGAAACTAAACATGTGCTAAATTCACGGGCACCTGCAGCCTCAGTGGAACTTTGCCTGGCTGAAGATGTCACAGCCTGTGGGCATGGCCTCCTCAGCTCGGTAGAGTGCCTTAAGGTACTCTCCCTCAAGCCGAGGTGATGTGTCACTGATAGCCTCTGACTTGGACGGTTCAATTTTAAACCTGGAGTGCCCAGGACAGAGAGTCTATCACTGATATCTGATCACAGAGTGGTTTGGAGTGAGCAGTCTCACTAACCTCCTCCCACTTTGTGAAGAGTAAGTGACCTCACCACCACTCATTGGCTGACCTGAGGTCAGCCAATGAAAGGAGGCAGCAGTCATCAGGAACTGCTGATGCTTCCCTCCAGAGACATTGCAGCTAGTAAGTTTTATGTTTTTAGGTAAGGTGTTAGCCAAGACCTTTTGATTTTAAAAAATATCTATAATAAACTTACATATGGGGCTTTTAGCCACCTCTCGTCATCCATTAGTTATTTGGATCATTCACATTTTGCTCCTGCCCACTACAGCTACAGCTACAGCATGGAGCAGGGGGTCAGCCTGCATAAGCACTGGTTAACTTCACTGTGAGTGACTGCATTTTGCTCCCTCACAAGAAGCACATCTGCACACAAACTAATTTCCTTCAGTACCGTTTTTTTTGTTTTTACTTTAGTGTTGCCTTGGTGTTTAGAGACTGTTGTGATAGCATAACGCTTCTGATCCACATTCCATCTGTTACAAATTCCATCTCCTGTAAATGCTGTTGTAAGTACGTTTTGGAGTGTTTTGCTTTTCTGACTGCTGCTATTTCACAGCTTACCAGATCAGAGTGTGTCCATTTAAAACTGTTCTGTATTAAGGTAGCCTCTTTTTACTTTCCTTCTTTCTCTCCTTCTTTCTTTCCTTCTTTGCTTTTTTATTTATCATTTGCTTCTTTCTTATGTATTTATGTCCTTCTTTCATTCTTGCCTTCTTTCATTCTTTTTTCCTTCTCTCTTTCTCTTTCATTCTTTCATTTGTTCTTTTATTCTTTCCTTCTTTCTTGCCTTCTTCCTTTCTATCTCAAAGGCAAGAGGTTTGCAGCCAATGCAAGACTGATTGACTTTTTTAAGTCTGTATTAGCCACGACCTTTTGATTTTACTAAAATGATGTGTATAACATAGTTACCTATCGGGTTATCGGTCAGACTTCATCCATTAGTCTGCGATTGGTGTCATTACATTTTTTCTTCTACCCACTCAGCATGCATTAAGGGTAAATGTATCAGCCCACTTCATCCTATGAGTTAGAGCATACTACACTGTTACAAGCAACATATCCACACACAAAGTAGTTCCCATCATTGTCATGGAGCACTGTAATAATGTGTGGTTTTATTGAGACCCCAATAACGTTTTGCCTGTAACAAATTATTGTCTTTTAGATTGATGAGGGTCCAGTATATTCCCAAACAATAGCATTTGGCAAAAACCATGACAAAACAAAACAAGAATTGCCAAAAGACTGGAGGCTAATGCCAGACCTATTGGATTTGCCAATGCTTGTTTATTGTTAGGTGCGTGCATGTGTATTTATTTATTTATTTTTAAAGTTTTATATAGCGCAAACTAGACCCAAGAGGGTATCAGAGCGCTTTACATTTAGGATTCTTGTGCTAAGAGTTACATCAGATACAAGAGCATAGTAAGATACAGTACACTTAAACCATGATTCACAAATTCGTCGGAGGGAGGGGAGGAAAGAATAACTGCGGGGAGACTACGAGGAACTGTGCCCAATGTCCGGCTGGGTAGGTGATGTTCAAGGGGGAAACCAGGGCCCATCTCCTCATTAGCTGTATTAATGCAATTATGTGTATTTGTGAGTGAGACTTGTGAATGGTGTGTGCGTTTGTGGGTGTAAATGCCTGGTTGTGACTAAGTGTGCATGTGTACTTGAGTAGCCCACTCACCCCCATCCCTGCTTGAATAACCAGCTGCTACTGGTAGAAGCAGTAGGCTGCACCATCTCTGACTGACCCCTTTGTTAATTATAAATCAATGTTAGATAAACTACAAGTAATTAGGGAATGTTAGGGAAGATTAATGCCTGCAACTGTGAGTCCCGGCAAAGGAAGCCATATTAAACCTTGGCAGTTTTAATTTTCAGTATAGTTGGTTCCAGCTGCCACCTTGTGGGCAAGGACAGATGGTATTCTTCAGATGTTCTTCTACGTACACATTTACTAATAATGATCCTTTTCAATAACTTGCTTTTACAATCCTTTTATAACAATGCATATTCATTTACAACACACGGAAAGTAAAGGCATGCGCTGCAAATGACTATGTGATCTAAAAATTGATTATGCAAGCAAGTAGTTGAAAATGATCGATATCACATGTAATATACCATTCTGAAAACCAATGAGTGCTTATTAAGATGTTGTCAAGCCCGTTTTCAATTCAAGTAATAACTTTGAAAAGAAATGTGTCATCTTTTTATACTCAAAATTTCCAAGTCTTAAGAGTGCAATGATTTGCTGAGGATTATGAACACACATTGTCATGAAGGAGTAAGACTGATCTACAATCCTGCATCCTGCATTGCTTGGCCAACAGTCAAAAGGTCTTTAAATCAAATAGGGACAAGGAGGCCCAGAAAATAAAGAAGCTGAAAACCATTTTGAATTTCAGGGTATGCAGAGCTGATTGAGGAAAGGGGCTAATATATAAATCAAAAAGTATTCTGAAATCATCATTTCCAAGAGTAATCAATATACTCCAATTTAGTAATGATAATAACTGTGGTTTAGAGTGAAAATGACACTACTTTCTGGCGCTGCTGTACAACTTCTCTATAGGGGATTATGAGGGTTGTTTACCAAGGGTGGCTTGAGTGTTCATATGGTGCTGTAAAATTTTGCGTTGCACCCGCAACGTTTTAAAATGGTAAGTAAATTAGTGCAGTGCTTTGCTTTGTGTCACATTATGGCACTAGTACCATGTGGGCACCTGCACAAATCCTTTCTAACTATACCACAATCGTCACTACACTCCTCTAAAACAGGCACTATGTGCATCTCTTTCTTGTGCATTCACTTGAGGATCAGACTTATTTTTTAAAATACTTTTTTTCTTTTTAAATCTACTCAATTCTTAATTATTTTCTTTGTTTATTTTCAGGTGGAAAAATATTAGATCGTGATTTGATTCTCTCAGCCTCAACCTCAACTATCAACCAACAAATAGGACTGACCCTCAAGCAAAACTCTATTATGTTACTTGTGCTTCATATTCATGTTTGTTCAATGTTTTCCTTAATTTACCCTTTTCAGTTAGGAACTAGTCACTAAAACTAATACCTTATATTGATATGAGGTATCAAACAATAACCTAGTAAGTATTCAAATGATAAGTGAATGTGTAATGCATAGCAAGGACAGCACTTTGTTGAATTTTCAATATTTCAAAAGAATTATGAACCAAACCTACTTTTCAATTGTTGTGTGTGCTCAAGCAAGAAGTTCTTCTCCAATTTTCTCTTGTACCTGTTTCAAAATTAGATATCAAATTCAAATGATTATATTTTCCGTGGTGAATAATTGTATGGATGTTTACATGTACTTAAATGTTTATTGTAGGTGCTTTATTTTTCTATGACCTAAAGTAAACCTTTGTTTTGCAACTTTTTAATTGTGACATGAATCAATTTTAGAAACACAAGCATATAGCAAGATATAGTTGAAATGTATATCATCCTGTCATACCATGCGTACATGTGTGATGCATGGCAAAATAGATAACCAGTTTAATCATAAATCAGTCCAATTAGCGGGCATTAAGAATAGTGACAGCGAGGGTTAACAGTAATCATTTATATTTCTTAATTTACAAGAATCAGCACTTAAACACATCATCAAAAAAATGCAAAGAGAAAAGTGTACCCCAAATTATACTATTTGCCTTTTATCAACTAACATGTTGTTAGTGGTGTGTAGATGATTCAGGAGATGGTAAAAGTTAACTCGTTTTGTGAAACAAAAAGCTTTAAAATGTGAATACATTTAGTACATGCAAGGAGAAGGTTCTTGCAAACAATGAATTCACATTTTGCCACTGGTTTGACAAAAGGTGTATAGGTGTGGTTGGTTGAATAAATAAAAAGGTGAATCTTTGCAATGCATATTGAATCCAAAATGCAATGTGATCTGTCATGTTTTGTTCACAGAAACCGTGTATTTGCACCATAACAAACTTTTATCATAGATACTGGAATCATTCCAATTTAATTCTTAAAGAAACATGCTCATGTAGTGGTATCACTTTTAAAGCATTTATCATATTGTTCTCAAAACAATGTTGAAGAAAATTGTAAGTTATGTTAAACTCTTACATTAGAAATATTACCTCCGCACTATCTTGCTAACCACTTCCTAATCTTAAAATATAATATTTAATTTGAAAGTGCTTCTACTAGAAAATTTGAAGATACTACGGTATTTCATAGCAATAATTTGTTTCTCAGTACAAATTTATCAACAAATTTCACATTTTAAGAAAAGCATGTGGTTGTCATTAACAATGCCACCGACCATAACCTTATCCAGTATTTCCCTATGCTTGATGATGTCAAGTTGGCTTTCCGAACATTTTATTCGCCTTGTACTTCAAGGTAGCTGTCCAGTAAAATCAATATAAATGTGACAAATTAACAATACCTAAAGGATAAGTGCATTGTTAAATATGACAGTGAAATGTCTAATGAATGGCATACTTCGTTATTACTTAAATCTGTAAATTATTGTACTGTAATTTTCAATTATGATGGAACTGTGATAGGATTTTCTATGCAGGCATCTAAGAAATTCCTTAATGTCAATGCTTGATACAATTCTGTTCTTGCTTACGAAGGCAGATGCTGCTGTTGGTATATTTTGGTTTGCATGAAAGAGTGCAATGCACAACTGTATAGCCAAGAAGAAGTTGCTACTTTTAAAACATGCCCTTATGCCAGATTCATACATGTGCATGTTGTATATATGTCTAGAACTCCTATGATTTTTTTGCCTAAAATTAACATTTCAAATCACAAATTCTAAACATTAGCTGTTGAATGTACAGAACGTTAACACACGGAAAATGTGTGACATTTATATTTTGAGTGTTTATACCAAAACATATAAGCTGTGTATGTAATATCGACTAATGAATGAGTTATAAAGAGGTTCATCACACATGAGCATCATTATATGCTTAAACCAGTTTTTGTTTTGAATTGCCTATTTGGAATTAACTAAAATTAAGACACTAAACAATATCCCATTAGGCTACTTTCTTTACATGAATTCAGAATTATCCCATGTGTTACTGTTCATGTGTCAGGTCTGTATTCAGTGTTAGAAATTTGAAATGTAGTCATGAGGAGGAGCGTGTCTTCATTTCAAGAGGAATTCATGTTATGTTCAAAATTAATCGCAAATCTGCTCCACCTGAATTCCATTTGTCAAGGCAGACATCAGAACTGGTTTCTCTGGTCTTCATTGTAGTGGAAACACATAAAATATCCAGCAGTTGTATTGTGGTTGTGGTAGAAAGTTTTAAAGAGGACATGGTGCTATTAGTCCCTGACACATATATCAAACCATATGTGTTGTATAAGCCAAAATATGTTTCATGGAGAAGTCATGGGAATTTTGCATTTTTCTGTTTTTGTAGCACCCCTTTTCATTTCAGTACAATTTGGATTGGATTGTACGGCAAAAGACTAGACACACATTTTTCTGCAATCATCATTTTCCTGTCACACCTCTTTCTGCAGGTATGCATGGTACATGTTGTCATCGGGCCTTAAGACAGACAGTACTTCAGAGCATTTAGCCAAACTGGCTCATTACTGGCACAGAAATGTGACTGTATTATCACTGCCTGTCAGGTTCCTCTGAGTACCCTGCTTCATCACAATCTTGGAGCAATGTGGCACCACAGATTGCGGATTTAAAGTCTGGTCCAAGTTCATCACATTGCTAGAAACAGCTAACAGAAAATATCAAAGCCAAACAGGTAGGGCCAGATGTAAGAAGAACTCGTACGTTCACAAAATACAGATTCCTAGTGGGTAGCAATTCAATCTACCTCATGAATGCTAATGTGGTAGGTTACAAATTCTGACCCACTAAGATTCACAGCCATCACCAATATGATGCCCTGCTAATTTTAGCAGTCCACAATGTCCATGATTCGTTTTAAATAAACCAATATATTTTTTTAATGAAACCTATTTTCCTTAAAGGGAAATTGGATGTGTTTGAAAGAAAATTAAAAGTGTAAGTTTAATTTTATAAGAGTGGACATAGGTATTGGGACCACTTGTTCCTCCTAAAAAATGTTTTGGTCAAGATTCACAAAGGTAAAGGGGTCCCTTTAGGACCTCTTACCATGTATGAAGGGCTTACTACCTCCCTTGAGGAGGTGGTAAAAGATTAACATTTTGTGACTGGAATTTGGTTGCAAAACATTAATACATACCAACCCTACTTAGTATTTTAAAGGTATGTCCTAAACATGCCCCTTCTAAATATCAAACTAGTATTGGGTACCAACCCGAAACTGTGATTTGGTAATGTGTTATCAAATCTCAATTTAATTTTGTACTGATAAAAATGCCCTTTTGCAGTTGTACACAGCCCAAACCTGTGAATCAGGCCTTTTGCAACCACAAAAAGGCTTCGCACATCTGGCCCATGGTTCAAAAATTCATAGATTCATAGGAACATTAGCAAAATTCCTATGAAATGGTGACCTTCCGGATGTTTTATTGAAACTAGTAGTAAAATTTGGAGACCCAAATATTCACAATAATTTATGTATTGATTGTTTTATTCATTACTACAAGGAAATACATTTTCCTACCTGGAACTTTAGGTAACAGAAAGTGAACAGATACACTTCAAATTTCCAAACAACAACAGTTGAATTAAGATGTGGTTATGTACATCAGCACACTAAATGTGCCTGTTGATCACCTGGGTTTTGAGCAACACAAATGTTTTGCGCATGTCTAAACTAACATCCATTTAAAACACAGTCTAACTTCCTGGCAGAATTCCCTCCTCTATGTTGAATATTTCAGGTCCACAAGTCTTGTTCAAGCTGTTGAAGGATCATGTGTAATATACAATCTTTTGCAAGTAGCTGCAGTGTTCAGTGCATCCCTGAGTGCCTTACACAGCTTGTTGACACAACCACACGTAGTTTTTGAAGAAAACACAATCCTGATAGACATTATGGGATGGATAATACCAAATCTATTTTTGAATGAAAGATATTGCCAACAAATTCTTCATTGGACAAATGTGTATTAGCACAAGAATGGGTTTAGTTTAGACTCAGGAAATCATATTGTGATTATATTTATTATGCTATGTATTTATTTAATGTACATTTTATATAAAGAAATCTATTGTAAATGATTATAAAACATGTAAAGGTTATCAAATGACTATGTTAAGACAAATACGCCACAAGTTACTAATGTTTCCCAAATATATCATTTCAGTAACCATAACTAAATATGTAATGTCTGGTTCAGTGCTGGAAGAATATTCTGCAATCCTAATATTGGATTAAATGTTAAATCAATTACAAATTTTACACATATTTTTGTAATCTGATTGATATAATATATATGTATATACATCAGAAAGTTTCTATTCATTTGTAAAATACACAAATTATTGTAACTTTTTTATTAAAAAAAGGTTTGTTTTCAACTAATATTTATGGTGTCCACTGGTCTTTAAGAAGAAATGCAGTTCAAAGAATACATTGTATGAAATTCTGTATTCTTATATTATCACACAAGCATGTTGCGTATGTTATAATCAGGGATTGGGTTATACCTATGAATTTACAATTGTACTCATGAAGATATATATTTGCTTAAGTTGGCCCTACCTCCTCCACTGTAGCAGTACTTATTTGTTCTTGGATTGCTCTATTGTTGCGGAGGCCATAAATTGTTTCAGTCATTAAGATGCGTGTCTGGTGAAACTTGGCCTTTCCACATTGTTGTCAAATGTCACTATGTTCTATTTAAGCCACCCTTAGGGAAAAGCATGGTGCCAGTTCCACATTCTTGTCACACTTTTCTTATATTCTTCGTTGACTGCTGATTAAACCCTCCACTCTTCAATTTATGTGGTTTCCAACACTTTCCAAGCATCTGCAAGCTCTGCCTTGTCAAGCAAAAACCGAAAAC
Source organism: Lissotriton vulgaris (assembly GCF_964263255.1). Lineage (NCBI taxonomy): Eukaryota > Metazoa > Chordata > Amphibia > Caudata > Salamandridae > Lissotriton > Lissotriton vulgaris. Next base: position 937,962,153 of record NC_141693.1, on the reverse strand, counting down.
AAACATGAATTTTATACTGCACTGGGCAGGAAGAACATATCATTAGGTTAAACTTCTTTGCATCAGCTAACAGACACACTTTGATGTAAGGGAGACACAAATTGCTCTTTAGGACTGTAGAAAGAGTGAGATGAAGAAGATATTCAACATACAAGGGGCTTGTTCATATTAATCAGTTTGCATTTCCTTGCTTCCAACAACTGTAAGCTAAATGTAGGGTGAGAGGAGTCTGGTCAAATTTAGGGAGAAATAAACATCATGAATCCTCTGTGCTTTGACTTTAATACCGTTGATAGAAAAGCTATGCCATTAGTAGCTAGAAACGTGAAAATCACCTGCAGAAATATTTTATTGTCCCAGGTTTAAAAAATCATTCTTTTGCTAAAAAAAAACATAAGCTTATAGACATCCTTATGGGAACATGCAAGTATACACTAACTCTTTCCAGACCTGGAAAATGTGGGCATCATTGCATACAGACTTGGCAATTGGTCAAATGCTACAATGGTAAGACATTATCTCAGTGCACATACATTAGTAATTGCCACTCAGGGCAGGATCTGGAAACCTATTGAGTGGCACCCTTTTTGGAAGTTATGGTTTGGATTTTGGTGGGTGTCCAAGATCTTTCTCATTCAGATTCCTGTCAAATATGACGCCACTTCTACTTAATTGTCGTTTTCAGGCGACACCTGTATGAAGCTCCTTCCATACTTTACACCTACTCATGGGAACTAATTTTAAACAGAATGGCTTGATGTAGGTAAACAAGATGGAGACACTCGATTGCATCTCTTACATTGTTCCCTCTTCAGTGTAATGGTTGTGTGGTGGAAGAAAAATGAAAACACTTGCAAGTAGAACATATGAGGTATGATTGACAAGGTTGTTGAAAATCCTTGCCGACAAAGCCACATGTCTGTGACTTGCATAGATTTCTGACTTTTATCCAGGTTCAGAGGTTCTAGTGGTAATTTTACCAGGAAGGGGTAGGGCGGCCACACATGCACACATACACACTCTCTTACACCCATGCATTCACACTCGCACACACACCCATTCACAGCACTCACTTGGAAGTACTCATACAGTCATACATACACGCACCAAACTTAAAAAACAAATAATACTTACCTTAACTGCAGCTCTTTGAGAGGGAAGCCTTGGAGGTACCAGGAGGGTGGGATTGCTACCTTCCCTCATTGACTGACCTGAGTGAATACAGACGTCTCTCCATCATCACAGAGTGGGATAGGGTCAGTGATACTTCCAAATGCAAATGCAAACTGATTGGTCCATAAAGCTTCAATGCTTTTCGAGGGTGGGGCCGTTCCATTTCACCATAGAGCGAAGTTGCACTGCTGCAAAATAGTGAGATAAGCAATACACTCCCAAACCTCCCTCCTCTATTGGTTGATAGGTCCTGTGTTCAGCCATGCAGGGTTTCTTACCTCCCCCTTATAAATTGCTCTAGGCACCCCTGCATATTCTTTACTGTTCCTCTTGGAGAGGAAATCGGGATTGTCTGCATTGCATACAATATTTATAGGAGCTGGGTCATATTAATCTCCTCTATATGTCCCAGCCATGTCAATCCCCAATTTCTCCAATTTTGAGCAACACAACTGGCAGTCATGAGTAGGTCATTGTAATTTAGTTGGACAGTCTTGTCAAAGGTGGGGTCTATTTTGATGCTCAGGTATGGGATATGTTTGTGTATCCACAGCAGTGGGAATTTCTGTATGAGAGTGTTTTAGGTATTGAGTCATATTAATACTCATAATGACAGATTTTTAATAAATTTTAAAGCTGGACACCTTACTAAATTTGTCCAATTCAAAGAGTAATGCCAGAATTGCTGACAGGGCTCCCTCAACATCACTATTACATCATCTGTATAAAGTGCTATTTTGTGTTGGTGCCCTCCAAACTGCACTCCATTTATGTGGTATCCTCTCCGCCAATGGTTCCATGTATAGTGCGAATAGGAGTGGGGACAGAGGGCAACTCTGTCTTGTTAACCCTGCCCACTGTGAAGCATCATGAGAGTTGCCCATTAACCTTAACGCGAGCCACAGGCAGCCACGTAGCCACTAAATATCAACTTCCTAAATCGGGGACCCAGTCCTACCTTTTCCAGTGTATTTGCTAAGCATGGCCAGTGCACATGGTTAAATGCCTTTTCTGCATCTATGGACAGCAGGAATGTAGGTTGGCCTGTTCGTTTCACTTCGTCCATGATGTGGAGCAATCGTTTGGTGTTGCCTTTACTTCCCCGCTCCGGGATAAAGCCTGTCTAGCCGGGTCCATAAGTCCCTGCTTGTAGGCAGCCAATCAGACCAATATACCAGTGAAGATCTTCGCGTCAACATTTAGCGATGATATGGGCCTATACGAGGATCAATGTGTGAAGTCCTTCCTGGGCTTAGATATGAAAGTCACCACTGCTTCCCTCATAAAAGGGGTTAGGGTGCAAAATATAGCCAAGAAATTAAATAGGTGCCTCAGTACTGGGGCAACCATGGATCAGCACATCTTATAAAAAGTCATCATGAGACCACCGCACCATGTGATTTCCCTATTTGAATCCAGACAATCGCTGACACAGCTTCTGCTTGTGCTTATTCATGTGTTAAGGTTGTTAGTGTGACTCCCAGGTACTCATGGGCATCAGAGGAGAGTAGAGTCTTCTGTGTAGAGAGCTGTGTAGAAATTGTGGAACATGTCCGCTATGTCAACAGTATCTCTCACGGTCTCCCCTATTTGTGGAGTCAGAAGCTCGATGGTACTGTCCTGTCATTTGGTTCTAACTTTGCAAGCCAGTAATAAGCCCGCTTTATTTCCCCTGGTAGTATTTTTATTTAAACTGTAGAAGTGCCAGTTCCGCTTTATCAGAGTCCAGAACTTTAAGTTGTTGTCTAGTTAATGTGAGTTGGTGCCATGTGTGTTTAGATGTTGTTTGTTTATGTGCCCTTTCTAGATCTGCAACGTTTCCCCCAGGATATCTTTTCTTGTCCCTTCACAACCTATTGAAGTGGGCTGCTTGCAAGATAAATTCCCCTTCAATAACTCCTTTCAGTGTGTCCAACAATAGCTGGACAGTCATGTCAGGGGTGTCATTAATACTGAGGAAATCCACTATTCTGAAATTCTGCAGTTAACCATTTCTATCACCTTTTTATGTTTCAGTAGGTTATTGTTAAGCCTACACATCAGTGTGAGAGTGTCTGTAGTGGCTGCCTGTAGTTTAATTGTGATGGGCGAGTAATCGGAAAGGGCAAATGGTTTGATATTGCCGCATTTAGTCTTTGCAGGTATCTGTGTGGTATGCAGAAAGTAGTCCAACCTAGCATAAGTTTGACAAGAGGCAGAGTAAAAAGGGTATTCCCTTTGCATGGGGTGGACGTCTCGCCATATATCTACTAGCCCCATGTCTTTCATCCATTTGAGGCTCTCTTGTGATAGTGCCACAGTTTGCCCTACCCTGTTTGTGGAGCTATCCAGGTCTGTGTCCACAACTATGTCAAACTCTCCTCCAATCAGTATGTTCTTATCTGGGGATGCCAGGACTTGAGTAAGGGCAGATTTTCAAATGCTTCCTGACTCTTGCCTAGCGTAAGGATGGTAGGCCTATCAGGATGTGAACCATTAATCTTCCTGGTATGTCAATCATTGTGTCTGTATCTATGTCCTTAAATTTGCTAGCCGATAGGATCACTATTCGCTCTGAATTTGTGGGCCCTGGGAAAACAACTGCCTGGAGAATCAGCAAGATCAGTCTTGTTAATAAAATGTGTTTTCTTTAGCAGACATATGTCACCGTCGGTGTCCTGCAAAAACGAAAGCACAGTCACTGGCTTGAACGAGAATTGGGCCCTCTCACATTAAAGCTCTACACCTTCACCATTGCAAAATTAAAGATATTTGGTGGCTTCCCCCGACGGGAAACAACCTTTACATTGCGGTCATTAGACCGCGATGCCTTTACAACACGGCTGTTACAACGACTTGCAGTAGATGGCACTCTAACATAAGGAATAGTATAATTTACTATTTTAACACCTTCCCTACTGTTGCGTAGGCTGGAGTAGGAATAGTAAATTATACATTCCTAATGTTATGGCGCCATCTACTGCAAGTCAATGTAAGGACTTGCGTAATAATGGAATTGCATTGTAACAACGCGGTCATTGTAACAACCGCGTTCTAACCTACCGCATAGTAAAATCACACATTTTAACGTGCTAGATTCCTCCTGACTGACTTAAAATGCAACATATTCCAGTGTACAAGTGTACCAGGGAGATATGCTTAATGAAACACTGTCTACGGAAGCCCGCCGATCCCTTTTATCCCGACCTTTAGTGGCCGAGGGCTGTTCTCTCTAATAGATTTTATTTTAATATCTGCTAGACACGCATCCAGACTATTAGTTTCATGCCCATGATATCTCCCTCAGTGACCATTTTCCACATAGTATAAATGTTAAGGTTAATTTTAGGGTGGTCAGCAGGCCCACAACTACCACTCCTCTTGTGACAGACATTACCCTGGCTAGATAAAATGATTATTCACTGAGCTGGAAGTACCTTGACTGTGATGTATTTACGACCAAGTTCATCACCAATTGTAGGGATGCTATTAACATATGCCTAGGTAGTGATAACCCCCTGGAGGATATTGTGGAGGGATACTCTAAAATTGCTGAGTTTGGGAATAACGCTCTTCACATAAACTCAAAACGCAAGATTCCACAAAAGAGGGGATGGTTTGATTCCCGCTGCACAAAAGCCCATTCTGCCCTTAAACTAGCCCTTCATAGAACTGTTAAAATCAAGCAAGAGATTAAAGAGGCTAGAAGGGAATACCATCTTGCACAGGCGTCAAGGAAACATTTTTTAAAGAAGGAAGCTTGGACCGCCTTGCGTGAAGCTTCCGAACAGAGAGATTCATCAGCTTTCTGGAATGCGGTCAATGCTCCCTTTTTAGTCGATTCAGAGAGGGCAACTATAGAAAATGCAATAACAAGGGGAGTATGGGTTGAGCATTTTTCCAAACTATATTATAATAATAGCTCTCATTCTGAATTTAATAACTCATATCCTGGATGGGGAAAGGAAAGAATCACAGGTTATAAGTACTGTTTTGCATCCCCAATTTGAATTGTGTGAAATCACGGAAGCCATAACACTGAGTAAGGGGGGAAGGTATTCGGCCCTGAAGGGATACCCGTGGCCTTTTTAAGTACAACTCTCAGTTCTGGGGATCCATTTTAAAGCAGGTAATCAATGCATGTAGATCCCTTGGTTTCCCGCCAACCTGTGGCGAATCGATTCTGGTGCCTATCTTTAAAAAAAGAGGACAGGCACAGCCCGGCCTGTTACAGGCCGATTTCATTATTAGATTGGACAGTTAAAATCATCGGGAGAGTTCTCTGAGCCGGACTACAGGATTGGGCAGATGACCATCAAATAATTAGTAACATCCAATATGGCTTCCGTGAAGGGCTGGGGACCATTTATCAATGCTTAAACTTGGATCGGAAAATACACTAAGGCCAAGGGGAGTAACCTGTAATTGGCGCTGGTAGATGTAACAGCAGCTTTTGACTGCGTTATCCACGACAAACTTTGGGTGATTTTGGAATGTATGGGAGTGGACCCCAGTCTCATTTCCTTTATTAGACAATTTTATACCGGAGCCAGGGCCAGAGTTTGTTACTGGGGCAGGGGCGAGCTCACTGATCCATTTACCATTGGAAGAGGAGTTAGACAAGGTTATGTCTTGGCACCCTTCTTATTTACACTGTACATTAACAACTTAGGGAAGGTTTTGATGGATGAGTGCCAGGACCTTCCAGTCGTAGGGAAGTGTCCACTCCCTGCATTTATGTATGCAGACGACGCCGTCCTTTTGGCTCGCACCCCAATTACCTTACAGAACGTTATTTCTATTTTCGCTAATTTCATGTCAAATCTGGGTCTTTCAGTCAATACCTCAAAAACCTTTATTTTAAAATGTGGACTAGGGAGTAAGAGCTCCCGCTCCTACTTCCTTGAGCAAAACCGCCTTGAATGTTCTAACACTTTTCCTACCTGGGGGTCTTATTCGATCATACTAGCTCATGGACCCAGGCTATTCACTCTACGAAATTGTTATTTTTAAAGGCTTTGGCCACCTTGACTAATTTTAGTGGGAAATTGGGTAAATGCCCGCCCCCAGAATTACTTCAAATTTATAAAGCCAAATATGTTGCTATTGCAACCTATGGGGCAGGCATTTGGGGTCACGTCTATGTGACCGCTCTTCTGATGGTGGAAAACAGATTTCTTGGATTTTTACTGGCCGTATATAACGGGTGTAATCCGTATTCAACCAATTCTTCTTTGGTACTGTGTTTGGACTACTGAGCAGGCTGTTTTAAATTGCCAAATTATTACTGATTGCTCCGGGCTGGATGGAGTTTCTCGTATTGGCTGGATGAAATATGTCAGAGACATTTTGCGCAGAATGGGCCATCAGGAATATTTTGACGACCCTTCTATTTAAGCCAACTTAGAGAAGAAATAATTTAAACAAAGTTGTTTTTACTTTGTAGAAAATCTTAGATGTAACTCGAAGATCTCCAAAATTACTGGGTTTTTTTTTGTAAAAATATTTTTATTGTTTTCAACTTCCCTCAGAACCTTTCAGATGATAGTCATATACAAAGCTATTATACAGATGGCCCATCAAATATTTTCAATTCAATCAAGGTTACTCAATAAACCCCCCCACCCTCTAACAATACTAACACCCCACCCCTCTACCCCCACCCCCTGTCAGTGTGCACATCCTATTTAACCCCTGGTTGTAGCCACCCAACTGTCTTGTCTTCCAGACAAACAAACAACACAATACTTCCTAGAAATGAATTGGGGCCTGAAAAAAAAAAGACACTCCTCTGGTAAGAAATATGTTCCCTGGTGTCACCACTATAGTTCACTAGTGTCACTCGGCCCGAAATATGAATTGGTGGCCCTTCCTCATACTACAACTTGGTACATCATCTCATGCCTTTCTTCCTGTTAGGTCGCCAATGCTGCCCTCTCACCCTGATCCACATCTACCTCCTCCTCCCCTTCTTCAGCATCCACAGCAGGAGTTTGGAGATCCGCCACCAAAGCCCCCCATGCCCTGGCCGCCTCTAGTGCCTTATCATTAGCTGTGCGCCTAGCTAGCTGTAACCGAAGTGTCCCCTCGCTACCCGCCCAAATTAAAAAATTCGCTCTCCACCTCAGATAATTAGGCCCTGTCTTCGACTCCCAATGCATGGTAAGCTCCCTTTTTGCCATAATTAACCCTAAGTCATAGAACTTACTAGTAATCTTCGTGCTGAGGGTATGTGGGAACCAAAGTAACAAGCAAGTCCCCATCTCTGCCTCTATTGTTCGTCCTGTCGCCTGATTCAAACATGCTATCACCTCCTCCCACTAAGACACCAACCCCGTACAAGACCAGAACATGTGTCGGAAATCAGCCCCATCTGCATTACACCTCGGGCATTGCGACAGGGAGCCACCGAAATACTGTAGGATTTTAACCGGCGTCAAATAGGCCCCATGTAATGTGAAGAACTGAACCAATTGGAACCTGGTGTTTCATGTACCCTTCCAGGCACGTCGCACTAGTTGAGGCCATGTCGTCTCGGGTATGGGCTTACCAATATCCGCTTCCCATTTGCCTTTCAGAACATCCAGGGGCGGGAGTTGCTTTGTCGACAAGCGTCCGTATAGGCATGTGATAGCCTTGAACGTACCTGCCGCCATGTCTACATACTGGCAACCCAGTGAAGTCGGGGGTTCCATTAGTCCCATCCTCCACTGCGGTTGAATCCCCATTATTAGGGCAGCATGCAATAAATAATCTCCCCGCGGTAACCCAAATGTGCTCTGCAAGTCTTGAAAAGATAACAGAGCCCCGTCTCTGTATAAATCCCCCAACATAAGGAGCCCAAGCTCTTCCCAAACAGCCAACGCAGACCAGTTCCCCCATGCAGAAGGGCTGTGCAAAGGCCCAGAGGGATCTCAGGAGCATATGGGCGAGGAAATCCCGCTCGTCTTTGGCTCCGGTTCCAGCATTAGCGGAGTGTGCGTTCCTCAAGGGTGAGCTGATCGAGACTGATCTTCTGCTGGAGAACTATAAATGACAGTACATGCCGGGGAATCGCTCTACCCTGCGGTCCTTCAGGGCTTCTCAACTCCCGAGCCACCGCCTGCGTGAGCCACTGTAACTGGGCTGCTAGATAGTACCACTCAATGTCAGGGACCGCCAGTACTCCCTCCGCCCTTGGTCGCATCAGCGTGGGTAGCGCAACCCGTCTTCTACCCGAAACCCAAATGAACCCTGTAGGGGGGCGTGGCCACGGCGGCGAACGAAATGGCCGCTCTGCTGTGAAGCTCCTCCAGGCGGGCTCCCAGCGACAGCGAACAAGATGTGACCCACGTCTCATTCCTCCCCCAGCCACGCGGAGCCTTCTCCTGATGCCCATTAGACCACCTGGGCGAAGTTTCCACGCCGCGGGAGCAACCTGGCACTAAATACACGGCGGAGGGGACTTGAGGCCTCCGGACCTCGGCGCCACCTTCCCTTCTGCGCTGGTGCGCCTGGTGAGTGCTGCTCGGCCGTTGGCGGTCGTGCTTCCTTTCCCCGCTGTTTCCCCCGCTGGGCTCGCGTGGGCATCGCCCTTCCTGCCCGGTTCCCGTTTTTCTGGGACGCTTGGTTCCCGGCGTGAGGCAGCGGCCTTTGGCCCGGGTGAGCGCCGGGACCGGGACCTAGATTTCGGGCCCGTGCGGGCGTACGGGTGGTGGCTGTGGGGCTTGGTCGGGGCGGTGGGGGTGGGGCGCATGGCTGCTGGGGGCTCCGGTGGCGGTCTCCGGTGACGCACAGCGGCCCCGCCGTGCGCTGGCCGACACGGAGCCTATGCCTCTCCGCTTTCCTCCGGCGCAAACTCCATGAGAGGGTTGCTCCCTGATTAACAACGCCGGGTGTGGCGAGGGCCCATGAACCTAAGGGGCCCGTTTTAGGATTACTGTGCTGGCTGTTCCTGACTGCTGTTTACCTGACCTCGCTCCCTGGGATTGGGTCCGGCTTACAGTGTTCATTCCCCTCCAGGTCTGCACACACTCTGGTGGCTTCGGAGGTGGGGCTGCCATCTGGTTAATTGGTTCCTGTCCTACACTATTGTCGCTGCGTCTGCGGCTTCTCCACGCGACCTTGGGGATGGGAAAAAGGGATCCTTCCCAAAGGAAGCTCAGCTTCGACAAAGCCTCTCCTCACCGCTGACCCCCCGCCTGGTGCAGACTCTGGCGCTCATGGATTAATGAACGGCGGCGATGCAGCGTCCATGATGGCCGCCATGATGGGGGAAATGCGTGCTGGCTTCAAGGCGCTTGATAGTCGATTTGACAGCCTGGAGAAGAAGCTGTCTGACATTGGTTCCACGTTACAGGCCCATGACCGACGCCTCGACTTAGCTGAGTCCAGAATATCGGATGTGGAGGACGGGTCCTCTAAAACGCTGAAACGGCTGGAACGTGTCGAGAAAATTCTTAAAGACGTGGCCATTAAGAATGAGGACTTGGAAGCGCGTAGCCGGAGGAATAACATTCGTATCCTTGGCGTGGCGGAGACAACTGCCACTGGCCGGTTTGATACCTTTGTAGAACGCCTCCTCATTGAACTGTTCGGAAAAGACACCTTCACGGCTGGCTTTGTAGTGGAGCGGGCGCATAGGTCACTGGGGCCTAAACCGCGAACGGGGCAACTGCCCCGTCCCATTATTGCCAGGATCATGAACTTTCGAGACCGTGACGCCGCGCTCCGAGCTGCACGTGAGATGGGAGAGGTGCAGTGGCAGGGGAGCAAGTTGTCCTTCTTTCCGGACTACACTCTCATGGTGCAAGAGGCACGGTGGAAATTCACTAGTGTCAAAGCTGCTCTTCGCAATCTTGGCTTGAAATACAGTATGCTTTACCCGGCGCGTCTGAAAGTAGACGTGAACGGTCGATTCTGCATCTTTGACTCTCCGGCCGAGGCCCAAGACTTCTGTCATGCCTACAAAAAGGGTCCGGGCTCGGCCTCCGGCTCCAGGCCTAACTCTCCACCTCAATCTGACACACAGGCTTGTGCTGACTTGTTCGCTGCAACTGGCCTAGGCTGATCACCCGATGATACTCTATGCATGGCTCCTTATCTATGATGGATGACGGTCTGAATCTGCTGGATTTAATTTCATAAGGTGATTTGTCCAGCCGGACAGGGATCACAAATCTTTACTATCAAGTAAATTGAATAAAGTAATACCTTACATTCAAAAGAGTGAGACACAAGCCTGTGCCCTCACGCTTACAAATTGGCAAAGTGATAGGGTAGTAAAAAGGCAGAAAAGATAGATTTTTAGGCAAAGAGTGAACGATTTCTGAAAATGAGAGAATGACAGAAATTCAAATACACCATTATACGCATATCACATTTGGTATACATTTAAATATATGGTGTTTCAACAAGTCGACGGCGTTTCGATCCCTTAAACATAATACATGGGATCATCATCAGGACAAGAATTATGCCTAAAGAGTTTTGAACACAATAGCCTAAGTAAAAAGGAAGGAAGAATAGACAACGGTTGTTGTTTTATGTACTCTCATAGACACTTGCCGTAATTTCGTATGATTCCCACTGACAGGACTGCGCATGTGGTTAGATCATTGTTTCCCTTATGGAACTTTTAATTCACTTTCACTGGATGTCACTTAAGATTTTTTGCTGTATATTTTCTCTTGTTGATATTGTCTATTCTTCCTTCCTTTTTTCTTAGGCTATTGTGTTCAAAACTCTTTAGGCATAATTCTTGTCCTGATGATGATCCCATGTATTATGTTTAAGGGATCGAAACGCCGTCGACTTGTTGAAACACCATATATTTAAATGTATACCAAATGTGATATGCGTATAATGGTGTAATTGAATTTCTGTCATTCTCTCATTTTCAGAAATCGTTCACTCTTTGCCTAAAAATCTCTCTTTTCTGCCTTTTTACTACCCTATCACTTTGCCAATTTGTAAGCGTGAGGGCACAGGCTTGTGTCTCACTCTTTTGAATGTAAGGTATTACTTTATTCAATTTACTTGATAGTAAAGATTTGTGATCCCTGTCCGGCTGGACAAATCACCTTACTCAATATAGCTCCATTGTGTCTATATTTATTTTTCCTTGTACCTATTTATGCATGGGACCACTGTTGCTTGAGAAATATGTTCCCCGAGGTCCTATGCTGACTCGTTTGGGTGCCCTTGTTGTTTTTGATAAGGGTTTAATTACATGCCAGTATCTCGTATGTCGCGCAGCTGGGTCGCCCGCATGGGGGTAGCGTTGCTTCCCCCTATGGCGTATGCCTGTTTATTTCGTTCTTCTTGGGGTTTGTTATTTTTATGTTTGCAGATATGTTCTACTACTATGTATAATTGGCTATTGGTGTTCTGCACTGCTGTTCAGAGCTTGTCTGGGTTCTGCCTCTCCTGGGGTGCTGGGAGGCTGGGTGGTGGGTGGGGGACGGGTTGTGTGTTTTTTTTGTGGCTCATTTTATTTTTTTTGTTTGATTGCGAGACTTATGGTATCGGCTTGTTTGATGACCACTCATTGCTTACGGTGCTTGATCTGACAATATGGCCAGGTTAGGTCTGCAGTCTGGTCCTTCCAGACTAACATTGATGTCATGGAATGTTCGCGGCTTGAACACCACTCATAAACGTAAACAGGTTTTGCAATATGCTGACTGGCATAAAGTGGATGTTCTCTTCCTGCAGGAAACACACATGGTGCAGGCGGACACAGCTTCATTGGCCAGGGGTTGGGGTACCCATAGAGTGTTTTCAACCTACAGTAGGTATGCACGCGGGGTTGCGATTCTGATCCATAAACGGATACCCTTTGTGTTCACAGACAGTAAGTTGGATGGAGAAGGCAGATATGCAATACTTTCTGGTGTGTTGTATGGTTACAAGATTGCCCTGGTGGGGGTCTACGGTCCTAATACTGACTCCCCGGCCTGTTTCCACGACCTGTACCTATCACTGCTCCACTCAAACATAGAGCTACTGGCGTTGGGGGGCGATTTCAATCTATTGATGAACCCTTGCAGGGATAGCACGTCTTCCTCTCCGGATCGCAAGCCACTTGCCCGTGCGGCTATAGCGGCTATATGTTCGCATTTCTCACTGCTTGACATAGAGGCCAAATTGCACGCTAATGCCCCAGCTTTTACTCACCACTCCAGCTACCACAACACGAGCACCAGACTTGACTACTGGCTACTCTCTCCGGGCTTAGCGGGATGGGTGACTGATCTTTGCACACTTCCGCGCACTCTTTCTAACCACTCTCCAGTGGTATTGACACTAGCGATCCCTAGGTTAGGCGGATATGACCGGCAGTGGCGTTTCCCGGGGAGAACCCTAGCGGACCCGGTCTTTACTGAGGAGGTCCGTACTGCCATTGAGGATTATTTTGACATCAACACTGGCTCTGTGACCACTTGGGCCACGTTGTGGGAGGGGTTTAAGGCCACCATTAGGGGGGTTTGCATCACCAAGCATGTTGGGGCACTGCGTGAGATCCGTGCTACTCTGAGCCGACTTGAGACCGAGCTATTAACGGTTGAAAGTGAGATCCTCGCTGACCCTTCGCCGAGACGCGAGGCTCGGCGTCTCGAGCTAATACTGGAGTTCAGGGAAACCGCGGACAGAGAGTTGCGGTTTCGGGGCAAATACCACACAGCGCGCCAATATGGTGAAGGGGATCGGCCGGGCAGATTATTGGCCCAGCTGCTGCGCCCGCCGCGGCAAGCCGCATATATCACTGACATAACTGACGCACAAGTCAGGCATCATTTTTCCACCCCCGCTATTTGCGACAGTTTTTTAACCTACTACCGCCACCTTTACACGTCTGCCCTTCCAGATGATTGCCGCGACCCGGGGTCATATATTAACAAAATTGCCATGGTATACTTGGAGAAATATATGCAAGACTTTCTGGCTCATCCCATCACACCGGAATTGATCGCTGAGGCCATTGACTCCTTGAGGGGTCCCTCGGCGCCTGGTCTTGATGGCTTCACGGCCGACTTTTACAAAGAATACAAAGAGGAGCTGGTGCCCAGACTTGTTGAAGTGTATGCGGAGGCACTGGAGTCTGGTGTTCTTCCCCCCACGCTCCGGGAAGCGGTCATCGTTTTGCTGCCCAAGCCGGGTCGCGACCCCAGGGTCTGTAGCTCCTATCGTCCGCTGTCGCTCCTTAATCTCGATTACAAGATTTTGGCCAAAGTCCTGACGATGCGGCTAGCACTGCTGGTAGATACCATTGTTTCAATGGCCCAGTCTGGCTTTGTCCCTCAAAGATCCACCTCCCTGAATCTCCGTACACTTTTCTCGGTCCTACACAGGATCGAACCCTCCACTCCGGCGGCCGCTGTAATTTTAGACGCCGAAAAGGCATTCGACACTCTGGAGTGGCCTTTTTTTCTTGGAAGTAATGCGGAGGATGGGCATGCCCACAATGTTTGTTGCGACGGTGGAGCTGCTGTATACTGCACCCTCGGCTCGCATTCGCTTAAATGGTACCATCACTGAGAGGTTCACACTCTCCAGATGCACCCAACAGGGATGCCCCTTATCCCCACTCCTTTTCATCCTTGCGATGGACCCCCTGGTTCGACACTTCCAGGAGAAACATCTCCACAGGGGGCTCCAATTCCGCACCGGCCCTCTATTGGTCTTGCTCTATGCGGACGATATGGTTCTATATGTCTGTACCCCGGAGGCCAACCTGCAACCCTTATTGTCGGAGATTGCTCGATTTGGCGAATACTCGGGCCGGATATATGATGTTACAACGCGGACTTTTACTCCGCATACCGTTACAACGCGGTTTTTACAACGCGGATACTGTAACAACGCATGTATTTACAACGCATTTTTTTACAACGCAGGTACCTTTACAACGCAGACCATTACAACGTAAGTATTGGTAAGTATATGTTAATATTAATAATATAATAGTAACTTAATTTTAAAAATATAATTTAATGTAATTTTAAATAATTTAATTTCCGTTAATTATTTTAAATTTAAATTAATATTACTTTATTTTTACCATGTACCCCTGTACCCCAGAAACTGAAAACTGACCCTAAACCCCAAAAATAAATTAAAGTAATTTTATGAAATATAATTTAAATTAATTATTGAAAATTAAAAAAAAAATATCTTTATTTTTACCCTGTACCCCTGTACCCCAAAAACTCAAAACTGACCCTCAACCCCAAAAATAATGCAATGTAATTTAATTTAATTTATTTACTATTAACTAATTTAATTTAAAATTAAATTTAATTTATTTTTACCCTGTACCCCAAAAACTGAAAACTGACCCTGAACCCTAAAAATACCCCTTTACCCAAAAACTAAAAACTGACCCTGAACCCTAAAAATACCCCTTTACCCAAAAACTGAAAACTGACCCTGAACCCTAAAAATACCCCTTTACCCAAAAACTGAAAACTGACCCTGAACCCTAAAAATACCCCTTTACCCAAAAACTGAAAACTGACCCTGAACCCTAAAAATACCCCTTTACCCAAAAACTGAAAACTGACCCTGAACCCTAAAAATACCCCTTTACCCAAAAACTGAAAACTGACCCTGAACCCTAAAAATACCCCTTTACCCAAAAACTGAAAACTGACCCTGAACCCTAAAAATACCCCTTTACCCAAAAACTGAAAACTGACCCTGAACCCTAAAAATACCCCTTTACCCAAAAACTGAAAACTGACCCTAAACCCTAAAAATACCCCTCTACCCAAAAACTGAAAACTGACCCTGAACCCTAAAAATACCCCTTTACCCAAAAACTGAAAACTGACCCTAAACCCTAAAAATACCCCTTTACCCAAAAACCCAAAACTGACCCTAACCCCTAAAAATACCCCTTAACCCCAAACATATAACATTTAAAAAATAACTATATACTTACCAATACTTACGTTGTAATGGTATGCGTTGTAAAGGTACCTGCGTTGTAAAAAAATGCGTTGTAAAAACATGAGTTGTAACAGTATCCGCGTTGTAATGGATGCGTTGTAACAGTAGTGCGTTGTAAAAAATGCGTTGTAACAGGTGCACACCCTCGGGCCTCAAGGTTAACTGGCACAAATCACAACTATTTCCGCTCACCCCCGCCACCACACGGTGGCCTTGCTCCCTCCCATTGAAGTGGTGCGAGGACTCTATCAAATACCTTGGGATCCATATACACCTTGACACAGTGTCCATCATTCGTCTGAACTACGGACAAGCCCTGGATTTTTTGGAAGATAACACGGACAGATGGCTCCAACTCCCTCTGTCTATGGCTGGCCGGATCGCCATCGTCAAGATGGTAGTTCTCCCCCGGTTTTTGTACCTTTTCAACAACATCCCAATCCCTCTAACCAAGGTTTTTTTCACACAACTACGCACTGCCCTGTTACGATTGGTGTGGGCCGTAAAAACCCACGCGTAGCCTGGCGCACACTGACACTACCATACGAGAGGGGTGGCTTTGAGGTTCCGGATTTTTATCTCTACTACTTGGTCGCCCAATGTTCGTACGCCCACCCTTGGTACCATCGGGATGCCAGAATTCCACATTTTAAACCTGAGGCTGATGCGGCGCTCCCAGTGTCACTTAACGCAGTCCTTCCCAAGGGTCTCCCTCGGGACCCACACGACATACACCCGCTCACCACGACGGCCTGGGCTTGGGACAAGATCAGGCGCTTACTACACACAGACACGCTGTACTCCTCTGCCCTTCCTTTGCCCAACCCACACTGGCTCCCCATCACGGGTGAATCGGTGGTCCGTCGTTCGCTGGCCAAATTTCAGATACTCACGATCGGTGACTTGTTCCCCGATGGTCATGTCTTCTCTATGACAGAGGACCCCCACTTCACTGACCGAACATTTATGGATGCTTTCATTCTCACGAGACTCCGTGCGATGTTGCGAGCTGCATTTCCCACATTCCCCCTTCCACCTGAAGACAATCCCGCACTTACATTCATTATACAAAACAATTCAGGCGCGCACGTGGTGTCCAAACTCTATAAGTTGTGCTTGTCCTCTCTTCCATCGTCAGACGGGGTGGTGCGCGCTGCATGGGAGCATGATCTGGGCATGCAGATTTCGGATGACCAATGGGAGGCATGTTGTGCTATGACCAGGGAGGTCTCCATGAATAGTAGACACAAGCTCATACACTTTAAATTCCTGCAAAGGATGTATCACACACCGGCACTTGCTCACAGAATTGATGCCAATAGACCCCATGTCTGCCCCAAATGTAACGCCCCGCAGGTAGACTTCGCACACCTGTCTTGGACTTGCCCGAGGCTACACACTCACTGGGTAGAGGTACACAAGATTTTGGGTGAAATATTGGGTTTGCCGTTAACTGTTACACCGGAAATTGCGCTGCTGGGCTATGTGGTAAATTTCCCCCGCCAACTTCGTAAATTGGCGTCCATTTGCTTACTCCTGGCCAAAAGAGAGGTGGCACTGCTCTGGTGCGCAAGACGCGCCCCGACGATCACCTCGTGGCTTGGGAGTGTGGCATACTGCAATGTGAATAGTGTGGAATATTCGGAACAACTCCCAACCTCTTCCCGCCCAACAGACATCTGGGGTCCGTATCGCCAATACATTGCGAAATTGACTCAAGAAACGCCATCTCAGTCACTTCATCCTAACACTCCAACTGGGGTGGGCTAGAGCAAGGGGGGCTCCTTCGCTGTACCTGACAACGTATGGATACCAGTGCGGCTCCCATAGGCCCCTCGATTCACGAGGCTAGGTTCTTGTCATCTGGTGGCACATTGCCCTTCGTGGCACCTGGGGTGTCTGGCCTGATATTCATGGGGGTTTTGTTGTGCTTGTTCTGTCCTCCGGCCCTTCTTGTTAACACTCAGCTGTATGGGCTGCATTGTGCCGCCCGTGGCCGGGTTGTGTGGTACTTGATGTCGTCTGCTGTGTCTGGGCTGAGGATGTTGTCCGATGTGGTGGTTGACACATTGCGAGCTGACTTGCTGTATTGGTCTTGCAATCTCGTAGATATGATTTTTATTTCTTTTATCTTGCTTTCAACTTCTGTGATGTTCATTATGTTCCTTTTGATTTTCTGTTGCCTTATCAAAAAATGTACACCTTGTATCATTCTCTATGTCCAAATACGCAATCCTACTGAGTACACCAGTGTTTTACTTGCAATGTTCTGTATGGTATCTGATGTCCTTTTGTACTTGATATGTAATTGGTCTTTACAAATGTGGATTGCCTCAGTTGCTTTAATAAAGTGTTTAAAAAAAAAACCCTGTAGTCAAGGTCCTAAGCCTCCGAAAGATTACGCCGGGATCCATACAGGTAAAGTGCGAAAAAAGTAGAGCAAACGTGGGAGTGCCACCATTTTCAACAGTGCCACCCTCCCCTCCACTGACAGTGGGAGGGTTCGCCAGAACCCCATGCTGCTCTGAAGCCCCCTCACCGCTCTGCCCACATTACCCTCCAGTAGTTTGGGTTGAGTGTGATAGATGTTGGTACCCAGGTAAGGTAGACAATGAGGTTCCCATCGCAAATCCCCCACAGATAGAGGCACACTGTCACCCGGGGTCAAAGGGAACACACAGGTCTTACCCCAATTCACCTTCAACCAAGAAAAACAACCGAACTCCCGAAGCAGGGCTTTGGCACCCTGCAGAGAGTCAACCACATCAGCAAAAAACAACAATAAATCATCCGCATATAAGGAAATGTAGTGGATCACCCCCCGCAGTGATAGATCCTCATAAGATTGTCCCAACCGAGCGTGTGACGCCAGCGGTTCAATGGCCAAGGCAAACAGTAAGGGGGATAAGGAACAGCCCTGGTGAGTACCTCTCCCCACCCGATATGTCGCTGAGATGGTAGGCCCTGTTCGAACCCTAGCAGTAGCTGAGTTGTATACTAGTTCAGTCCACTGTACGAACTGGTCCCCAAGGCCAAATTCCCTCACGACTTGAAACAGATACGGCCACTCCACGCTATCGAAGGCCTTCTCAATGTCGACCGATAGCACCACTGCGCCTGGCGCCCTATCGTGTCCTTCTCCCATAACACTAATAAGCCGACGTATACATGTGGCTGTGTTCCTGGTGGGAATGAAGCCTACCTGATCCGGGTGTATCAGGGTACCCATGTGTTCCAGGAGTCGAGTTGCAAGAATCTTACTCAGAATTTTGTAATCCACCGTAAGCATTGAGAGTGGTTGATATGCTGATCGAGAGCAGGCATCCCCCCTCGTTTCAACAATGGTATTATGATCGCTTCTCTGGCAGTCGAAGGCAACCTACCCAGTTCCCACGCCTCCCTGTACATAGACTGCAAGTGTGGTGCAAGGAGGTCTACATACACCGCATAAAACTCCACAGGGAGACCGTCTGCTCCCGGTGTTTTCCGCCGAGCCACATGCTTAATCGCCGTTCGAATCTCTCCTAGTGAGATTCCCCCCCCCCCCCCCCCCCCCCAGCTTGTTCCCTTGTTCTGGGTCTAAGCGCTGGAGCAGCGCTGCTGACAGGAAGTCGCTAACCCCATTCGGTAGGTCCTACATCGCACTCTTATAGAGCAACGTATAATAGGTCAGGAATTGGTCATTAATCTCCTTTTGTGAGTATACTAGGTTCCCGGCTGTGGTAGTCAGCGATAAAATCGGAGTGCCCCGGACTGCCGGGTTAGCCAACCAAGCCAGTAGGGACCTCACCATGTCCCTCTCTGCATGAGCCCGTACTAGGTATTCCTTATGGTCAAAACAGCGTAACCTTTCAACATGAGCAGCCACTTTTTCGCGTGCAGCAAGGACTGCCTCTTGCCCCTTTGGATCTATATGGCTAGCCTTCTCTGCCCGGGGCAAGTGATCCTCTTCCTGCTCTATATCGTGCAATAATGTCTTGGGAGCCCCTGTTGTGGATGAAATACACACCCCTCTCACCATTGCTTTAAAAGTGTCCCATTCCAGGGCCCTGCTTGATGCTGTCCCCCTATTTTCTGTAAAGTAAATGCTCAATACCATCTCGGACCTCAGCACAAAAAACAGGGTCTTCCAGCGTCACTGGGTTCAAGCGCCAAGTGGGGGTCGCCTGTCGCTGCCTGGTCCACTGTACCGTTATCAGACAAGGGTTGTGATCAGATATCGTTCTCGCTAAATATTCACTATGGCAAGTCAGTCCCTGAGCTTTCAGCGAACATAAAATACTATCATGCCGCACATGTAAATCATGCGGCACCGAATAGAATGAGTAATCTTTATCCGTAGGGTGATGCATCCACCAAGCATCGACTAGACCGCAAGTGCTTTGCCACTCCCACCTCACCTTCGCCAGAAGGTGAACCGCAGATTGGGCCAACGGAGGGTGAGATCGGTCCAAATCTCCCTCAGTGATTGAATGAAAATCTCCCCCCAGAAAAACCGTGCCAGTCAAGAATGTCGCCAGCTTACCGGACAACCGTGAGAAGAAAGCAGGCTGTTCTACATTCAGGGCATAAACACTGCACAGTGCTACATCCCTCCCATCTAGTCGCCCTTGTACAGCCACAAATCTCCCCTCTGGATCAATCACCGTCATCAAAGGCTGAAAGGGAACACCTGATCTCACCCAAACCAATGTCCCCCTTGCATATGAGGAATAATTAGTATAAAACAATTGGCCCCTCCATCTCTGCTGCAATGCCCGCTCCTCAATCTGATCAATGTGTGTTTCCTGTAAAAAGGCCACTTGAATCCACCTACGCACTAAATAGGCATGGACCTTGTATCGTTTTGTCATGGAACTCAGCCCCCGCACATTCCAGGTGATACATTTCTACTCAGGTCGGGTCCCCATAAGTGAGCATGCAACAGAACAACCTCTCCATTAGCCCGGTAGGCACACTGACAGTCCCCTTAAGCCCCAAACATCCCCAACAAACCCTCTTCCCTCCCCTCCCCAGAACAGGTGCTAAACCATAGTTACCCATCCAAACGCAATCCCACATAATGGAAAACTCTCTGGTAGTTACCAGAGTCTCACAACTATCGTGAGGTTGAGGGGGTAGCTCTACACAAGTCAAGCCGGACAGCAACTCCGTGCCCCTCCTCCCACGCTTAGCCTCAGAAGTAAAGCCCAGGGTCACCTACGTCCCAGAGGAGCCCCCCTCCAAACAACCACAGCTCCCATTCCACTAATCTGTAAAACATTGGAATAAACCTCCTGCCAATGTCTCAAGGCCTACAACTGCGCCCTCCTCCATCGTGCCCCATAGCTAGGATTTCACCCCCTTAGTGTATACAAATGGGAACAGGTAAAGTTCATTCGTCCAGCAGGCCATCAGCAGTCCCCGGAGTAACCTGGGGCATGGTCGGGTCATCTTCCTCAGAGCCCTCCGACACCAACTCCTCCGATCCCTGTTGAGATCCTGAGTCTGCCAAAGGGGCAGCGGCCCCTGCTCCCGATATGGTGGAGACCACCCGAAGGGCCGCCTGCTGTTCCAATTCTGTCTGCGACGTCGTTGGTGTTTGACTAGTTGCCGCATCTTTTCTGGTTCGTCGGCTGCTGCGAGGTTTCGGCCGGGTCTCCGCTGTCCTCTCATTCCCCTTATGGACATCAGTTCCAGCTCGATATTTTTCTAGCCAGCTCCATGCGTCAACCGGGGTACTATAATAGGAAGCCTTACCATCCACCATCACCCTCAGGCGAGCCAGGAACAGAAGAGAGTAATGTATGCCCTCGTCTCAGAGGGTCTTTTTGAACGCCAGAAATGAAGGGCGGTTGCGCTGGCCCTCATAGGAGTAGTCTGGATAGATGGAGACAGAGGCATTATCCACTCGGTAGGGGCCCATTGTCCGCGCTTTCTGTAGGATAGCATCCCGGTCTTTAAAGTGCAATAGGCATGCCACCACAGGACGAGGGGGCCGGCCAAGAGCCAGCGGGCAGGCCGGGACCCGATGAGCCCGCTCCATTGTGTAGAACTGCGACAGTCCTTCAGGAGCAACCACATCACGCAACCAGGCTTCCAAGTAGTTGATCATACTGTCCCCTTCGATTTTCTCGGGTAGGCCCACCACCCGTATGGTATTTCGTCGATGGCGCCCCTCAGCGTCCTCAGCCCTTTTTTCCAGGTGCTGCACCCTCCGCAGCAAATCCTCCACCGCCACATCTGTGGCCTCCTGGGCCGGTTCCAGCGTTTCCAAGGTAAGTTCCGTTGGCTTGACACGATCCACCAATTTTCCGTGGTCTGCCCGCAACAGCCCCAAACTCGTCGACACCTGCACTATGTCATGGTGTAGCACTTCCCTTGTGTCCTAAATGGCCTTCAGAAATTGGTCCATCTGCTGTTGTTGCAGCCCTGCCATCTGTGCTCTGGATGGATCTTGGTCCTGACTGTCGGGCAGCTCCTCAGTGGGGTCAGAAGCCATCACGCCCGGTTTAGGCCATGACTTCCCCATATCCCAGGCCTCCAGTCACTTTCCAATACGTTCGCCAGCCGGGATCTCACAATGGCAGTCCCCAGCCGGTATGGGCGCTGGCACGGGCAGACAGCTTTCGCCAATCAATGCAGGCAGGGTTTCAACAGTTCTGGCCACTCTTCTGCAAGTCCCTCAACGGTTTCAAGGGGATATCTCAGGTGCCCAGGCGCAACCACCCGAGACCTCCGCTGCGAGGCGGCTCTCCACGCACCACCAGGCGCTGTACAAACACAGGTGAACTTCACCCTCAGCAACGGGGCACCTCACCGCAGCAGCCCCCGTCAGGCCAGCTCCAGCCGTAAAGGGCCAGCACTTATTTCACCGTCCCAACCTATGGGCGAATGGTGTTGTGGAGGCCGCTCCTGTAATCTCTGCGGCACCCACCGGCCCTTCAGCGCCGCCGGGCTCTCCAGCACTGTCCCCTCAGGTGCAGGATCCGCCTCAAACACCCCCTAAGGTAGTGGGAAGGCCCGTTAATCGGCCATGACACAGCTCTGCCATCCGCAGGCCAAGTAGGCCCCAGGTCTCGTCTAGCTCTGCTGGCTCCCCAGGAGTCCCGGCTGCGTTAGGCGGGAATCAGCAGCCGAACCCAGGAGTCCCGTCTGCGATCAGGAGGGGCCGCAGGTCAGCCGCCGATAGTCCAGCTGTGGGCGGCGCGTCCCCGCACCTCACCTATGTCTCTCAGTCTTCCCCCCGGTAGGCCGCCAACGAGCACCCTTTGTCACCTCCACCGGCCGGCGTCTCTTCCTCGAGTATTCAGCCTGTCGCTAGCACCTCTCAGGCCGCTACGCCGGTTCTGCAGGGACCTGACTTCAATCCCCCCGCAGCCGCAATACTCACTTGAAGGGATGGGCCCTTGCTGTAACCGCGGCGATATCCCGTCGCCGGGAGTGCATGTGTGTCTCCGAGCCGGCTGGCCTCACAAGTGCTCGGGCGCCCTCCGCTCCTGGGCCACCACCGTGTGTCGCACAGGCTTCTTCCAGCCGCCACCAGCTCTCAGCCACAATGTCCTTCGGCGATCGGAGCCCCCTGCGGCACTCCACCATTGGCTCCGGCCACCGTCCAGGCCGTGTCAACGCTGCCTCCAAACGCTGGTGCCAGGCGCACCGCACCGGGCCCACCCGCAGCTGCGGCCGGCCGGCCCCCTCTCTGCGACGGCCTCCCAGTCACGCGAGGCCGAGGATGCAGCAATGGAAACAGGCCCCACCAAGATGGCCTGCACCCCTCGGTAAGGCCGGCAGAAACTCCAGTTCCGGTGCAGCCGGCAATCGCCTCCCGCGATCCCCAGATGTCGCACAGGGATCCACGTGGTCCGTGGAGGCTCCTCCGAGCCACAGGCGCCGTCAGGGCAGCATTAAACGAGGAAAATCATTGAGGCAAGCGCGGAGCTCTCAGCTCACGCGTCCATGCTCGTCGGTGGTCAAGCCACGCCCCCTCTCCAAAATTACTGTTATAGCCCACCAACATAGCCTGATCTCTCCTAAGATGCAGCCCTATTTGAAACTGGCCACCTACGATTACGAAAGATTCTTGTTTACCCGATTTAGGCTAGGCATTATTCACAGATCCCTCAGCTTCCCAGCCAGAAATGACTGGTCCAGAGTGCTAATCAAATGTCCATGCGATAAGTCCTCAGCTCAGACCACCATGTATGTTTAACTTTTCTGCAAATTTGATCAAGTTCAGAGGAAGAGATGGATTCTCCCTGTTCTTAAATCCTTAGGTCACCGATTATGCCGCCCTGCTTTTTTGGTCATGCAATCGCTTGGGGATGAACTCTTAATTGCATCTATGTCTACATTTTTAAAGTCGGTTTTCACCTGTCGAAAGTCTATGTCCAAGTGATATGTGGTTTTAAACCTGTGAACCTAATTATTAGTCAACTTGCGCTGTAGCCCACCTGATTTTTACAGCGGCTGTATTTTTAAATGTCACGTATTAAATTGTTTTTACTTGTAGAAAGTCGATGACCAAGTAAATTGTGGTTTTAAACTTGAGAATCGAATGATTAATCAATTAATGTTGATGCAAATCTAGCTTTTTTGTGAATGTATTCTTATATGGTATGTTTTAAATTGTTTTTTATGTATGTGCTTTTATGATTATTTTACTAATAGTCGAATAAAGCTTGATTTGATTGATTTGAAATGGCAAGTATACTTAGTGATGATGTTTGTAGATAAACATTCTCCCAAAAAACATTACAACAGCAACAAAGTTTATTCGTTCTTCCCTCCATGGAACCTTCAGTCACTCAATTTGGCCCACTAAATGAGCTCAAGTAGTCTATGTCCAAGTCAATTCTCCATCCCTCACTCAAATCCTCCCATCCTCCACTCACCACCCTCCGCATTCATCTTACCATTGTCTGCTCCCTGCCCATCCAGGCTCCTTTTTTTTTAATTGGATCTGTCAGCCGTGCCACGGTGCCAGTGCTGGAAATGATAGCAAATAGCATCTGTCATTCCAACTCCGCTTCGTTGCCTTGTTGATATGCAGCTTACTTAGGACCACCGGCCTCTCTATGTGTATTTCATCCCAGGAGGGGCAATACGTAGACAGTTTGGTCGGCATCACAACCCATCTTCCATGTTTCCATCGTTCCAGCATTCCCAATCCATCGGTTGGGGCCATCAGATGGAGGGCACTCTGACGTTTCAGGCAGATCCAGGACTGAGTGCAATTCAGCCAAAGTGTGGATTGTGTGTGCTGCGCTAAAAAGTGAGACTGAATGGGAAGCCCCAACAGTACTTAACACATTTCTCCATTAGGTACGCTTTCCCGGATGGAGTTATCACCTTCATTGCAAGATGTTTAGGGAGAGGTCTTGAGAGAGTACAGTTTATCATGAACTGCTCAAAAGACATTGTTCCAATTGCCCGGACTGCCGCCATGATCACCTCTTTCTGATTAAAGTGATGGACACAGGTAAGTGCCTCTATTTGGGTTCTCCTGGGGTATGATAGCTTGCCAACTCCATGTGTGTAGTCAAGACAAACGTCCTTCTGTGCAAGTCCAGGGAGAAAGTGATGGAAGAGTCGCTTCACATAGTCTTCAAGTGTATTTATATCTTACTGGGGATGCCATGCATAAAAATATTTTATCTGCCTTATCTGTTTATCCGATCATCCAGATGACACTGGAGATCGATATTCTGGTCACGGATTTCAAGGACCTCTTGTTTGAGCATCCCAAGTTCCTCTTCCCAAAAGAATCATTGACTCAGGTCACCCAGTTCATGTTTCACCTATATGGACTTTGGAAAAGTCCTCTCGCAGTGTAACGATGTTGTGCAGCTCGCCAAATAGCTCCTCCATAAAGGTGTGGGTAAGGGGTGCCACAACTACAATTTGTGACAGTCTATTAGTTGAGGGTTTCTGACTCCAGTCCCAGTCACCTTAATATTGTGGCCTCCTTCTGCCGTTTATTCAGCCGCCTTAGTGAGGATGTCCTTCAAATCTGTGTTCTTCTTGTGTTTGGCAAAGCCATCTTTGGTACCTAAATGTTGTGTTGGGATGTCTAGTCCAGCTCAATGGGCCACTCCCAGTGTTAGTGCTGTCTCATATCAAATGGAGCTTGCCCCTGCATTTCCTCCTAACCTCAGGGACCCCCCCCTTGTCGAGGTCCCAATGCCCACAGATTTGCCCAAATGCATGGTGGAATGTGGCAAGGACTATTCAGAGGGTGAAGTATCTGCGATTCTAGTTGAAGGTTGGCAGGTGGGTCTGTTCGCCTGCGGTCTGCATTTTCTTATTACCTGAAAGGAGGCCCAAATTCAGGCCTCTGATGTGAAAAGCTCCTCAGGGTATCGAGAGCCAGATGGTCACACATGTAATTGATGGCCCAGTCAACTTTCAAGCAATCTCGCCCAGGCTGCGTCTGCTGGGTCAGTAGACTTGAAAATAAAGGTGGGTATCAAGAGTCACAATCCCCTAGCACTGACTCCTTGGTGCTCAGAGTCTGCTGACTGGAGATCACTAGACTGGTGTCAGTGCGGCAGTGCAGTACCACTCAATACAATTGAGGAGACCTTTGCACCGTTCAGTCCAAGCTATGGGAAACCAGCCTCTTGCCAGGGTGCTGACGGTCAAACGTTGCTACATCTCTTTAGGGCTCCTTAGCCCAAATCTTCCTTGGGTATAGACCTAGCTCTGGCTCGGCGACCTGGCCTTCTTTGTGGGTCTCAGATCAAGCCCCTGCGCCGCCAGCCACAGTCTAGGCTTCGGCCTATCTGTCGCCGCCGGATTCCTCTCCTGTGTACTGGCGGGAGTGGAGCTTTGATGCTCTGGACCATGAATACACCCCCTTCCACATATCAACTCTACTCCCTGGACCCTGGCATGTGTATGGGGGCCATCAGAACTGCTTCGAGGGCCCAGGACAGCAGGAGTGGGGAAGTTTCCTCATGCGCGGCATGGAGGGGAAGCTCCTATTCTGTCGCCATCTTGGACATTCCCCCCAGGAGCATTTATTTTGCAGGTCCTTTGTACATAGGGATTTACAAGTAAATTAAATGTTCTAATTAGAGGTATGATTAGGGGTATGATAATTTTAAAATGTTAAGAGAGGAGTGCACAAGCACATTACCACTGGTTAGCAGGAGTAGTGAGTAGAGTCTTATAGCCAGCAAAAATGGGTTCAACAAAAGAATACAAATATTTTGAGGGAATAACATGCAAAAGATGATATTTTCCAACATGCATCCCCAAAGCAGAAAGCAGGAAGAAATGCCCGCTCTAATGTGAATTCCTATCACTACTTAGAAAACTTTGAAAGACCATCAGAATTGGTGGTTAGTCCTAAGACGATGTTCCACCACAAAATCCATTCCCTGGAGGGAGATGGAGACCCTCACCAGATTTGGATTCTTACACTGCATTTGCAAAAGCCATCTGATGGGTCTGTTGTCTGTCTGGGCTCAAGAGTCCCAAACAAATATGGTCTCAACATTTTCAGTGCTCATGCCACTGCAAATGCTTTCCTCTCAATTGCATTACACCTCTGTTCCCTGAGGAAGACTACAGGTTGGTCTAAGCCCTCTTCATTTAGCTGTGACAAGACAGACCCAGTGCTATGATCTAAATAATTCAACTGAACTAGGAATTCCTTGGAGAAGTTGGGTGTCTTGAGCCCTGTCTATGTACAAATGGCCTCCTTCATGGTATTAAAAACTTTCTGTCACACCTCTGTCCAGATCATCATTTGAAGTTCTTCTTGGAAGTCAGCTCAGTTAAGGAGGAACCTTAAGCTCACTATACAGAAGACCATTCTTTCAAAAAACAAGTTGATCTTTTAGGGATTGGCAGCTGCCTTGTCCTCAACTGTAGCTGTATGTACTCAAGACCGGGTACTCCTTCTACACTTTGCAGTACTCTGCCCGGGATACCACCCCTTCAGTTTGCCTCCCAGCTAATTCAGGTAGGTCTTCCACAGCAACAATGTTTTCCTCTGTAGGTTTTAGGGTGTCACCCTCAGGAGCAGCCTCCTCCCGGACTGTGGGAATTTCTGGGGCAGGTTTCCAATGCCCCTGTCTTTCATCTTTTTGGCAGGCATCTAGGCCACTTTTTCAGACTTCAGGACCTTCTGATTCCTCCGATGAGTTGTCATAGACTACTTGCTCAGGCACACCCACTCAGGCAATCCTGACATCTACAAGTTGGACTGCAGAGGTGATTTGTTAACTATGCATTACATTGAAAACACGGTAGCGAAGTTAGCTACTGCACTCACAACCCTTTGATGAAACAACTTTACCTTTACATGCTAAAAAGCATATAACCAATTCACCATAGTGAACTTTGAAAAATATCAGGCAATGGGAAAGGTGTTGATTTTGGGGTCCCGCCTAACTTAGGGGGAGGACCAAGCAGATGCCTTGACCACAAAGAGCATATGATGCTGAACGATTCGTTGGTGGTCCCATCCTCCTAGGACCACCCCAAACAATGTTATCAGCAATAATACAATGACAACCAAAGGCCTAGCAAAGCATTATGGGGCAAGATTCATTTTTTCATTTCTTTTTTAAATGCACCTCGTTTTCCTTGGTGGTCTGCTGACCCCAGCAGGCCACCATCCCTGTGAGTGCTAGCCATTACCAATGGGGTTGCAAATTGCGACTGCCTCGTGAAAATAATGAGGCAAGCAATTTGCGACCCTATTGAGATACTGTTGTACATTCACTTTTGGGAGTCGCAAATTGCGGCTCACAGTTCGACTCAATTTGCAGCTCACAAATGTGAATGTTCGTACATCTGGCCCTTGGTGGGTTAATCCACCAAATCCACTCAGCACTGGTTAAACAGTCCTGGCTGTCCCTAAACGTCAAGCAATGCTTCTCTGGGGTACGACTAAACTCGACAACAAGAGCTTCTATCATGGAAGCATACTGTAAGATCCATCTTGAATAAGATTCAGGAGGAAGAGGTGATGATGAAAAGTTCTTTAATCAGATCAAGGTATCAGAGACCCCATCCAACTCTCAGCACTGGCAACTGTCTACTGACCAGAAGCTCAGCCCACCATAGCAACATGAGGGTTCCAAAATCTACACAAAGTCAAAGAACAACACATGCTTACATATCATTAAAGTAGGACATTACATTATCTTCCCCCTAATAAACAACCTAAAACCCTAAAAAAAACTTAACTAAGAACAAAAGAAGATTGTCTAGTAAAAATTAGACATAATCTTGCAACTTTGGAGGGCGTCTGATTTCCCTATGCAGTCTCACTCGCACATCCCCTAAAGGCATTGATGAGGAAGAAGTAGAAGGAGTTGACGCTTCCAAGGGAAGACACTCAGGGCCAGATGTAGGTAAATCTAATTTACCGACTCATAAATACCGAATTTTACCGATTCGGTAGTTATGAATCGGTAAATTAGAAGGAAGGAGATGTAGGTCATTTTATTTTGGAGCACATAGGAATCAATGGGAAATACCGATTCGGTATTTACCGTATCGGTAAATACCGAATCCAGCAAGGGTGCAGGGGGTGTCACTTTGACACCCTCTAGCACCCCAAGTGCAGGCTTGTGTGCCATGTGGCACACATACATGCCCTAAGGGCATGTCTGTGTGTCACTTGGCACAGGTGTGCATGCACAGATATGCATGCACACCTGAATTCGGTATTTTACCACCCAATAGGATTGGGGGGTAAAATACCGACTCTTAAGGGCCTGTGGCACTCTGTGGAGTGCAACCTACATCTTGATTTACCGAATCGGTAAAAATACAGATTCGGTATTTTACAGAATCGGTAAATCTACCGATTCGGTAAAATTACCGATTCTGTAAAATAATGGCCCCTACATCTCAATCACCAATTACCGGTCAGTAACGGCCGAATTTGGCTGTTACCGACCGGTAATTGGCGACCTACATCTGGCCCTTAGATACTCTATTGAGATTCCATACTCTGTGATCATTGGTCTTGACAGCATTTTTAAAGACTTTCATCACTCTAAATGATTTGCTAAACTTTGAACATCCTGTATCAATACGGGGTGATTTTATTTTTATCCAATCACCCACAGACACCACTGTTTCCTTCGTAGCATTTCGACCATCAAACCACACCTTACGTTTTTCCATCACTTTTCACTCCTTCTCGTTCCACCCCTCAATACAGCCAACGTCCTCATCAATCAAGACCCATGAAGGATAGACTTCCACATTAGGCATTCTTCCTTTGAAACGTCTAAACGGCGAAATACCTGTTGAAGAATGTGATGTAAATCTATATTCCCATACTTCTCATGGCCTGTTCCCAATTTTCCCTGCCACAACAGCTTGCTGCAGACATTCTTTCAAGACTTTTATGAACCTCTCAACCAAACCATTGTATTTGGGATGGTAGAGGGCTGCCCTTTCGTGCTCAATATCTCTTGCGGACAGAAAATCTTCAAAAATCTTTATCTGACAATAAAGAAGAAGGAAAGACTTCCCTTCCTAATAGCTCATCAAGAAACTCTATCACAACCTTGGATTCCACTGAGTTTACTATTTTAATTTCCGGCCAACGTGAGTGCATGTCCATGCAGACCAAAATGTACCGATCAGAGGCATTCCTTCACACTGGGCCCAAAATGTCAATGGAGCTGTCTCACCATGGTCCTTCAGAGTGCTCCCTTTTTACCATAGGCAGAGGCCTGCATTTCAAGACCTTGTCATTGCTAGCACATTCTATACAATTCCTAACAACCCTTTCAACATGTGCATCAATGCCAGGCCATCAATAAGCTTCCCTTATTTACTCTTTCCTCTTTACAATCCCCATATGACTGGAATGAGCACGTTCTAGCAAACCCTTCAAAAGTTTCCGCGTAGGAACCAATTTACTGCCTCTCAAGAGAATACCATCTGCCACAGCCAATTCCTCCTTAACTTGCCAGAATCCTTTAATTTCATCGCTGCAGTCTTTTTTATCACACCAATGACTCAACTCCATTGAAATGACTTTCTGCAACACTTCATCCTTAGTTACCGACTCTTTCCAGTCTTTCTCCGAAATTATCCCCACACCAATGAGACAGACATCAACTTCTTCATTGAGTTCATCACCATCAAACCAATCACCTGCACCCTGAACAGAAGCATTAGCTACGTCTTCAGACACATTTCCTAATCTGGATGAACAATCCACTAACGTATTGCTGCCTCCAGGAAGATAGTTGACAGAAAAATTAAATTCTTGTAAAGCCACTACCCGTTTTCTAATGCGGTGAGACACCAAGTCAATACCTTTCTTAGAAAAAACTTCCTTCAGCAGTTTGAGATCAGTTAAAACTGAAAACTGACAGCCCCATAGAAACTTGCGTAACTTGTGTATGGCCCAAAATATTGC
Organism: Lissotriton vulgaris; assembly: GCF_964263255.1. NCBI lineage: Eukaryota > Metazoa > Chordata > Amphibia > Caudata > Salamandridae > Lissotriton > Lissotriton vulgaris. The sequence continues at coordinate 937,931,687 of NC_141693.1, read as the reverse complement.
GAGTGCTTCTCTCGCAATAACAGAATAATTCAATTCTGCATCTCTCAAAGGCCTTGACAAAAACAAAATGGTCTTATCCTCTCCTTCTCTTTTTTGTAAAAGTACCACCCCAAGACCTTTTGAGCTAGCATGAGTCATCAAGTAGGATGCTTTCTTGGGATCAAAACTACTTAAATCAGGAGGTTTAATCAACAGACTTCCCTGGCCAGATTTTTCTCCTCTATGGTAAGACTGGCCAGTTGCAGCCTCAGCTCTCTCTTAGCGTGCCTGTCCTCCATCTCTGTAGGGGTCATGATGTGGGAGAACATGTTGATCTCTGCCCTCGATAAGGCAGGGTACCTCTCTCCTGTGGACCCTTCTCTCTCCTCTGACACTGGGACCATTACCAGGTCATTCTCTCCCCCCTCCTCTATCTCCTCCTCCTCCTCCTGCCCCTGAGATGTACACTGCAACATGCAGATATCTTCCCAGGCTCTGAGGTCTAGCAGTTACTCATGTGTGTTGGAGCATTTTGTTTTACCTTTAACCTCCTCTCCTTACACAACGTTTTCAGCTCTGCCACAGTGAAGATTTCAATGTTGCTGTGATCCACCAAACTTATTCCTAAAGGTACAGGAGCAAAATATGAGGATAGGAGTGAAATTTAGGAAAAAGTAAAAAATAGCCAATTAAGAACAATGGAGAATGTAAAAATAAAAAATGGATTTTGATGTCAGATTATAACAAGGGATGTTTTGTCTTCACACAAATCACTGAGTGGGAGTGAAAAAATCCAAGTACTGAATCCAACTGCTCAACACCAATATAGGAAATTGGAGTATTAGTTGCAGGGGAGGTGAGACTGCACCTCGAATAATACTCACAATCCTTGTTAGAGTCAGCCACAAAAGTCCCTAATTAAACAAGTACTTATCCTCAGGTAGCATGAAGCAGATCAGTGCGGCTTAACCTAGAGGCAATATATAAAATACTCATGCAGTACTCAAACAGTAATGAAGTGAAAACACAACACAAGAAAATGACAAACGTTTAATAAGTAAAACCAGAGATATTATTTTTTTACCTTTGAATTACAAACAGTGCCAAAAATCACAAAGCGCCAACTGCTATTATCTAGTTGCACTTCACTGTGTCAAAGTCAAAAATTTCAGCCTACCGCGATGGAGTGTAGGTTAGATATGGGGACCAGCTCTGTCCCAGTAGAAAATGTACCTTCTGACTTAGAATCTGTTCTTAAACAGTGCTTGAGGACAATGAACTGGGGTACCGGTGTGGTCATCGACAATGGCGGGAAAGCTCTGAGCATCCAAAGGCTGAGCTCTATGCCCAGGAAGGTCTTGATGTTCGTTGGTTTCATCTCAAAATCAGTCTCGGTGAAGCCCTCTAAGTTTGGACTTAGAAACTTTTCTGGAAGTCAGATCTCTTTCAGCAGAACAAATCAGCAAGCTGAGACCTAAAGGTGATTCAAAGTTGCAGCTGCAGCTTCAATGTCCCGGTCTCCGATGGTTCTCCAGGCAGAAAGATGGCAACAAGTTTTTAAATCCCAGATCTTACAGTTTGGGGACAGTAGGGGTACACACTAACAGCAGCCACGAGTCCGAGTCCAGGACCTGGGGGCAATACTTAGGGGTTAGGACTTACTCCAGCAGAGGCCAGCAGTAGGTTTCAGGCAGGTTCAGTTGCAGCTGGGCTTTCTCAGGGATAAGCCTCTGGAAGCAGCTTGTGCCCCTGTAGTTCAAATAGGAGAATAGCCAACTGGCCCGTGGAGTCACTTTTGGGGTCCTAGGTTCAAGGCAAGCAGGTCCAGTCTTCCTTCAGGTTCTTCAGACAGAAGGGAAGTCCTTTTTTTCTGATCCACACAGGTCTATGAGTGTTCTGAATGGAGATCTGTAGGGTCCACTTTTATGTCCAGTTCCAAGCTGTAGGTGAAGGGCAAGCTTTTTTCCACCCCCTAAACCAGGCATGGCCAGTTCCTCTACCCTGACTGGGTTTGGACAAAGGACAGGTAGGCCAAGGTGAGAGCTGCACCTGACAGTGACAGGGTAGGCACTCAAATAAGTCAGGAAGGGGCTGGGTATATCCCCATGCTATCCTATGAAGCTAAGGCATGGGCTGGGTACAGCATCACCAGGCTATTCTGCTCAGGAGAAACACACAACCCCCCACCCTAGGACCTTTCTCTACTGTATGGGAACAATAAGCAATAATACTCAATAAAAATAAAATATTAATATAAAATTCAACTTCACAGTTAAGTTTGATTTTAAATTATTATTAAAATGAGTCCTCGAATCATGTTTCTTGCTGCTCCCAAGCAGACGTTAAGCATTTTAAATTGACAAAATATAACTGTCATGAAGTGGCGGATCCACTCTATGATGTAATTGAGAAGAAGGAGGAAGGCGATCGATTCCCTCAATACATTGCCCCTCTCCTTTATTCACAGCCCTACCGTTCACATGCCGTCATCCTCGAGAAGGGCTCAGATCACATAGAAGATGGTCCCTTTAAGGAGCAGGACTTCCATCATTACATCATGGAGGCCAAAGAACCAATGAAAGTCTCACCTCTTCATGTGAATTTTCAAAAACCCAGAAAGGGAGAGAGAAACAAAAACGTTCAGAGCGGGGAGATAAAGCCGCCAGCAGATGACCGTAGAGGAACAGACCCATTTGACCCTTTTAGGAAGAATAGCAACAAAAAAATCCCCATCGTAGGATTCTGAAGAAAAGACCCGTTGTATCCGTCCTCGACAAACAAAGAGACGCCCATTGCAGAGTCGTCGGTAGAACCCAGAGAAAGTAAAGGAAGGCAATGGTGTTTCAAAGTGTCCCATCATGTTCCTAGAGGAGTGTGGCTCTCCCAGGTACGCACTTATTTCCGGGGCCTGACAGGGAGGCAGGAGGAAAGAACAAGCAGGTACTAAACAAAAGGGGGCAATTGGAAGGAATAATGTGTGATATTAACTAAGCAGTATAACTAGTAACTGGAACCTTCATATCACTGGTAGAGTATTATTTTTCTTTTTTTTGTGTGGCAGTGAAATTCCCCACTCCTCTTTCCCGTAAAATGCTAGAAAATAATGAGAGCTGAAACACTTACCTGGCTCTGTATTTCTTTCCAAGGCGCAAGTACCATTGGGCAAGAAGGAGAAGAGGAACCTCCACGGACCCTAGAGGAAGACAAAAGAAGAAAAAGAGAAACAATTTAGTTTTGAGGCTCGAGGTTTGTCCTCTATGTAATAATAAATAGTGTGAGACAAAACACCACTCGCTCCCTGCCTTTTTTTATCTTTCTAATCTCTTACACATGGAGGAGAATGGAGGCAACCCTCCATTAGACTGGGACTATGGAGAACCTTATTCAGCAGCTAATAAAAGGGCAGGAGAAGCTGGAATGGTCCCTAGAAAGGCCAATGACTTTGGCACAGGCTGACCGAAACTTGTTCAAGCATTCCACGCTCCAACAAGTAGAAAACGTACATAAGGTAGCAGAGGTTCGGGGCGTGGCTTGGGCGCCGATGGCGGTGGTCGCCTGAACGCTCGGCTCCGAGACCGAGCCCGCAATTATCCTGATTTTCGGGGGACACAGGCGCCCCGACCACCCAAACGGAGGAGCGCCGTGGGGGCTGACTCGGGGGACGCCTGAGGAGACCTGAAAAACAACTGGCCGAGGGAGAATGCGGAGCTACGAGGAGAGCGGAGCGGAGCTCAAGATGGCGCCCGCTCCGTCTCCGTAGACCCAGGGAGCGCTTTGGGCCGTCTCTGGACCCCTTCTCCCTCCGCTTTCCCCATCGGAGGAGCAACGTTGCGGCGGACCACCTGGGTGGCCGCAGACACCGGGGAACCTTCCGGACGGCGTCCGCCGGGGTCGCTGCCCGCTCCATCGGCACCGCGGAGGCCCTGAGTGACGAAGGGCGTAATTGGACGCGCCGAGCTGCCCGGAGCGGAGAGGCTGGCAGCGGGCGTGCTCGGTGCCATTGTGTTGGGGGGAATTCGGACCCCCCCGGGACCTGAGCGACACTGTAAGCGGCTGAATAATATTTGGACAGCCTGCCTGGGAGTTCGGCGGGATCGGTGGCAGGAGACGGGGACGACGGTGTTTGGGGGCCTTGGCCGACCCCTGCGGGACACTGTTATCCGGCGGCGACAGTTTCCCCCCTCCCCCTCCTCTGCTTGCTCCCGGAGACGAGACCGCTGCAGAACTCTGGATAACCGATTAGTGGGGGAACCTCGCACCACTGCGTTGGGATCCGGTCGACGGCCCATGGCGACACAGACCCACGACCAGTAATTAGAGACACTTTGCCGGACCCCCTTTCCGGCTGGGCACCTGCTAAGCTCCCAATTGGAGAACTCGGCCGACATGGGGAAGCCAAAGGGTGCTAAGGGTGGCACTCAAGCCGTTTCAGACACGGAGGCTCCTGACAAAGACGACCGGCTGGATCCGGAGAAATCGGGGGGCCCGCACCTACAGCAACAATTCGATAGGATCTTGAAGGCGATTGCAGACACACGATCGGCCCTGCAACAGGACATTGCTCAGGTTGCGACGAGTCTGGGCCTGCTCAGAGCAGATCACGGTAAGCTCTCGGACAGAGTCAAAGAAGTGGAGAGCTCGGTGGGAATCTTGGAACCCACGCAAAAGACCCTGGCCGCTGCCATGAAGGATGCCCTATCCCGCATTGGGGACCTGGAGAGACGAGCGGAAGACGCGGAAGGGCGTAATAGGAGGAATAATATCCGCGTGGTGGGCCTACCAGAGAAGATTGAAAATGGCGGCATGGTGGCCTACCTAGAGGACTAGCTTAGGACTGTGGTAGCGCCAGAGGGGCTCTCCTCCTTCTACACATTGGAGCGGGCACACAGGCTGCCGGCCAGACCACCACAACAGGGCGGATCCCCACGCCCGGTGGTGGCGCGGCTACTGCATTTCCGCGACAGGGATCTCCTTCTCAACGCCGCCAGGCAAAATGGACCGTACCAGGTGGCGAACAGTCAAGTGAACATTTTTCCGGACTACACCTACGAAACCCAGGGAAAGCGGGCCTCCTTCCTGGCGATCAAACGGGAACTGCGGAGCGAGAGCATTCAATACCCCTTGCTGTTTCCGGCGAAACTCCGCATCTTCCTGGACGGTAAGACCAAATTTTTCGACGACGTTTCGATGCAATTTCCAAATGTATGCATCATCATCAGGACAAAAACTGGTATGTCAAGTTTGTCTTGAGAGTTTTTTACAATTTCATTACCCCTTAACTGTGCATAATAGCATTCCTAGGGGTACTCAGACTTTCAGACATAGTTGATAGCTATGAGAGCTAAAAGTTATCTGTTACAATGTACCCGCGTGTGAGAGATTACTCACAACGCCTTCGCCGGTGGGAATTATAATGATGGAGCCGTGCTCGTGTTCTCGGCGATTCAAAAATCCATAATAGGGTTATAGTTCGGGCATTGCTTGATAGCCGGACAGGTGGGTTCTGGCGGGGATCGCTTCCTCACAGGTGTATATGAAAGTCTGAGTACCCCTAGGAATGCTATTATGCACAGTTAAGGGGTAATGAAATTGTAAAAAACTCTCAAGACAAACTTGACATACCAGTTTTTGTCCTGATGATGATGCATACATTTGGAAATTGCATCGAAACGTCGTCGACCTTATTGCACCATATGTTTGTTTCAATTCACGTATTGTGTTAAACAATGGGTTGCTATGATTTAATTCCTGTCTGTAAAATGGATTACTAGTACAGACCGCTTTTGTGCGCTTTTACATAATTGTTTTGTCATATGTTTTGTCTTGTCCTTTGTGGGTCACAGGTTGTGCCCACTTTTGTATAAATGTTATACTTACACACTTAACCTGAAAAATTGAAAAATAAAAAACTCTGTCCGGCTGGACAGAAGTCATATATACTATCTAGTATATGTCTATCATTCGGTTGATCTCTACTCTCACTTCTCTGGCATGCATGAGCTGCGTGTGCGGCTGGATGGCCTGCTGGGATCAGCTGAACTAATATCCGCGCCGTGAGGTCTGAGTACCTAACGAGGACCATCTCTGATCACAATCCCCTACTAGCAGATTTTAGATGGTTTCCAGGTGCCCCTAGTGTGCCCACTTGGAAGCTGCGCCCCGAGATGTTGGAAGATCTGGTGTTTAAGACGGACCTGGAAGATAAGATCGCTGAGTACTTCGCGGAGAACGAGGGCACGGCTGGGACGAGGGCCACGGAATGGGATGCATTTAAGGTAGTGGTTAGGGGATATTGCATAACAAAGAAGGTGGGGATGCGGCGAGTCATTCTGGACGACCTGGCTAATGCTGACCGGAGACTCCGTGAGATGGAGCTACTTCGCCCTGGCCACCCGGAACTTCAGGGGCAGGCCTCGGCAGCGAGGGAAGCGGTTGCTGTAGAGGTCGAACGACTACGTAGCTTCGACTATAAGGCCTACTTGACCAGGTCACTAGCGGAGGGGGATAAATCAGGAGCGCTCCTGGCTTGGCTGGCCAACCCCATGAGGCGTACTTCTCCTACGATGGCCATGCGTACCGCGGAGGGCAACGAGGTGTGCACCCAACCCGAGATCCTTGATTGCTATCTGCGTTACTATGAAAGGTTATACCGCAGTAGACTAACGCAGGACGCTGCCCCGATCGATGAATACTTGCAGGGCCTATCAATCCCCGCTCTAGAGCCTGAACAGGCGAAAGACTTGGGGAGAGACGTGGAGCTAGGGGAAATCCGCAGCGCCATAAAAGGGATGGCGAGAAACAAGACTCTAGGCCCGGACGGCCTTCCGGTGGAGTTTTACTCCACCTATGCGGACCTCCTGGCCCCCGACTATTGGTGGTGTATAAGGAAGCGAAGCGCCTGGGACGCCTCCCCAGTTCGATGTGCGAGGCCTTGGTGGTCCCCCTACTCAAACCTGACAGGGAGGGCAATGACCCGGCATCTTACTGACCGACCGCTTTCGATGCTCACAGTTGACTACAAGATTTTGAGCAGCATACTAGCATCGAGATTGTTGGGCCACATGAGCTCCTTGGTGCATGACGATCAGGCGGGATTCATCCCCAAACGTAACACGACAATGAATATCCGCAGCCTGTTCCGCCTACTGGAGGAAACTCATGCCGAGGCCTCCTGTCCCTTAATCCTTTCGATTGACCTAGAAAAGGCTTTCGACAGTTTAGAGTGGGAATACCTCCGTAGAGTGCTAGTACACTTCGGTCTGGGGGAGGGGTTTCTGCGGTGGACCACGGTACTATATGCTTCGGCGATGGCCAGAGTGAGATCGGGCCCACTGATTTCCCAACAATACCCAGTGGAACGTGGCACGAGGCAGGGATGCTCGTTGTCCCCCCTGCTCTTTGCGCTCGCAGTAGAACCCCTGGCGCTATCGATTCGAACTGGGGCCTACTTCAAGGGGTTGCGAACTTCGACGGGGCACCAGCACATCTCCCTCTACGCCGACGACCTATTGCTCTTTCTTGAGGATGCAGGCGAAGCCTTGGCCGGGGCTGATACAGCACTTACGACATTCGGGGAACTCTCTGGCCTTAGAGTGAACTGGGCCAAAACCTGCCTGTTCCCGGTACGAAGAGGGGAGCCCCGACCCGACGCAGCCAGGGGGATTAGATGGGAGCCCAGCTGCCTCAAATACCTAGGGGTGTACGTGTATCATGACCCTGCTGATATCCTAGACGGCAATATCGCCCGTTGTGTTCGAGCACTGAAGGGCAGTATGGGCTTTTGGGCCATCCTGCCGCTATCGGTGGCAGGACGTATTGCACTGCTGAAAATGGTGGCGCTCCCTCGGCTGCTATATTACTTTAGGACGCTCCCGGTTTGGGTCCCACCGGCCACCTTCCGGATCTTGAATTCCATGCTAGTGACGTTCCTCTGGGGATCGGGCCGCCGCAGGGTGGCGCTCAAGACCCTGATGAGGCCGAAATCGGAGGGGGGACTGGCGGTGCCCGACTTTGAAAAATACTATTTGGCTTCCCAGCTGCAGACTTACACCCAGGCGGTGGCGCAGGAGTTTCGAGGCCCGGAGGAGGAGAGGGGGCGCGGTGTGCCCAGACATGTTATATCCTACATCGCACTACAACAAAGGTTAGCCTTGAGGGACCTCACGCACGAAGAACGCACCATACGGTCGTGCTGGAACCGAGTACATGGCCGGGCGGAGTTGAAACACCCGTATGCTCCGGAGATCCCATTGGGGATGCTCACTGCCTTGCCACACGGTGGCGATTGGTCACGATTGAGGCATTGGGAAGACGCGGGGTTACAACTGGTGGGCAACCTCTATGAGGATGGAGTGTTGTTGCCCTTTCAGGAGATTCTGGACCGCTTTGATATTCCCCGAGGTGATTTCCTGCTTCACGCGGCGGTCACAAGGGTGATCCAGACGCACTGGCAAAACGGTCTGGAGGAACCACCGACGTCAGCAGCGTGCCGATATGTCATGATGTCGTCTGGGACGGTCAAAGCAGTAACGTGTTTGTATTCCAGAATGGTCAATGAGGGGTTACCCCCGCTAGATACACTCAGGACTCGGTGGGAGGCTGACATTGGGAAAGACATACCGGAGACTACGTGGGCACAGCTGATGCGCCGAGCCTGGAAGGGAACGCGTCACGCCCGATTTCAGTTGGTTCACTTTTATATACTTCATCGGGCCTACTTGACCCCGGAGAAAATACAGAAATACTTTGCCTCGGACACTCAGATGCCGGACGCCCGCGGCTGACCTCATACACATGTTATGGTCCTGCCCTGCGCTGTCCTCATATTGGTCGCTGATAGGAGACACTCTTAATGAGGTTACTGGGAGAACCCTAGAATTTGACGCCGCGGTTGGGATCCTGCATTGGTTCCCTCACACTACTAAAAACAAACTCTCCAGTAAATTTATTGACCTGGGGCTCATACTGGCAAAGCGGGAGATAACTAGGCATTGGAAAGCACGGGTTGGTCCAACAGGCTCTAAATGGCGCAATGAACTTCTAAAATGGGCTATGGGAGAGAGCACCCTGAGATATCAACTGGCGAGGCGGCAGCAGAACGAGAAGGCGTTAGAGACAGCACAGGAGTGGGAGACTTTGGTGCAGGCCCTGCGCGATTACAGCACTTCCAGTGAATCCGATAGTGATGACGGTGAACAGCCTCCGTCCCTGTAGAAATACTTCGAAACGATCTTCCATATAGAAGGGAAAGGTTTCCTATCACAAGCTCTCGACACACAATAGCGCACCGATGGCGGGGGGGGTGGACAGAGGCTGAGGGACGCGGAGTAAGCTTCCACTGACATTGAAGATGTTCACACCGTATGTTTGGCCCTTGGGCCTCTGGGGGATTGGGTTGGGTGGGAGGAGTGGGGTGTTTTCAAGTTGTTTAGAAAAGCAGAAGAGGACTTTTCAATTATTTGGGTCGACACCAGAAGACCGCAAGACCCTCATACACTGGTTCAATGTAAACGCCGCCCAGCCTCCGGGATGTGGGCTCAATGGCTGTGTGGTGGGGATATGTCATTACCGGGGTTTCTTTCATTTAATTGCTACTGGTGATGTATCCTTGGGCCGGCATGTAACTTTGGCTAATTCCTGCAATAAAAATATATTTAAAAAATAAAAAATAAAAACAAAATAAGGTAGCAGAGGTTCAAGTACAATTAACTACCCAACTTAAGACTCCCCACAGAGGACACACCAGATTTCTGAGTACATCCCTCCAGAAGAATCCACTGGGGGAGGACACAGATGCCTTTCTATTGAATTTTGAAAGACCTGCCAAAGCCTGTGGGTGGCCAGTAACCAAATGGCCGTTCTTTTTCCTCCACTTCTAATCGGTGAAGCCCAAGCCGCGTACCAGGTAGCCAACACTGCCAGTAATATGCCATATGCAGAGATCAAAGGTATCTTGGGTCACTTAGGTATGGATACTAAGGCCTATATGGTCAAATTCCGATAAGAAAGAGGATCTCCAGGAGATAACCCTAACACTCTTTTTTTGTTTTTTTTAATGAAGACAGCCGCAGACAAGTGGCTTAAGCCTCAGGAAAATAGCAAGGAGGAGATAATGGCCCTCATTTATTTAGAGCAATATTTAGAGGGTTTTCTTTTTCCCACTCAACGTTGGCTATGGCAGCACACTTATCTAACCTTGGAGCAGGCCGTAGATATTGCCACAACCTTCGCACAAGCCCAACACCGATCTTGTCCATGCGAAAATAATATATCTAATTGTTACATTAATGGAGCTGGAAAAAGAGAAACCCCAAGCCTATGTCTGAAACAGTAAAACCCTGGAACATTAAGCCTGAAACCCTTCCATCCAGAGGACCGCAATGTTTTGATTGTGGGGACTGGTGACATATTGCTAGATTTTGTCCCCATAAGAAAATAACGAAGGAACTGATTGACGTAAGACCTGGGAGCTACTCTTGCCCCTCACTCTCTTTGTCATTCAAAGCCAGGTTCAAAGCAGCCTGGGTTGCTCCGCCTTGGAGCTTCTTTATGGCCGACAACCCAGGACCCTGTTGGAGATGACGAAGGAGGCCTGGGAACAAGAAAAACAGAAGAGACCAAGAATTTCTTAGAATACGCTCAGGGACTAAAAACTTGTATACAGAAATTACGCGAGCTAGCCCATTCCAACCTAAAGAAAGCACAGGTGAGACAAAAGCCATTCTACAATAGAGGGGAAAAATGGAGAGACCTACAAGTCAATGACTGGGTTCTAGTCCTCCTATCCACGTCTCTCTCCAAAGTAAGGTAAGAATGGAAGGGACTATATAAAATAGTAGACAAAGTCGGTCATACGACCTATCAAGTACAGATATCTTCTGGGAAAACCCAAACCTACACCATTAACATCCTGAAGAAATGTTTACGTCGCCTTCTAAAAACCACCCACCTAATCCTCCCTGAGGCCAACCCTGATCATTCCACTCTGGATCAGCTGGTTATAAATTATACCCTAAACATAGAACAAAAGTAATCTCTTCAGGAGTGTTCCGCCCCTTTTCTTCTATATTCTTTAATCTCCTAGGCAGGACAACCTTGATAGATCAGGCCATTGTCATCCCTCCAGATGAAGTAGTAAAGCAACGACCCCACAGGATACCTGCCTCTAGGAGACAAGTCAATACCGCTGAGGTAGACAGCATGCTGAAAATGGGAGTAAAAAAAACCCTCACAGATCTATTGGTCTTCTACCATAGTATTGGCCGCATAGCCAGACAGATCCATAAGGTTCTGCATTGACTTCAGGGCTGTCAATTCTATATCCAAGTTTGATTCCTGCCCTCTCTCCAGAATCGATGAACTAATTGAGAAATTAGGAGAAACCCAGTACATATCAACCCTAGACCTCACGAAGGATTACTGCCAGGTACTGCTTAGATGAGAAGATCAGGAAAAGACCACCTTTGCCACCCCAAATGGCTTCTATGAATTCACTGTTCTTCCATTTGGCCTACACGGAGCCCCGGTCACCTTTCAGACGCTCATGAACAAGGCGCTCCACAATCACCAAACATACTTGTCAGCCTATCTAGACGACAATGTGATATTCAGTCCCTCTTGGGAACAACATTCACCCATTGTCAGCAGGTTTTCAGGCCCTAAAGAACCGCTGGATTGCATGTCAACGGAAAGAAATCCATAATGGGTTTCAGCACATCAAATACCTGGGATATCTCTTAGGAGATGGCGTAATAGAACCCCGACAAGAAAAAATAAAGGCTATCCAGAACACCCCACTTCCAACCACAAAGCAGGAAGTGAAAGCCTTGCTGGGGTTATTAGGATGCTACTGGAGGTTTGTAAGAAGGAGATGAAAACAAAATACACCATCACTAGTTGTACAAGAAGCATTACAAGAGCTCAAGAAGGCCATAACCTTTAGTCCCATTTTGGTACCCCCCCCCCCCTTCATCAAACCCTTTAACCTACAGTCTGATGCTCCTGAAACCGAGCTAGGAGCCATTTATCACAGCTATCCAAGGAGGGTATTGAATTCCCCACATTATTCATCAGTCACAAACTATTTTCCTGGGAACTAAAGTATCCTGTAATCAAAAAAGAGTGTCTTGCCATCAAATGGGCTGTGGAAAAGTTGCAGTACTATCTGTAAGGATCTCCTTTTACCTTATACACAGATCATGCCCCTTATTGTGGATGAGCTGCAACATGGGTAATAACCGTTGTATCCTTCATTGGTTCCTCTAACTCCAGCCATTTATGTTTGAAGTTAGGCACTGTAAGGGCTCTGATAATGGGAACATGGGCATCCTCTCTTGTATTCCCTGTTTTCCTGATTGGGAAAAGATCCACTCCATAATGTAATTGAGAAGGAGAAGAAAGCCGATCAATTCTCTCATTACATTACTTCTCTCCTTTATTCACAGCCCCACGAATCACATAACGTCATCCCCGAGAAGGGATCAGATCACATAGAAGACGGTCTCTTTAAGGAACACAGTACTTCCTTCAATATGTCCCAGAGACCAATGAACCAATGACAATCTCTCCTCGTCAGGATTTTCAAAACCTGGAAAAGGAGAGAGAAACAAAAACATTCAGAGTGGGGAGATAAAGCCGTCAGTGGATGAACATAGAGGAACAGACCGGTGTGACCCTTTTAGTAGTAACAGTGACCAATAATCCAATTGGAGGTACTCTGAAGCAAAGACCCGCCATATCCGTCCTCAACGAATCAAGATACACCAATTGCAGGGTCCTCGGCTGATGCCAGGGAAGTTGAAGGAAGCCGACGGTCACGCAAAGTTTCCTGTCATGTTCCTAGAGTAGGGTGGCTCTCCAGGTACGCACTCGTTTACAGGGCCTGACGGGGACGCGGAGGAAAGGACAAACAGGTACTACACAAAAGGGGGCAAGGGAATGGAAAAACGTGTGATATCAACTAACCCCTAACGACTAGTAACTGGAACCCTCATATCACTGGTGGAAGATTCTTTTTCTTTTTTGTGTGTGTCGGGTGAAATTCCCCACTCCTCTGTCCCTCAAAAAGTTAGATAAGAAGGAGTGCTGAAACACTTACTAGGCTCTGTATTTCTTTCTGAGTCACAAGTACAGTTGGGCAAGAGGGAGAAAAGAAACCTCAATGGACCCTAGAGGAACAGAAAACAAAGAAAAAGAGAAACAATTTTGTTTTGAAACTCGAAGTTGATCTGCTACCAAATAAAAATAGTATGAGACAAAACACCATGCACTCCTTGCCTTTTTCATTTCGGTAATCTTTTACAGCAACCCAGTGTTTTTCTACTGGATAGCCAGACTTTCCATAGTGACAAATTACTTTGGAGGTTTGTCCCTGCCATTAAATGTAAAACTTTCATTAAACGTGTCTTAATTTTCAGATACCATGCACTTTCCCCTATGGGCATTTAGGGCCTGACTTAGGAGTGAATTACAAATAGTAAAAATGAAGGTTTAGGCCTTGTACAATGTGTATTTTGTTATGCCAAAAAGGCTGTTTTAAACTTGGCTTACAGTGCTACTTTAGTGGGTGGCAGTGAGTGCTGCAACCCATGGATAGCTTTTAATTTACAAGGTCCTGGGTACATGTAGCGCCATATACTAGGGACTTATAAGTAAATTAAATGTGCAAATTTGGAATATGTCAATTTTAACATGTTTAGAGAGAGGTGCACAAGGACTTTACTATTGGTTAGCAGGGGTAAAGTGCAGAAAGTCCTATGGCCAACAAACAATGAGTTCAGCAACAGAAGGAAAACCTCTGGAGTACCCTGAAGAAAGGGGAAATTTCCAACCATTGCCAGTAAGTAATTGGAGCATTATCTGCAGTAACAACTCTGTATGTAGTTACAGTTCTGTACATATTTGAGATATATGAATTCTTCCAGGAAGATCCTGTAGGGAAAGTACCCATTTTTGTCATGGCCACCCCCACTTTTGCCACAAGTACTGAGGCTTTTCGACTGATGTGCATTGGGTTCCTGCTAACAAGGCTCCAGAGCCAGTGTTCTTTTAATAAACTATGTAAAATTATCTCATTGTAACATATTTGGCACACATTTTGTAACCCATGTAAGCTCCTAGTAAGTGGTACCCCCATGCCTAGGGCATGGGTACCAAAGAGGGTCCCTAAGGGCTGCAGCAAGCATTATGTCACCCTAAGGGACCCCCATACAAATTGCATGCAGCCTGCCATTTCAGACTGAGTCAGGGTGCAAACCGTGAGTGAAACACAACATAGCACACTCATTGTGTGCCATGCCAAAGTCACTGCATGGAATAAATGCAAGTAACCCCTACAGCAGGCCTTGGAGCCCTAAGGTCGGGTGCATTATATTACACGTTAGGGCATATCTGCATGAGCAGATATGTCCCTGTGCTGTCTAGTCCAATAACTAGATGGTACAATTGAAGAGGGAAACCATAATAAATAAATGTACTGAGAACTGATCATTATGAGTTCCCCAACTACATGATGGCTTTAATGAAACCGATAGTGTATGGTTTCAAACACCTTGCCTTAATAAATCTGTACTGTTGCCAGATAAAGATTCATTATGACAGGCACCCAGAGCACACCTTAGAGGTGCCCCCTTTAAAACCTATCACTATCTATTGTGATGGCTGACTGGTCTTGTCCAGCTTACCACCACAGACATGTTTCTGACCGCCTGCAGGTGAGAGCCCATGGTCTGTGAAGTCAGAAACAATGCCTTCTCTGGGGAACAGTGTTCATACCTCCTCCAGCAGGATGGCTAGTGATTCAGTATTACAAGACCAAGAGTTTCAAAGCACATACTGCCTTTGATATGTGGCCCTGGCTTCCACCAGACCTGGGAGATGCCACCCCCTGCCCTGAGGCCCATTTGTACCAATACAGGCAGGAAATTAGGCTATACAGCAGGCGTGCTGCACCACCAGACTAGTCTCGCCCTTAAGATGTACTTTTTTAAGTGATCCTTGAAAGAAGTATTCCACCAGCTTTTTTTGGTGTAGTTAGGAACTCTGAGACAGGTTTATACCCACTCCCCACAGGAAGTGGTCATATAGGGGGTGTAATGACCCAAAGGATAAGCAGCCCATTGGCTACTATGCTTCAATCCCCTTGAAGCCCCTAACTTCCATATTTAGGTTGTTCCCGGATGCCAGGAATTCAGATTCACCTGACTAAAGAAGAAGGACAAAGAAGAGCCGAAGAACACAAGAACTGTGGACTAGCTGTGGTCTTGGCGCCAAATCCTGCCTGCCAGCTCATGTCCTGACAATTGCAAATACCCAAAGGTCCTGTAGCTGTGCATCCTCCAAAAGCTATCACTTCACCAACCAGCCAGCATCTCCCTTGAAGTGGAGGAGCAACTTCCCTGAAGCCGTCAGGCACCTGTCGCATTGACCCAGTGCACTGTTCTGCTGACCCCAGGTCCACTGAGACAGTAGCATCCCAGGAGGAGCTCTCTGTTCTCCAAAAGATCAGATCCATCTCCCATTCACATTTCAAGGCGCTAGGACCCCAGGAGCCTCCTTACGCAAATACCCGGGGTACTCGAGCCTTTGCAGCAGCCAAGGCTTGATTAGGGTCCTGTCCGGACACCAATCTCGCCAAGACTAACCTACCAATATTGGTCATAAACACCAGAGATGCCATTGTCAAGCGTGGCCCTGCTGTCCTGGTTTATCCCCATCTCCAGGTCGACCTAAAAAGTGATAGCCTCAATGCAAGCAACCCGTCAGATAAAACACTTGTTTGATGGTGCACTCCTGCTCCAGAGACCCTCAAGAGCCTAGCCCCCCTTTGGGTTCTGCCGGGATAGTCTCCCTTTGCAGCCTTTTTCTGTTACAGGTTTTCCAATTGACTTCAGCACTAGCGTTTGAGGCTACCCTTGTGATCAGCACCTCTGCACCCAGGCACACCAGGGCAGGTAAACAAAAACTGCTGGTGGTTCTAAGGACCTTGGCCCCTACCTAACTAAAGTCCAGAAGAACAACCCTGTGACTTGATTACAAGTACCCCTATGCAGTGTATGTTTCTCCTTTAGGATAACATTACTGCGTTGAGACTCGTGCCACAAATCTGACAGCTGTATTTTCTGTGTTTCTGAAAATCACTAACTCAAAAAGTACTTACCTTATCTTGTAGATCTTTGTTTCTAAATTAGTACAAGAATCTATGTTATTTTTCTAAATTAGTGCTGTATTTCCTTATTGAGTGTGTGTCTCATTTATAGACTCTGTGTGTTCAATAAATGCCTGGCGCTCCCCTCTGAAAAGCCTAAGGGTGCTCCACCACACGACCACATATAGAGCACCTTGGGATTGTTAAAGCAAGACACCTGTACACTAATGAGGGATACCTGGACTCTCTGCCCTGTACACCTCATTTTGGTACACAATATATATAAAGCCAGCTTCCTACATTGGTGATGCAGCAGTGAGATACAAGAGTTTGCATTTTCCGAACCACTCTGTTAATAAGTGATTCCACTAAGGAATCCACAATTGACTTTAGCTGAAAGTATTTTTTTCTATTTTTCCAAAATATTTATTTTGAACTGTTAGGCCTTTGTCGTAAGTCCCCCAGTCCAAAACCTGTATTAGAAATTTTAAAAGAAGACTAGTAGTTAGGCCTCAAAAGTCTGTTTTAGAATTATTTGACGATCTTCTAAAAAAATGCCACCACTTATACAAAACATGCCAGCCTCAGATGGGAGAGTTGAGGAACTTAACCTGACCCCCTTACCTGCAACTTAGTTTAAAGCAGATAAAGAACCTTTGTAGGACTTGCTAAATTGCAACTGGGCCTAAACCAACCAAGGCACAATTCCAGAAGTTGCTTGCTGAGTTTGATAGAGCCCAGGCAAGAGAAGAAAACATTGACAATATTAGAGATGACCCAGTCAGTGAAGATGAGACTAATAAAAGTACTCATGGGGACAGCTCTTCTTCCAATGCACCAAAGGAAGAGGACACAATAGGAACCTCTTTCCTAAAATTGTACCTAGAGGTAGGCCAGGACCCTCCAGGTCCCTAGAAGGACCGGAGTATCCAGACAAGGAACAGGAGAGACTATCCAGAAGAGTGACCCTTGAGGCCAAACTCCTGGCCATAGAGAGGGAAAGGGATGAGATAAGTTTAGCGTCCATGAATGGTGGCAAAAAAAGGGAAATAGAGAAAGAGAGGAAACCTTTGATCTCAAAATTCCCAAAGGGGTTGTCCCCTAATATGTTGAGGGGGGTGATGTCACAAATGGTTTACAGCCTTAGAGAGGGCTTGTAAAATGACATAGCTCAAACAAAAGTATTTGGGCCCTCTACCCTGGGAGTTTTTCGCAGAAAAGTGCAGGGATAGACATTTGATGAGGAAGATACTGAGTCCTATGACCTCAAGAAGGATACCATGATAGAGGGCTTTGGACTCACCACTGAAGAGTACAGGATAACGTTCAGAGAGACTCATAAATCCTCAAGTCAGTCCTGGGTTGATTGTGTTGACTTCTCAGTCAGAACACTTGTTGATTGATTAAAAGGCAGTAAAGTGCAAGATTATGAAGGGTTTTCTAATCTGTTGATAAAGGAACACTTCTTAAGTAATTGTACATCAGAACAAATTGCATCAGTACTTGGTGAATCTAGAGCTGGTTTCTTCCACGGAGCTGGGAAAGAAGGCTGACCATTGGGTAAGAACTAGTGTGTCCAGAAAGACCCATGAGGTGGGTGACCAAAAGAAAGGGTTTGCTAATCCCCCCAAGGGAAAAGATGCGGGGCAGTCTAAAAAAGGTTAAAAGACTTCTAAAAGCCCTCAAAAACCTAATCAGGATGATGGGTCCAGAGACACGTCATAATCAAAGAGTGGGAACCCGGGTAAGAACTGGGATCCTAAAAAGGCTTGGTGTTTTAATTGTAAGGCCAATGGACATCAAAGTGGTGACTCTTCCTGTTCCCAAAAAGTCCCCACTAGTGAACCTCCAGTTACCACTGGGGTGGTGAGTCTCCATATGGATTATTGGTGTGCCCTGACCAGGTCAGAGAGCACATTGAAGCTACTTCAGTCTGTGAGGGTGGAGTGGCAATACCTAACCTGGCTATCTTCCTTTTCTCTTTTTCCTTGCTTTTTCTTCCAATTTTTTAAGTATGGGTGACTTTTTGCACCATGATGCATGGGTGACTTTTTGCACCCTGGCACAGGAACTTTGTCCTCTTTGTTGGTTAAATATTGACATTCGGAGCACGGACACTGGACCTTTATAAGCTCATTGGGTCCCCCCCTCTCTTTTTGATAAACTTATTTAGCACGGCTGTTCAGCCGAGGGACCGTTAATTTTATTCTGTCCTTTCTTTCTTTTCTTTTCGTGAGGCACACGAGACAGGATTATTTTACCAGTGGGACTTGGTTCATAGTACACCTGGCTTCATTGCCATTGCGATGCAGTGGTTAAATGCCCCACTTTCGTAACTGTAGACCAGAGCAAGGTACGCGATGGATAACCCCTAAAGATAGTAATAACATTTTGTGTATCTTAATAAAGTGCTTGAGTCCCTTTGAGTGTTCACGATTAGGTAGCAGTATCACAGTGTCTATATTCCCTGCAGGACGAGGTGCGGTCCAGGTATGACATTAAAATAACCCCTTTATGGTAAATGATGTAACGATGGAGGGCAGTGTACGTAAATTGCTTTATGTTGCAAATTGCCTGTACGGTTTTGGGCAGTTTTTTCGACAATTCCGTCTCCTTGATTATGTAGTGAGCCGCTGCGCATGAGCAGGGGAGTAGTGTGCCCGATTCAAGCTCATGCGCGTCTAACTCCGGTGCTCACACATGCGCATTTAATTGCTTCTCACTAGGATTCCTTTCCTCCCCGGAAAAGGATACCGCCTCACACCTGACCCGGCCTGTGCATTTA
The DNA here is from genome assembly GCF_964263255.1 of Lissotriton vulgaris. Lineage (NCBI taxonomy): Eukaryota > Metazoa > Chordata > Amphibia > Caudata > Salamandridae > Lissotriton > Lissotriton vulgaris. The sequence continues at coordinate 937,912,779 of NC_141693.1, read as the reverse complement.
AACTGGCGGTTTTGCCGTTGTGAGTTTCCTTACGGCAGAAGCGTGGTCTGGGGTAGGTTGCAAGAAGGCAGCACCCGCACTCAATTGTAAGTACTTCATCAGATGTAATATCCTGCACTGTGAGCACCTGGCCCAGCACTTCAGATAATTGGCTAATGTGCCTCTACGCTGCTGTCTTTGTGTTTGTTTTCACAGCCCGGTTACTTGCGGGCGTCCATAATTCTGACCATGTAGGATTACTACACGCAGTGCTTGGTGAGCATATTCTTTGAGCACTTATAACTTTACAGTTTGTACGCTCGTTGTAAGTAAACATACCAGGACGATTTGCTTTTTTGTATGGGGCATATTTTTAAACCTTACTAGGTTGAGGACCATTTAATTCCTCCCGCCTTTTTCCAATATTCATGCTTTGTAGGGCAGGGGCCCAAACCAGACTAAAGAAAATACCCCTCCCCCTGTTTTTGACCAGTTACGATTAACCTGTCCCGTGTGCCTGTCAACGTTACTGTTTATGGGTAATTGATGTACACACATATGGTACATTTTGCGGCATCAAGTTCTCTTCGATGCTGTCTTATTACTTTGTTTTGTTCTTTCTCATTTCCTAGGCTTCATTCAGGAGTGGTCTCCACCTATTAGCCGTGACCATGATAAGGGTTCACAGGTTCTACTCCACCCTGATTGAGATAAGAGGGTAATTTTTAAACTCACTAAATCACGTGCACTTTACATATTCTTTACTTGATGGTCCTGACAAAGCGCTAACGACCTTTTGGCAACGGAAGCGCGAAACATGTTGACCTTGACAATTGACACCTAGGCATAATAGGCCTCTTGGGTCAATAATTTTTAGCAGTATTGACTGCCAAGGGTATATTTTTCACCATATCGCTGCATGTTTACCCTTGTTTCAATTTTAATATATCACACTGGCACGAATTCCCTTTACCCTCCTCTTGACTCATAACCCGCACACCCGCATGCATCATCCGGCATTCCTCCAAAAGATCTCCTATAAAGTGACCCTTCTTGGGACCCGTAGGGAATTGCAGCGCCGGCCCTACGAGGAGCAAACGCCCGATGATGAAGCATGACACTCTTCGGGGTGTGTGAGGGCAACAGAGGAAACACAATGTCTTTCCCTCTTATAATCTTGGGTCCTTTATACCTAGGAATCTCCTTTTCTCTTTTTCCTTGCTTTTTCTTCCAATTTTTTAAGTATGGGTGACTTTTTGCACCATGATGCATGGGTGACTTTTTGCACCCTGGCACAGGAACTTTGCCCTCTTTGTTGGTTAAATATCTGGCCCAGTAACCTGTAGAAATGTATACAAAAATATGTATCAATGGCATTTCAGGAGAAGCACTGAGGGCTACAGGTGCGAGTGCCACCATTGTGACTGAAAAACTGATATCCCCAGAACAGTACTTGACTGGATAAACTTATCCAGTCATCAATGCTGATAAAAGCCAAGGTCCATCCCATGGCAATGGTGAGCTTAGAATGGGATAGGTTGCTGGCCAAATGAAGGTGGTCATGTCCTTTGTAATTCCAGTCCAATGTCTGCTATGAAATGATAAGGAGACCATAGCACAGGCTGACGTAGAGCTAAGATCCGATGCAGCGATGCTGGGAATATCTGAATTGGTGTGGATAAACATCCGAGGACAGAGCAGGGCCCAGGGTGAATAAGAAGAGTTGGAGCCTGGAATAATGGCTAGGAGTGGGCATAGCGGAGTAGTACTACGAGGAATTCCACGAAGTTGAACAAAAACTCTGTGAATTCCGCTCCATCTGACTCCCAATTATTGAAACAGAGACCTCATATACTTTTTGTAAAATAACAAGTATCTCTGTCTTTACATGCTGAAAAGCATATAGTCATTTCACAAAAGTTAATATGAAAATATAGCTAGCAGTGAGAGAGGTGATGACTTTGGGATCCTCCCTAACCTAGGGAGAGAACCAAGCAGATGCCTTGAAAACAAAGATCACATCTTGCTGAACGATTCTGTGGTGGTCCCATCCTCTTAGGACCACCCCAAGCACAGGTATGGGCAAAAATACAACCCCAACCAAAGGCTCTGCAAAGCATTGTGGGACAAGATTAGCAGTGGGCAGTGAATATTATAGTAACCAATTTCAAAATAATTCTTCAAAGAGCTGCAGTTCAACTAGTCATTACTAGGTGTCCCTCATGAGTCAAATGCAAAAGCATTGAAATTATTGCATCAAGCTGCAGTTCCACTAGTCGTTACTAGGTGTCCCTCACAAGTCAAATGCAAAAGCATTGAAACCCTTTCATGAAGCTGCAGTTCCACTACTCATTACTAGGTGTCCCTCACGAGTCAAATGCAAAAGCATTGAAATTATTACATCAAGCTGCAGTTCCACTAGTCGTTACTAGGTGTCCCTCACGAGTCAAATGCAAAAGCATTGAAACCCTTTCATGAAGCTGCGGTTCCACTAGTCGTTACTAGGTGTCCCTCATGAGTCAAATGCAAAAGCATTTGACTTGAGGGACACCTAGCAACGACTATTGGAACTGCAGTTCTTTGTAGAATGTATAGTATTAGCTCTCATCTCAGCCGAGAGCTGCTGCCCCTTGAGGAATGTTTTGATATTGGATACTATAATATTCACTGGCCACTGCTAATCTCGTCCCATAATGCTTTGCAGGGCCTTTGGTTGGGATTGTTTTTTTGCCGTAGCTGTGCTTGGGGTGGGTCTAAGAGGATGAGATCCCCACTGAACTGTTCAGCATGATATACTCTTAGTGTTCAAGGCAACCGCTTGGTCCTCCCCCCTAGGTTAGGGGGGACCCCAAAATCATCAACTCTCTCATTGCCTTATATTTTTTATTTTCAAAGTTCACTTTTGTGAATTGTTTATATGCTTTTGTTGGAGGAACTACGTGGAGAAACAGAGTTTTTGCCTGAATTCCGTGTTTTTAATGGTATGCGTAGTTGAGGACCTGTACCACTCTTGAGAGTGTGAGACAGCATGCTTCTGACCAAGAAAAGGGAGATGTCAGTTTCTTCCACCGTACCCACTGGGAGGAGGGACTCCTGTATACTGAGGCCAGAAACCCCAAACCTGGTGCCACCAGGAGAGTGGTAGTGCCACAGCAGTACGGAGAGTTTTTACTCTCATTAGAACATAACATCCTCCTAGCTGGGCATCTCGGCCAAAAACTTGGAGTAGGTTAGTCACTCACTTCTACTGGCCAGGTATGTTGAGAAAGTGAAGGAGATTTGCAGCTCCTGTGTACCTGTCAAGCCAGTGGCAAGACAAATAGAAAACCAAACCCCCCTTAATCCCACTACCAGTGATTGGGGTACCCTTCAACAGGGTAGGGTTTGAAATTGTTGCTCCACTTGACCCCCAAACGGCCTCAGGAAACAGATGTGTGCTGGTGGTAGTGGATCTTGTCACCAGGTATTCTGAAGCAGTTTCCCTTAGGACTGTCACTATTCCTGCAGTTTCCGAGGCCCTCCTAAGTATTTTTACTAGCGTAACTTCCCTAAGGAGGTGGTTTCATACAGAGGTAGTACCTTCATGTCTGCTTAACAACTAAAAGCCATTTGGGCTCAGTGTGAGGTGATGTATAATTTTACTGCCTCGTATTCAATTCAATTCAAAAAAATCTTTATTTTGATCGTTGAGATCATAAAAGATATACAAGTAAATGACATTAAATCGTTAAAAAGATTTTAAAATAGATTCAGCAATTTTAAAATTCGAGAAATCAAAATTCATGGTTACACAATACATTTTTAGATTAAATTAAGAACTAATAGATCGTGCAGCATTGGAGTCCCTTATAATCCTTGCACGTGATCTCCACATTGCCGTCAAGAATTTCGCCATTGCGAACACAGTTGGGGCTGCAAGGTCAGTTTTGAGCACTCTATAGGTTGGGGCGTAATTTCGAAAGCTCAAGTTCCTTAAATAGGGGACCAGCCAATAGCTCCTGATTTTGCTATAAGCTTTACAAAACAAGACCACATGTAGGTCACTTTCCAGTTTGTAATTGCACGCAGGGCAGTTGCTCGAGTCTAGGTTGCCGTTCCAGGTTTTGGTGAAGGACCTCAAAGGGAGAGAGCCGTATCTCCATTGTAGGAAGATCTTCCTTACGTGCACTGGGGACATAGCGTCTAAGACATATTCAGGACTGTAAGAGTCTTTTACTTTGGTAAAACTGTCAGTTAAAGAACCTTCCCGGATTAGACTCAGGGATCTTTGTAGCATAAAGCTATAGAACAATTTGGAGAGTTCTTTCCTCTGGAGCCTTACGGACATTAGTTCTGGATTACACCATAGCTCTGGAACTCCAAGGGTCGTACACATGTCCCTGATATACTTGAGCCATGGGATTTTGGACACTTGGATTAGTCTAAGGAGCTCCTGTAATATTCTCTTCTGTAATGGCCCAAATCCTGGCTGCTCCACAGCCGCCTCCAGTAGGTCAGGGGTTTGAGACTTAGTTCTTCGGTAATTGGGCGCAGTGCCAAGTCCATTCTCAAGGGGAGTAAAGGGGTACTCAGAGGAAGGGCCGCCAATTGTCTGATAAAATTGTTCTCTGCGACCTGTATAGACTGTAATGGTGTATGTCCCCATAGCTCAGCCCCATAGGTGATGCCTCCTCGTGCTTGGGCTTTATAAATGTTTATTGCAGGTGCCAGTGGACGAAGGGAGGATTTTTTTGCAATTCTTGTGATCGCACCAGCCCTCTGGATTAGTTTTGTGGTTGCCTTTGTTTTGTGCGGCAACCAGGTTAAATTTTGGTTGAGGGTTATGCCTAGGTACTCAATCACTTGAACTCTCTCTAGGGGTGTAGATCCCAAGCGGGGATTTGGGCTGTTCTTGGGCTTTTGGCTGAGGATCATGAATTTAGTCTTCAAGGGGTTTATTTCTAATCCCCTTTCATTACAAAACTCCAAAAATCCGTCCAGAACCCTCTGTAGCCCCAGCAGGGTGTCGTCCGCGAACATAATCGCTGGCACCCTGCTGTTGTTCAGTTGCAGGGCATCAATGTTAGGGATTCTGCACAAGTGCTCTATCACCCCGTTCGTGAATAGACAGAACAGGGTCGGCGCCAACACACAGCCCTGCCTTACCCCACGTTGGACAGGAAACCTATCTGTCAGCTTACCGCCCTTTCCATATCTTACACGGGCGTAATTGTCTGTGTGTAGCCTAATAAGAATCTGGAGAATATCTTCAGGGACGCCCATGTCCCCCAGTACCGCCCACAACTTGGCCCGGGGGACCAAGTCGAAGGCGGCACGGAGGTCCATGAAGACAGCATACAGTGACCCCCCTTCTCGAAGTGCTGTCTTCCAGTATAAGATATTTAGTCTGAATATTTGATCCACTGTTGACACTCCCTTCCTAAATCCTGCCTGGAGAGGGCTTAAAATATCAGTTTCTTCCATCCAGCTTTGGAGCCTATCCAGGATTAGTCTCCCAAACAACTTTTGGGTTACATCAATGAGGCTGATTGGGCGATAGTTGGCGGGGAACAGGGGCGGTCCCTTTTTATATATCGGGACCACCTCTGCTCCCAGCCAAGTATCCGGAATTTTCATTCCCCCCAGCACTGCATTGAATAAAACCAACAAATAGGGTGCCCAAATCCCAGGTTCCTGCCTAAAAAGATCACCCGGCACCCCATCCAAACCCGGGGCCTTTCCATAAGCTAGACCCATTATAGCCACCTTGACATGTTTTAAAGTGAAAGGGGGAGATGTGTATGTGGTGAGGTTATTGGATGTAGGTGTTACTAACTCATCATGTACAGGGGCATATAGTTGTTGAAAATGATCCTGCCAAACATTGGCCGCTATGTTGGGTTCAATTGCAGAGGGGAGATCCCCGCTCCCGTGGTTGATTATTCTCCAGAATCTACGGGAGTCCCTTTCAGCTAGGGACTCCGATAGATTCTCCCAGTGCTGTACGTCCCACTCTATTCTAGCGTTAGCTATGAGTGATTTGTACGCACTCCTTTTAGAGCGGATCTCCTCCCTGGTACCTCCTTCTTTTATGGTGGATAGGAGGTCTCGTTTTGCCAAGCGACAGGTACTGTTATACCAGGTGTTCTTGGTTTGTCCCTGTGCTCTAGGTCGGCCTGTGCTAAAAAGGTCAGCTTCGAGCTTCTTGATTAAATGTGCATGTACTTGAGCTATGTCCTCACTTCTGTCTGTTGGAGAGTCTGGGTCCCACAGGTCAAAAGCCTCTTCGAGGATGGGAATAACCCCATCATAGAGGGAGGCAAGCTTTTCCCCACTGGAGGCAAGTTTTTCCCATTTTATCCGCCTCCTGTTGTTCTCCAAAAGGTATCCTCCTTTCGAGCTCTCCTCACCTGTCACGGTCACCCAAGGGATTTTATACTCTAGTTCCAGGGCGTTGTGGTCACTGTCGTGTCTGGGTATTATTTTAAAGTCCACCACCCTTTTCCATGCCTGCAATTGAACCAGGAAGTAGTCTGTTCTGGATTGCCTCCCTGCTTTATTGAATGTACATTTGGACGGGATGTCAGACCTAGTGCGGCCGTTACAGGCTCTCAAACCATAGGCGAGATTTAAAGTGTTTATCTGTACGGCAAGGGATGCCCATGCTCTGGGAGGGGGTGCTTCAGTCTGAGGGACCTGCCAACTTGAATCCTCCTCTAGGGAGGGTCCATCAAGTAGACCAGGTAGTGGCTCAAAGTGTGAATTGAAGTCCCCCCCTATTAGGTAAGACATATCCGCAGGGATGGTTTCCAGAAGGGTTGACAAAGTTTCTATAGTTTTGGAAGTGGACGCTATTTTGACCGGTCTGGAATAGATGTTTATAATCAAAAGTTTAGTAGGACCCGGCCATTCAAGTAAGACAGCCAGTATATCTACTGAGTCTACTGGATATCTTGAAGCTCGGCATCCTAAATCCGAAGCCACCCAGATTGCTAAGCCTCCGGAAGGTCTGCCTTTCCCACTCCAGACAGCGGGGATAGAATATGTCTGAAAGCCCCCAAAGGAAGTCTCTTCCCTTGTCCAAGTCTCTTGGAAGAGACAGACGCTTGTTGGTTGCGTCAGATCGGCCCATGTGTCCGAGTCTATTTTGTTGGTTAGGCCAGCCACATTCCAGGAAAGAATTTTTAAGGTTTGTGGGGTATTTTGAGTGTCAAATTGTTTGGCCGTAGGTCTTATGTTTTCAAGCTGAGGGTTACTATCCATTTGCCCCTCCGCCAATGGTGGGCCAACTGAGTTAATTTCCTTTTTATGTAACTCCTGGGACAGGTCTAGAGACCCAGTAGTGGATTTCTCCTGCCTACAGGTCAGGGGTGCATAGTAGCCACTTTCCTGCCCTGCTGATTGCGCTTGTGCCCCTTTTGTGGAGGCCAACTGTCAGTCCACCATTTCGAGACACTCATAGTGATTAAACAGTGGTAGAAATGGTGGCTGGTAAAATCTCGGGGGCTATGGTTCCTCTCTATCAAATCCACCCCTTCCCATCCCTCTTCTCTGAACAGTTTCCCATCCCTGGGAATCGCCATATGTGTTTGGGCGGAAGGGGGGTATTCGTGCTTGATTGAAGGGAGTTCTCCTCCTTCCCGGGTTGCCCTCCCAGTTATCATGTGGGTTCTGATAATGTCCTCTGCTCTGGGCGTTTGTTGCATGGTCATTGGGTGGGTAGAAAAACGAGAGGGGGACAGGATGGAGAGCGCTCCCTTCATCTTCCAGAGCTGGACTGCATATGAAAGAGACTGTTCTTGGTTCTCTAAAGCTCACCAATAGACAATCGCCACTGATTGTTTTAGGTCTCTTACCTACCCACGAGACTCTTCTTACCATGCGAATATCGCTGGTCATGCCTCTGGGGAGGGGTCTATGTGTTGAGAGCCAATTAATGACTTTATTTTTCAGAGACTCCCCTGTTTCATACAAGTCTGATTTTAATTCTGGTACCCCAATTAGGATAACAGTATATGGAGCCACCTCAGGTGGAAGATTGACTGTGACTGTTCTTGGTGGTTTTGCCTTTGAATTATTCGAATCGTGTGTATCTTGATTGGTGATCAAGGGGGGTATAGGGGAACTCTTGTGATGTGAATTCGACTGCCCGTTATTATTGACTAAAATTGGCCACTGCTGCGTGATAGAGAGTTGTTTGGTGGGGCCAGAGCTCGCTGGCATTGCTGATTTAGGTTTTGTTTTTGGTGGTTGATTACTGTGTGATTTGATGTTTTTATCACCCGCTGTATTTGTTATCCCTACCTCATTCGTTTTTGCAGGTTTTGAAGAAACCGAGTTACAGTTAAGTTTTGGGTCAATGTTGGGTAGCAAGGGGCGGGAAGCCCCCGGTTTTCAACAGTCCATAATCTGTAGGGCGGTTTTCTCGATTTTTATTAATCTCGCCTCCATTTTCATCAGGCTTGCTTCTAGAGGGCTTATAATTGACTTCAAAAGGTGACCTATGTCAGCTAATGATATGTCCTCTTCTGCTATCTCAGAATTGTGTTCCATGGTGGGAGGTGGCTGGTCAGTGAGGGTATCACTGGGCGGGTGCTGGGAGGGATCAATCGCTATCACCGCTGTCACCAGTGGGGTTCCTTCCTGGTTAGTATGGTCTGAGCTAGCTGTGTTGTGTGTTTTCCCTGTTTTTCCCTTTGCTTTTTTGGTCTTCCTTTCCTTAGTGCTCTGTTTCCCTGCTATCCTTTTCTGGATGGCACCCTCCCTTATCCCCCGATTGGCACTAGGTGACCCTACTAAATTTGGGGTGTCGATTGCTGTGGCTGAGTTATCCCTAAGTAAGGTGGGGCATTGGATGGTTAAATCAGTATCCTCCCCCGTGTTTGTTAGGTTAGGTGGTTGGGTGATTTGTGTTAGAGGCAATGAGAGAAGACTCATGTCCTCTAAATCACTTATTGTTCCCTCAGAGAGATCTATACTAGTAGGTCGTTGTACCCCACCACAGGCACCCAGTTGTGAGCTATCTATAACCCGCCTATCTTCAGGAGTTTTTGCCATCGCTATTACACCCATCGATGACCTCCTGACCCACTCTATTTCCTGCGAGATTCGTCTTTCTAGAAGGGTGATATCATCTATCAAGAGGGAACCTGCTTTCAAAAAGTAGTTGTCTATTTTGCCTTGGTTTGGGGTAGTTGTTGTGGGGCCATTGTCTAACAGATTGGCTTCTCCATTTTACTCATAATGGGCAATATGGCTCAGGGGTGACTAAATAGAGGGCGGTGATATGAGTTTTGCCAAGAGGTGAGGTTAGGCTGTAATACCTGATGTAAATGGGGTGGCCCAGTCCAGTCCTCTCCGTACTCGAACGGCCTCAAACGGCCCGCTCTTTGCCCGGTCTTCGCCCGCGTCGCCGTCCGCTCGCGTCCCGCGTTCACGTTAGGAGGCTGAGCTAAGTAGGAGGAGGTGGGCGGGAAGAGGCACCAGGTGCGCGGGATGATCTTACTGCAAGCGCTCCTGGTCCTCGCAGTCCCGCTCCCGGTCGCTGGGCGTGGTTTCCTTGGTCCTCGCTGGTGACTGAGCACACGGGCTCCCAAGTCACATGAATGGCACAGTTAATCAGGGTTTCAGGGCAGCAAAGGAATCCTCAAAGTTCGACTGCGAGCGGCTCCCGCGAAGCGGGGGCCGCGAGTCGTTATGAACTCACAGGGAGGAAGGGGCGGGAAGAGGCTCAAGGTGCGCGGGATGATCTTACTGCAAGCGCTCCTGGTCCTCGCAGTCCCGCTCCCGGTCGCTGGGCGTGGTTTCCTTGGTCCTCGCTGGTGACTGAGCACACGGGCTCCCAAGTCACATGAATGGCACAGTTAATCAGGGTTTCAGGGCAGCAAAGGAATCCTCAAAGGTCGACTGCGAGCGGCTCCCGCAAAGCGGGGGCCGCAAGTGGTTATGAACTCACAGGGAGGAGGGGGCGGGAAGAGGCACCAGGTGCGCGGGATGATCTTACTGCAAGTGCTCCTGGTCCTCGCAGTCCCGCTCCCGGTCGCTGGGCGTGGTTTCCTTGGTCCTCGCTGGTGACTGAGCATTGTATTAACCACAAACAAATGCTCTGATTGAGAAATTCAACAAGACCATGAAAGGTATGATCATGGACTCCCTGAAAAACTCAGAAGGAGATGGGGTGTCCTTTTGCCATGCATGCTTTTTGCTTACAGAGAGTTGCCACAGAGGGGAGGGATATTTAGTTAATTTGCACTTCTGTATGGCCATCCTGTGAGAGGTCCACTAAGTCTGGTAAGGCAGGGCTGGGAGAATCCTCTCATATAAACTGAACTGGACATAGTAGACTATGTGCTTGGCCTTCATTCCAGGATGGCTGAGTACATAGAGAAAGCTAACAAAAACCTTGAGGCAAGGCAGGAGCTCCAGAAGCAATGGTTTGACCAAACGGCTGCAGTGGTGGAATTCCAATCAGGGCAAAAGGTATAGGTACTAGAGCCAGTGGCAACTAGGGTCCTCCAGGACAAATAGAGTGGACCTACCCTTTCCTAGAAAGAAAAGGGGAGGTCACCTATCTAGTGGACCTTGGCACCTCCAGGAGCCCCAAGAGGTTTATCCATGTGAATTGCCTTAAACTCTATCATGACAGGGCTGATGTCACCATGCTGATAGTCACTGATGAGGATCAGGAAGAAGAGAGTGAACTTCTCTCTGACCTCTTCTCCAACATTCCTCAAGAGAACTCTGTTGAGGAAGCTCTCTTTTCAGACACCCTCACTGCCCAACAGCAGACTTACTTCAGACAAGTCCTAAGGCAATATGCTGGGCTCCTTTCTTTGAGCCCTTGTCAGACAACCTGGTGTATACATGATATGGACACTGTGGATCAGCTACATGTCAAAAACAAATTATACAAGCAGTCTGAACACGTCAAAGAAAGCATCGGAGATGAAGTCAGCAAGATACTGGAGCTAGGGGTGATTAAACCCATTGAGAGTCCCTGGGCCAGTCTTGTGGTCTTAGGCAATAAACCTTATTCCAAGGGAGATAACCCAGGGCTGAGGTTTTGTGTGGACTACAGAGATCTAAATGACGCTCAAACTTGTTGTGGGAGAGGTGAAGGAGCCACGGATCGTTGTTGCTGACCTGCGACCCTTGGACACCGCTGCACCGCTGCTTCTGCCACTGCTCGCCACACCCGCTTCGCGGGTGCCGCATCGCGGGCTACAGCGAGGGGCCAGGCACTAAGGACTTCACTGGAGTCAGGAGGCGGCAAGGAGGAGGGCGAAACATCACCTGGACTACAGAGCCCAGGAGTCCCTGCACCAGCCCAGGTGCGCACGGCCGCGCCTCCTGGGAGACACGCCCCCCGCCCACAACCACCTATTTTAACGACCTTCTTGACGCACAGCGGGACGCGTGCGGGACGCCGAGCGAAGCCCGAGCAAAGGGCGGGCAGTCTGTGGCAGTCAGGGGCTGACAGAGGCTGGGCTGGGCCACGTCTCTTACATCCAGCGCGGAGCACAGGTGGGCCGTGTGTGACTCCCTAGAGTTTACCCCTAACCATGTCAACCCGTTCTGGCAAATTGCTCAGGAGCGAGGGCGAAAGGGGAGTTGCTGGTGGGAGCCCAGTGATCGGAACTATGGACCGCTTTATCACCAGAGTGGCGGCAGTCATACAAAAGGAGATTGCTATGTCCGAACGCCGTCTATCAGAGGTCTATCTCCCTTCCAGACGCTCATCTTTGGGGGCCGTTGCACAGGCCTTGACACCGGCTTGTGAGCGGGAACAATCTGCTCCCCCTGTTGGTGTCCCGGGCTGCTCTATAGACCCCCCCAGTTGCTAGAAATAGGGCAAAACATAGACAGATTGGAACATCTGGCCGCGCTTCTTCCTAGTGGCATTGAGGAAGAGGGTGGCCCAAGCACATCATCTCCACCTGCACCTCATTCGCCCTTAAACAAAGCTACAACTCAGTCACCACTGCCAATATCGCCCACCCCCACCATAGTAATCTCAGATGGGGTGCCTTCTGTAACTGACGCAAGTAGGCAGAATAAAAGGGCTAAAAGCAAAAAGGCAGGTAACCATACTAAGGGCAGGCTGGTGAGACAGGCCGCGCTCTACAAACGAACAAGAAAGTCTTTTGGCCAAGGCGGGAAAGACGCAAAGGGCCTGTTCCCAGAGGATAAGGCTGAGGAGGAGGGGGATGCTGTGGTCTCACACTTGGGTTTAAATAACTGCCCACCCACTAGTAATAGTACTGATTATGTCCCCAAATTTATCGATCCCATGACTATTGATACCATTTTGGAGAGGGTAAATAGCCTCTTGATGCCCTTGCTGACTCAGGTTAAGGGCCTGGGGGCTAGAATAGATAAACTAGAGCAATCATCCCTCGATGGGTTCTACTCACTTAAAACTACATTTAAACAGCTAAAAAGAGTGAGCGACAATCAGGACATGGGACCAAAGGGGAGTGCGCCCCCAGTAGCTTCCTTACCACTACAGGTAGATTCTAATCCTCCAAATAGGCCAAATAAGGCTGAAGCTAGCAGAGTGCAAGCCCTAGCACCTAAAATTCCTTCCCCACCTACAGCAGGGCCCCAACCCAAGGGAACGTCAACACCCATAGAGGTTGCCAAAACTACACCTAAGCCACCTCCACAAGTGCAGCCCCAGGCAAGCAGAGGTAAAGTAAAAGCTAGCCAAACACCTGGTATACAAGATAAAGTCAAGGGAGCAGCGACAGGAATGGTCGCCAAAACTGCTCCCCAATCTACAGCCCCAGCTGTCACTACAGTGGCCCCTCGAAACCTCACACGGCGGATCCCCCCTGTAAACCTCCCACCAGATTGTCAACCTTTTGTCGCCGTATTAGTAAATGTTCCCCCTCTGAAGGAAGGCCAGTTGGAGGACCACCAAAAGAATAAGTGCATCCACTGGCTAAAGTCAAATAAGCCAATTCCGACTGGCGTGGATGGGCTTATCCTAAGTGTTCGCAGAGTAGGGTGGGTAGGGCAGGGGAAAAAAACACAGGAGGGGGACTGTATAATAATAAACTTCCAAGATCCCAGAGTAGTGAGCACCATCTGTAGTCCTATAAAAAACATGGATTCAGTAGGGGTTAAAGTAGTGGACTTAACTTTTTTCTACCCAAGGCAAATTGCTATGTCGCCATGGGAGGGTCCTAGTACTCTTGGTTTTTGTCAAGACTGGGACACACGCTGGGTTGGGGGCCTTGGGGGCAATGGGCTGAACCCCCCTTGGGTGCCAGGGAGTTGTTGACTGGAGGAGGGCGACACGAGGGAAATCACAGTTGCAGTTGCAGATACTGCAACAGTTAATAGAATAGACCCAATGGTAGTATCACCACTCCGAACAGCCTCACCCTTATCTGCAAGCGTTAGTGGGTTGGTAGCCTCTCTGCCCATTCCTCTAGATTGTCATTTGAAAGTTCCTTCTGTGAGGCCTGCGGACAGTAGTGTTCTCGCGACCAGCGACAAATCAGCTGTGACGGACCTAGTCTTTAAGGTTTTCAGCTGGAATGTCGCAGGGATCGCAAGAAAGTTGGCCCTCCCAGACTGGAATGCCCTGGTTGATGAGCACTCCTTATGCATCTTCCAAGAGACTTGGAGTTTGGAGTCGGTACATAGGGTGGGATTCTCCTCCTACTCTGTGCCTGCGCTAACCTCGGAAACAGGGAGAGGACGCCCCTCGGGTGGCCTGCTCATATGGGTAGCAGCATCCTTAGACTGCAGAATAGAGGAGGCACAGACAGGTTGTCCGGATATCCAAAATATTATTTTAAGAGACCCAAGGGGTAGAATATTACTAAATGTCTATAATGTCTACGCTAGAGGGACTAAGGGCGGGAGGAAGTCCTCTGTACTATCTCTCCTAGAGACCCTTTTGAATACAACTCCACACAAGTCATGTATCCTGGTCGCGGGTGACATGAACTGTACGTTCGAGCCCTTGGGCTCGGACGTAGCCCTAGACCAGGACGAGGAGGACACTAGGATAGGGATCCCTGTTTTAGAGATTCCACCCATTAGGAGATGGTCAGAGGTGGCGTTACAGCTATACTCCCTAAGCCTTGAATTAAACCTAAGGGCAGTGAATGGAAGGACAACTTCGGATAGGGGGGGCCATACATATAACAGACCAGGACACACCTCTAGAATAGACTACATCTTACTAGATGTATGTCTCTGGAGCCAAGTGAGGGACATGGTTGTGGTCCCGACAATTGAAAGTGACCACAACCCACTTTCCTTAACCATGGCCCAGTGGTGGTGTCTTCCTAAAAAGGGTCCCTTTAACCCTGTAGTAGCTCCCCCCGATGAGTCTGTAGTCTCTCTCTGTGGAAGGCGCCTAAAATGGGCTAAACTGGTCCTCTCAGAGGAAAGGGTTGGAGAAATCTCAACCCTCTTAAATCAAACAGTGTCAGATCTGGGGTGGTTCTCGGAAGGGGTGGGTAGGGTGAGTGTGGTCTTTGTCTCTCTAGTAGAGGCTTTGACAAATGTGTTTACCATCCCTGCTAGCAAGTCAGGTAATAAACGAGGTAAAAAACAAGGTAATGGTTGGTACACACAAACATGTAGGGCACATAAAACAACTCTTGTAGAGGCAGTGAAGCACAAATCCCATAGCGTTATACTGGAAGCAAGGAAGGCCTACAATAGATCCCTTAAAATTGCTAGGATGGAGTGGGAAGAGAAATTTTGGGAGGACCTACTCCATGCTAGCAAAAGTAAAGATTCAAGGGGCTTCTGGAACCTTGTAGGTTCCCGGAACAAGCCTGAGGAAACTATGAGACCCTTTAATATTCCCCCACAAAGCTGGGTAAAACACTTTGGGGCTTTATACCTCCCGGCAGATGGGGAACTAAATGTTAGGGTGACCTCCCCACTGGTATCCGAGCCCCATACCTATAATCTCTTTACACCTTTAGAGATCGAAAAGGTAATTGGGTGGGTAGCCCCCCGCAAGGCAGCAGGTCCAGATGGTCTGCCGGGGGACCTTATGCGGGCATATCCAGTGGCGTGGGGAAGGGTTATTGCAGCTCTCCTTAATGACATTATGATGGGAGGGCCAGTGCCCGATTCCTGGAAGGGGGCGATGATGGTCCCGATCTATAAAAAAGGATGCAGAGAAATCCCGGGGAACTACCGCCCCATAAGCCTGATAGACTCCACCCAAAAGATAGCAGGAAAAGCTATACTGGGTAGGATTCTCCATTGGGTGGAGGAAAATAAAATATTATCAGACTTCCAGGCAGGCTTTCGGGCAGGAATGGGGACGATAGAGCAGGTGTTTAGGTTGGCACTTCTTGGGTGGAAGGTGGTGGAGCTAGGCAAGGGCAGTCTATACCTGGCTTTTATAGACCTGAGGACTGCCTTTGACCTAGTCCCCCGGGAGGAGCTATGGAGGGTGCTTTATGGGCTGGGACTGCCTCCTTACATCTTGTCCCTCCTTATTAGCCTTCACGCCCACCCCTTTGCTCAGGTCCGCTGGGGAAGAAATGGAGAGCTAACAGAGAAAATACCAGTGTCTAGGGGTGTGAGACAGGGATGCGTTCTGGCGCCCACCCTTTTCTCATTATATGTGAATGGGGTGGTGGAATATCTCCAGCAAGAACCAGCCGACGCCCCCTGTCTCGGAGGAGTGTGGATCCCCACCCTGCTTTTTGCGGACGACACGCTCTTGATCTCTAAGACTCCGCAAGGCCTCCAGAATCTGTTAACCCGTTTCCAGAACTTCTGTGTTGCAAAGGGCCTAGTAATCAATGTGGATAAAACCAAGTTTTTAGTCCTAAATCCTCCAAGGAAACTGGGCCGCCCTCCTATTCTCAATTCTGTTGCCTTGGAGAAAGTATCCGAATTTGACTACCTCGGAATTCGGATCACGGATAGCATGAACTGGTCACCTCACATTGCTAAGATGGTCCTCAACCACAAGAGAGTAGGAGGTGCCCTCCTGAGGGAATTCCGGGCATCACCAAGGAGCTCACTTACCCCAGTAATTGACATCTACAAGGCTAAGGTAGTAACATCAGCCTTGTACGGGGCCGAACTGTGGGGGCATTGCTGTCTGGACTCCTTGGCAACAGCAGAGAGCAAGCTCTTGAAATCCTTAATCGCCATCCCTCCGAGCACTCCAACAGTACCTGTGCTGCTGGACACAGGTTGTAAGAACATTAAAGACCAAGCCCGGCTTCGCCCACTCCTTTTATGGACACGTATTTGGAGGGGTGAAGAGTTAAAATTAGGCATGAGCGAATTTTGCGAATCTCGCGTTCGTGAATTTTGCGGATTTGCGAACTCGCAATCCGCAAAATCCGCGAATTCTCGCGAATGTGCGGATTTTTTTTTTATGTTCGCACGGGTTTCTGCAAGTTCGCGAGGGTTTTGTACAATTCCGCAAATTGCGAAATTGTACAAAACGCATGCGAACTTGCAGCAACCCGTGCGAACACAATTATTTGAAGAGAAAGAAGCTCCTGGCCACAGGAACAGCACGGGGATTGCACTCATGAAAGTCAAGGATGCAAAGGCAACTACCCAGCATCACAGCTGATTTTCCACAGTAGATTTGGGAAGAGGCACACCTGTCCCGCCTCGAAGACGCTCATGATTGTTTTTGGGCTAATGAATGAGTCACTGATTTTGAGCATCAACTAGTTCGAGCGACCATGCAAAGGCCGCCCTCTACCCAGCATCACAGCTGATTTTCCACTGTAGATTTGGGAAGAGGCACACCTGTCCAGCCTCGAAGACGCTCAGGATTGTTTTTGGGCTAATGAATGAGTCACTGAATTTGAGCAACTAGTTCGAGTGTCCATGTGTGTGTTACTATGCAATCGCCCTGAAGGGCGCAGGGGTCCCTTGAGTGACCTGTGTGAGGCTGTGCCTGTAACTATTTTACAATGGCGCCAGCAAGCTGCCAGCGCCGTTGTAAAATAGTTACAAAGTTAGCTTGCACAGGAAGCACTTAGATAAAATAAAGCAGCACCTGCTTCGTTTTATCTAGTGGTTCCTGTGCAAGCTAACTTTGTAACTATTTTACAACGGCGCTGGCAGCTTGCTGGCGCCATTGTAAAATAGTTGCATGAGTGGGGGTTCAACTTTTGAACCCGTTACGCTTGCGGATTTTTTTTTGCGGATTTTGCGGGAAATCCGCAAAATTCGCGGATTGCGGATTTCCCAAAAATCCGCAAAATCCGCAAGCGTAACGAATTTCCCGCTCATGCTTAGTTAAAATCGTATGCTGAAGGGTTGGCGGAGATAATGAGCTTGGGCGGTTGGGCAAAAATTAGATGGCTGAGAGACACCAAAAAACTCTTGGAGGAAATTGGACTGGGGGACTGTTGGTCATCAAGATCGGCTCCACCAAAAGAGGTTCTGAAGAGACATTACTGGAATTGGGTTGCGGAACAGCTAGTTACAAACTCTGAACATTGTAAATCCACAGCTGCCTTTTTAACAGTAAAAGATGCAGTAGTCTATGAACCTTATCTGGACCTAATTACTCTTCCAGTCTATCGAGCACTGTATTTTAAATTTAGAGTGGGCTCCCTTCCAGTTGGGGCTCTGGTGTCTAAGTGGAAATCTGGTGCCCACACGCCACCTTTTGTGCATGTTGTCCTACTAGGATAGAGTCCATTACGCATATCCTATTTGAATGTCCGGACTATGCAAAACCCAGGAGTTTTTGGCTTAAACCCCTTTGCCGCAATATGGGCACACGTAGTTATCTAGTAGCCCTGCGCATCCTAATGACGGACACTTCCCCCTCTATTGTTTGTGGTATAGCCAAATTTTTAAAACAGTTTTGGTTGATTCGATGCAAGAGACTGTCAATAGCGGTTTAATTCACTTTTAGTTAATTTATTCTGGCATTATATGTCCTTTTATCCTTTTTAAATGTGCATTTAATAATTGCTTTTTTAAATAATGTCTTTTGTAGTTTTGTAAATGGCTGTATTTTGTGTACGCTTACAAGATATCTTGCATATCGAATAAAAGCTCAATCATCTAAATGCTGTTACAAGGTTATATGCACACCGCATTCCAAGAAAAGAAAATCTCATTGACATGTTAGGGGTAGCCAAGTTTCTCAGTACTTTGATTTGACATCAGGCAGATTGGTCTGACCCCAGGAGCAAAACAGAAGTCAGCATTCCACACATCAGATGGGCATTATCACTTTACTTTGATGCCCTTTGGTTTATAGAATGCCCTTGCTACCTTCCAAAGTCTGATGACCAAGGTCCTGGTTGGGCTGGAGTTGCTTAGTGTGGTACCTCTTGATGAAATTGCTGTCTATAGTTCCACCTGGCATGATTGCCTAGTCCACCTTGGAAAGGTCCCTGAGACCCTGTAGCATGCAGTACTCACTATCAATGAAGCAAATGCCAGATAGGGCAGGGCTCTGTTGTATACTTGGGCCACCTCGTAGGTGTAGGCCAAGTTCAACCTTTACAGCCTAATATCCAGACCTTTCTGGACTGGGAATCTCCAACAACCCATACTCAAGTCAGGGCATTCCTTGGCTTGACACAGCATTACAGAGGTTTGTGAAGGGGTGTGGTACCTCTCACTGAATTGACCTCCAAGAAACAGCAAAAGAAAGTAAACTAGACAGTGAACTATCAAAAGGCTTTTGACATTCTGTAGGAATCAATGTGCTCACAATCCATTCTAAAAGCTCAGGAATATACAGAGCAGTTCATTGTGCAGACTACTACTTCTGAGCATGGGATGGGGGCAGTTCTATCCCATACGAATGATGAAAGCCAGGACCAGCTTGTTGATTTTATTAGCTGGAGGTTACTCCCCAGGGAACAGCGTTTTAGTGTCATTGAGAAGGAAGCCTTTGCAGGGGTTTGGTCCCTGATGAAGGTGAGAGCCTACCTGTTTGGACCTCACTTCCTTGTTCAAACTGATCACAGGCTTCTCAGATGACTGATACAAATTCAGAGGGAAAATCCAAAAGGCGAAATACTCAAAAATATCAGAGCGAGCTACAAGAGACTGCATTCCTCAGAATGCCAGGGGCGAACCTTGTCTGAGAGGTCAGCGGTGTGCTCCCACATCCTGTTGTTTATTTAAAGTACCCCAGAGAGTCATTGAGCTGACGAGCTCGTGGATGAAGCACCTGCGCACCGGTGAGAGGTACCGAACCTGATATAATGTTTGGCAGCCTACTCAGCAAACCCCAAAATACAAGACTGTATTCTCTACTGATGATGGTTAATAAACCAGAAACACGTGTCTAGAGATCAGCACTATCTGCGCCAACCTTAGCGAAATACTCGAAAATATCGGAGCAAGCTACAAGAAACTGCATTTCCCAGAATGCCAGTGGCGAACCTTGCCTGAGAGATCAGCGGTGTGCTCCCACTCCCACATCCTGTTGTCGAAAATCCAAAAGTGTTGAGATGGTCCATCTCTCCACGGGTAATTAATTTTACAGTGGAACACAGGCCTGAGACTGAACATGCGAATGCAGATGGCCTTTCCAGGTTTTCTCACGTAGACAATGAAGACTATCTTGGGAATGGTTAGTCTCATCCTCTTTCATTTGGAGGGGTTGTATAGGAAAGTGCCCATTTTTGTCATGTCATCCCCACTTTTTGCCCCTGTACTGATGCTTTTCCACTGATGTGCACTGGTTCCCTGCTAACCAGGCCCCAGTGCTTGTGCTCTTTCCCTAAAACAAAATAAAATGGTCTAATAGTAACACAATTGGCACACACTTTGGCACCCCGTAAGTCTCTAGTAAGTGGTACACATGGTGCCTAGGGTGTGGGTACCAAAAAAGGTCCCTAAGGGCTGCAGCATTTATTGTGCCACCCTAAGAGAACCCCATACAAACTGCATGCAGCCTGACATTGCAGACTGCATGTCATGGTGCAACCATGATTGAAAACATGATATGGCACACTCACTGTGTGCCATGCCAAAGTCACTGCTTGGAATATATGTAAGTCACCCCTAAAGAGACCTTGTAGCCCTAAGGCAGGGTGCATTATATTATATGTGAGGGCATATCTGCATGAGCAGATAAGCCCCTGTGCTGTCTAGTTCAATCACTAGATGGTACAAGTGAGCAGGGAAGAAATCTTAGGTATATGTACTGGACACTGGTCATTACTAGTTCCCCAGCTAAATGATGGCTTCAATTAAACCTACGTTGTTTAGTATCAAATACCTCGTCTTAATAAATCTTTCCTGTTGCCAGTACAAGAATTATTTTGACATGCACCCAGAGGGCACCTTTAGAGGTGTCCCCTGAAAGACCTAACACTATCTAGGTTGCTGACTGCCTGGTCTCTCCCAGCCAGCCACCACAGGCATGCCTCTCACGCCCTGCAGGTGAGAACCAACAGTCAGAAACAGTGCTCTAGTACTCCAGGATAAGGTATCCACAACTCTTCTAGCAGGATGGCAGTGATTTAACATATCAAGGTCAGGGGCATCAAAGTCCCTATCGCCTTTGATATGTGACCTTAGCTTTCCCCAGACCAGGAATTTAGCTATGCATTAGGCGTGTTGCACCACCAGGCTAGTCATACCCCTAAAGTGGGATACCTGAAGTGCTCCACGAAAGAATAATTCCACCATCTTGTTTTAGTGGAATTAGGATCTCTGGGACAGGGTTATGTCCACTCCCTACATGAAGTTGTCATTTAGGGTGTGTAGTGACCCAAAGGTTAGTATTCCATTGGCTACTACCCTACACTCCCCTTAACACCCCTAAATGTTGTATTTAGGTGATCCCTTGATGCAAGGAACTCATCTTTACCTGATTAAAGAAGAAGAAAGACAAAAAAAGAGCTGAAGAGCACAAGAACTGTGGACTAGCAGTGGACTTGAGGCCAAACCCTGCCTGCATGCCAGCTCCTGTCCCGACAATTGCAAAGACCTGACTCGTCCTGCAGCTGTGTATCCTCCAAAAGTCCAGAAGGGCTTCTAGCACTTCGCCAACCAGCAAGTGGAGAAGTCACTTGCCTGCAGTCTGCAGGCCCCAACGGCATTGACCCGGTACACTGTTCTGCTGACCCCTAGGTGCACTGAGACAATAGCATCCCAGGTGGAGGACTATGTGCTCCAGAGCATTAGATTAATCTACCTACCAAGTTTGGAGATACCAGGACCGCTAGGAGCCAACCTGCCCCAATACCCGGGCTACACAATAACTTGCAGCAGCCAAGGCTTGTTTAGTATCCAGCCCGGACACCGACAATGACAAGACTGACCTGCTGAAGTCCCCAACCTACCAACATGGTATATCAGCACCAGATAGACCATCCTCAAGATGTGGCACTGCTGTCCTGTTTTGTCCCCATGTTGTGGTTGACCTAAAAAGTAGGACCCTCCAACGCAAGCGACCCATCAGAAAAAACACTTCTTCACCTGAGCCCCACAACCCTAGTCCAAGCCCAGAAAGTGTGCACCCTTGCTCCAGAAACCCTCAGGAGCTGAGTCATCTTTAGGTTCTGTCAAACTGGACCCCCAGTCCCCGCTTGCAGCCTTTTTCCTCTTACAGATAGAGGGAGATCCCATTGACTCCAGCTGTAGTGTTGGAGGCTACCCTTGCGACCAGCACCTCTGCACCCAGACACACCAGGGCAGATAAACCAAAATGACTGGTGATTCAAATGATCTTGGCCCCTACTTACAATAAGTCCAGAAGAACAACCCTGTAAAATGATTGCAAGTACCCCTATGCAGTGTTTCTCCCATAGGATAACATTACCTCATTAGCGGCTCATGCCTCAAATCAGTCAGCTGTATTTTCTGTGTTCCTTAAAATTGTTAACTCAAAAAGTGCTTACCTAGTCTCGTAAATCTTTACGTGTCAATTAATATAAAAATCTATGTTATTTTTCTGAATTGGTGTTGTACTTCCCTATTGAGTGTGTGTCTCATTTATTGATCTGTTTGCAACAATTTTCGATTCAACTCCTATTGGCTTGCAACATCATCTGGATGCCCTGACCAAATATGCGGAGGACCATTTTCTGAAAATCATTATTGCTAAAAGGAAAATTTTAGTCTTTCACAAGAAAGGTCTCAGAATAGAGAACGGGTATAAGTGGTTGTTGGGGCATGAAGAACTTGAATCGGTCGATTCGTATCTCTATCTGGGGAAGGTTTTCTCGAAAAACGGGAGAGACTCAGAGCATATCCAACTGTGTGTTGGTAAGGCTGCCACCCAGGCTGGAGCTTTAAATAGATTTTTATAAAACCTGTGGGAGACGCCATTTTAATCATGTTCAGTCAGTATTTAAGGTTAAAATTCCTCCTCCATTAACATACACTGCAGAAGTACTGGACAGGAATTACTGGCTTGCTTTTGATAAGGTTAAAGCCAGGTTTTTCCGCCAAATTTGTAATTTAAACTCTTTGGCTGCCCCACATGTTCTACCCATGGATTTCCATCTAGTCTCTTATTATACTTCATCCTTGACAGCGGTCCTAAGGTGGGGAAACTCCCTCTTTTGGGGGAATGAGGGCACCCTCAGGGCCGCCTAGAGAATGGAAATGTTTGTTAAACTAAAAGATAAATCAGCTTTCTTCAGATCATTTGCCTATGCAAATGACTTATTTGGGCTTAATTTAAATTGTGATTCACCCATGCCATGTATTGATGTCATTCCTAAAGAAGTCCTTAAGCACGATTAGTACAGTAAGAGACACAGCCTTAAGTCAGTCTAAAGCCTGCAATGAGGTGATCTGTGTGAGTGCGATGGGGAGTAGACCCCAGCCCTATCTTTCATGGAATCTCCCACATGGGATTAGAAGGTTGATATTACTCTTGAGAACCAAACTGTTGCCCTTGAGAGAAGTGACGGGCATTTGGGAAAAAACTCCTAGAGAGGAGAGAATCTGTCAATTGTGCTTTTTACAAATTCAGGATCTTATTTGCATGCTATTTGTGTGTCCTGTACTTCAAAGGCTAAGGCGCACGTTGTTTAAGACCTTAATTCATCAAATGTAATATTCATTCTGTTCAGGAAGCTCGATCTTTTGTATTGTACCCACCAAATGAAATGGTTTGCCATAGAATATTTCAATTTTTTTTTAATTTCTAGCCATTTATTAGGAAATTCTTAAAGAGTTTAGTTTGTATGTTGTAATGTTTGTTGGTTGGACAAGGTAGAATGTTGTCTCCTTTACAAAGGATGTTTTCCTCTCTTTTCTCCATTTTTATTTATTGATGTATTTTTTGTAAGTATTTAAGGTATGTTTTTTATTGTATTGGTGTACTTTTGTGGACCTCTGTAGAAGTTCCGTAGCAAATAAAAACTAAATTGAAAAAAAATTGTGTAACAAATGCTTAACATTCCTCTCTGATAAGTCTAAGGCTGCTCGGCCTCACTACGAAAAATAGAGCACTTGGGATTGTTGCCGCAAGCCCCTGTACACTAATAAAGGATACCTGAACTCTATGCACAGTGCACCTAATTTTGATACACTATATAGAGAGACAGTTTCCTACAAATCCGTACTCTGGGAATAGTTCAGAATGAATTGTGTACATAAAGGTGAATTTGCAAACCCGTATATTTGTCTT
Organism: Lissotriton vulgaris; assembly: GCF_964263255.1. Taxonomy (NCBI): domain Eukaryota; kingdom Metazoa; phylum Chordata; class Amphibia; order Caudata; family Salamandridae; genus Lissotriton; species Lissotriton vulgaris. The sequence continues at coordinate 937,889,237 of NC_141693.1, read as the reverse complement.
TGTGTACTTATAAAAGTAGACATTCGTTTTAGATATTTTAATTGGCAAAAATATGTTAATTACCGATCGTGGTTTTCTGATTCTGGGGCTTGAAATCATTATTGATCTAGCGTGACACGGTTTATCGATATTAACTAAACTCGGTGCTAGTTAGTCAATTCAGAGGAGCCAGGAAACTGTCAGAGGTTTCATAGAGTAAAGGAGGGGCGTGATGGTAAGACGACTTGAAGCGCTGTCCAAAAGGTGACAGATGCGGCTGGGTCCTCTGGGAAGCGTATTAAGGCAGCATCTGGGACTCGTGTTTCAGCACCTCCTCCGGGGGACAGCTCCACTGGAGTCAGCCTCGTTCACAGGGTGCCTACTGGTGCCCTCGCAGCAGTGGCAGTGGGCGTGGGGCGGTGTAATCCGAGGCGTGAGACCTCCCAACAGAGACTGCTGCTCCGAGACCCCGGACGGTCAGAAGCCTTCAGCCTCCAGTCCTCCTAAACCGACGACCTTTAGGCAGCCCAGCTATGGCCGCACTGAAGAAGACCGACACCCCCCAGGAAGAGGGGGGTGGCTGCTTCGCGGGGCTGGGGTCTGGCAGTCCTAAACCGAGACAGAAGTACGGGGGCATGTTCTGCAACGTCGAGGGGGCTTTTGAGAATAAAACCCTGGACTTTGACTCGCTGAGCGTGTGCAGCCGGCGGAGTGGAGTCAGCAGCCTCGAGAGGGGGCGCCCGAGCATGAATGGGGAGGCGGACACAGGCCGGGAGAGTGGGGCCAGGACGAGTAAAGGCGGCTGCCTGGAGAGGGGGCGACCTGGCATAGATGGCACGGCTGGCACAAGAAGGGAAAGTGGCACCATGCGGAGTGAAGGCAGTCACCTTGAAAGGGAGCGCCCTGGACCCGATGGCACTGCTCATCCTAGCAATGAAAGTGTCAGCATGGTGGAGGGGCTGACCCTGGTGGAACCCGTCACCCACAAGGCAGGAGCGGCCACGGAGCAGGACGAAGTCATTTCGAATCAGGTAACCATGCCCGAGGGTCCCCATGACAGCAAAAAGTAACCTCGACTTTTACACCCAGTCTGTTACTATATGTAAGGTTAAAGGTGCCACAATGACGAGGAGTTATGTCACCACTTTAAATGGGGTTACTGCACGTGCACTGAAGGCTGTTTCCAGAGTATGGTGTCCCAAGATGGCGCCATGAAACCTTTATAAAATGTTTTTTTTTCTTTCAAACATCCAAAAGTGATCTGTGGCACTCCGTGATATTTAAAGAAAGGAAGGTGCTTTCCGATTCAGACGTGGACCGCCCGCGTGCACCCCAGCTACTGATTATTGAACTGTATCTCACAATACCTTCCATGTTTAATGACCCCCACAAATGCTGTACGATGTATGTTTAGGTCTTTTCTTAACGTCAATTTGCTTAGGATTTTTCCGTTCGTTATTTCGGTGTGTTTTTTGCCTGCCATTCCAGTGACCGTCATCCCTTTCGGCAGAAAGGGCACCGGTTGCCTGATCATTTGTGTCAGACTGTAAAAGTGTAGTGCCCCTCCCCCTCCCGAGTGGAATGCTTGGGCAGTGCTGTCAGCGTACCCATGAGAATTGAAAAGGAAGGACTTTTAGCATTGGGACAGCTGGTCAGATAGCGCCAGATGACGTCGCTGCTCTTGCACCAGCGTTTACGTTAATTCTGGTTGCTTTGCACAGTCCAGTGTTGTGTGGAGGAAGTGCAATGGGCCCTGGTGCAAGCAACAAAAACACCCTCCCTCCCCTTGTTCTGGTTGGGTGTTGAAAAAGAAATAGATGCGGGTTTCTTTGAGCCCTGCAGAAACCGGTGCCACTGCACCAGCTGCACAGTTGATAGTTACGCCCCTGCTCCTGTCTTAAAGTTGCGAATCTCGGAGTTCGAGACTTGTGTTCGTGCTCCCGCTTTCCAATTAGGCCACGTGCTATAATCATACGTAATCTCTCCATGTGCCGCTCCTCCCTGTATTGCAAAAAGAGGGCGCCTAAAGGTCGGTGAAACAATATTCATTCACCATAAAAGAAGCAGTACTCAGCGGATATTTCCATCAAGCACACAGCCCATTGCACTGGGATTCTTTGCACCTCTCACGTGGGTGCATGTTCTATTAATTACAATTGCATGATTCTCTCCCAGTTGTAGTGAGCATATGCAGTTTATCTGGACTGTGCACATTTCCTACCGGGAATCTCCACTGAGACTGAAAGATCCAGTCAGGTGTTAAATCTCTGTCAGATCGATGGCCGACGTACGTCATTAAAAACGTATTTTACAGCACTGGGAGTGTGGTAAGAGTACACAAATCCTGGCCATCACTAACATACTTTGCAAGCTAGAAAGGAAACAGGACAATGTTTCCAAATATGGGTCTCAGTCCAGCTGAGCAGAGTCGCGTTAACAATCCAAGAGAAATGCGAGAGGCAGCTGTGAACAACTGCGGCCATTAAAGAGGGTCCCGAACACACATGAAGGAGAAGTTAGCAATACCTTCCCGTACAGTGAATATGCATCATGTATAGGGGGCAGGGCGTCGCTTCCATTGGGTGAGCAGGTGCAGTGGCACTGTGGCCCAGAAGCCTGATACCGACCACTGCTCCATCTTTATTGATGTGTTCCGCAGTCCACGCAGCTGTCAGGGGACCATTTCTTTCCTCGCACTGGGGTCTATGACACACTGTCTTCTCTGCCACTGCTGGTGGTGGGGGTGGATAGGCTTTCTCTCTCCACCCCTCCCTCCTGCCCCCCTGCCCTCCATGTGCTTCAGAAGCACTCTCCATTGAAAATGTTTGTTTTAGACTTACTAATATAGTTTCCACTTTCACCCTCGTGCACTTTGCTTTGGCCACTAAATATCTTTACAGCTCTAGATGTAAATGTATGTATGTAAATGTATAGGCATTTATATAGCGCACTACTTACCCGGAGGGTCCCAAGGCGCTTCAACCGCTGCGAAACCCTTCCTGGCTTCCCTGAGAGATGGTCCCTTAATGGGTATCTCCAGGGTGAGACCAGGCATCCCCGGCGGTCTGGTGGGGCCGTTAGTGAAGATGAGGCAAGCTAATGCCCAGAGTTGCCGAGTGTGAACGCTGATCAGAGTGGGCACCGAGGCGAGAGAATTATCGAATCCGCTGACCCTGGTCCAGAAACCTGCCGTGCCGGGAATCGAACCCTGGTCCCGGGCCGTCCTCTGCTCTCGGGTCTGCCGCCTCTAACCAGTGAGCCACACTATGTGAAGGCAGTCCTTAAATCAAAGACATGCACAATTGTCATAGTTTGTTTTCTACCTCCTGTGTTTTTTTTAATGTTTCTCTGTTCACATCAGTCAGTGTTTCATTTGTAAAGGATGAGTGCCGGTCCCAAAGCTCCGCTTCGGGGGGGGTGGGGGGGTGGGGGGGGGCTAGTCGCGCAGAATACCAAGGCCTCATTTGTGAGCCCTTGCGTCACTTTTGCGCTTACAGATACGTCAGAAAAACTAACATATCTGTAACTCCTTGTGACATGATGCGTCATACATTAAATATGACGCATCAGGAATGTTGCAAGGAGTGCGCACTGAGAAGTGACGCATCGCTGCTTTCACGCAGCAATGCGTCATTTCTCATAAATGAGGCCCTAAGTCTGCATAGTGCTGGAAATCACCTCAAGCCTCTTTAAGCCACTGCCAGACATTGTTGCCCCTTTATCTGACTCTTGCCCGCCTTCTCCCTTTGTGCCCGTTTTTCCGTCTTCCTCTTCCTCTTTCTTTCCTGTTTGTGTATTTTCTGTCTTCTGCACGCAGAGGGGTCCCCATAAACGAATGCAGTTGGCCCCCACCAACCACCGGGTCAAATTAAGCACAGCACCTGCCGTATAATGGACAACGCCACTAACATGAGTCATCTGTGAGAAATATGTTATTGGATATTTCAAGGTCTCTTTCTAATGTCGAGGACATACATTTCGCTGGATGGAAGCGAACCCTTCATACATACAATTTCTGCTGCATCGTTATGCTCTAAACAATGTTCGTCAAACACGGGCCTGTTAAGGCTCCAAGAACTTTCCCTTCTTAATTGTGTTAAAGTGTCATTCAGTGAGTAATGTCACATTACACCTCCATATCTGCCAACTCACACGGTGCTGCCGTGTGTCAAACGAGTTCTGGTCCCTTCACATAGTCACCTCCCGAGGAATTAAAATCACACGGTGGCAGGAAGAACGAGGCTGAAAACCACTGCAAACAGTGAATTATCAGCTCGTTTTCGGAGGCTGTAAGCAGCCGATGTCTATTTAAATGTGTGAAAACACCCAAGGACATATGTGCCAGCCTCAACGACCCTTTGCTTTTATTTGTCAAGGAGAGACGCTGTAGTGGTGTGGCATAGGTAGCTCTCAGCATGAGGCCCCGCTCTTTTCAAGGCCCCGCTCCCTCCTCACATGGTGGCATTAGTTTCTAAATTGCCAGGTATGCGCCTCAACCCCACACCCCATATCATCACATAAATCAAGTTTCTAGAATTAATGCCTATTGTTAGCGGATAGGCACAGACAACATTTCCAAGACGTCGGTAAAATCTTGCATAATTTCTGACATTTTATGTTATGCTTGTTACTCCAGTTCTGAAGCTTATGCCATCATACCACAAGGCTTAATTTCAAGTCCATGCGGGTAAAATAATACTGTGGGAACACAAGAAAAATGCAAATGAACTAGTGTTATGTGGCTATTCTTCACAGCGCTTGTGGTTTTTTTGTGCTATTTTTGGCATGAAACGCATCACCTCCTCCAAAAAAGAAAACAAGGGCGTAATTCATGCTACAATATAGTACCAAACGGCAGATTTGGATTCCTACAGTGATGTAGGGAGATGCCATGCGGGGCAGGATTGAGATCACAATTAAGCCCCGGCGCCCCCCAAAAAAGTGTCCCACATTTCCACATAGTTGGTATTTGTTTGTAGCTTTATATAGCGTGAACTCGGTACGAAGGCATTGGAGCCGTTACCATGAGCACCAGCAACTTTGCACACAATCAACCTCAATTTTATTTAAGGTAGATTAAGTGATTTGCCCAGAATCACCGGATGTTGAGGTGATGGCGGATCTTGAGCGTGCTTCCCCAGTTCCAACATCAGCAGCTTGGAGACCAGAACCTACATCGTATGTGTTTATTCCCTCTGGGTCAATGACCTCACAGCCAGGCCTATGCAAATATCCCTACTCCTCCATCAATGCCTAAAAAGACTGTGGCCGAGGTGACAACACCTGCCCTAACGAGTCAACTTCTCTTACTAACCCCCTCCCCCATTCCATTACTGACTTAAGGTATAACCTGGCAGACGAAGGGGTCAAAAAAGGCACCCGTTGATGCTGCCACTCCAAGGGGGGCTTCAGTGGGGCAATGGCAGTGCTTTTGGGCCGGCTACAATATGCAGGGGGTAAGGTGAGAATGCCCTAAGGGCCAGAACAGCACCTGGCCCACAGCCTCAGTTTGACAGCATGGCATAAGAATGCCCAAGATCATGGCCATACTTCACAGTGGTTTAGCGGGGACCAGAGAAGATAGTATGTTTCTGCTGGTCGGTTCACAGAGGCCCTAAACATCCGGCCTGCATTCCCAATCCGACCCTGATGCCATGCTAGACTGTGGCCCAACTATGCCACCCGGGGCAGGAGCTTTATTTTGCTACCTTATGAAATGGGGCTCAATGGAAGGGTTTTCTACGTCGATGAGCTTGTGTGACTCTCCACTGATGACTAGAGGTTGGTTTTTTAGAAGGGAGGGATGTGCTGCATAATGAAGGAGCGAAGAAAATCATGGGTTGTCAAGTGAAAAAGGGATCAGGATGCCTTGTTCAGGGATGTAGCTACCATCGGTGCAGCAGGTGCATTGACACGGGCACCCAGAGCCCTAAGGGGCTCAGTATTTTATGAGACCAACACCCAAAGGGACCATTTTCTTGCCAGACCCAGTGCCTATGGCATCCTTGCTAAGCTACTGGTTGGGTTAGGGTTGGAAAGTATTTAGTGGCGAGGAGTGGTACTATTTCAGTGAGTGTTGGCAGGAAAGACAGTGCTTGGTGAAGAAGGAAAATGGATTTCTTTGTTAGGTAATGTGGCTGCCTACGTCGCACGCAAGGCGACACATGGAATTTCACAGAGAATGTGGTAGAGTGCAGTGACATACTGTGCAGTGGCTTAGCAGCTTAGAGCAGCATTTTCATGACACAGTGCTCAATTCCATCCTGGCTTTGCTCCGCCCATAAGACTTCGAGAAAGGGCATTCACCTTGCGATGTAAGCTAAAGGCATCCACAAGAAGCAGCCCAAAGGGGGCTTCGTGCCAATACCCCTGGAGTCCCCCTGGCAGAACCCAGAGATGAAAGCGACAGTGTGCCGTTATTCCCATGGACAGTTGGAGGCCTGAGCAATGGGGGGGAGGGGGCCTGGTAGTGCTCTGCCTCTGTGCGGGAGTTCATTTTACTGGACTATGAGGTCCAGATGTGGGGTGAACACAAGAGTTCAGCACTAGGGGCCAGATGTACGACCTACCAATTAGCGACACACAAATTGTGTCGCATTTGGTACTCGCAAATTGGAATGTACAACAGTGCCTCAGGCACTGTTTGCGATTCCTAATGGGGTCACAAATTGCATGCCTCATTAATGTTAATGAGGAAGGCGCAATTAACGACCCCATTAGGAATGGCTAGCACTCACAGGGATGGTGGCCTGCTGGGGTTCAGCAGACCACCATGTCTGTGACTGCTTTTAAATAAAGCAGTCTTTTTTTGTAAATGCAGCCTGTTTTCCTTAAAGGAAAACGGGATGCATTTGAAAAAAATTCAAAATGAAACATCAGTTTCATTTTTTAAGGGCAGACAGTGGTATCTGGGACCACTGTCTGCCCTTAAAAATATATTTTTTGCCTCATTCACAAAGGGGAAGGAGTCCCCTGGGGACCCCTTCCCGTTTGCGAATGGTTTACCACCTAATTGAAGTAGGTGCTAATTGTGAGTGTTTTGCAACCACAATCGCGGTCGCAAAACATTCATACATACAAATGCGAGTGGCTATTAGGAAGGGACACCCTTGCCACACCCCTTGCTAATAGCGAGTTGCAAACCTTATTTTGCGAATCGGTAAAATTTCCTGATTCACAAAAGGAGGTTTTTACATGGCCATGCCCTAAATTGCAGTCCCAAACGGCCCGATTGCGACCGCAATTTAGGGTCGTACACCTGGCCCTGGATATTGTATATTCCTGGTGCTGGTTGGCTAACCAGGCTGCAGTCAGTCCAGGTCACTGGCTGCCCTTGTATCCTCCGTAAATTAACCCAATAGTTTACCAAATACACCTGCAACACAATTCTTTCCATACAAAACTGGTTTAGTCTGAGTCTTTCCTTTTGCTGCACTAATTCAGAATATTAGGTGTATGGAAGCATGGCTATAGGATATCCGCGCTAAGGTTAGAGTTGCTGGGTGGGAGTTACTAGGACAGGCTGCTAGACGAGGAAGGAAGTGGGGTCATCGGATGGGCGTTGGAGGCAGGTCTGTGGGAGTGGAAGGGAGGGGGGGATGCTTTGTGAGGAAGTATATGTTTTGATGTGTGAAGGAGGGCCTGGGTTGCCGAACAAGAATAAAAGAGCGGTTGCTTAGTAATAAAAGGGCAGAGACTCCTGGTTTGGGATTCAGGGTGGAGGGATTACGTGATGAAAACATAGGGGAGGCCGGATTACAACTGGGGAGAGGTTGCTGGGCGATGAAAAGAGAGGGGCTGCTAGGAGAGGACTAGAGCGTGGTTTCTGGGTGAGGGCGGGGAAGAGTTTGCTAAGTGATGGAAGGACATGGACTCCTGGACTAGGATTCAGGAGGGGCTGTCCAGAGATGAAGGACCACTGGATTAAAACGTGGGGGTTTCTGGATGATGAATAGAGAAGGTGCCCTGTACTATGAGGGTTGTCGATGAGAGAAGTCCTGAAGTCCTGAAAACCTGGCTTTTCTCTGAAGCGTATCTGTAGAGTACCTCACCGGTAACTACATAATATTGGACCTGTTTAGGCGCCTTGATGCCGTTGGGCTAATTTGCGCGATACAAGATTCCCTTCATTCATTCATTCATTCTGCTATGCACGAGGACTGGGGCAACGCTGGTGGGCGAGGAAGATGTTGGGCGATGAAAGGAGGGTGGATAATGGATCAAGGCTGGGGAGGGGTTTGTAGGAGATGAAATGAGGGGGTCATGAGGAGTAGGATAGGGAGAGGGGCGGGCGATGAAAGTAGAGGAGCTGCTGGATTAAGTGGAGAGGGCCTGCTAGATGGTGAACTCATGGGAAGGGCTGGGCTCGGTCTGAGAGAGGGTGTTAGGGGGTGAAAGAATGGAAGGTTCTAAGAGTACTGGAGAGGGGTGGGCGAGGGAGAGACGGACTGCCGTTAGACGAGGGTGGAGAAGTTTCTGAGTAATGGAAAGGAACGGGCTGGAGGGTGAGGACTGGAGGGGTTGGTGGGCTTTTGTGGGGGGACGTTGGTGTCTGTTGGAAATAGAGGATGCTGCAAAGCACGGGGAGGCCTGGGCTGACGCCGCTCCCCTCTGGGGCACACGCGTTGCTAGGTGCGCGGGCTTTGTCTCCTGCCTCAGCCCTGAAGCCCTGAAGTTGGTCCCTGGTGGGGAGGGGGTTCAGTTCCCGTTAGCGCTGCTTTCTCTCGGCGCGCGGCACGAGATTGAAAGCGCACCAGCCAATCGCGATTTCCGGCTGCCCCAGAGCAGGGAAGCACCAGCAGCGGGTTCGGTCCTCAGCAGCACCGCGGCCGAGAATACAGGGCAGAGAAAGGGACGAGCAGAGCCCCTCCCCCGCCGCCCAGCAGAAGCGGTGAGACTCCGCCCCGAGAGCCCACGAGAGAGAGAAAGAACGGCCCTGGCATCTCCGCCCGGACAGAGCACCCGCATCTCCCAAGAGCCCCTCCGGACAGGGCCCACCCATCCCCGCTGACCATGTCCTACCAAGGGAAGAAGAGCATCCCTCGGATCACGGTGAGGGGAGGGGAGGGCGCGGGGCTTGGGGGGAGCCGCTCAGGCTGAAGGAGCGGAGCTGCGAGGGCCGCGACAGCCATGATTTAGAGATGGCTGGGGAGGGAGCGCAGGCCGAGCGAGGCGAGCCCCCTTGTTTATGTAGCATGCTCACGGCCATGCCTTCAGCTGGAGAGGTCTGACCTGCAGACAATTCCACAGACCTGGCTTCCCAGCGACACACCACCAATGTTAACATATTATATTTAACATAAATATATGAATAAATACTCTTTCTATCTTTCTTTCCCTCTCTCTCTCTCTTTCGTTCCTCTTTCACATCACCTTTCTCTTTCACTCTTAATATACCCACGGGCCCTCTTTCTGGTAGTGATATAAGGAATAAGCAATCTGGGTCAGCAGCATTTCAGAACACCCAAACCATCAATATTCAGCGATAGACGCTTCTTGGCTCTTCTTCCTTGCAAAGCGCATTTATTCTCCAGAGATAATGTGGATTCAAACGAAAGCCTTTCAACTAGTGCGCCAATTCCATTCCAAAAATAAGACCGTGAGACGAATATTTGCATTTAAAATGATTTTTTTAGCGCTTGCTATCCACTACGTCTGTCCTTTAATGTTAGACCGTCAGTGCGTTGATCCCGAGCCTTCGGTGCAAACGGTCTGTCTTTTTGTTTGATTTCGAAATCCCCGTGAAAACCCTGACAGGGAAGAACAAAGGGAAGGGCGAGGAGTGACCCGGTGGCTGCGAGGAGCTGGCAGGCGTGTGTCTATCACGGGAGCCCAGCCACTGCGGGATCAGTGAAAGACTCAGTGCCAGCCGTGCCTTGAGGTTGGACTTACCACGGGGTGTCCTAATGACACGAACACAGACAAAGTGCAGTGAACTCGATTCCAGGGAATGTTTTGTGGGCCTCACTTTGAACTGACCAGTGGGGCTGTTTCTGTCGTTTGAGGAGGCGCGCTTGATGCTGAAGGAAATGTGCTTTACTTGTTTCAGTAAAACAGGCTTTCTTCGAGTGTATGCACACACAGGCATCTCCTCAGCAGAATGAGTTACCGCCCGTTGCCTCTCTGGGTGACTTCATAACAGTCAGCATAAGATATTGCACTTTACTGTCCGGTTATTTCCCATAGCAGGGTCACTTTCGATAACCTTGGCCAGTTCCCTCCATGTGAGGCTGCGTTATTTCACGTTGCCTGACCAGGTAGGTATGGATGTATGCCTGTCTGTGATTTTTCTATTGCACAAACTTAGCCAAAAGGCAATGGGGCGCAGTACCAGGTCAAAGAGAAACATCAAGTCAATGATTAATAGGATAGGAATCTGGGTTGTGGATGCTTAATGGATTGTGATGTAGTGATGTTTAAAGAAGTGAGTCATGCAAAAACAACAGTTGATGGCAGAATGCAGAACAATGTCATACATTCACACCAGTACAGAGATCTGGGCCTAAATCAATCTTTTTTTGCTCACCATGCCAATCCAGTTTAAACCCAGCTATATGCAATTCATTCGTGATCCTGTGCCTCAGGGGAACAGTCCAGCCCGAACTGCCAAGCCAGGTCTCCCCTGGACTGGAAACAAGCATCCTAGGACCGGTTTGGGGTTTCACCCCTCTTCAGCCAGGATAGCTTGATTACAGTGGCATGGAGAGTATAGGACTCACGTCTGGGCATACCTGTCCCACTCAGGGTGACAAATGCAAAAACAACAGTTGATGGACAGAATGCAGAACAATGTCATACATTCACCCCAGTACAGAGATTTGGGCCTAAATCGATCGTTCTTTTGCTTACCATGTCAATCCAGTTTGAACCCAGCCATACGCAAATCAGTCTTGACCCTGTGCCTCATGGGAACCGGTCCCAGGATGCTTGTTTCCTGTCCAGGGAGGACCTGGCCTGGCAGTTCAGTCTGCACTGTTCCCATGGGGCACAGGGTCAAGACTAATTTGCATATGGCTGGGTCCAAACTGGGGTGGGGTATTGGGCAAAAGAACAATGGATTTAACCCAGTTCTTTTGACTGGGGGAGAATGTTTGTATTGTCAGCATTCCGTCCATCATTTGTTTGCTGTAACACTTTTTGCCCTAAGTAGGATGGGTATACCCAGACGTGGGTCCCTTTCTTACTGTGCCACTGGATTCAAGCTAGCTTGGCTGATGAATGGTGACATACCCTGAAACCCGTCTGAGGATACTTGTTTCCGGTCCAGGGAGGACCTGGCCTGGCAGTTCAGTCTGGACTGTTCCTATGGGGCACAGGGTCAAGACTAGTTTGCATATGGCTGGTTCCAAACTAGGGTGGGTAGTGGGCAAAAGAACAATGGATTTAACACAGATGTTTTGACTGGGGGAGAATGTTTGCGTTGTCAGCACTCCGTCTATCATTTGTTTGCTGTAAAGAAGTGAGTCTCCAACTCTTTCCTAAGTTGAAGCAGTGCTGAGGCAAGGCTGATGGCAATGTAGTTCCATATCATGGGTGCATGGATGAAAAAAGCCTGCTTTCTTCCTTGCTACATTTCTTAGTCTTCAGTGTGACGGTGTACAGGGGATATTTTGTGCCTTAAAGGTGCCCTTGTAAACAAACTGTTGATAGTTGTAAATGTATAAGGAGAACAATTGAAGGAGATTGTGGATGAATCCCAATCGAAACTCCGGGATGTGTATAAGGCCGGGATGTTCAACTGTGTTGAAGGCTGCTGGGAGGTCCACCAATTTTAGTAGGTAGGGGTCAACTTCATCTGTGATCAAGAGGGCATCATCTATGATGTGTAAGGTAATGGTCTCCAGCGGAGCAGCGTATGGGGTAGCACAGAGGTAAATTTGTCCAGAGTCTATTGCGAAATTAGCAATCAACCCCAGACGTTCTTGAAATGCTCATGAAGCAAGACAACCTTACACAATGAGTCATGCAACTGCATGGTCTAATACCACTGTAGGCACATTATAGCCTTAATTTATCATTACAACACTGTAAATAGTCCTGCACTTTTTGGTTATTTACACATTACATAGAAAAACGTGAGTACGGTGGGGAAGTTGTGCCCCCGTCCTGAAGAAGGAGCACAAGCTCCGAAACATGTCGACGCACACCAGAGGCACTGTCCATAGTTACGACAGTTAACTACCTCAAACTGCACTTCTTTTAATAGTACCAGCTCGGGGTTGTGAATAAAGTTTTTTCCTATATACCTACAAGCCAGGTACTTTTTAACCTTCACTATATCCCACCACTCACATTTAAATACCCAACCACTTCCACCACATGCACCACACATAGTCTATACTTTCAGTGCTCCCGCGTAGACGTAGGTCGCAGCACACCGCATCCCGTTAGAGGGGTGCGAAGACCCCAATGATGAAGCATGACACCAAGGGGCCTGTTGGTGTGTGAGGGGTATTTTACAAAACACTGAGTGTCCCCACATCTGTGGTCGACACTCTCCCTGTCCACTGTGAGTAGGATTCCTTTTGTTTATGTAACAGTGCCCGTGGAGTAAGAATCCAATCTCTGTACTGTACCTCCCTTCTGTTGTTTTTTTGTAATGGTCTCCATGCAGCAGCATTAGCGGAAGCTAGACTGGTAGTGATCCTGGAGATGGATAGCATTGGTGTGATCTTGAAGTCAAACATAGACTGCTTTTTTAATGATCATTCCACAACATTGGAGGATGAGTTATCTCACATTGCCTGCTCAGATACCTCCACAGGAGGATGATTTATAGCAAATTACCTGCCCAGGTACCACTGCAGCAGGATCAGTTATCACACATTGCCTGTTCATTTAACTCAACGCCAGAATCTGTTATCACACATTGCCTGCCCAGTATGTCCACAGCAGGAAGAGGTATCACACATTGCATCAACAGGTACCCCCACAGCAGGATGTGTTATTTCACATTGCACATGTAAGTTCCACCACATCAGGAGAATTTATCACAAATTATGTGTGTCCGTGTACCCCCTCAGCAGGATGAGCAGTTGCAAGTGCTGATGCAGCCTGGTGTAGGTATGGTAAGTGGGTCCAATCAAAGAGCCAGGTCCTTAGCTTTCAGTCGAACTCAAGAACTGAAGAAGTGTCTCTAATCTGTAATAACAGGTTGTTCCAAGCTTTTGGGGCGATGTAGGAGAAGGCAGTCCTCCGGTTCTGGTTCTGTATATGCGTGAAGTGTGTGGGAATAAGAGTCTGGCAAGGTAGAGGAGTCTGGTTGGTTTGTGAAATGTGATTCGGCTATTAAGGTAGGCTGGACCCATGTTCTGGCAAGATTTGAAGATGTGTGTGAAGAGTTTGAACTGGGCTTATTTTTATATAGGAAGCCAGTAGGAAGACAGTGGAGTTTCCTCAGCTGTGGTGTGATGTGCTTGCATTGTGTTAGGTTAAGTGTGATTCTGGCTGCCGCATTCTGAATGGTTTGAAGTCAGCTGACAAGTTGCTTGCTGATTCAGCTTAGAGGGTGTTCCCGTAGTCCAACTTGCTTTAACGAGAGCATGTGTGATGGTTTTAGTGGATGCTGGTTGGAACCCATTTGAAGGTTTTTCTCTTCAGGGGTGAAAGCAAGAAGATGGTATGGCGATGGCTTGGGCAGCCATGTTTGGTTCGCTGTCAATGATAAGCCCAAGGTTCTTGGTTTGGGTGGTGAAGGTGGAGGGGGAAACATCCATTGCAACGCAATCATTACAACGGAATCATTACAACGACCTACCTTTACAACGCAACTGTTACAACGCAACTGTCTTTACATCGCATGCAATTACAACGCAGTCCATTACAAGGCATGTAACTACAGCACATGCCATTACAACACATTATAAGGTAAGTAATGGAGATTTTTTTTAATTTTAGGGTGGGCATGGGTTTTGGGGCCCATGCGAATAGTAATTTTTAGCCCTACACTATCCAACATTTTTTTTGCAGTTGCACTCACTGGAGTGGGAATAGTAATTTTTACCCCTACACTATCCAACACTTACCCTACTGTTGCCCTAAAAGTATTATTCGTTGTAATGGCATGCGTTGTAATGGTAGTTTTTAAAAATACGTTGTAATGGCATGAGTTGTAAAATCCTGCAATGTAATGGTAGTTGCGATGTAGAAGACTGTGTTGTAAAAGCATGCGTTGTAATTGCTTGCCTTGTAACGTCATATATTCGGGTGGAGGTGGGTGTTGGTCTAAGTTCAGCTAGCCATTAGATTGCAACTTTTGTTTTTTCTGTGTTAAGCTTGAGACAGTAGGTCGTCATAGTGCGGGGTCTCATACTTTGTTTTGAGACTCGTCAGTTGGCAGGGGGCTCCCTGCTGATTAGTACCCAGATTCCTTTTTCAGACGTAGTGTATGTGTATGCAATGACAGTATGTATGTGTTTGTATGTTGTGATTGGTTGTGTGTTATCAGGGGCATATGTATTGGTATAAATTGTTTTTTTCACAATTAGTTATTGTTACTTTATCTCTTTCCTTTTTTGTATGAACCATGAAATGATTTATGAAATGTTAACACTGTGATTGTATGTTTCTTATGAATTCTAATTTAAATGAAAAATATATAAACTTGAAAGCAATGCTAAAAATACAAAATTAAAAACTTCATATATTTTTTGAAGAGAATAAAAAGCTTGTTGTGTATCTGTCGCCTTTAACGTGATGCATACCTGTAATGAATAATTGTGGCCAAAGAGGAAACTTTTTCTTCTGTTGTGCTTTATTTCTTCCCCTCTGTTCCCTGGCCGTACTTGACATTTTGAGGGGGTCCCATCATTACTGCTCTCGTCATTCGGTTGGTGACTTCAGTCCACAGATGGGGTTGCTGGTGTCCATAGAGTAGGGGACCAGCCTGAATGACTGTGGACTTCCAGTCAGGAAGGAGTATATCCAATGAAGAATGAGTCTTTAGGTTACAATCTAATGAAGGCGTCAGATGAGGATGGAATGGGTTGAATGCTGTGGAGTGGACCAGGAGATTAAGAGCAGCTGTGTCGCATATATCTAAGATCATACAGATGTTCTGTTGTGATGATAAGGATTGTTTCTGTTCTTTGGTTTGGTCTGAACTCTGATTGTGTGACATGCAGGAGTTGGTAGTTATTGAGATGGTTGGTGAGGCATCTTTTGACAAGTTTATCCATGAATTTGGACAGGAGCAGTGACAGATAGATTGGCCTGTAGTTTTTGTGCATTGTTGGATCCGCAGTAGGCTTTTTGATTCGGGGTAATACTGTAATGGGAAACAGCCATCACAATGGCACTGCTTCATAGCATAGCAAGTAGCTCGCATGCTTTACAACGCATATATCGTTACCACAAGCAGCCTTTACCACGCATGCCTTTACATTGAATTATGTTGTAAATGTATGTGTGGGAAATGTATATGTGTGGCAGCATGTATGCTTAAAGTGTATGAAATGGGAAATCCTACCTTGGAATGGAATTCCAGTCCCACGTCTGCCTCTCTTGTTGTGGTACCACTCAGCGTTGTTAGAGAAACCCTTCCGCTTCCTCTATACGAAGTGCAACAAGCCAAACGAGCTGGAGAGGAGGTGAAATTATGGAGTGGTAAGGGGATTGGGTCTAGGGTGGGGGTTACGTATTTACAGTTTAGAGCTGGAGAGGAATAGTTTTTAGAAGGGCTGAGGGTGTCGAGCAGGAGTCAGATTTTAGGGCTTAGGGCATGGGGAGGGGTAGTTTTTAGAAGGGCTTGGAGCATCGCACAAAGTCACACATTTAGGGCTTAGGCCAGGGGGAGGTGAAGTTTTTAGAAGGGCTCGGGGCTTTGTGCAGGGGTCAACTTTTAGGGTTTGGAGAGGGGTAGTTTTTAGAAGGGCTGGGTCCGTTTTTGGGACAAAGGGCAGGGAAAACCTTTACTACGAATATGCCTATACCATTGATGCTTTTACAAAGTAAATTGTTGCAAAGGCATGCGTGGTAAAGGTATGTTCGTGGTAAAGGTTATTCTTGGTAAAGGCATTCACGTTGTAACGCATGCGTAGTAAAGGCATGTGCTGCAACGGAATGCGTTATAACGTGATACAACCTACTGTAGCATGCTTCCATGTTCCAGGGAAGGTGCCAGAAGCAATGGAGACATTTAATATTGTAGTGAGGGCTGTCCTGATGGGTTGTAGTCCTTTGGTGAAGTTGTGGTGGAGGCAGGAGTCCGAAGGGGCCCCAGAGTGGATGGACTGCATGAAAAGATGAGAGGTCATCACACCTTACCAGTTATGAGGTCACTTGATTCAATAATGCAAATTATCTTTCCCGCCCATATCTTTATTTTCCCATGCATTTTATTCCACCCGACAATGGATGTTTCAATAACAAATACATTGTATGTAAAATGTTCAATTCAGCTTCCTCTCGAGAGGTTGAAGGGCGAGTTTCCCAGGCGCATCTTCAGGCAAGACAGTCACTAGCACAGGTTCAATGCCATGACTTTATGGACTCTTGAGCTCTTCTGCGCAGTCACATGATTGCAAGATGGAGTGCAGGAAGATTACATCAGGCCCAAATACAAGCTAATGGTAAAGTCAAAGAGAAACTGTTTTAGAATACAGAATAAATGAATACACTGTATACCACTTATCTCTACTCTATTCCCATTATTTTATTTTAACTTCAGCATTAGGAATTAAGCAGAACAAATAATTTAGTAAAAGCAGCAATGCAAGCTTCAGCACATGAAAACATAGAGTAGCCATCTTTAGTTCTAGTGCGCAGAAGCAAAGATTTCCCACCAAGCAAAGAATACGTCACGTCACATGAGTGTGACAGAGGCATGCGCAGAAAAAGTTCCCACATTGCGGCGGCCATATTAGGTCACTCGAGTTACTGTTAGTAAAAGCACATACGCAAGCTTCTCCTAGATACTAGAAATGTTGTGTGATGCAACATTAGTAAGACAAAACATGTTTATTAGTTCATTACGTTTTATTTAGAGAGGGTTGAGTCTGGGCAAGTCTCTTTACGAATGAAACCTTGCTCCATCAGTAGCTGCTCACATGAATTTGAAGTTAGGAGACTGGCACATGGATACACCACACCAGATCACAGTATTAACAAAGACATTTCAAGGCACTCGTCTCTCTGGTCAACAGTTTGTCAAGCTCTTCTGCGCAGTCGCAGGATTGCAAGATGGAGTGCAGCAAGATTACATCAGGCCCAAATACGAGCTAATGGTAATGTCAAAGAGAAACAGTTTTAGAATAAAGAATAAATGAGTACACTGTATACCACTTATCTCTACTCTATTCCCATTATTTTATTTTAACTTCAGCATTAGGAATTAAGCAGAACAAATAATTTAGTAAAAGCAGCAATGCAAGCTTCAGCACATGAAAACATAGAGCAGCCATCTTTAGTTCTAGTGCGCAGAAGCAAAGATTTCCCACCAAGCAAAGAATACGTCACGTCACATGAGTGTGACAGAGTCATGCGCAGAAAAAGTTCCCACATTGCGGCGGCCATATTAGGTCACTCAAGTTACTGTTAGTAAAAGCACATACGCAAGCTTCCCCTAGATACTAGAAATGTTGTGTGATGCAAAATTAGTAAGACAAAACATGTTTATTAGTTCATTACGTTTTATTTAGAGAGGGTTGAGTCCGAGCAAGTCTCTTTACGAGTGAAACCTTGCTCCATCAGTAGCTGCTCACAGGAATTTGAAGTTAGGAGACTGGCACATGGATACACCACACCAGATCACAGTATTAACAAAGACATTTCAAGGCACTCGTCTCTCTGGTCAACAGTTTGAAGAAAAGTCGTATTGTTTGTTCAAGGACAGTAAACTTTTTTCTTCCTTTTGACAAAAACAACCACAGCAACGGACCACTTCTTTTGTTGGAATGGGAAGATAATCCTTTAGGCACAATGAAGAATACAGCAACAATTCCTTAAGCCTTGAAAGCTGAGTGGGAAAGGGTAATCTGACAAAACATCGGAGAAGCTAAAATCTAATTTGCCAGGGAAGCACCCCTAGGTTCAACTATTCCAGAAATGGTTCAGGCTTGTCAGTAGGAAGCCGCTTCCATCACTTTCCGGAGGCATACATAAAGTCTACTTTACATGTGTGGGTTTTACATATAGCCCCAGAATGTTATCAGATAGAGTTCCCAGCTGATCACCCAAATTCAGGCATCAGACAGACACCTTGGTCAAAAATGTATTGTGACTAAAGCAGGATTCTCTGCAGACATTCAGGATCTACAGCACAAAAACATGTTTTTTCTATTGCCCATAGAAGATGGAGCAGTGAGAGCTTATTCAATCATATTCCTGGTACCAGGTTGGTATGATAATAAATAATGTAATAGATCTAAAGGACCCGAAACAGTGAATTAAATGATTTCATTCAAGATGGAGGATGTCCAGATGATCATTCCTTTGGTGCTTCAGAAAGCTTCATTATCCTGTTGGGTTTATTGGACACTTATTTTCATGTTCCAATAGCACCATCACACTAGAAGATACTCAGGTTTTGTGAGCAAAACCTTCCTTTTCAAGTTAGGGCTCCTTTTTGTTGGTGCCCGGTTTGTCTACATCGTTTTCAAATATGTAGTAGCACCATTACTGGGTTTCTCCATCATAAGGGGAGGAATATTCCTTCTTTCCTCAAAAATTGGCTAATTCATGCTCCCACAAGCTCATCATTATTTGATGGACTTAATTCTGGTCAGCCCTCTCTGAGTCAACATCATTCCTTCTCAACAAATGCCTCTTTATTGAGACTTGTGAACAAAATAATGTAATATATGATTTGGTTGTGAGACCTCACCATGTAATACTCGTACAACAGGGGCGTAGCAGACACCCCCACAGCCCCTGTGGTGTGGGAGGGCCCCTACACCATCCACCTTAAAGGGTCCCCTTGGCTGGCCAGCTGCAAATAAATTAAAGACTCAGAAGAAGCAATGCACCTAAGGAATGGGTATTGGGAGACCACTCACCTTACCTTGCAGGGAGTCCCCATAAAGTTTTGTTATACTACTGATGCACAATGCCATCTTTTGTCCATCAGGTTCATTTGAAAAACCTTTAGCTCGAAATAAAGCAGCTGTGGCTTTGAGCACTCAGGTTTATACAATGGAACAAGTTTAAAGCATTTAGAAGTACCATAATCACATGAAGCCCTCATGGGTCCAGCAAAAGTCCAGTTGCCACTGGAGTCCTGGCCTCTGGTCACAGAGAAACTAGTGGTTCCCTTTCATAAAGGCTAGTGTCCTTCTTGGGCAACCACACTGCACTCTGGCTCTTAGGTCTAGCAGACTCCGGTACAACTTTTGAACACCAAGATTTGGTCTCCTGGGCTGCATGCTACCGTGGCTACTGACTTGCCAAAAATGGCTTGCTCAGCATTTGTGGCCCTGATGCTGCAATAGGAATTCAGCCAACTAACTATATGAGTGCACCTCTTTTGTCTTGTGCTGAGGAACAACCTTTCACAAGTCAGGAATCTTAGACACACAGTCCTTTCTTTGATAGCTCAAGGAACAGCAGGTGTAGTCCAAACTTTGGTGCAGTCTCTCTTGCCTGGCCCAGGGAACAGCAGAGCTGTACTTCTTTGGTCCTCTTTCTAGTCCAGATAAGATCTGAAGTCTGGGTTCCAGTGCTCCCATATTTATTTCCAGACAGTGCCCTCGGGGGATGCTACGGTTACTAGCCGATTCAGAAAAGGGGGGTAGTGATGAACAGAGTGTCTGAATTAAGCAGACCACTCTTACCCAGTCCAAAGATCAGGGCTTGATCCATCACCGTTATTTATTTCACTGCACCATCCCAGCTCAGAACCTGGCTATATGCAAATCAGTCTGTCCCTGGCCCAGTGCATCATGGGAACAGGGCAGACTAAACTACCAAGCTAATTCTTCACCAGAAAGGAGACAAGCTACCGGGGACCGGTTTCTGGCATTTCAGCCTTCTTCGGCCCGGCTTGCTTGAATCCTGATGGTGCAGTGAGAAAGGGACTCATGTCTGAGTATACCCTGCCACACCTATAGTGGCCAAAAACGATTCAGAAAAGGGGGTAGTGATGAACAGAGTGTCTGAATTAAGCAGACCACTCTTACCCAGTCCAAAGATCAGGGCTTGATCCATCACCGTTATTTATCTCACTGCACCATCCCAGCTCAGAATCTGGCTATATGCAAATCAGTCTGTCCCTGGCCCAGTGCATCATGGGAACAGGGCAGACTAAACTACCAAGCCAATTCTTCACCAGAAAGGAGACAAGCTACCGGGGACCGGTTTCTGGCATTTCAGCCTTCTTCGGCCCGGCTTGCTTGAATCCTGATGGTGCAGTGAGAAAGGGACTCATGTCTGAGTATACCCTGCCACACCTATAGTGGCCAAAAACGATTCAGAAAAGGGGGTAGTGATGAACAGAGTGTCTGAATTAAGCAGACCACTCTTACCCAGTCCAAAGATCAGTAGGCTACTAAGACCCCTCCTGTCTGATGACAACTTCCTTCAATGTGCGGCAATTAACTATCCCAGAGTGTACTATTCACCACACGCCCAAGTTGGATGAACCCTTCTTTTGGTGTGTTGAGGTTAGTAGCACCCCTAGAGGTGTGGCTACCTGAGGGCTACACTCCCAAGGGAAAATGGTTTGGCAACTGTTTACCCTCTCAGTCCCCAACACCAGCCTGTCTACCTGAACAAAAGAGTAGCCTGTCTCATGTGTGGTCACCATTTGCTATTCAAATGTGTATTCCTCTTTGAAACTTGGCTTTTGGGGTCACTGCATGGCTTCCTGCCATAAGGGAGGTAACACCTCTTTCAATGGCAGGGCTCTATGGTCCCAGGACCTGGGACATTCACTCTTCCCCCCAGGTGGGCAGTTTCACATACTCAAAAGTTATATTAAATCTGACTTGGGCACCAACTCGGATTCAATGCAACTATTAATTTGATAGCATGAACTACCAACTTTAGTAGTCCTATTTAGATGTTAGCACAGCTGAGTTGTCAGTGTGTAACCCTATACTCGACAATGGGGCTACTAGCCTTTCCACTGTAAAATGACAATTGTGGGTTTTTTCATTTAGGGCATATAAAAATATAAGCCCTGTATCTTAATATGCAGCACCCTACCTTAGGACTCAATAGGCCTAACTAGGGGTGACCTCAATATATCAAAAAAGGAAGGTTTAGGGTTTGTCATTAGTTTAAATGTCAAATTCAAGTTAAAAACCTAAAGCTGCTTTTCCAGGCTGCAGTGGCAAGCTGAGAGACATGTTTTAATTTGTCACAGTCATTGCGGCACAGCAGTGCTGCAGTATCTGGGGAACATGTTTACTTGCAGGGCCTGAGGATCCCTTTTACCACATACTAGGGATTTATAGGCAAGTTCAAGTATGTCACTAGGGTGTAAACCAATCCAATATATATACTTTCAAGAGTCAGAGCAATCACACTGAGGTCTGTTTAGCCAGGGACATCTTCAGGATTTTGGGGACCCTGGGCAAACCTATTTTGTGGTGTCCTTTTCAGAACAGCTTTGAGTTTATGATTTTAATTTGAGCTCTTTCATACCCTCTCTACATAGGTCATTAATGGTGCACAGGCACTCCGGTCCAAATTCTAAATATATTTGTATCTGATATTCAGGGATAGTGAAGTATATTTTCAATATTGTGACACAACAGCAGTTCATTAATTGTATTGCAAATACTTTCGGCGACATCCTCCCATTTCTGATATGTGCAGTCATATTTTGAACTGAAAGAAGCTTTTTTTATGGCTGTTGCATGAAACATAATCACATTTCTCTGCAAAGTGTCTCTTATAGACTTTCACACATGAATCACTTTAAAAATAAATGAACTAAAAACGGTATTTAAAACAATATGCTTTAGAATTATTCAAGGTCATCAGGGCAAGAACAGAGCTGTCTCTATAAGGGAGCCCCCCTGAAAGGCTGGGGCCCTGGGCCAGAGCCCACTCTGCCCATGCCTTCAAACGTCTCTGTATTTAGCAGGTCTCAGAGCAGTTTCAGAGTTGAAAAACCAACAGAATCAATCCAAAAACGTTGGTGATGATCATGCAAAGAGAGGCATTTCCGTATAGGACTAGACACAGAAATCTTGGTCATGGGTTTTCTTTAAGAGACCTAAGTGGTGAGATTGAGAAGGAATTCTGGTAGTCCACTTTTGGCCTGGTAGATGTACATTTTCTCTTCTAATACCATTGACAGTTCTTCCTTATTAGCTTCTTCATTTTCAACTACCCCTGCTCCAGCTGATGTTTAGTTCTCTTGTGACAACGTTTTCTTTGTTAGTCTGGAAATTTAGAGGAAGTATTTGCAAATCAGCCGACCTCTATGAGGGTATTTAATATTTCCACTCTCTCTCATCCCATGATTTATACTTTTATCTCCACAATGGGCTTTTCCTTTAGTTTTAAGGCCCTTCAGTCCCACCTCTTTAAACTGTCAAGTCTATCAATATCAAATTTATGACATGAAATTAGCCTTTTTGAAAGCAATTGCATAAGCTCATAGCATTGGTGAGTTAGGAGCTTTGCTCTGTGCAGCACCTTTTTGAGTTTTTGATGATATAGTTGATACCCCTAATATTACCTTCTATCCCAAAGTCTCTACCGCTATACATTGGACACAGAAGGTAGATCTGCTTGTGTTTTTCTCATTCTCAATCCCCTCGAGAAGAAAAGTTGACACATGTACTGGATGCAAAGAGATCACTTATGTTTTACCTTAAATGGTCAAATTCAAAATTAGCTTTATTCGGTTAAAAAATCTTTTTAAAACCATCAAAGCACAGTTCAATACAAAATTCATGGAGAAAGTTCATTATATACATAAGATACATTTGAAACAATTATACGTATTTTATAATTCGTACAAAAAAAAAGACTTTTTTTAAATTAGCTTAGCCCTCACCAAAATAATGCTTGGAATTCAAATAAATAGTTAAACAGATTGTCACCCCTTGAGTATGCTTTTTTTTTAAAATCCCATCATAATACAATTTCATTTCATCAAAAATTTCCTTATAAAGTCACTACATATACAAAGGTAGAAAATCCATATCATGATAACTGCATCTTGTTTCTTCGTCTAATTGCCACCGTGATATAGCTAGCCACACCAAAGCATACCAACTGGGACCTCAGACTTTGCAAGTATATCAGGGCTGGCCTAACCTGGACAAAATTACAGCCCTTCAACAATGGCAATATGAATTTGTTGCGTATTGAAACATAAAAATCGCAAAAGAAAATCATATGCAGGGAATTCTGTTCTGAAAAGTTATCACAGGGGCAAGGGCCGAGAGCCCTCTCCTTCAAGAAACCTTTTGGGAAAGAAAGTAGCCATGGAAGCATGTTATACTTAAATCTTATTAATACAAACAAATGGAATGGTTTGTTTATATACTTTAAGTACGGCTGGATTCCTCTCCCTGTGCTCAATATTACAAAGGTCCTGACTGAGGGTTTTCCCAGCTCCCCTTGCTCCCTCATTAGCATAGATCTGCTTAGGAATTGGGTTTTTATTGCTTTAATGGCCACCTTGCTCAACGCCCTTGGGTTTGTGAACAGGTCGGGGCTGCCCAGACTATCCATTTGTGTTTTAACATATCTAAGCCATGGGATATCAAGGGCTCAGTCTAGGGACATGCAATCCCAGATTATTACTTGATTTAGGTTTGGCGATTGCTGTGCCCAAATTCTTAACCAACCTAATAGTGGGGCCACAGCAATCTGATCTTGAATATAGCCAGCACCCACGTCCTCATGTACATTAAAATTAGCAGCAGATGCTGGGAGCGACAGCAATTTCCGTAAAAAGATATTTTCTGCCACTTGTATTTCTCTAGCATCTGTGTAACCCCATACCTCACTCCCATATAGAATCATGGGGACACACTTAGCATTATATATCTTCATAAGGGCTGGGGGTGCCTTTGAACCTAACCGCTTAGCAAACCCTAGGACGGCCCCCGTAGACCATGCTAGGCTGAACTTTTTTAAAATACGTTGCGTTACCCATGACCTTCTCTCATCAAATACTATCCCTAGATATGGGAACGTTGGTACCTTAGTCAGCTCAAGGCCTTTACAAAAGAATCTTGCCTTTTTGGCCCTCTTTCCCCCTATTGTCATTGAATGTGACTTCTTAAAATTAGTTATAAGATCAAGAGAGTCCATAAAACTGATAAAACGGTCTAAAAGCAATTGCAGCCCTCTCGCTGTTCTTGCCACCCGAACCGCATCATCTGCGTATAACAGTGCTGGGATTTTTTTTGTGCCTACCCTTGGAATGTCTTCACAGGATGTTATAAGAACATCGCCTAAGTTATTAATGTAAAGCGAAAACAGCAGGGGGGCAAGGATACATCCTTGCCTTACTCCAGATTTAACAGGCCACACTTCAGTCAAACTCCCATTTTCATTAAAACGGACCGCAGCAGTAGTATTCTCATGTATTTCAGCAAGAAAGGATACCAAGGTGGGTTCCAGCCCGATGTCATAAAGAGAGGCCCATAACTTTTGCCTATTTACAAAGTCGAAAGCATTTGAGAGGTCCATAAAAGCTAATTGGATATCCCCCTGCTTTGCGACAGTGTACTTTCCAATGACCAAATGTAAATTCAAGCATTGGCCCACCGTGCTTTTCCCTTTTCTGAAGCCATACTGCAAGTCAGAAACAATGGAGTTTTTGTCCAGCCATTCTGTCAGCCGCATTAATACAACTTTTCCCATTATCTTTGTGGCAGAGTCCAACAGTGATATTGGCCTATAACAGGACGGATCTTCTCTTGAACCCTTTTTGTATATTTGGACTATGACTGCTTTGCCCCAAGTTGCTGGGAACCCTGCCTTGGGGGCAGCATTAAAAACACAAGTTAAAATCTTTGCCCACACACTAGGATCGGCCCTGTACACATCCGCCGGAACCCCATCCGGGCCCGGTGCTTTCCCTTTAGATGTTGATGTAATTGCTTTCATAACTTCCCCCTCTTGAAAAATAATTTTTGGCATGTTATTAAAGTCCCTATAAGAAGTAGCCGATGCGTAAGTGCTCACAGAGTACAAGCCGCTGAAATGCTCTACCCATCTTTCTGGAGGGATAAGACAGTCCTTGATGGTGTTATCTGCCTGTTTAAATACTGGACTATTTATCACTTTCCTGAAGTGGGTGCTACTTTTCAGGGTACTAGCTTGAGTTAGCTCCTCCCAAGCAATCTCTTTTAACTCAATTTTCCGTGACTTAATTGGGTTTTTATAACTTCTCCTGTCTTCGTCGATACAAATTGCATCCTTTACAGGAGCCTTCAAAGCCGCCATTAGGACATTATGTGCAGTAGTGCACATATGGTCAAACCAATTTTAAAATTTCTTTGGCCTTGGTTTACCTCGCCGAGTCAAATTGGCCGCTAACTGATTAGTAATGCAATCAAATGCCCCTAGAATTTCTGTAGGTTCAACACCTGAATCAATACAGCGGCTAAAATCTTCACGGTTGCTATCATACAAACTACCAAAAAAGTCAGCCGGGGTAATTAACTCCCATCTTAGCCTTCGTCCCTGGCAGTTGGTACCTATGTTAGAATTTGAAATAAGAGCCAACAGTGACTCCGATTTGAGGGCCTGAATTTCAATGTCCATTCTAAGGGGGTTATGGTCACTCATCCCGATCGGCCTAACATCAAAAGAGCCAATACGATTCATTAAGGGGTATGACACTAAAATATAATCAATAATACCTCAGTGACCCTGTCCTATATAGGTTGGGATCGGGTTTAAAAAATCTGATTGTTCAGGGCAAAACAAGTAGTGGCCAGCTAAAAGACTCTCAAGATACAGCCCGCCTCTCGTGTGCTCAAAATGCGTGAGCCCCTGCGGAGCAGATCATGCTCCATACTTTGCAAACAATTTAGGTGACAAACATGAATATTAAAATCACCAAGTATTATAAGATGGTATGGAGCGTCACTTTTAGTTTCAAAATCATCTAAGAAAGTGGACAAGCTTCCAAATTATCTAATTCATCTTCCCTAGTAAAAGAGTTGTAAAAATTCACCACCAATAGAGTTGGAAGGCTAGAGCTAGTTAGACACAACTAGCTCTGGGCTGTACAATAGTTTTAAACTAAACAATAGCAAAAGGTCCCCACTCGGCCTCCCTATTGGCGAAGGCTGAGCAAACTTGTTAAAAGAGAGAAAACCATCTAAGTGATAGGGATCTTTCGCCTCCCAAGTTTCCTGCAATGCAATGATGTGACTAGAGGATAAAAAATCCTCCCAAATGTTATCCCCTCTTTTGGTCCGCAGTCCGGCGATATTCCAGGAGAGGATCTCTACCTTATTCATAGTTCCAACCTTTCCTTTGCTTGTGTTTTTCTCATTCTCAATCCCCTCGAGAAGAAAAGTTTACACATGGTCTGGATGCTAAGAGATCACTTATGTTTTACCTTAAATGGTCACTGGAGTTTAGTTGATGGTTTTTCCTGTTACTGACCTTTAGTTCTGCAGGTCAGAGTGAAAAAGCTTCCTCCATGATGATTAGTAGGTGGATCAGGCCAATCCCAGTTTTGAGATGAGCTGGGATTCAGGGTCATCATGAAGAGGTTCAACATCCACAGTTGTAAAACAATTATTAGAGCTTGACCAGCCCCCTTATATCCTACTCATGGGTGACTTAAATAGCAAAGTGTCTAACTCAAGTACAGACATGTTTAGAAGCAAATCCAAGGAAGAAGCACATAATATTCCTCAAGCAATCTTTCCTAGTAAAATAAAAACTAATAAAAGAGGAAAGATATTGCTTGAAGAACTTAGCTATTTAGAGGGGCTAATCGTAAATGGTAGGATGCCTTCCGACATTCCCGCTAACTTTACACATAGGTCATTTAGGGGTGAATCCATCCTGGATTATGTAATTACGGACTATGATACGTTCTCTTTTATTCAAGACATAATGATCTCTCAATCCTCCCTGAGCGACCATAATGTGATCAACATAACTGTCTCATTACAACCTCCAGATACTGACTCTTGGTCTTTAGTCAATAAAGGAGTTTCTATTCATTGTAAGTCTGGAAGATGCTTCTGGGACTCTACCACTATGAAGGATGTACAAAATATTCTTGCCCAAACTTTACTAGAATTAGATGAATGGCAGGGTAGGGAATTTTTACATTTCGAAATCCTCATGAAGAAGCTTATCACGACAGCAAAGAAATCAAGAAATCCTAAGAAATTGCACTTCCCTCCTAGTATATTACTACCTTTAAATAAGGAAATAAATAAACTTGTGAGGCAACAGTACCTTAATAGATCTAGGGAAAATGAGCATAAGTTAGCCTTACTAAGAAGAAGGAGGGCCAGACTGAGAATAAAATTAAAAAGAGAAAAAGAAGATTCCCTCTGGATTAGGTTAAGAGAGGCATCGGCCTTTAAGAAATCTAGAGAATTCTGATCCATAATAGGGAAGGGATGTGGAGCAAGAACCACCCCCATCTCAATTGCTGAAGATGTCTGGATATTATGTATATCTAGTTTATACGCATCTAACGGTGTAGAGGGTGATAACTGGGACCTAGCCCCGAATAGTGAGCATAATATAGAGCTCCCGACCGAGAAATCCATAGCTTCCGTGATAAAGAGTATGCGCTCTTCCGGAGCTATGGGTCCGGACGAGTTGCCCATGTCAATAATGAAGCAAGATGTCACCTCTTGGAGTAGGATTCTTCTCCCAGTGTTTCATGCATGCTTCCTATCGAGATCAGTCCCTAACTCTTGGAGGGGAAGTATATTAATTTCAATATTTAAAAAGGGAGAGCGGGATAAGCCTACGAACTATCGTTTAATAGCTCTATTGGACTCAATAGGGGAAATTTTTGCCAAATGTCTTTTAATATTAATTACTGAATGCGTAGAATTAAATGGTATTTTACCCTTGGAACAAACAGGATTTCGTAAAGAGCATGGCACACTTGATAATTTAACAGCATTACAGGTGATTGTTGACAAATATGTACGTGTTCGAGGTGGTGGAATATACGCGGCATTTATAGACTTCTCCACAGCGTTTGACAAGGTAGATCGTCCAACGCTGTGGAGAAAGCTTGCTGCATTAGGCATGCCAATGCAGTTACTCGAACTTGTAAAGTCTCTTCACTCGAACACGTGGTGTAAGGTACTACAAGGCGGAGAAAGGGGTCTTTCTCAATCTATCCCTTCTCCGAATGGGTTAAAACAAGGGTGTATACTGGCCCCTATATTGTTTTCACTATATACGGCAGACCTACCTACTTCCATTGCAGCTTGTGGTGGACTAGCCCCGATAATTGGAGGGTCATCTATATCGGTTCTAATGTATGCAGATGATATTCTCATCTTAGATTTAACCCCGAAGGGCTTGTCTAACCGCCTACATGCATTAAACCAATTCGCAGAAGCACATTACATGAAGATCAATGCTTCGAAAAGTAAAATTATGTGCATTTTTGGAAAGAAAAAATGTAGGTCTGAAAACTATAGTTGGGCTATAGGAGGACAGAAACTAGAGGTGGTTAAAACCTACACCTTCTTAGGTAAAATAATTTCAGCAAACCTAAGTGAGAAACCCCACATTGAGCACAATTCGCGTAAAGCATTGGCTCAGGGTATGGGGTTATGTTCCTTGTACAATGCTACAGGGAAGAGACACTTTACACTATTTTTGGATGTGTTTAGAGCAAAGATCCCAGCAACTCTACTGTACGGAATAGAATTAGTGGAGTTAAAACACTGGGGATTCTTGCAAAAAATGGAAGGAAGGGTACTAAGAAGAATCTCTTCCCTTAATACAGCTTGCTCTGTATCTTCATGCAGGCTGGAATTCGGACTCCGAAGTTGTTGGGTACAGGGGTTGATTGTACTCGTAAGGTGGGTATCCTGCTTGGCTAGAGGTAAATCGGGTTCCTTACGGGAAGCCATCAAAAATGAAATCCTGGGCAATTTTAACGAGTTTTCCCTGTTAGTAAAAAACTTTAGAAAAGCAGTAACTCTGTTAGAGCTGGATGTAAGCACTTTGTTTTCACTTACTCCCTCTGAACTAAAGTCTAAATTAAAATGTGCATCTTGGGAACTCTGTTATAAATTGGATATGATTGCCCAACAGGGAAAAAAAAGAAAGGCAATCACTGTTAAACACATATACACCAAAGCTGGCCCAACAATACCTCACCTGGAATATCCCCCATAGAGTCCGTAGGTTATGGTACCTTTTAAGACAAGATTTGCCCCCACTAAATCTCCTTTTTGCAAAGTGGTATGGTGTATCTCCAATATGTAATCTCTGCCATAATGCTGTACAGGATCGTAATCATGTCTTGTTCATTTGTCCCGCACTACGCCCATTGCGCTATAAATGGTTAAAACCAATTTGTCTACAATTAGGAATTTTAAATGTAAAAACCTTTTTCCATGCACTTTATTGTCCACCAAATGAAATGTTCTGCTTCAGAATTTTTAACTTTTTTAAAGGGTTTTTAGATATTTATTAATGATACATAGAGAAATGTTAGACGATTGCTCGACCAGTGGATATGAAGTGTTTCCTTTTTGTTCTGTTTCTTGTGATCTTATTGTAATTAATGTTGTATAATTGTGTGTTTATTTTATGTGGCCCTCATTGAGAGCCAAAAACATAATAAACTTTGAACTTGAACACATGGGCAGAAGAGAGAATTGTTTCCCTACCAGAGAACTGTAGAGCAGCTACATGTGATTCTTAGAATACCTTTGTATAGCATCACATGGGAGGAACTTTGTAGTTAATGTATTAAGTTTCATTCAGTCATAAAAATTCCTTCCTGGTGCGATTTTATTTTGTTAAAATAATAGGTGCCACAAAATATATTTTGTTTTGTTTTTTCCTTGTTTGCTGAAGTCCAGATTTGCTTTCATATCTCTCAAAAATAATGATTGGGACAATGATTACATGCCATATAAGTAGTGTCCCAATTATTTACATTTAACAGTTGTTACTCTTTGTCTTAATTTCCACATATCAGGCACTGTAACCTGCCTCTCCCCCTCTCATCTATCAAGCTTTCTTCTATCTTTGGGTATGTCAGGACAATGTTAGGAATGTAAGTTTTTAATGGCATCCAGCGGTGTTGGGTGGGCCATTCATTTGCATTATTTCTTAGATTTTCCTGTCTCAAGGTGGATTCTACCTCAGAAGTAATGGCTGGTGTTAGGACATCACAATTAAGAGTAATAAAGGTTGCTGATGAGTAGTTAGGAAATTACCTCATATGGCTTTTACTGATACCTCCTTTTTAGAAAACAAATACGACTATTATTCCTTATGATTTCAATAACATATTAAAAATGTGATTTTAATAAACATTTCTATACACTAGTTGAGACCTTTGGGTTTTAAATGTGCAGAACAAGCCGGTAAACCACAAGGGAAAAACAGAGCCATAGAACAAAAGTGTAGTATTGGGATTTTTCTTGTCAATGTGCTGGGTTTTAGGTCTGCAGAAAAAGGCGGAGTTCTCCGTGTACACATGAACAATCTGTTTTTCACGTGTACTTTGTCTTCAGCATTAGCTTTGTCATTGATGTTCTCCGTTGCTCAGATGGTGTTACATTATTGTGCCACGACATTCAGAAGTTTCTACAGTGATATTGGCCTTGTTGCTAGTAGCACTGCCTTTGACATACAGAAGAATGCATTTCTTAACATGGTGCTTCATTTTAAGGATGTCATAAATGGCTGACTGTCTATAGTGTTGTTGGAGGTCGTAGACTTATATGTTAAACAAAAAATGAACCCAAACACATAACTTTGAAATGGGGTCGGCAGTGGCGCCTCTGTGCAGTGCCAAACAATGACACACTGCAAAGGGCACATTTGAGCGGAGCTTGCAGCATTAAGGGGTGTATGTCAGTACAACGCGATCTTTTAGATCGCAGTACTTGACAACACAGGCATTACAACGCAAGTCGTTACAACGACTTGCGTTGGAGGGCGCGGATTTTGGAATATTATAATTTTATATTCCAACACCAGTCCACGTAATAGTACGGAAGGTGTTGGAATATAAAATTACAACATTCCTTGTCCAACAGCGCCATCCAGCGCAAGTCGTAGTAACGACTTGCGTTGTAATGGCATTGTTGTAAAGGCACTGCGGTGTAAACACCGCGTTGTAAACAATGTTTACCAAGCCATCAGATTCTGGGATGGCTACATGTCCAGACAAACTAGTTAAAGACTGCATCTGAGTGCTAGCCAAAGATATTTTTCCTGCTTAATCAACATCCCTACAGAGAGATGAGCTGTCAAGTCAAGTCAAGTCAAAGAATTTATATAGCGCACTACATACCCGGAGGGTTTCAAGGCGCTTAGGAAGGGGAGGAGGATTACTTGTCAAATATCCACGTTTTAAGTTGCTTTCTGAATGCAAGGTGGTTCTGGGTAAGACGAAGGTAAGCGGGGAGTGAGTTCCATGTTTTAGCAGCCAGGTATGAAAAGGATCTGCCTCCCATGGTGGTCTTGTTGATGCGAGGTATAGTGGCGAAGGCTTGGATGGAAGAACGTAGTTGGCGGGAGGGGGTGTAGAAGGACAGTCGTGAGTTGAGGCATTCTGGACCGATGTCGTAGAGTGATTTGTGTGCGTGGGTAAGCAGTCGGAAAGTGATCCTCTTATTGACGGGTAGCCAGTGGAGGTCTTTAAGGTGACCAGAGATGTGATCGTTGCGTGGGATGTCTAATATGAGTCTGGCTGAGGCGTTTTGGATTCGTTGGAGTTTCTTCTGGATTTTTGCGGTAGTACCTGCGTAGAGGGTGTTTCCGTAGTCCAGTCGGCTCGTGACCAGAGCGTGGGTGACTATTTTCCTTGTTTCGGAGGGGATCCAGCGAAAAGTTTTTCTGAGCATGCGAAGAATGTTGAAGCAGGAAGAGGATACGGCGCTGACTTGTCTGTTCATTGAGAGTGAAGAGTCCAGGATGACGCCTAGGTTCCGTGCGTGGTCTGTCGGGATGGGTGCTTTTCCGAGGGCTTCCGGCCACCAGGAGTCGTCCCATGCAGAGGGGGATGTACCTAAGATGAGGACTTCTGTTTTGTCTGAGTTCAGTTTCAGACGGCTTTGTTTCATCCAATCGGCAACTTCTTTCATTCCTTCGTGTAGGTTGGTTTTGGCGGTGCTGGGGTCATTGGTGAGGGAAAGGATCAGTTGAGTGTCATCCGCGTACGAGATGATGTTGAGATTGTGTTGGCGTGCGATGGCCGCGAGGGGGCTCATGTATACGTTGAAGAGGGTGGGACTGAGTGAGGATCCTTGTGGTACGCCGCAGATGACTTCAGAGGCCTCGGACTTGAATGGTGGAAGGCGGACTCTCTGGGTTCTTCCGGTGAGGAACGAGGTGATCCATTCAAGTGCTTTTCCTTGGATTCCGATGTTATTGAGGCGTTGTAAAAGGGTGCTGTGGCAGACTGTGCCGAATGCTGCAGAGAGGTCGAGGAGGATGAGGGCGACTGTGTCTCCATTGTCCAGTAGAGTTCGAATGTCGTCTGTTGCTGCGATGAGGGCGGTCTCAGTGCTGTGTTTTGCTCGGAAGCCAGATTGTGAGGGGTCGAGGGATTTGTTGGCTTCGAGGAAGGCGGCGAGCTGGTTGTTGACAGCTTTCTCGATGACTTTGGCCGGGAATGGAAGAAGCGAGATGGGGCGGTAATTTTTGAGTTCGGTGGGGTCCGCTGTGGGTTTTTTCAGAAGGGCGGTGAGTTCAGCGTGTTTCCAGTCTTCCGGGAAGGTGGCGGAGTTGAAGGAGCAGTTGATGACGTCTCGGAGGTGCGGTGCTATGACGGAGTCTGCTTTGTTGAAGATGTGGTGAGGACATGGGTCTGTGGGGGATCCTGAGTGGATGGAATTCATCAGGCGGATGGTGTCCTCAGTGGAGATTGGGTTCCAGTCGTTAAGGGTGTTCACGGGGGGAAGATGATCAGCAAATGGTAGGGTGGGTTGGTTTCCGGGTTGGTTGTCAAAGCTGTTGTGGATGTCTGCAATCTTGTTGTGGAAAAATGAGGCTAGGGAGTCGCAGAGGGTTTGAGAGGGGGTGATGTCGTTGGAGTTGGCCGAGGGATTGGAAAATTCCTTGACGATGTTGAAAAGTTCCTTGCTGTTGTGAGCGTTGTTGTCAAGTCGATCTTTGAATGCTGTTTTCTTGGCTTTTCGGATTAGTTGGTGGGGAGTGCGGGTGGCGTTTTTGAAGGCGTCCTTGGTGCTGGTGGTTGGGTCTTTTTTCCAGGCCTTTTCAAGGGAGCGGCAGAGTTTCTTGGACTTCTTGAGATCATCGTTGAACCATGAGGCCTTCTTGCTGCCAGGTTTGTTTTGACGTTTTTTCAGTGGTGCTAAGGTGTCAGCGGTGTTGGATAACCATAGGGTGAGGTTGGCGGCGGCTTCGTTAGCGTTAGAAGAGAGGGCTGGGGTGTTTTGAAGGAGCGATGCGGAGATTTGGTCTGTGGTGATTTTGTTCCAGTTTCTTTGCAGGGTAGGTTGGAGGTGGATGCTGGGTTTTGGTTTGTTGTAGGTGAAGTGAACGCAGCTGTGGTCAGTCCAGAGGAGGTCCGTAGTGTGGCTGAAGGAGACATGGTTGCTGGATGTGAAGATGGGGTCGAGTGTGTGACCTGCGATGTGGGTGGGGGAAGTGACTAGTTGTTTAAGTCCGAGGTTGGCGAGGTTGTCCACGAGGGTGGCGGTGTTGCGGTCGTTGTTCTTTTCAAGGTGAAAGTTGAGGTCTCCCAGAAGGATGTAGTCTTTGGAGGGGAGCGCGTGTGGGGTGATGAAGTCCGTGATGTCTTCACTGAATTTTGCGCGGGGTCCTGGTGGTCTGTAGAGGAGGGTGCCTCTGAGTGTGGTTTTAGGGTCGATGTGGATCTGGAAGTGAAGGTGTTCGGAGTTGGCGAGGTTGGCGTCAGAGCTGGTTGATATGCGGATTGATTTCTTATGGACGATAGCGATTCCTCCTCCTGTGTGGCTGGTACGGTCTTTGCGAGTGATCTTATAGTCTTCAGGGATGGCAATGGTGATGTCTGGTGCGGAGGAAGCATTCATCCATGTTTCCGTAAGGAAGGCGATGTCCGGAGAAATGGTGTCTAGTAGATTCCATAGGTCAATGGCGTGTCTGTGGACCGAGCGGGTGTTGAGAAGGATGCATTGTAGGTGATTGGGGTCGGGAATCTGTGGTGTGGTCGTAGCGGAGATGTTGACGGTGCCGCGGAATTTGCAGGAGAAGCAGGAGAAAGGTCCATGGGTTTGTCCAGGGGCGGCTTGGACGCAGTTGGGAGCGCGACCGGGGTTAAGGGCTAGGAGGGTTGCGGCATCGTAGGTAATGCGGGGGGGCTGGGAGGGACGGGGACCAGGGGGTCTGGCGCTGGGCGCGGTCCAGGCGCGGACGGGCGTAGACGGGCTTACCTTTGGCGCACCTTCGGCGCGGATTGGCCGCGGACGCTGCGCGTGAACGCTGCGCGGAAATGCATCTGTCATATATGGGTAGTCGGAGGGGGAGGGGCGAGGGAGGATCCTATGGGAGGCGGTTGCGTGGTGGAGGGGGCGGTCTCAGGGCAACAACAACAACAGAGCAAATGGCGGCGTCAATAACACGCAAGCAGACCCACTTACAGGAAGCTGGGAGCGTAATTAAAGAAAACACTATCTAAACAGTGAGCAGAGCAGCTTTCATGCACAGCGTTACCAAAACTAGAGTCTTAGCAGATATAATTGCGCACAACCCTGCAGGCACGTTCGAGCGCTAAGCGTGGGCAGCAGCGCTATGTGGACTGGGATTCAGAGTGAGGAGAGCAGCGTTAGCGAGGCTGAGCAGCACAATCAAAACGATACCAGGCAGCACAGGGTAGGAGTCAGCGAGGGCAGGAGGGAGCGACCGTGCTCAACCAGGGTCGAGGCGGTCACGGCGCTATGGTGGACAGGGGTGAGCCTAAATACAAAGTGGGAGGGAGGATCCTATGGGAGGCGGTTGCGTGGTGGAGGGGGCGGTCTCAGGGCAACAACAACAACAGAGCAAATGGCGGCGTCAATAACACGCAAGCAGACCCACTTACAGGAAGCTGGGAGCGTAATTAAAGAAAACACTATCTAAACAGTGAGCAGAGCAGCTTTCATGCACAGCGTTACCAAAACTAGAGTCTTAGCAGATATAATTGCGCACAACCCTGCAGGCACGTTCGAGCGCTAAGCGTGGGCAGCAGCGCTATGTGGACTGGGATTCAGAGTGAGGAGAGCAGCGTTAGCGAGGCTGAGCAGCACAATCAAAATGATACCAGGCAGCACAGGGTAGGAGTCAGCGTGGGCAGGAGGGAGCGACCGTGCTCAACCAGGGTCGAGGCGGTCACGGCGCTATGGTGGACAGGGGTGAGCCTAAATACAAAGTGGGAGGGAGGATCCTATGGGAGGCGGTTGCGTGGTGGAGGGGGCGGTCTCAGGGCAACAACAACAACAGAGCAAATGGCGGCGTCAATAACACGCAAGCAGACCCACTTACAGGAAGCTGGGAGCGTAATTAAAGAAAACACTATCTAAACAGTGAGCAGAGCAGCTTTCATGCACAGCGTTACCAAAACTAGAGTCTTAGCAGATATAATTGCGCACAACCCTGCAGGCACGTTCGAGCGCTAAGCGTGGGCAGCAGCGCTATGTGGACTGGGATTCAGAGTGAGGAGAGCAGCGTTAGCGAGGCTGAGCAGCACAATCAAAACGATACCAGGCAGCACAGGGTAGGAGTCAGCGAGGGCAGGAGGGAGCGACCGTGCTCAACCAGGGTCGAGGCGGTCACGGCGCTATGGTGGACAGGGGTGAGCCTAAATACAAAGTGGGAGGGAGGATCCTATGGGAGGCGGTTGCGTGGTGGAGGGGGCGGTCTCAGGGCAACAACAAGAACAGAGCAAATGGCGGCGTCAATAACACGCAAGCAGACCCACTTACAGGAAGCTGGGAGCGTAATTAAAGAAAACACTATCTAAACAGTGAGCAGAGCAGCTTTCATGCACAGCGTTACCAAAACTAGAGTCTTAGCAGATATAATTGCGCACAACCCTGCAGGCACGTTCGAGCGCTAAGCGTGGGCAGCAGCGCTATGTGGACTGGGATTCAGAGTGAGGAGAGCAGCGTTAGCGAGGCTGAGCAGCACAATCAAAACGATACCAGGCAGCACAGGGTAGGAGTCAGCGAGGGCAGGAGGGAGCGACCGTGCTCAACCAGGGTCGAGGCGGTCACGGTGCTATGGTGGACAGGGGTGAGCCTAAATACAAAGTGAGAGGGAGGATCCTATGGGAGGCGGTTGCGTGGTGGAGGGGGCGGTCTCAGGGCAACAACAACAACAGAGCAAATGGCGGCGTCAATAACACGCAAGCAGACCCACTTACAGGAAGCTGGGAGCGTACTTAAAGAAAACACTATCTAAACAGTGAGCAGAGCAGCTTTCATGCACAGCGTTACCAAAACTAGAGTCTTAGCAGATATAATTGCGCACAACCCTGCAGGCACGTTCGAGCGCTAAGCGTGGGCAGCAGCGCTATGTGGACTGGGATTCAGAGTGAGGAGAGCAGCGTTAGCGAGGCTGAGCAGCACAATCAAAACGATACCAGGCAGCACAGGGTAGGAGTCAGCGAGGGCAGGAGGGAGCGACCGTGCTCAACCAGGGTCGAGGCCTAGCCTAACGACTTAAAACAAGCTGTGCTGTGCTTTTAATAAAAATATTATTAGGGTTATTACAAGTACCTTGATTCTTGGGACTGCCGCACTCGCAGTGGTGGTCCAACCACCACCACCCCGACCATTTGACCAGTTTATTATGAGGGTGGCAGTGAGACCGCCACAAGACCGCCGCCTCCTCGGCTGGGATTCAGGATCCCAAAGTGGTGGCGGCACGGAAAGGGGCCTGAATATGCTGGCAGTACCAATGCTGGTACAGGTGAGCATATTATGACAGCATATTATGAATTGCATTTCCACCTCCCATTTTGGGTGGTGGAAATGCAGGTAAAGGGACCAAGACACCCCGGGTATTTGTGCGCTTTATAAATCCCATTAACAAGGCCCCACAGCGAATCTGGCCATGGGGGCATGTGCGGAGGGGCACATGTTGTCTCCCTTACAATTGCACAATCATGCGTTCCTTTTGTGGTATGCATGGTGCATTCCCCACAGTGCCACACAGTGCACATGCGTGTAGCAGGCTCTCTTAGGGTGGCGTTATGTTCTCCTATAAGCCTTACATACCTGCTGCCATGACACCACAGCAGCATCACCCGCCCACCCACCCTGGATTAAACTCATAATCCGGGTGCACCATGGGCTTGTCGGTCTTACTGGGGACTGCAATGGTAGTGGTCCCAGATGAAAACCACACAACTCGTAATAAGGCCCTAAGTAGATAACACCTAATCAGCCAATTTAAAACCAATCTCTACACTTACAGCCTTGTTTAAAATCATCATAGATGAAGTTCTCAAACAAATACAAGATAATGTATAGAAAGGCAAGTTCTTAGATGATGGACAAACCGGCTTCTGCCACTTGCAAGGAATGGACACAGTAATTGTGGATACTCAAGAAGGTGCTAGAGCTCAAAATAAGGCCACACAACACCAATTGCATTACTAGACCTGTCAGTGGCCCTTGGGATCCTCCGTACAATACTAAAATAATGCTTAATATTATAGTATAAGTATGGTCATAGCTAAACTCGTTCCTCTGAGAGCATATGTGATATGTTAAAATTGGCAAATACTGCTTGCAACCCACACTGCGAGAATGTGGAGTACCCCAGGGTTCATTACAATCCTATTCGTTGTTTCATCTCTTCATGCTCCCTTTGTCACATTTAATAAAAGAAATAGAATTTCAGAGCGCGTTATAGGCAGATGACATTCAACTACTGTTTGAAAGGAATTAAAGAGCTTGCTCTTATGCCTTGTGTATATTGTTTATCAAAGTGAGATAAATAGTAAATGCAAAGTTTTTATAATATTCCTTAATGTTATAGTTTATTTGTAGTTTATGCCACTGGTGCTTAGCAGCTGATCTGACAACAGTAGAGGCATTGAATTATAATTGAATTTATGTCGATTTTTCTACTCCTGATGAGGTCAAATTTCAGCTCTTTATGGCACATAGAACACTACTGTGCTACCGAAGGTTAGTTTTTAATTTAGCGGCCATTCCTTTGTTTTCAGAAGAAGCCCTTAAATGCATTACCCAGTTTGTTTGTCCTGGATTCAGAAGAAGGTAGATGTCATCACTAGAAGAAGTGACAGGTGTGTTAGCTTGCATGAATTTATGGTGGTTTGAATTGTCAGGCTAGAGGAAGCTCTGAAGATCAATATATTGCCGAAAAGTATTTATCAATTTGCAGGAAGAAAGAATACAGGATATGGATTGAAGCATGGTCACTTCGCACAAGCACAGGCAGAAAAGTAAGCCAGAAGACGTGCAGTTTTGTGTAGGAGTCGAATAAGGGCAGGGCATGTAGAGGTTGATAGGCATTCAATGGTCATATATCAAAGTCCTTTTTTGTGCAGGAATTATGCAATATAGTGGAATGAAGCTTGTAGAAGTTGGCGCAATTTGACCAGGTGATAGAGTATTTGGCTGCGTGATAGCACTTAAACTGACATTTAATTATACAGTGACAGGTTGAGAAGAAGATCTTTTGACAGGTAAGATTGATTGAGATATGGCATACGATGTTGATAAATTGGCCAGATCCTTTGTTTATGGACTGACTGGGCTTCAGTCTTGTGTTTTGTCTTGTTTTGTAGAAAACGGATTGTCCGGATATCCATGATAGTCAGGTGGGGAATAATTAACTAGTAACCATTATTCTGAATTCCAGTTGTATGTCAGTGGCTCTTATTTTTACTGGGAGTGAATTCCACAATTTGATAGACCATACGTATAAAAGTAGTGCTGCAGACAGTTTTCTTTTCGTAAAGAGAAATTATTTATTGCCGTGGTCGTTTTGAGAGTAAATCCGGGTTGAAAGTATGTGTTGATTGTGAGAAAGTCATTCTTGTTGGCTCTGATCATCTACATGTCATGACTGATACTGGGGGTAACTAACTCTGACTGTAGTCCGGGCTCTTTTAACCAGGCGCAGGGCCAGTGCTCTGATGAAAAAGGTATATGGAAATTAGGTATAATTACAATTGGCAATGACAGACCCTGTAACTCTCTAGTGTATAATCAGGCAAGGGAGATCCAAACTACTCATAAGTCCCTAGAATATAATAGGCCAGGGGGGTTTAGAGAACCAGTAGATGTCCTGCACTGTAGTGTGCACTGCTGTGTGTCTACTGTCATGTTTAAAGTCAGCCCTGCTTTGCAAACTGTCTTTAAATAATAAACTGCCTGCAAATTCGACCTTGGAATAAAAGGTACTTCCAAAGTGGTAATCTACCTTATTTTTACATATAAGTAACATCTAAGGTCTCCCCTAAGTGCCCCACGGGTGGGGTGCCATGTAACTATAAACAGGGACATTATAAGGTATGTTTTATATGCCCTTGTGAGGGAAAAACTGCCAATTTCACTTTCCCTTATTATAGAATATTAGCTCTATAGGCTAACATTGGAATATGTTATTTAAGTATAACTATTGCTAGGAATAAGCTATAAATATCATTAAAAGACATAAAAGATGGGCAATGATCAATCCAATAACTTGTCACTGTTGCTTTTATCATGACTAGTACAGAAAGGAAGTTATAGAACTTTCTTTTAATAGAGCCAATATCCAGCCTTCAAGCAGACTTTCCTGATTGGTCAACCTTAACAGGCTTAGTCAGGCTGCTTTGATGAGTGGCTGCCTAGAGCAGAGGTTATCTGATGAGGAGAGCTCTGCAGCTGCAAAGAACAGGCCAGATTGGGGGCTGGGAAAATCAGACTGGGCTACGAAGAGAGCAGGACAGTAAGGAATGCCAGCTAGGCCTACCCCCTCTTCCTGTAACCTAAGCCTGATGGCAGACCCAGCAATTGAATTTGAAGGAGGTGGGGTGCAGTGCTTTGTGGGACAAGACTATACCACACTTTAGAGGAAGCTGTCATGCTTTTATGTCGCACCTAGCACCTCATTGAACCGAGGTGCCCCCTGCTTGTCACTCCAGTGCATTGAATAAATATGTGAGTGCTGCATAGCAACTCAGATTTCCTGCCTGAGGCTACACTCCAAAAGGATTGCCCTGCTGGAACCTTGGTCTGCACCACACAGGATTGCTCCCTGAAGGTCTGCTCTTGTTGCACACTTTGAACTACAGCCTTGAGGACTTTGTTTTGCTTCAAAAGGGATT
Source organism: Lissotriton vulgaris (assembly GCF_964263255.1). Classification (NCBI taxonomy): domain Eukaryota; kingdom Metazoa; phylum Chordata; class Amphibia; order Caudata; family Salamandridae; genus Lissotriton; species Lissotriton vulgaris. The sequence goes on along the minus strand of NC_141693.1, from coordinate 937,848,886 downwards.
AGGGAGTGGACTCCCTGATACAAACTGGTTAACAGAGCTTCCAGGTACCATCTCCCTCAAGAATTCCCCAGCCTGGAGTGCATCAAGTGGACTTTTAAAGATTTTGCCAGGTGCATTGTGGGATCTGTAGTTTCAAACTCCCAAGGACATTCACAGAGCATTTAGACCCTTGGATTTGTGTTTTGGACACTTTGAACTCTCAAGAGGATCTTCAGGAAGAAGTTCCAGAAGTTTGTAGGAATTTTTGGAAAAAGCTCCATAAGTGGAGCAACCCGATGTTGAGAATCAAGTCAACGACCTTCAACTGCGACACAGCCTAGGTTTTCCCTAAAAGCTCAGTAGCTCCAAACTTTCAGGATTTGACTAGGGCCTTATGGAAAAGTAATCGGATGATGTTGCATCAAAATCGGCCTACTGGAGGGTACCACAGGACGTCAAGAGAAAAACCCCCCTGAAATGTTTCTAAGGCTGAAGGTCCCATATTGACTGGAGCCTCCTGCTTAGTGTATCCGACCGGGGCTCCATCACAGTCAACCTCAAATGTTGACTTTGTCCCGGACAAGCGCAACCAGATGTCCCAGGTTGGTGCTATGTTTTTAAGTACTATAAAGTGGTTAATCTATAAAAATTCATATCTTGGGTTCCCTAAATCGGATTTTTGTCATTATGGTGTAATTTTAGAAATACAACTATGTCCTATTTTTGGAAATTGAAGAAGGATTTTTATTGTGTGTTTTGTCTTTCTTATTTATTTATTGGTGTTTTAAATGCTTTACATACCTGTCTCCTGAGTTAAGCCTGCTTGCTCGCAGCCAGCCAGCACGAGTTGAGCCAGAGGCTAATGTATTGAGGCTTTCCCTGGCTCTCATATTGCTTGGGTGGTCTTATTGCTAGTAGTAGGTGCAAACTTACCCCTACTAATAACCCATACTACAACACTGATTTTGATCCAGATGAATTCAGGATCTTTATTGTGTATTACTGCGTCAGTGATGCATAGTTGGCTGGCTAACATCTTCTTGTGATTAGTAACTAGTGGTGAGCCTTCAAGGCAAGATGGGTATGTGTGTGCATGCCTTACACAATGATTTCTTTCTCCCGAAGAAGGCCCACAGTGATGTTATTGATCCACTCACATAACTAGGGGTCGAAACATTGACGTTCCTGATCTAGCATTGTTGCCCAACAAGGCCCATGCAATATAGGAGGTCTTGCTAGGGTTTTCTGTTGCTAGGAATATAAAGCTATCATTAAGTAAAATTGATGTTTCATGTTTTTTGTATAATTTTTGTAGTGTCGCAATTTGTACAGTCACCATCTATCACCTTTGTAATCATCTTTGTATGTCACAATTGTAAATTTTCACTAGTATTTGTTGTGTTTGTTGAATAAGTTGTATTGTTATTTTCTCTAAATTAGAGGATTTTTTCCAATACATATCTATTTCCAAATTGATTGTCATTCTGTTTTAGTGTTGTCCTGTTTAATCATTTGTTGAGACTTTTATAAAGTGAACATATTCTTGTTTAAGCATTTTGTGCCTCTACCTGCCTATGGAATCAACATCTGGTTTAAACTGACAGAGGCCTGTTTGTGCAATCACTCTAGAGTCTAGACATTCACACAAAGGGAGTTGAGGTTTGCCCTGCATATCCTGATGGCCCATCACAAGGCTGATAGGCCTTCCTGAGCTAGAGTGGTGGGAGAAGCTGTCAGCTGCATCTGAATAGGGCTGTGCTTGGCCTCTCACAATGCTGTCTCCACCCCCATGGAGTGCATCTGGAGCCAAGGCCAGGCAGGGAAAGAATCTGTGCACTACAAAGATAATCCTTAGAAGAATGCCTACTTCAAAGGCCAAAAGGGGTATAAGTTGTGGACCTAAAACCCAGTCTTTTAGAACACTTCTGAATCCAGAGGTACCTCTGCCAAGGAGAAGAGCTGAAGAGCCTTGAGGAGGAGTACTGCCCCTTTGCTGGGTGTTGCTTTACTGGGTTGAGCTGCAGTTGCTGCTTTTGCTTTGGAGAGAAAGGGACTGCACTTTGCTTTGTATCCTGGCATGTTTATGCTTGCCTCCTGTTAAAAAGTCTCAGGGCCAGCAAATACTTTACCTACAGCATCCCTGAGCTCCACTGCTGGGAGGTCTGACCTGCCAAATGGTGAAAATTCTAGTTCTAGGCCCTTGGAGGTTGTTCCTGCTGCAAAGACCTGCTTTAAACCATCAAAATAAATGCATCCCACTTCCAGTTCCTGTTTTTCCACATCAGCACCACTATGCGGGAGAAATTTCCATGCACCACTGCCGTGCAGCCGAAGACATTGACGCAGTGCTTGCCTACGCCCGAAGAACTGATGCAGCTCAAGTTCAGCGCACCATGTCTCCGAAGTCCAAGATCACCACACTGACTCCAATGCAGGTCTTGCTGTGCGGCTGACAAGATCAACGCATTGTGGGACCGCGGCTGAAGAACCCACTGCTGAATTGATCTCCATCGCTTCCAGATTTCCACGTATTGTACCTGTGCAACAGCTTTCCCTGACACATTACCTGCATCCCAGAATTGTCTTGGATATCGACTCTTCACTTCCCCCTACAATCTGGATTTGACTTAATATTTCTCCTTCGTACATAAGTACTGACGCATTGGCTCCCCAAAGTCTCAGGAACTGATGAATTGCTGTGTTTTTCAATGCTTTCCTCCTCTGATGCTGTTTTGCCATTTGTATTTTGATGAGGTACTTTGATGGGTCCCCAAGAAAAGGAGTGTATCCAATTGACCTATCCTTTACCTTGGGGGAGGTTATATGCGCACTATCCTCCTCAAAAACTGGAAAGGCCCCTGGCCCGGACGGCGTCCCATTAGATATATTTGTCTCTAATATCGACCTATGGTCCCCAATTATTACCCAGTTAATGGCAGCTGTGCTAAGCACCGGCCTTCTGGGTTCCTGGTCCTCCTCCATACTTCTTCCTATTTTTAAAAAAGGGGATAGAAATAACCCTGCCTGCTACAGGTCCATTTCCCTCCTGGATTCATTGGGTAAAGTCGCGGGCCGCCTAATTCTTGACCGCCTGCAGGATTGGGCGGCAGAAAATAACATCCTTACTGACCTCCAGTATGGATTCCGGGAGGGACTGGGCACCGTAGAACAGGCTTTAAACTTGACACTTCTAATAGGAAAGTATGTGGGAGTCAAACGGGGTAACCTATTCATGGTTTACGTCGACCTTAGTGCGGCGTTTGACTGTGTAATTCACACCAAGCTATGGTCTATTCTGGAGAAGTTGGGGGTCGATCCGCCGCTAATCAAATTTTTGCGCGAGCTTTACTCTGAAGCTTCGGCTTGCGTAAGGTTTGGAACAGGTGGCGAACTAACATCTTCTTTTCAAATAACACGTGGAGTTAGGCAGGGTTGCGTCCTGGCTCCCTTCCTGTTTAATTTATACACCAATGGTTTGGAAGCTGCCATGCTTGAAGGGAGCCAGGATTTACCTACCATTAACCATCGCCCTATCCCAGCATTGCTCTACGCTGACGACTCAGTTATCTTTGCTAGATCCCTGGTACAATTGCAGAAACAATTGGACAAATATTGCAACTATATGCTCTCACTTGGGTTAAAGGTGAATAAGACCAAGACCTTTGTCATGCACACGGGGCCCAAGGTGAAAAGCTCGAAGCATCTCTCTATCGAGCAATCAAAACTAGAACGAGTTAGGGAATACCCTTACTTGGGTATTCTAATAGATGATCAGCTAACGTGGAAAAGGGCACTGGTAACTAGAAAACTGCTTTACCAACGTGCTACCTCTGCCCTTGTCTCATTTTCTAGAAAAATGGGCAAGCCATCTCCCCCCGTACTACTTAAAATTCACCAAGCTAAATGCCAGAGCATTGCCACATATGGGGCTGGTGTATGGGGTTATGTAAACACGGCTGAACTCCCAAAAATTCAAAATGGCTTTGTAAAATATCTGCTGGCCCTCCCTCAGAGTGCCCCCACATATGGATGCCATATTGAGCTTGGGATTGACTACTTAGCTGACTACATCAAATGTCAACCAATGCTGCTATGGCATCGTATCTGGTCTAAGCCTGAATGTCACCTTACTCGTGCCCTGATTTCGGATTGCTTGGGGCTGACCTCCTGGAAAAAGATCCCATGGTTGGCATATGTTGTTAATTTCTTGAAAGATTTGGATCTTAACCAATATGTAACAGAGCCGTCACTAATCAGTGAGCTAAGAAGAAAAACCTTTAAGTGCCATTGTCTTAACCATCTTAGGGAACTTCGTTTGAGCGGCGAACTACCCAAGCAATCAAATGCCCACATCATGATGGTTCAAGTGTCACCAGGAATACAGCCTTATCTCACTTATTACCTGTCCAATTATGAAAAATACCTATTAACCAGGTTTCGTTTTAATTTGTTTTTCCGACTGGTAACCTTCCCAAACCCATTGAACTGGTCTCACGACCTAGATAAATGCCCATGCGACAAGGTCTCGTCCCAAACCACTTTGCATGTAGCCTTTTTCTGTTATTTCTACGCCATACCTCGCAAACGCTGGGTTTTGCCTGTGTTGCGTCAGATGGGGTTGAGGACCTGCCGACCAGCGCTTCTCGCATTGCAACAGCCAGATTCACAATACGTGGCTAAGAACTTGGCCATGTATTTGAAATCATGCTTAATAATTCGTAAAGCAATAAGGAATGAAGATCCAAAACCTTGAAATTTTGTGCTATGTAGCTGATTGAAAGTGTATTTTCCCTTCTGTTTTTCTTTTTGTAATGTCATAGGCTTTTTAAATTGTATTATAATACTGTAATAACATTAACTTGTTTTTTTTATGTGAATATGTTTTTTAAAAATTATGATGTACTTTTTATGGTTAACAAATTGTCTAACCGAATAAAAGAATTTGATGATGATGAGGTACTTTGTGTAAAATCACCACATCCATAGAGTTCTATGGACAGAATTGCTTGAAACCCTTTAAAAGTCATATTTTGAGTTGTATACCTTGGATGTTTGGCATTTTGCTCTTGCTTGGTTTAGATAAAGATACTTTATTTCTCTAAACTGGCGTAGTGTCCATTTGTAAGGTTTTCACTGTGCCACTGCGTGTGCTATGTACAGATACTTTACACATTGCCTCTGAGATAGGCATGCCTGCTTGTGCCAAGCTACCAAGGATGGGAGCAGGGGTTATCTTGGGTGTGTAACTCCCTTATCTTGACTAGAAGGAATGGTCCCCACTTGGACAGTGTGCATACCACTGCCAACTAGAGATCCCCATTTCTAACAATTGTTTTGTCAGTCAGTCAATCAATACTCTTTATTTTGCTATATTTCATAGCATTTAAAGTACAGATACAATAAACAATCTGGTACAATACCAGGATATCATGTAAGAATAAAGAATAACAATAAATTAGTTCTTTTTCAACTACTGTGTCTAACCCGCAGCACTGTAGACAAACGTGGAAACCCAATTTACCCTTGTAGGCTTGGGCGATCGATAATTGAGATAAAGAGTAGCTACAAGGGATTTTGTTTAGAATCTTACTCAATTATTTTTTAGATTCTTAGTTCTAACAATAGAACCCAAAGTATCCTCAGGATAACCTAATGACTTGGTTAGACACTATTATCAAATGACAATACATTCATTGTTGGCAAATTTAAAAAGTGACAAGTAAAAAGAAGAAGAAGCACACAGCAAGGAAGGGTGTAAAGTTAAAAGGATTATTTATATTGATATAAATCACAAGAGGAAAAAAATTAATTAAATGGGGATACAGGTTGAACAAAACAATACAATACAAAGCCTATTATGAAGAGCAACAAATATGCATTTCAATGACAATTCATAACAGTAAAATCAACTCCAAAGGTATATATAAAGGAAACCAAATACAAAAATATATCTAGGTGTCCTGTGGCAAAAGTGCCTAGGGAGATGATCTTTAGGTCGACGTTTCGGTCCTTTAGGCTGTCGTCAACTAGACCATCATCAGGACTAGTTATTTTTGAGGAAAAAACCCCTTGAGAGCATGAAGCAAAGAGCGAGAGTCGTCTGGCAACAAACGTTTTGTTGCCAGACGACTCTCGCTCTTTGCTTCATGCTAGCCGAGTGATTAACGAACCTCCGCTTGTCATTCTACCTAAAATATTTGGTGACTCTGACCGACCCACCGTGATTTACCGCTAATTTCTTGAAAGTATCTATATGTACCACATATAAACCAGATCGTACATTTGGTGCTGCTTCAAAGAACTTTGAATCATTCTTACAAGAGTCTCCTTCTAAAAAAGATACGTTTTGTGACTTTTAAGCAATCCTCTCAGCTTAATTAAAAACTACCTCAGAGTGTAACTTCATCAATTCCACTAAGGCCATTTACTTCCTCTGGTCCTCTCAAGGGGTTTTTTCCTCAAAAATAACTAGTCCTGATGATGGTCTTGTTGACGACAGCCTAAAAGACCGAAACGTCGACCTAAAGATCATCTCCCCAGGCACTTTGCCACAGGACACCTAGATATATTTTTGTATTTGGTTTCCTTTATATACACCTTTGGAGTTGATTTTACTGTTATGAATTGTCATTGAAATGCATATTTGTTGCTCTTCATAATAGGCGTTGTATTGTATTGTTTCTTTCAACCTGTATCCCCATTTAATTTTTTTTTTTTCCTCTTGTGATTTATATCAATATAAATAATCCTTTTAACTTTACACCCTTCCTTGCTGTGTGCTTCTTCTTCTTTTTACTTGTCACTTTTTAAATTTGCCAACAATGAATGTATTGTCATTTGATAATAGTGTCTAACCAAGTCATTAGCTTATCCTGAGGATACTTTGGGTTCTATTGTTAGAACTAAGAATCTAAAAAATAATTGAGTAAGATTCTAAACAAAGTCCCTTGTAGCTACTCTTTATCTCAATTATCGATAACCCTCAGCACAGCTTCTTTCTAATAAGATTTTGCTTAAATTATATTCTTTTGATGTTGGGATATCCCAGCAATGTATATTCTGAAGGGGATTTGACCTTCTGCCCCTGTGATAGGATTTCTTCACAGACAGACTTGAACATACGCTTTTTCTGCTCCCCCTATACTTTTCAGACGAAGAGATTTATAATTCCTATCTTGCGCAAATGTAATTTTAGGAGTTGCAGACCTGCACTGTATTTCTTTCAAATGCTGGATGCTCTTGTGGTGTGTGTCTCATTGGCATCATACCTTTGGGCTACTTTGAAGAAAAGGCGAGATCAGTTACTACATGAAATTAGATTTCAGAGGTTTCTTAATTTTTTAAGAATTGCTGCTCGCTTGATTGTATTGATTGGTCTTATGGATGAAATAGTTTTGAAAAAATATTTTAAGTCGATTCTTATAGCCTATTTATTGTTAGTGTTTATTCTTACATGATATCCTGTTTTTGAACTAGATTTTAATGTGAATTTGTAGTGTATCTGTACTTTACATTTGCTGCAGCATACATAGAGTCCAGTAAAGTAACTATTTTAGGTGATTTCAATCTTCATAATAATGATGCCATTGATAAAAATGCTACAGCATTATAATATTTTCTACTGGCATGCATTCTTCTTTAGTAAGTATTTGTACATACCCACCAGGCGAGACATACCGTAGACCACATTAATGATACAAGCAAGTATTGCAGTATTCAAAAACTAACATGGTCAGACCATCGATGAGTAATTTTTGCTATTCCAATAAACTGTATTTTGGAAAACAGATCCCTAAGTGTAAAAAAGCCTTTCTTCAGTGGGAAAAAATGGATGCTAGCAAACGTAGCAAGTCTCTAATTAATACTTACCTGCCACTGTCAGCAGATATCAATGTCAACATGTCTGATTTTAGTAAGTGGATAAAAGCAGCTCTATCCAAGGTACTTGCAGAAAAAAGCATCTCCCATTGGGTACACCTATCTGCTCCCTGGTACAGTGATCCACTAGTACAAGCCAAAAAAGCAATGCAAGGTGAAGGAGTGGGCATGGCGAAGCAGGTACCATGAAGATGCTAAAAAAATATAAAACACTATAAACTACTATTGACCATTTTCCACAATAATGTTTAGTAAAATCACATCCGCTCATCAAAAGACCCTTCTAATGAGGCCTTTGCGAACTACAAGGCCTTGGCCACAAGAGCGGCTCCTATTAAATACATTTTCCTTTCCCAGGAGTTCTGTCAAAAATGGTTATCCTATATTATAACTACAATGTCTCCCTTCTGGCCAACCTTTTCTCTCCCTGACCCTGTTATCAGCGCTCCTGCAGAAGATAGCACGATCTCCATCTCCTCAGCCACAATAAATGACAAATCAGAGAGCTGGAGCACCTTCTTACCGATTATGGTAGAAACAGTTATGGATAGACTCTGCACTATCAAATTGGTCTCATCACAGGACCCTTTTCCTGACAAACAGTTCGGAATATTTGGCTAATCCATGGCTCCCTTGATGAGTTTTTAATGTAACCAGTCCTAAGAGATGTGCCAGATGCCTAATTTCTGTAAAGAGGCAGTGGTCCTACCACTATTTAAAAAGATGTCATTGGATTTAACCAACTGCACGAACTGTAGACGGATCTCCTTGCTGCCGGTGATGATAAAGATCCTAGAGAGCTGGGTTTCTATACAATTGTCACAACACATGGAGGATAACAATCTACTTCACAGGGTCCAGTCCGGCATCAGACCAACCATGAGCATGGAAGCAGTGTTGTTCGCTGCATCCAATGGTACAAGAATGGCCCTGGATTCAGGTGAATGAGCTACCATGATCCTGCTGGATCTATCTGCAGCTTTTGAAACCATCTTCCATAACATTATGCCTAATTGACTTCAAGATTCAGGAGTAAAGGGAGAAGTGCTTGGAAGATTTATATCCTTTCTTACAGACAGGAACCAAGCAGTTGCACTTAGTCAATTCCAGTCAGAAGCTGGGCCCCAACCACATGGAGGTCTCCAAGGATTAGCTTTGAGCCCCTCTCTTTTCAAATGCCATGTGGCACCTCTTGTGAAATAGAGTTGTTTGGTGTGAATCTTTACACCCATACAGATGATACTTATTTATTATATTATAATAATATTATATTTATTTATTAGACTGGGTGAGAAGGGAAACTCAAAATAAAGTTTTAAGTCAGGTTCACGAGTGTGGCCTCCTGGATGAAAGCCAACTCTTTGCGACTAAACTCTGATAAAACAGAGGTGGTAGATGTTGGTAACCTCTCAGCTTGGGCAGACTGATGGTGGCCACAATCTATAGGAACACCCCCAAACCTGATAAAATCTAGAATTCTGGGTTTTATCTTTGACAGCAAAACGTCTTTTAAGCTGCAAATATTCAAACACTTTGCTACCTACTGTTACAAGATGAAAATACTAAGAAAGATTCTCATGGTCAGTCCAGAGGAGCATAAACTACAACTTGTTCAAGCCCAGGTCATTAGCTGGCTCCATTACACCAATGCACTACATCCGGAGCTTCCAACGTACGCACAAAGGAAGCTGCAGTTTATTCAAAATTCAGAAGCTAGTTTAATCCTCAATATCCCAAAAAGAAAACACTTATCTCAACACCTGAGATCAATTCACTGACTCTCAATTGAGAAAAGATGAACTTTCAAGTATCCTTGCTACTGTTACAAAGCTGTTCACTTGGACAAGCATGCTAAGAATTACATCCTAGCTCTCTTTCAGAGATGTGCCTTAGTCAGAACACTACGCTCCACCTCTGCTTTTCTAGTTATAGTGCCTAAATTCCAGAAAGCTAGGATGGGAGGTACAATGTTTGCAGTTGTAACATTGAAAGCATGGAAAGCTCTGCCCTTCTCACTCAGAGCGGAAAAGCACCTGATGCCTTTCAGAAAACCTCTCAAAACTTTTTTATTTTAACCGCTCTGGCTCAGATGTATCCAGATATCAGTATCAGCATCCAGAAATCTTTGTATATTTACACACTCATTAAAACCTAAGCTAACTAACTAACTAACTAATGTACAGCCTTCTATCTTGGTCAGCACAGTGACAGTGTAGATTATGTTGTGAGAGGCTAGGCCTGATAAGATGACATTCAGTTGAGTCATTTGAAGTTTGTCAAATCAGATGTTTGCATTGGCAATGATTATTTTATTTTTTTATAACGTTTTATATAGCGCAAACAAGATCCTGAGGGATAACAGAGCACTTTACAATATGATGGGTGGATGGACAAAAGCAATATCTATAACAATATCCTTAAGAGGAAGGGAGAGAAAGAATATACAGTGCAAAAATACAACCAGGAGGGTAATACAATAAAACAGGTGTAGGTGGGCAGCAAGGGTGTAGAGAGTGTATTTCTTTATGGAAGGTTTGTATTTCTTAATTCTCTGTTCTGGAATTCTTAAAGTGCATCTTTCAGGCACTGGCTTTGTATTTCTGTTACTGCCTTGTTGTTCATGCCTCATTTCGTGGGTCTTAACTGTGGGGATTCTGCAAACTTCCGGTGGGAGAGAGTTCCAAATCTTAGGGGCAGCTCTGGAGAAAGCTCTGTGACAACTTCTCTTTTTCTTAAGGATGAGTGGTTTCAGGAAGAGGGTAGATGCGCTTCTTGAAGCGCTTACACCACAGGATAGTTTAAGTTTTTGCGCAAGGTACGTAGGAATATTAAGGTGAAGGGCTTTGTGTGTAAGAACAGCAATCTTTAATTGAATTCGTGCTTCGAAGGGCAACCAATTGAGGGATTTTAGAACTGGGGATATATGATCTTTTCGCTTGGTATCTGTAACCAGTCTAGCAGCCGAGTTAAGTCCAGCCCTTAGAGGAGCCAGAGCAAATTTGGGAAGGCCACAGAGGGTAGCACTACCGTAATCTAACCTCGGCAAGACAAGCGCTTGGACCACTTGCTTGAAATCATTTAGAGGAAGGAAAGGTTTGATATTTCTAGCGATCTTATCAAGTGGTTAGCCTTTGCATACATTGCTGATATGACCTTTCTTGTTCAGATGCTTGTCCATGGGGATACCGAGAGACTTGGCTGCGTCTACTATGAGAGGCGCTCAATTGAAGGCAGTGAGGTGATTCAGCCAGAGGTCTAGCTTGGGGATGAGATTCGGAGGGGAGATGAGCTGGAATTCTGTTTTAGAGGTGTTGAGCAATAAATGATTCACCAGTAACCAGTTTTCAGTTTAAAGAGGAGTTTTCTTCTGCTTTTAATGCAACCACTTTTGGGTTGCTTATTTCTCTGCCCTATAACATATTTTGTTATCTGGGAACAAAGGGTTGCAGGTACAGCAGGGTGTTAGTGTACCCTGACCACCCAACACCCTTATTTTGGTCCTGATTAAAAACCGGTAATTTACTTGACGGTTTGAAACATGTAGACCTCACACATACCTCACAGATACATTTGGTCAGAATAAAACCATCACTGTATCGACATGCACTGTTTTTATTTTTGTCCAGTAGTCTTAGAATAAAATATTGTATAAGCCATACCAGGACAAATTTTAACTCACTGATTTTTTTCTTTACATTCATCACTCACATACCCGCTCCACTGTATCCCAGGTGTTGCAGCACACCTTGATGGCACTCGGCTGTCAAGGTGGCCCCAATGATGAAGCATGTCACCGACCATATCGGTGAGTGAGGGGTTCATTAAAAACAAAGAAGGACTTCTACTTTTTTCATTAGAATTCCATCCCACCGATATCGCTCTTTAGCCTTATCTATGGTGATACTCCTCCTTTTGTTATATAGTTTGGCATCTCACTTTGCCAGCAGTGCTTCGGTTGAATAGGAGGGAGAACTTTCGGCAAAAAGCTCCCCACCAATCCAGCCGAAATGTCCTTATTTGTCCATTGGGGGATTTACTGACCACCTTTTAAACTCATAATTAGGCCTGGTGAAAATGTAACGATGCGGCAGTCATTGAAGTAATTTTGGTAATTTCATGTTACTTGTGTGAGGTGAAATTACCAATCAAACCCATTTGCATAATCTATGAAATTTGGGGCAAAAATGCCTAATGAAAAAGCACTAGAACAGTGCTTGAGCAGCTACTGGTAGATATTTTTCATGTTCTATTATGTTTATACCGATTTTCTTGGTGCAAAATGCATCTCTGTGTACGTTTTGGCTAAATGCTAGTTTATGCTTCTAGCTAAATTCCGCATAACCTCCTGTAATTTTGCGTATTGGCACTACTGCAAATTCTGCGATTTACACCCACCTCTACTCATAATAACCTCTGTTATCTTTTTTAATTTAGTTATGGACTAATTAAAATATGTTTCAACATTTTCACAATGTTTACACTTACCAACCTATAAGGTCTGTTATCACATAAACAGTATTTGCATGCACTATTAAAATTTATCAGTTATTAAATGCTAGCAGTGTTGTTTTGTCAGCAGTAAATTACAAATATATTGAAGATGAAACCACATTACACCATTTATTATATTTTTCATTGTTTTCTTAATAAATAATAGATTTTACATCAAATGTAAATACATTTTCACTGCCAGTAAATAGAAATAAAACTGATTCAAACTATTAAAGGGATAAACTCTCACTTGCATTAATGACAACGTGTGATATGTTTAATGTGGTGAGCACCTTATTTAAAGTTTCTAAATTTTTCCACAAATCTATCATCTTGTTTTAGAGTGACCGACTGCTGATCAAAGGGGGAAAAATAGTCAATGATGACCAGTCTTTTCTTGCGGATTTATATGTCGAAGATGGGGTGATCAAGTAAGTTATCTGAGAATTGTAATTATTTATATCTAATATTGCTCAAAATTTAAAATGTCTTGTTTCAAACGCTTTACTAATAATACACTCAAATACAACCTTAAAAGAGCTTAACCATTAGCAGGAAAATAGAGTAACAAAGAAAGCTGTCAGAGACAGGTTGCTAGTGAGTCATCCAGCAAAAACAATCTCTTCACGAGAAAGGTAAGAGAATGCGCTCCTGGAAAATAGGACTAATATATTATTCTGGATGTAGTGGAGTAAATGATGTGTAATTCAAAGTTGGTAAATTAATCATATGCGTGAGTTTCTAAGAAAACAAGACATTACTTAAGGGTAAATGCATATATTGCTAACAAGCTATACTTAAACAAACAAATTAACACATCATATATGTGGAAAGTGTTTAGAAATGTCCAATATTGGGCATTTGCAAATTATCTATTGATGTAGATTGAGGCAATGGGACAAGTATAGAAGCACAGAACATCAACTATAAAGAAATTAGAAGCAAAACTGACACCACTTGAAGGATAAGTAACTGATCATCAGTCTGTAGTTGAAATAATTCAGTGTATGTATAAAGTTACTTCCCACAAGGGAAACAGGATATTAAACCTATACCACTAAATTAATGCAACGATTAATGATATTAATGAAATCAATTGCTCGAAGAACGAATTTAGCAGCACTGGCTTGATAGAAAAATATACAATAGTACAACATAGGCATTGTTTTAAAATACACACGTCATTTCTCATGACAATCAGAAGTTCATCAGTTTCTGGTTAACCTTTAGAAACATGCAACTAGATGAAGGCTGATATAGGAACCTTTCATATTTTTTGATATAGAAGTTACCCTTGATTGATCTGGCATGATGCTTTTTTTATCGACAAAAAAATTTCTGGGATGGGATAAAGTAGACAGTTATGTTTCATGATTCTCATGTGTTCTAGAATACCCAATTTGCAGTGGTGATGAAATGTTCCATGAATGAAGTCTTTTGCATATATGCAATTACAGACCACATACAGCACTTAATAAAAGTATAGATGAAAACACACCAGTGGTTCGGTAATCTTTAAGGAGCATTTTCACCATTTTCTGAAAAACAAAATCTAATCCATAACTTCCCTCCCAGCTTTCTATCTTCTGCCACCCTACAGATCTGTGCCTTGATACCCTACCCTGCGACTTCAAATGCACACTCTTTCATCACTTTTACTAATGACTTGTTCACACTGTAACTCTCTCTTTCTTAATCTCTCTCTCACATTCTCTTTCTCTCATACTCTCTCTGTTAAAGAGCTATGGAGTGACTGAAAAATTTTATACTGGTACCATATAACAATTACAATAAATAAATAATAGTTATGATGTACACCCTAATAATGATACAAAGAGGTTCACGGTGCCTCTATATTAGTTCAACGCATTAAATGTTTTAATAGACAATAGACCAATTGTGTTCCTAGTAGTCAAGACCTTTCGAGCTCCCGGGGGGGGTCCCGCAGGGATCCTCCCTAAGCCCCACTTTATTCAACATCTACGTAGCCGCTCTTGCCCCTGTTATCAGATCCTTCGGGTTTGAGTTAACATCATACGCCGATGACACCCAGATTGTGGTCTCGGTGCTCCCGGGGACTGAGAGGGAGGTGGCAGGCAGGTTTCAGGATTGCATGTCGGCAGTCAGCTCTTGGATGGCTAAAAGCTGTTTAAAACTGAACTCATCAAAGACTGAGGTGATCATTTTTGGCACAAGTACCAACCTTTGGAGCCCTAACTGGTGGCCCACTGATATGGGGGCCCCTCCCATCCCTGTTACAAAGGTGAAGAATTTGGGGGTCGTTATTGATAACCTTCTCACCTTTAAACCCCAAGTCAATGCGCTGAGTTCCTCAGTACATTACATTCTGAGAATTATCAGAAAGGTTCTACCGTACCTTCCTGAGGGCTGTAGAAAGACGGTGGTGACTGCCCTCGTTTTATCACGCATTGACTATTGTAATAGTCTTTTTCTCGAGGCACAACAGGGAGTGCTCAACAAGCTTCAAGTTCTACAAAATGCGGCTGCCCGCTTGATTGGGGGTTTGCCCAAGTTTTCCTCAGTCTCTAAGGAGTTGGATAAACTGCACTGGCTTCCGGTACGGAAACGAATTAGGTTCAAGGCCCTTTGTATTGTCTTTAAGGCACTGCATGGCCTTGGCCCAGTGTTTCTTCAAGATCTTTTTCAGTGGTATAGACCAGGTAGACAACTGAGGTCGGCCAGTCTGGGGCTGGTTAAAACCACCCGAATCAAGAGGGCACGCTGGGGTGGAAGGAGCTTTGTCAGGGGAGCTGCGAAGGCGTGGAACTCCCTCCCTCTCTCCCTCAAACTTAATACAAATCTCCTGGCATTCAGGAAGGATCTAAAAACATGGCTTTTCTCCCAATAAGTACCTAGATTTTCGCTTCTCTGGAACTATCACTTTAGCGCCAGGACGCCGACCGGTATCAGTGCGCTCTATAAGTGTAAAAAATAAATAAATAAATAAATCATATTACTCAAACATGAATAAGAAGGGCACATTTAAAAATAAGTAGGACTTAAAAAAGATTTTCACTTCAAAAAAATATAAACTTTTATTTAAACAAAAGGTACAATTATTTCAGGAAATTCAAAATCAGATAGCACAATGAGAATGTGAGCAACCAACATGATTTTTTAATCAAATTTTGGTGAAACGTACATTACAACAGAAAATATACAGTATTTCTTCAATCTTGTTGTATCTAGAGTAGCAGTTTTATCCTAGCTAACACTTCGAACCTAGCTAACACTTCGAACCTTCAGCCTAAAAACAATTCTGAATTTATATGCATGGTAAGGAATGTAGAGTTAACATTTTTGTCCAGGAGGCAAAAGAAGGATAGGGTTAACACAAGAAAAAAATGTCTGTCTAATAGATACCTGTAAAAAAAAGAACCATTAAAAATTGTTCAGAAAATATTAGGATTGAGTCTAAAGAAACACACAATTTATAAGAGTTGTGTGTAAAGGGTGATTACATTTTGAGGCCAAGATGTGTTTGCGCCTTATGCACCATATTGCTAATCAATACTTAGAGACTGCAAATACAGTGTGCTGGCTGGTGTCTGTTTTAAGAATTCTAAGTGCCTCCTCATGCTGGACAGCCCCTAAATTTCTGCAGATTGGGATTAACCATTTTGCCTTTGCCAGCTTATACTCTTGGCAAAAAAAGAGGACATGGGCCAGGGTTTCATCAGCCGAACTTCAGAACTAACAGTCCTGCTCCTCTACTTAGTCTCAACAAACACATCTTTGGGCCTATGTGTGCATGGGGAAGGCCTCATGTCTAAAATGAACATAGAGATTTCTGAACTGGTTTGGTTCTGTTTCATCTAGGAACACTTCAGCTTTAAAATAATCTTTATGTTGTATAAAATCATTGGCAGTGCACCCAAGGTTGGGCTTGGTAAAAGAGTGCATAATTCGTGATTATATTTGTTCACTTTAGGTTCCAGTTTGAAGATTTGGCTACATGCCCCACCAGGATTGTCCCAAAGTCTATCTTTCTCCTTATTCAGAGGGGTGTTTCCCTGACATATTTAATCCAGGTTAAGTCACCTGCCCCCTGTATTGCAAGTATGTCTCCCAACCCATGCAAAATGAGGATAGCTCAGTAGTTGTCCAAATTCTTCTCCAGTACATTGGGGGCCTAATGGTAATAATTTCAGAAATTGGTCTAGCCCCATATCCAGCCTTAGTCGTATCAGTGGAGTGCTTACTGGAAGGTTAAGCTGCCTCAGGAATCGAATCTTTGCAAGAACCAGGGCATTAAGGGTCACCTGACCCCAGAGCTCCACACCACGAAGAACAGATCTCAATGATTTAATTGCATAGATCTGCATTACCGGAAGACAGGCTTAAAAAAGACTCCAAAGAAACCCTCAGCAGTCCCCCAAGTTTTTTTCTCCATTTTGAGTCTTTGTCTAGAAGTATGTGCTGACCAATACACCCGTTCAGTGAGGGTAAACCCCAAGTACTAAAATGTGTGTACCCGCTCAAGTGGGATTTCCTTTTAATTAGGATTGGGTTGTGTTGAACAGCATGGATTAAACACCATATGCTTTAAATAAACATTTGAAAGGAGAGACAGAGAAGAAAGAGCTTCTCTAGCTTTGTTACAATATTAGCTTAGCATAATAGAACATATTCAAAGCCAGCCAGCCTGACACACCCAGAAAAACAGGTCTAGTTGTAAAATGGCATGAATAATTTCTGCAAGCACTGAAGAAGTGAAAAGTTCACTTCAAGCACCATGAACCTGATGCATGTGGCACCGAATCGGTAAATGACATGTAGGAAGCACTTTAAAGAGCGCTTCTGTGCTTTAAGGATTCGTTATTTACCACTAACTATTAGTTGGTGGTAAATAACAAATACCTCTGTAAATGCAAATCTGTGCATTTACACCTGTGCCATGTGACACATACATGCCCTTAGGGCATGTATGTGTGCCACATGTGCACACAAGCACTATTCAGGGGTGCCAGAGGGTGTCAAAGTGCCACCCTGCCACCCTTGACTCTTTCCCTATTTTACTGAATCGGTAATTACCGATTCGGTAATTCAAATTCATTCCTATGGGCCTCTAGGCTGGTAAAATCTTAGAATCGGTAAATCCTATTTACCTACATCTAGCCCTTAGAGAGCAAAGAGGAGGGCTAAATGGAGCGTAAAGGAGAAAGTGGGCGGAGTAAAGGGGTAGGAAGGAGAGACAAAGTAAGGTCTGCCCAATGTCCGGCTGGGTAGGTGATGACCGAAGGGGTAGTCCACAGCCCATCTCCTCTATAGCTATCAAGTGGCTCCATTGGGCATAGGCTAAAAAGCTAAGTCTCCACGGTCAGAGGTAGGTTCACAGATTCAGGTATCGTGAAGGGTAGGCTGGATGGGGGATGTGTTTGAGGTCTGGCCGAAGTCCTTTTTAGGTCAAGGACCTAAATGGTGCGCTTGGGCAGTCTGGGGAGGAGATTTAATGATTCTTAGTAGGGCTTTAGAACTCGCCTCCCTGGCCCGTCTCTCCTCCATTGGCTGACTTCGTAAACGGAGGCCAGCCATTGGAGGAGAGATGCGTCACTCCAATTGAGCCTCGTCTTTTTCGGATTTGGGGGCGTAAGTTTTGCTGTTCTTTAGACAGTGACGTCGTCTGTCACTCAAAACAGCAAAACCACGACCCCGAATCCGAAAATGATCGGAAGCTTGCGGCCGCCATTTTTCTCTCATCTGCGGTGAGGATCGATCGTCTTATTCTTGTTGTTTGTCTGTTCTGGAAGCTTTCGTTGCTGTTGCCCATAGTGAGCACTACTTTTGGTAGGGGGATAACACTAACATCTATGCGACTGACCTCTTTTTGGAGGGGATGGGGCTTACTCTTACCATTGAAGATCACAGGCGGTAATGAAAATGATCTCTCTGGGGGCTAAAATACTTTAGGGGTTATTCGGCTTGTAGGACGCGTAATATGGGGATTTATAAAGCCACGTTGACTGGTGAGTTACCGTCCGTCTTTCCATTACTGTAGGTACAATTATATACCTCAGCTTGCGCCACGCGACCCTTCTACACAAAAGAATAGCGACACCTCTGGTCTTACGGTATGCAACCGAGGCATTAATGACAAGTCGGTGTGAGGGGGGTTGGGGGCGCGCCTCTCATTGGCCAGCGCCCTAGCCTGTCACTGCCTCAGGATTGGCTAGAGCCCTTTTGGGAATCCTCCTGCAGCCGCAGCCGCAACATTCCTCTGTGCAGGTCAGCAGAGCCCCCACCCCCAGGAGAGCCCACCAAACAGCAGCAGAGCACGCAGCCGAGGCACCACCAGCGCCTGAGCCGGGGCAGCAGCAGCGCGTGCACAGCCCCCTCCAGAGCCGGGCATCCACAGCCAGGGCTGACTGACCGCTGCACAGCTCCCCGCGGCGCACATAGAGCCCGTGCTGCCCCCAGCCTTTCCAGCCTCAGCAGCCCCCGGGCCCGAGGGCAGGCCTGAGAGGCAGCAGAGCCCAAGCACCAGCAGCCAGGCGGCCCTCGGTGCGCTGCTCCAGTGGCGTAGTCACTCCCCTCAGAGAGCCACTGCAGCGGGACAGCCTGGGTCCAGCTGATATACCAGCTGATATACCAGCTCCGCCACAGTTTACTGCAGCCTGGGGAGCCGCAGAGGCCTCTGCAGAGTCTGGGGGTACCACCACCAGGAGGCCAGCCTCAGCACAAGGGGCCCAGCCCTTAGCAGATCCCGAGTATGAAGGAAAGGCGCAGCCCCCAGGCCCCCGCCGTGGTGAGGTGTAAGCTGGTCCTCGTGGGGGACGTGCATTGTGGGAAGACGGCCATGCTACAGGTGCTGGCCAAGGACTGCTATCCAGAGGTAAGTGTGCAGGGACACGTATGCATGCAGAACATATTACCCAGACATCTACCCTCCACCCTCTCTGGCCCCATCATCATAATCCGACCCTAGTTCAGCCCGTCTGTAACAACCTCATTTTAACCAGGTCGCCTTAATCCCGTAGTAGCAGACATCCTTAATCAGTCTCCCATTTATTCTGTCTGTAACTCTCCCACTTTACCCCCTATTACTCCCAATGAGTAGACCGGGCACCTTACTCAGTCCCCCATTTAGCCCCCTTGCAAACAACAGATCACTTCAGCCGGACCTGCGACGTGGCCTTTTAAACCATGCTCATTTAGCCCGACCGCCTTAACTCTTCCTCTTGGACCACCGAATCAGAATACCTTTAGGCTTTAACCCACCTGTAACAAAACCGCTTTACCCAGGTCTCTGTGCCCCTCATGATCAGACCACCATGACCCCCTCTTTATTCCTAACAACTCCTGCATCCATGTCTCCTTAACCCCCTCTCTGAGTCCCCTTAAATATTTTCAAACCAGACCACATATCCCACCCCTGAAACTGGGCCAGACTTTTTTAACCAGCTCTCCATAGCGTCCTATAGCCAAACTGCTTCACCTCTGTGTCAGACAACCTTTACAATTCTGTGTTTCCAAGCCGCTTTAACCGGGCTATCTTAACACCATTACTAGAACACTTGAGAACTTCTGAATCCACACAGCCTTTACCTTCTGGAGACCTTCTCCAACACCCAGGCTACCCTGAACCTGCCTGTTCTAAAACCACCATCAACTAGACCCAGGCTGCTTTATGTCTCATGGGCCAAGTCCAGGCCTCATCAGTAAGCAGTGGCATAGCCAGCGTGTCCCTGGTTTGGATATAAGCCAAAAACGCGGTGTTGATCTGAGTCCAAGCTGCCTTAAGACTGAATATAGGTCACTGCGATACAAACCCACACCACCCAAGACAAGACATTATAGCACATTTACCACAACGGTTACCCTTACAGCGCATCACATACATTCAGCGACATTAGCATTACTGCAAATTCCACAGTTGTGCATTGCAGAATCACTACAATGCATTAATGCACGTGTGCATGTGTGTGTGTGTGTGTATATACACACCCATATTTCTATAAAACGTTTTACTACTCCTTGGCACTAACCTTCTCTTGATCCTATAAGATCCTTAGTCCCCTAAATCCTTGCCATCGATTGACCCTGAAAAGCCCTTGCTATCCCTACAAACCACCCATCTCTGAACGCTAGCAACCCCTTGCCACTACCCATGCCTAAACCCAACAAATCCCTTCCTATCCTGAGTCCTACAAATCCTCCTTACTACACTAAAACCCCTTACCTATACCCATCTCTGAACCCCCAAAAAACCCTTACCACTACCCATCCCTGAAACCTAAAAACCTCTTACGACCCCAGAACTTCCTCCAGCCCCTAAATACCACCAACCACAGTCTGCCCACATGGAAATTCCTAAATGCCTTGTAAATGTAATGTGTTGAAACTTCCCTGGTTGTTATGGTAAATGCTTTGTAGTGATTTAAGACCATAAGAACTCCAAGATCTGAGTGTGAGCTGCCTTTAGGCCAAATAGTCAAGCATCCTTATTGCTGTAAGGTCTTTGTGGTCAGGGTCCTGGACGCATTACGGTCCACATCTTGTGTTCCGGCACCCTTAAGGCCCCAATGATCAATGTCCCATTCTTTTTTTTATTTTTTTACTGCACTCTCTCTCTAACTCGCTACCTCACTCTCTCTCTATCTCACTCTCTCTCTTTCTATCTCACTGTCACTTTCACTCTCTCTTTCACTATCTCACTCTCTCTCTATCTCACTACCTCACAAACTCACTCACTGTTTCTATCTCACTACCTCAGAACATCCCTCTCCCTCACTACCTCCCTCTTTCACTACCTCACTCTCTGTCTCTCACTACCACACTCTCTATCTACCTCTCTCTCACTACATAACTCTCTCTACCTCACTATTCCACTCTATCTATCTCACTACCTCACTATCTCACAACTTCTCTCTCTCAAAACATCACTACCTCACTCTCTCACTCTCTAGCTCACAACTTCACTCTCTCTCTCTAACGCACTGCCCCAATCACTCTCTATCTCACTACCTCACTCTTTCTATCTCACTAACTCACTTTCACTCTCTTTCACTACCTCTCTCTCTATCTCACTACATCACAACATCACTCTATGCTTATATCTCACTACCTCACAACATCCCTCTCCCTCACTACCTCACTCTTTCACTACCTCAATCTCTATCTCACTACCTCACTCTCTATCTAACTCACTCTATCTCACTACCTCACTCTCTCTCTATTTCAATACCTCTCTCTCTCTCTCTCTCTCTCTATTTCAATACCTCACTCTCTCTCTCTCTCTCTCTCTATCTCACAACCTCATTCTCTCTCTGCTAATGCAATAGGTATCACATATGAAAAAAAAGCTAATGCCAATAGAAATGACAATGCCATTTATTTAGGGATACAAAAAAGATAAAAAAAATAATAAGCAATACCAATAGCTCTACCTATAATATTGCCGAGACCATTGCATTGTAAATGCTTGTTATTTTTAGAGGAGTAGCACAACATGGTAGGGAACCAAGTGGCAGCCGTCTTGGGGTCAGCAGGGCATTAACATTTAGTAATAGGGAGGGCTAAATAACTTGCATTGCCAAAATATCATGGTGGCCCCCATGCCTCTCATTACAGAACTGGCCTTGGGGAGCATTCATAGAAAACCAAAAAATCTACATGCAGGCCAGATCAATAGTTACTAGCACTGAGGTGCAGCAGTAGCTCTGCAGCCCCCATGTCCTCCTCTCCCCTACCTAACTCCGGGAGAATGAAGCAGAAACATGCTGGAGCATCCGACACCCTTGGAATTGTGTCCCAGGAATGTGCAACACTCAGCGCCTTCGCCAGCCGTATGGGATCTACCGGGCCTCGTCGTGTCCCTCTTACCTTCCAGGTCGGAGTGAGGCTTGGCCATCACCGTCCCCAGTGAGCTTCTCAGTAGTACCGAAAGGTGTCCCTGCAAAACAGGTACCCTTGCACAAAGGTGCAAGTGTGCCTTCATTGGCGCTAGACAGCCTATTGTGCACCAGCGCAGAGAAAAGCACAGGGATGGGTCTTATTAGTGTAAATACGACAAATCCCTGCACTTTTGTAATGACGCAGCTCGGCACCTCAAGACGTCTTGCATTGCCGCGCTACGTCATTATCTAGCAAATATGCCCCTTAGATCAGGAAACAAAGGAACTTTTCTCTGACGGGCTACTGTTGTGCAAGCACCATAGGAAGTGCTGATGTGTTACTCAAAAAAAAAGACCATAGTAGCCCCCATCACCACCACTTTGGAATTATGGTGAAAAATGTATTGCACACAATCTTTCATTCAACACTTTGGTTGAGTCCTTTATTCTCTGAATCAATTTTGTAAATCAATTTGTTTTCTTTAAAAGAGACAACTAATCAGAATGATTCCATTATGTTGACATCAAAAGGCATTCAAAATTTGCTGCCTAATTTGACTGGGAGCATGCTAGTGTGCAACATAATGGTCTACTAAAGGTGCATTCATCACTTCACATTTAATTCACAGTTTATGTTCTGCATGTGGACTGTATGTGACATTATTCCTGTGTACTGCTTTCCACATCTGTATCTTCTGCAGTAGATGTATATTTATTACGTTGCATTATCCGCATATTCAAATGACTTGCAGCATTTTCACTACCCAGGGGGTCCTTGTTATTCTCAGTAGCTTTTACACGTGAAACATTCAGAATATTCACCACTTTAATAGTGTCTTGTCAGTGGTTCCAGACCCCAAAGTCCATTGATGGGCAAGAATTTGGGGAGCTTACTAAAGACCTTTACAAAAAAGGTTTCTGAGATCCCTTGCTTGGGGAATGGCAAGAAAATGGCAATTAATTAAAGTAATGCTAGTCATTCCAAAACTAGTAATATATACATGCTGTGATGCAATAGATGTTCTTTCAAAGTGAGAAGGGATTTTGTTTTCATACCAAACTGTTTCCTGAGATCACCTCACCAGTCTGCGGAGAAACCCTATTTTCCTCAATTTCTGATTAAGAACATTGGCTTCCATAAAATGATTGTATATTTCAGAAAATGTTCTTTACAGTCAGAAAAGTTGCCTAAATCGAAGTTGTTCTTTGAAATTTCTCTCATAGTAGATAAAATATTACAAGGAAAGTGTTTGTTTGTGTGGGATTGTGCATCAAATTCACAGTATATGGCAATATATTGCAATATAGTACTCTATTTGCTTCAGGTTTTATTTCCTAGCATGAAAGGTCCACTTGCTATTTATGCTAAATAGTCTTCAGAATAGCTAACATTTCCTATTCAGACATCACTAATAACAGCTGACATTTTCTGCTGCCGAAAGTTTCACCAAAACCCAACTGTACCTAAACTGAACTTATGTTGATCATTCCTCCAAATTGAACCCTTTGATAGTAACCAGAGGAGTGTTTACTAAAAGTTTGGGACGATTTAGATCATGAAAAAAGACATCAAGCTTTTTGTAAAGATGGCATTTTTCATCTCTGAAGGACCACCAGGATAGGGTGCCAAGACTACCTGAAGAAGATACAACAGTATCTTCAGTTTAAAATGCATTTAACATTAAATTAATTTAACATGGACAGAAACCATTTTCATGTTCCTGTCACTGCTACCTCCTTCTCACGTGCCTTCTGCACTCTTGAACATAAGGAGTGATGTTCCACATGGTAGGCTTGAAACTTGATGGAATCTGGATTATGAAGAGGCTAAATCCTCATAATCAGTAGGGAATACCCACAAGTCGAGTTTCAGTTTCAGATCTAGAGACACCTCTCTCCAGTACTCAGGCAAACAAATAGGTAGGGATCTGAAGCAGAAAAGAATAAATTATTCACTTGTATCAGATGTTTTTTGCCTTAGAGTGATCAAAGTTATGGGATTTAAAAGGGATAACCAGTCTGTGATTGCAATTTAAGAAAACTGATCCTTTTTCCGGGATATGTCTTCTGCTAAACCTATCCCTGTTCCCATTTCACAATATAGCAGGCTAGTTGACTTGTTCTCATCCCATCCTTTTTCCAAACTCCATCCAAGGCCAGCCTGTTATTCACAACAAACACCAAAGAAATTCACCTCCTCCCAAGCCCCAACTGTTCTTCCTTTCCTACTTACTACTAGTGGTTGTACCATTCTGAGGTAGGATTCCCGTCAAAAGGAATCTAGTGTTCTGAGTTTATTTTTGCAGGAGAATGTGAACTAGGAGTGTGGAGAGAAATCCTCACTATGACCTGC
The DNA here is from genome assembly GCF_964263255.1 of Lissotriton vulgaris. Taxonomy (NCBI): domain Eukaryota; kingdom Metazoa; phylum Chordata; class Amphibia; order Caudata; family Salamandridae; genus Lissotriton; species Lissotriton vulgaris. The sequence continues at coordinate 937,824,331 of NC_141693.1, read as the reverse complement.
ATCCTTTCTGTGGTGGGTTTTGAAGTCAGGAAGTTGGTTGCCTCATCCCCCAGGAGTTTAGGCGTAAAACGTGAAGATAATATGTGAAACACAGAAGCCTATAAATGCAATGTGAATAATGTATTGGTAATGACAGTTGATGTGTTTCAAGGAGGCATTATTAAACAAATTAAAACATAGATCAGAAACATAGATAATTAAAAGCTAATGTTACCAGTAGTTTTAGCATACTTATTAACCTAAATGCAGAAAATCTGGTTTGTAGTAATTTTCTTAAATCTGTTGGATAGTTAAGGTAATCTCCTATGGCACGTTTAAAAAAGCATAATTTTAGTCTGCTTTAGAAAGAAAATCATTTTACCACCCTATTTACTTAAGAAAAAGTGAACCAACATTGTCTTCACTCTTGTAGCACATGACTACATTTTTCAAACCTTGTGTGCAAAAATAGAGATGACTTGCCAAACTCACAGTTATAGCAACATTTTAGCGCGTTTTTCCGCATAAATAAAACTGTTAAAGGAAGACAGTGACCATACATTTAGACCACAACTGCCTCCTCTTTGGCTGACCTTTTTACTGTATGCCCCATATTGGTTAATAAAGTGGAATGTATTCCATGCACTTACTCTCCATTGGCTTCTCCACAGCTTCAGTCCCCAGGTAAGGTACTAAGAATTTAGGTGTCATTAATAAAACTGTACAAATTCACTGGAAAAAACTAAAGTTAAAGTGACGTTAAAGTTAGGCCTTGTAATAATATAAAAACTAGCATTTTAAGATATAAAAACATTTAAATTCACCAGTTGAACTTTACTCAGCTAACTATAACTCCCGCCCCTCCAGGTCCCAAGCGTCCTCTAATGGAGGCCACAACATTTCTCTCAATGATGCGATCAACCAATCTGATCTCTCAGTCCAGCAGCAACTGGAAGAAAAACACTCCTGGGCAATCAGAATGCGGTATTTTTTAAATGTGTGGTCCCACAGGACTCCAGCAGAACAACCAGCCAGATCTCTCTATTTATTTAGCCTTCATTGCGCAAAAATAAATTAACAGATTTACACCAAATTGTTTTTTCAGTATCAGTGTCTAAAATTCCTTTTGGAAATTGCAAGGGGAAAATGCATTTTGGGAGCTTCCCTTTTTCATGGCCCCTCAGCTTGATGGAGCGCTCTAAAGGAGCAGAGGTGAATTAACTTTTTTATTGAAAAGTTTTGAGAAGATTCATCAAATAGCATCAAAATTAGTGTCAAAGCAACAAAAGCTCTAGCTAGGAAAACTCTGCGTTATTTACAATTACACAGTGCTGACTGCCATTATGTTGTGTGTATATATATATATTATATATATATATATATATCCAACATCTCCCTCCAAAGAGAAAGCAGAGGCCAGAGGGGGGTCCTTTAGTGAAACTTTATTGCTCCGGTACAAAGATTCAGTGGCAGCAAATGCATTTCGGCGATCTAAGTGCCTTCCTCAGCGCCCTTCACTGAGTGGAATCAGTCAATGTAATCCAATAGGCCTGCCCCTCTTATTCAATTTGCTGAGGCCAATACGCTCCTCCCCCTAGCAGGTGTAGCTCACCTGTTGGTAGTAGCGGATGAATGCCGAACTCCAACTCCCAGCGTGCATAATGCTGATGCATCTGGGTTGGCAGTATGGGGGAAAGTAGTCCAGTGATGACTAATGTATTGTCTTTAGGCAGGCATGGTAAAAAGACCCCACAGCTGGCACCGGAGTTCCAAAGCGCCACCTCGGGTCCCCTCGTTCCACCGCAGCCCATCAGTAAGGTAAACAGGTATACGGGGGCAGCTGAGTAGCCACACAACGCCCAATTCGAGGCCAAAATACCTCATACCGCATGTGCAGTCCCATACTTCATGGCGGACACCGGAACATTCGATCCCTCGAAAAAAGAAAACACTGCGAAGCAGTGCAGTTGCCAGTTTGGTCCGGGTCACTTTGAGCAGCAGGGCCATCTGTACAGCGTCTCTGGCTGGCGCTGAAAATACAACTAACATCTCCCTCCAAAGAGAAAGCAGAGGCCAGAGGGGGGTCCTTTAGTGAAACTTTATTGCTCCGGTACAAAGATTCAGTGGCGGCAAATGCATTTCGCCGATCTAAGCGCCTTCCTCAGCGCCCTTCACTGAGTGGAATCAGTCAATGTAATCCAATAGTCCTGCCCCTCTTATTCAATTTGCTGAGGCAGTACGTTCCTCCCCCTAGCATGTGTAGCTCACCTGTTGGTAGTAGCGGATGAATGCCGAACTCCAACTCCAAACATATATATATTCACTGAAAAAACCATAGGTTATAGACGATATATAGTTAGGAATTAGCATTTACAAAACCTTGAAAATTCACTGAAAAAACCATAGGTTATAGACCATATATAGTTAGGAATTCGCATTTACAAAACGTTATTTTACTCACACAAAACCATTGAAATTCGCATATATAGTTAGTTGCACTAACTATATATCGCGCACCCGCAATCCATTGCTGATGATGTCACATATTACATCATTCATGACATGGTCAGTGACATCACTGATGACATCACTGATGACATCTCAAATGACATCACTGATGACAACATCCAGTGACTGTATGTTTCTGTAAAGTTAAAATATGTCTTACATATTGAAGAATGAGTGGATGTATAAGTGTCTGGATGAAGGATTTAGTAGGTGCATGACTGACTGTATGAGTGAGTGATTAAATGTGTCTCACTGAGTGCATGAGTTAGTGACTAAACTGTCTTAATTTGTGCATCATTATGTCTGTTGTTCTGTAAACTGTTGCCTGTGTTGATAAGTAGCTATATGAGTAACTATATGGGTTATTGATTGGTTGCCCAAGTATTTGTATGGGAGACTGAGTGTGTGTGTGGGTGGCTGGGAGGTGTATGACTCTGTGCATAGATGTGTGAGCAGTTGATTCACTAGATGTATGGTTTCAAAAGTGCATGTGGAAACAGCTGTATGGGCGGTTGACTGTGTGCATGAGTGTATTGGTGAGTGAATGGATATCTCAGTGCTACATGTCAAAGTAAGTACATATGTAAAACACAGTACATGTGAGAGTTGACATATATAAATAACTGTGCATAAGAGCCAGTGAATGTGTGAGTGGCTGTATGGATCATTGTGAACTTGTATCAGGGATTGTATAAGAGAGTAAATATGTGTTAGTATATGTTTGAATAAGTAAAGTTTGTATAACTGTATAGTTGAGGAAATGGAGGTGTGATTGATTCTTTGCATGACTGACTAGGTGTGTGAGTAACTCCATGGATGAGTGACAGTCTGTGAGTGTCTGTTTACACTGATTGTATCTAAGGTTATATTAGAGTCTGAAGAGGTTCATCGTATTATCACATGAATGATATCATCAGTGATGTGATCAGTAATGTCAAATGAGATGTCATCAGTGATGTCATCAGTAATGTAAAATGTAATGTAATTTGACTTATATAGCGCACAAATCACCCGAAGGTCTCAGGGCGCTTGCTTAGGGAACCCGTCCTGGTATTCCCTTGCGAGATACCCCCGGCAGGGTATCCACAAGGTGAAAGCCAGGCATCCCGCCGCGAGGGGCCGTAGTGGAGATTAAGCAAGCTATTGCCCAGAGTCGCAGAGTGTGACCCCGTGAGTTGAGTAGGCACCGGCGCGAGAATTAACAAGTCCGTGGAATTTTGAGCCCGAGACCCTGCCGCGTTGGGAATCGAACCCTGGTCCACGGCCGCTCTCAGCCTCCGGGTCTGCCGCCTCTAACCACTGAGCCACACTTCTCCACAATCAGTGATGTCATTTGAGATGTCATCAGTGATGTCATTTGAGATGTCATCAGTGATGTCATCAGTGATGTCACTGACCATGTCATGAATGATGTAATATGTGACATCATCAGCAGTGGATTGCGGGTGCGCGATATATAGTTAGTGCAACTAACTATATATGCGAATTTCAATGGTTTTGTGTGAGTAAAATAACGTTTTGTAAATGCGAATTCCTAACTATATATGGTCTATAACCTATGGTTTTTTCAGTGAATTTTCAAGGTTTTGTAAATGCTAATTCCTAACTATATATGGTCTATAACCTATGGTTTTTTCAGTGAATTTTCAAGGTTTTGTAAATGCTAATTCCTAACTATATATGGTCTATAGCCTATGGTTTTTTCAGTGAATATATATATACATACATATATAAACATATATCATCTGTATATCTATATAAATACAAACATAAATGCATGCATACATATACTTATATGCATACAGATGCATGTTATTTACATGAAAGTTGAAAAAACACTAATAAAAGCAAAGCTAAAAAGCCACCTCATTACAAACAGAATGGCTTTAACTTAAACGAGGGCGAGATCTATTGCATTTTCAATGCTTGTTTACTTTGGTTCCATCAAGAAGGCATTCAGATGTGTCACACATTTGCCATAAATTCTGAATGTTAGCACTCTAGTTGCACATTAGATCACTGTAGTAAAGCTACTGCTCACCAGGGACGTCTGCTGCTGGTATTCAAAGTGCATGTTTCAGTCTGCATGTCAGAATTTTTTTAATGAAATAGAAGAGGATTTGAGAAGTCACTCAAAATGATCCCTAATTTTTCTTTCTGAAGCACTAATCATACTTTCTATGGCAAAATTAACACCCTCATGTTGTTCCTTTTTAAATTGAGTGTGTTCAGACTTACCACTTCATTCCAATCAAGATGGCTTCTGGTGTGCCATACTTTTGTCATAAGTAAGACTGTTAGCGCTCTAGTTGTTCTTTAGAACACTCTGGGACATTCTGTCATTGGGCTATACTTGGGGTACATCTGGGTGATATTTGGGCTACATTTAGGCTCTTTTGTCTCTGGTGGCCATCTTGGGAGACTGTATGTCAGAATTTTTTAATGAAATTGAAGAGGGTTTGAGAAGTCACTCAAAATGTGCCCTAATTTTTCTTTCTGCAGCACTAATCATAATTCATATGGCAAAATATACCCCCTCATTTTGTTCCTTTTTAAATTAAATGTTTTAAGAGTTACCACTTTATTCCAATCAAGATGGCTTCAGGTGTGCCATACCTTTGTAATAAGTAGGACTGTTAGCGCTCTAGTTGTTCTTTAGAACACTCTGGGACATTTTGTCATTGGGCTATACTTGGGCTACATCTGGGTGATATTTGGGCTACATTTGGGCTCTTTTGTCTCTGGTGGCCATTTTGGGAGACTGCATGTCAGAATTTTTTAATGAAATAGAAGAGGATTTGAAAAGTCACTCAAAATGTGCCCTAATTTTTCTTTCTGCAGCACTAATAATACCTTCTATTGCATAATATACCCCCTCATTTTGTTCCTTTTTAAATTAAATGTTTTAAGAGTTACCACTTTATTCCCATCACGATGGCTCCAGGTATGCTATACCTTTGTAATAAGTAGGACTGTTAGCGCTCTAGTTGTTCTTTAGAACACTCTGGGACATTCTGTCATTGGGCTATACTTGGGCTACATCTGGGTGATATTTGGGCTACATTTGGGCTCTTTTGTCTCTGGTGGCCATTTTGGGAGACTGCATGTCAGAATGTTTTAATGAAATAGAAAAGGATTTGAGAAGTCACTCAAAATGTGCCCTAATTTTTCATTCTGCAGCACTAATCATACTTTCTATGGCAAAATATACCCCCTCATGTTGTTTTTTTTTAAATTAAATGTTTTAAGAGTTACCACTTTATTCCAATCAAGATGGCTTCAGGTGTGCCATACCTTTGTAATAAGTAGGACTGTTAGCGCTCTAGTTGTTCTTTAGAACACTCTGGGACATTCTGTCATTGGGCTATACTTGGGCTACATCTGGGTGATATTTGGGCTACATTTGGGCTCTTTTGTCCCTGGTGGCCATTTTGGGAGACTGCATGTCAGAATGTTTTAATGAAATAGAAAAGGATTTGAGAAGTCACTCAAAATGTGCCCTAATTTTTCATTCTGCAGCACTAATCATACTTTCTATGGCAAAATATACCCCCTCATGTTGTTTCTTTTTAAATTAAATGTTTTAAGAGTTACCACTTTATTCCAATCAAGATGGCTTCAGGTGTGCCATACCTTTGTAATAAGTAGGACTGTTAGCGCTCTAGTTGTTCTTTAGAACACTCTAGGAGGCTGCAGTGGAACACAAAGGAATCAACTGACAGTCTCTGTCCTTGTTGGATGTTTATGTTTTACTGAGAATGTCAGACTTCATTTTCACATGACTGAGAAAGATAATGTGAATTTACAGAAAATATGCTTTCAGTTTAGCTTATAGATCCCCTTCCAAACCACTGTGGGAAAATCATGAGATATTAGTTTTCTTTCAAACAATATTCATGATATCACAGCAGAAAGTTTTTTCACATGGTAAAATCACCTTAGAACCCACCACAATTCCTAAAACGAGTATGGTACCATCAACAAATGATTTATAATGTAACTAAAGTCCTAAAACCCTCTATTAACTACAATGCTTTTTAATGAGGTGCTATCATGTATATTGGTCCCAAGATGGCTGCCAACACTTCTTGGATGAAGTGCTGACAGCCAATCAGATCAGATGTGTGGTTAGGCTCCGCCCAGATATATATCTTTTTTTGAACCTAAATTACTCAAAATCCACTGGAGCACATATATTGAGACCTAGCAAAGGCACATCGGGCTAACAGTCCCTACAATTTTGCCAAGTTTCGTGCAAATCCATTCAGCCGTTCGAGCTAAAAGTGAGGCCAACCGCCCTATGGAAATTAACATGGCAAAAACGCGTTTTGGGACCCCCCTTTTTTCTCGCCCCCCCCTTGATGAAACCCCCCCAAATTGTCAGGGGCTGCTCAGAAACAAAATGTTCCATTTTCCTGAAAATTTCAGCCAATTCCGCCCACAAACGCCAAAGTTATTAGACATAGAATTTTCAAAAATGCCATAGAGAAAAAATCCTAACTATATATACCTACTGGCGACCGCCAGTAGGTAATATATGTATATATATATTATTTTTTTTTCAGTGAAAAAATCAAAGGTTACAGGAAATTTATATTTAGGCTCAGATTTCACCCGTACAAGTGGAATCCGGCAGTTATAGTTACCTGATCTAACTATGATTTACGCCGCCGCAATGCACTGCTTATGATCTCACATATCACATCATTCATGACATGGTCAGTAACATCACAGTTTATTTGCATGGACATCATATGGTAAAAATGCTATGTGCCCATTCATTTTAAATAGCTAGCCATTTTTTCTGTTATAATAAGAACAAAACATTTGTTATTTTGGACAGATTTAAGATATTCAAAATCTTTAATAGGTCTTCTGAACTACTCTGAACTCTGCAGGTTTAACCGTAATTCTGGCTATGGTCTGAGCCACAACCTTATTAGTACTCACCCAACTGGGGCGCGCATACTGTTGGCAGCCTTCCTGAGCTTACGAGGAGGTTAGGGTGTTTGCCCCTGCTCAAAATGTTGGCATCCTTTGACATAGAATGCATAGGTCCAATTAAGGCCACTTAAAGACTGTGCGTTTTTACCCAGATTCCCAGCCTTGGTTGCTCTTCAACTTCCTATCTCATTACAAAACAAAGAGTGCATGGGGAGGCCACCAATTCCCATTTTTGTTTTCATATTTGTCAGCCTTTTACTCATGCTACAGCATCTCTGCTTGGTTTATGTGGCCATATGGATTACTGGGCCTTCTCTGATTATTCCCCTTTTCTGGAATACATACAATCTACATCCTGGAGCCTCTATGGCTTAGCGGGTGTTGTGTAGCCACCTAGATGTGTTTTATTTCTTATTACAATTAACATTTTCATATCACTCACTCAGATAACATCTCCCATGACACTGCCAGGCGCTGCATCCCAGAACAAGATAACTGCACCTCGGTGGCCACATCACACACTTCCAGGAGAGGTTCAAAAGATAAAAAACTTTCTTCCACCAACACTCCATGGCATTTCTTGCATTGCCTGTGGTTCGCTGCCCCACATAGAAGTAATAAGCACTATACAAATGCTATACTACAATAAAATAATTAAAGGAATCTGGTCATATTTACAGGCAAATTGGAGAAAATCTTATTGTTCCTGGTGGAGTAAAAACTGTTAATGCTAATGGGCTAATGGTTATACCTGGTGGAATTGATGTCCACACCAGACTACAGATGCCGATCATGGGAATGACTGCTGCTGATGACTTCTTTCAAGGCACCAAGGCTGCACTTGCAGGAGGAACCACAATGATAAGTAGGTGATTTCCATAACTTTAACAATATCATCTGAATTTACCTTTATATAAGCAATCTGCATTCAGTTGACAGTTTGTCAGTTCATGGTTGAATGCATTATCTACAGAACACCAGTCAATCTATATCTGTGAATAGAAAGTCAATAAATAGTTTTGAAACCATTTTGTACTATGAATTCTAAACGTAATTGCTTATCTCTTTGATTTTCATTAACTAAATGTATGTATTTCTGCATTTAAATTAGTTGCCTTTGTATCCTAATTTGAAGCTTGGAAACATGATGTCTTACTTCATTGTATTTTTTAGCCTCTTTGTACCCTGTTTTATTTATTTAATGTGCTGTCAGTGATCATATTGATGATTGTTTTTACTTGCTAGTGTCAACACTAGTTTTTTCCTCGCTGAGTTACATGTGAAAAGTTTGCTTCTAATATGATTACTTTTGTGTTATCATCAAGTATTCGAATTCTACTGGATGACTTTAATCTAAGCATGGGCGAATTTTGCAAATCTGGCGTTCGTGAATTTTGCGAATTTGCGGACTCGCAATCCGCAAAATCCGCGAATTCTCGCGAATTTGCGGATTTTTTTTGTGTTCGCAAGGATTTCTGCCAGTTCGCAAGGATTTCTGACAGTTCGCGAGGGTTTTGTAACAGTTCGCAATTGCGAACTTACATGTCGGCTCGCAACGGTCACGATTATGTTGTTTCTACGTCTGGTTCATCATCACAGGTTCACAGCACCCTCTGTTTCACCCCTGCCACCCTCTGTTTCACCCATGCCACCCTCTGTTTCACCCATGCCACCCTCTGGTACATCAATGCCACCCTCTGGTTCATCATCACTGTAGATTATGGGTGGAAAAAGCAAGCACACCTGCCTGCTTCAACTGACATGAATTAATTTGGGGTTGATTTATTAATGTGTCACTGTTTTAAAATTCAAGTCTGGCACCTGCTTCCTTATCTGTAATTTGCTTTCTGTTGCAGTGCAATTTTTTTTCCAGGACCTTTGTGGCCTACTTGTAGCTATTCTATGAGCCTGCTGTGAGGGTCAGAGCAGGGTCATACAATTGTTGCAACTAGCAACTGAACTCTGGAGGGGCCCTTGTCAGGAAGCACTACAGGGAACGGTTACTAATGATGAGTTTGAACTTTTGAACCTGCTTTCACTTTTGCAAAACTCGTTTTTCTGCAGAACAGCATTACAGCAACTGTAATGCCCCACCAAGCTTATATGAGAAAGTGGATTTCTAATCCAAAAGTTATCCAAAGAAAATCAAAAGGCCTCAAATCCAAAAAAGTGCAGGCAAATGTCAACCTGAGGAGTTATTCTGATAAAAATCATCATTTTCAGAAGGTCTATGCTGCTTGCTAGTAGATTTCTTGTGCAGGATTGCAATTTTTGTAATTTCGCGAGTGCGAGATTGTTGCTGCCCGCCGCACCTACATGTTCGCAATTGCGAACTTACACTGCAAAGAAAAAAAAATCTGCTGCGTGCGAATTTGCGGATTTTCGATAAATTCGCGAGCGTTCGCGGATTGCGAATTTACCGAAAATCCGCAAAATCCGCGAGCGTAACGGATTTTCCGCCCATGCTTACTTTAATCTTCCTATGAATGGTTTGAATTCTGAGCACAGAATGCCTTTGATAAAATAGACATAAAGCATGAGCTCATTGTGTTCTTTGGTGTCGTAAAGACCCAACCTCAGGGGAAATTCTGTGCAAAATAAAAGTACACATTTGGTGAAGTAACAAGACAAGAGAGTTGAATGGAGCACATGTGACTTAAAGAAGCTTTAAAACTTTGCCGAAAAAAGCTTGTTCTTATTACTGTAACTGAGATTGTTCACTTTTCCCAATTCATCAGACGATTTTTTTCAACTATATTTTAATATCTCTCTTATCATTAGGTCTTCATTCCAAAGCTTCTCTATGAAATCAATAGGTTTTTCACAAATAGTTTATTTTTGCTTCTAGTAAAATTACCCCAAGGCTGAACCTGCCTTTTGACAGGTCTTCATCCTCTCAACCAGTATCCAAATAAAGACGTACCTCCAATTTTGCATCATTTAATTTCCTCCACTCCTTTGACCAGGAGGCGCTGATAATACTTCAAGCTTTTGTCGCGTTCTTTTGTAAGAAGCTGTCCCTAAACCTTCTCCCATTGTTTAATTAGATGACTATATCACTACTTCATGCACCAGCTACAGTGATTGCCTAACATCTGTCGACTTTTTTTGAGGAATATGCAGCTCATATACCAGTTGCAGACAGTTTCCGTCCATCTTATAATACAGATTCAGTTCTTACTAGAGTGAAACCTGAAAAAGGGTTGTTACTCAATTAGAGAATGACAGATCAATTGCCCTATGATTCCCAACTTAATAGCTAGGCTATCTTATAACATTTCCTAGTTGTTAGTGCCCAATTTTAATAATAATAATGCAACTGTAGTCAGACTACCCTTTTCCCAAATGAGTTTCATATCTTTTATTTCATTTATTTATTGTCAATTTTGAACATAATCATCAAGAAAACAAAGTGGTAGAATTTCAACATTGATAATTTCAACACTTTGCAAGTGACAGTGTGCAAAAAGTCTTCAAAATACTCCACACTCTTAAAAATGAGAATATAGATTGGATAATAAAGGTAAAGACCCATAAGGAAAAAAAACAGGAAAAAACAACAGGGAAATTAAATAAAAATTAGGAAAAAATTGAATATAGAAATAATTCACAACAATGAAGATAATGAAGTACAAAATAGAAGTAAAAATCTGAAGTAAAACAAATTAGATGTAACAATTTAGACTGTACAAGGTACATTCAAATAATGAGGACCCATTCTGCAAGAAGTGGATAATCGTTTGACTTTAGTGAACACTCCTGTTTGGACAAGTCTTAAAAGATGCACATTTTTGATTTTCCCATACTAACTGCATTCATATCTCCTAATCTAAGCCAGGGCTTGTCAACCTTTCCCATAGTTAGAGCTACTTCTGATAATTGTAAACCATATTGAATTGTTGCCTAATGTAGGAATGCGGTAAGGGTACACATGTGCCACTTGATATCCAAGTCCTGCCCCAGGGAGCTTGCAAAATTAAAGGCACAAGATTTGTACCACAAACGTTTTATCTGTGGAGTCCGAAGGATGTGTTTTGTCTCTGCTCTTAAGGGAGAGAGAAAGAGCGCTTAAAACAAAGAGAGAAATGAGAGAACACTATAAAAGGAAATGTGAAAGAAAGAGGAAAATGAAAGACAAAGTAGAAAAGAAAGAGAACAAAGACAGCTGAGAAGAAAAGAGTAAAAAACTGAAAGGAGCTAAAGGATATTAGGAAATAAAGAGAGAAAGAAAAGAGAAACCGTAAGAAATAAGAAACTAACAACAAATTGAAAGAAGGAAGAGAAGAATTGAAAGCAGAATAAAAAAGAAAGAAATAAAAATGAAAGAGACAGAAAAAGAAAAAAAAAGGAGAGAATGGAAGGAGATACAAGGGGGAGAAATAAAGAAGGGAAGAAACAGACAATTGGAGAACATTGTAAAAAGCAGTAGGAAGAATAAAGAACAAAATAGAAAAAATCATAGAAATAAGTCAAGTAAGAGAGTGAGAGTGGAAGGAAGACAGGTGGAGATAAAGAGACAATGACACAGAAAGAATGCACAACTAAATGAAGAAAGAATGTAGAGAAAGAAATAGAGAAAATACGAAATATAGGGAAAAAAAGAGGAGACAGAGAAAACATTAAAGAGGAAAAAAATACAAAGAAATGGAGAAAGAAGGAGAGTAAGCATGGAGGGGCATAAAAAGAAATGGACAAAAATATTTGTTTTTAGAAATTGATTAAGGGAAAGAAGGAGAGAATAAAAGAAAAAGAAAGAAGGAACAGATGACAAAGAAGACTGAAATAAGCAGAGAAAAAAGAGGAACATGAGAGAAGTGCAGGAATAAATGAGAAAAGAAAGTAAAAAGTAGAGAAAGAAGCATAACAAGAAAGAAAGAGAGAGAAATACAGATGAAAAAACAAGAAAGGGAAGTAAAGAAGCAGAAAGAATGCAAGAAGGAAAGAAAGAATGGCATAGAAAGAACAAGATGAAATAAACTGACAAACCAAAATAAAAGAGATAGTAATAAAAAAAGAAAGAAGAAAAGAAAACAAGAAACACTTAAGAGATATGCATTGAGACAGAAGAAGGAAAAAGAAAGGAAAGAGTGGTAAGAAAAGAGTCAAACAGGAAGAGAGAAAAAAGAAATATGTAACAAAAGAAAGATTTTTTCAGTAGAATGTATTCAACAGTGCATTGCACTGTCAGCTTCCTAGGCCTCACAGAAATGGGGGTCTGTTTTAGAGGGCCATTTTAGCTGGTGGGCAGCTGTCTAATCTCAAACTAGCTGACAGTCAATTATCATGTACAAACTACTCAAGGGTAGCATGAGAGCTACTTCGACCTGGCAATCTACCTGTTGGAGACACTTGATCTGAGCAGATATATCTGAAGTTTGCAACAATGCACAAAGACTTGGCTTGGAATTGTTTGCTTTCTTATTCCTTTCCCACTTTGCATGCCACTTTTACTGCAAAATCAGCAATTGCAATTGGTGGCCATACATCTCTCAGAAATCCATTAATCAGTAACAAAGTAACTCATCTGCCCAAATGTTTTTAGAAAATAGTTATTTTAATGCCTCCATGACAGAGATCTGCTGTATCCTCAACACATCTTCTCAATGATGAAAGAGTAATTCTTGCTTTCCTCCTGACATAACTCAACTTTTCAGCTTCTGTGATTACTGCTATGTGCTTCTAAGAGTCAATCAAGTGCCGAGGCCACAAGGCAAAGTAACGGCTGAGTGCTTAAGCTTGGAGAAATGTGTTGGTTCAGTAGTGAATATACACTGTGGAAGTTATAGCATATTTATTAGAAAGATTCATGTAATAGAGAACTTACAGCTAAAACTGTGTTCAATGCATTACATATACTATTCGAGATCCTTCACTTTTCCAACTTTTTGTGAAACCTTTAAAATAGCACAGGTCACAAACTTTGTGAAAACCTTGTGTACAGTCAAATAGCTAGGCATTCCTTGCCTGGTGATTTCACAGTCTTAAGGGACGTAGTTGGAATCTTAATTTCACCACATTCAATAGGAACATCAATCTGTCAGTAGTTTTCTTGAGAGAGATCAGAAAAAAATACATTCATTATCTCAACTGAAGTCTCTGGTATACAATTTCCTGCAATAAAAGTTAAGTGTGTCATTAATTAAGTCCTTCATCATAGTTTCTTCAGTGCTCCTGCAACAAGCTTTCTTTATCTAATAATATTATCAATATGATAGGAAAAGGACATGCTGTCAGAGAAAGTCATTCCTATATAACAATATTTAGATACCTGATCTAGTAGCAGTTATCAAGCCATTGTTTAAAATTTGCTTTCCTCATCTTTTTTCTAAAATCTCATTACGATTGTGTTCTCAGTGTTTATTTTTAAATAATTGGTGTTTTTGAAAATTGGGCAAATCAATCTAAGGCATGTTGCAAGCCAAGTGGTGTTAAATCAAATATATTGTGATAAATTAACAAATCTAAGAAATTATTCCTTGGTTGATCTCTTACTGCAATATTGGAAGAACACAATGAGCCTGTGCAAGTTATTTAGTGACATCTGAAATATAGAAAGCAAACACCAAGCATGCCAATATACACCCTTATGTAAGTCCATTTGGATTTGTTATCCTTTTTCATAGGCCTTCACTTTTTCTTAGATGAATTTGGACTCAGGATTCATTGCTTAGTTCAAATATTTGTTATAGTAGTGGGATCATAATTCCCCATAGCAACATAGTACTCTAGGAAAGCCACTTACAAGGATATGTGGTTTTTGTTTTGATCATTTGTCAGCAAGTCATTTTAAAATCAAGCATCCATATATTGTTGCATGCTTTCTTCTAAAGCCTAATTGGAGTACAAGAAGCATTTCTGTGCTCTCTACCGCTTCTTCATAGCTCTTGTACATTAGTGCTGTGATTCTGTCTTTTTCTGGACATGATTGATCTCCCTTTTTATAGACTGGAATTCAGATACTCTCTTTATAGGATCCTAGTATGGTGTTACATTTAATTACTGCAGTGAACGGTGGCTCTAGAAGTGATGCCCCGAGCCTAGGATGAAGCTTCATTTCATTTGCAGTAATTGGATCTGGGCCTTGGGCTGAAGAGGATTTGGTTGCTTTCTTATATCCTTTCAGTTGCTTGATAGAAGGTAGTAGTGGACTATAATTGTCAGATAAGGTGTTGCTAGGACTTTGTTTGAATAGTATATTTCTCTTTAGTCCATTAATTAGAGCTAAATTAATCCTTCAAAAATGGATTTAAGCTCTTTCCATTTTTTATTTGGAATCGCTATGTTCACTCTTTGTTCTGGAAGTACTATTTCTTCTTCTTTTTCTTCATGTGCATATGATTGTTCATCCTAATGCACAGAGGGATTTTTTCATTCAGGTTTCCTAACATTATAATTGGCAAGCAAGGGTAGCTAGTATAAATATTTTCTAATTTCGTAACCAACAATAACTAGTAGTTCTCAAAATGTTTCCCTAGAGGAATATAAGCATTCACTGCCACTATATTGTCAGATGTATTTTCCATTTAATGTTTGTTCACTCCACTCACACTAGACTTCCCCAATGTGGGAAATCTTCTATGTGACATATAAATCCTTTTTTCTATATTCTTATCAGCTGATATTATGGCCATGATTCCTTACCAGGGCCAGATGTTACTTTTACTACAGTACCCTGCTAGCACATGTAATATTTAAGCAATTTATTTTCCATTTCACAGGCATCTACAAAGCTACATTTGACAATCTATTACCAACAGGATCTTTCTCTAATTTTCTTCATTGTCTATTACCTCCTACCATGTTCGAAGGCAGTATATTAAAGAGTTTCTTTACTAGAGTGCCTAAGGCTTCAGGGAGGTCACTCTAGAGGATGTTGCTGTCCCTACCTAGCTAGTACTCTTCAGAATTAATTTTAATGTCATTCCTTCTGCTTTGATCATATGTTTGCATACATCTTCCAATACTTCATTTTGACACAATCACTGTATGAGACTGGTCCATTAGGAGCCTATCTGGTATTCGGGTCTCATAGGATTAATGACTGGCCTTAGGAAAAAAAAACTTTAAGCTAATATTGTTAATTCCTAGGCTGATTTGACTTAATCCTTGAAAGGTTTCATCCTTCTGTACTACATCTACCTTGAATCTTCTTGTCTGATCCACCTAATCTAGAATTTCTTCTATTTTAGTAGAGGTTAAAAACATCTGTAGTTTTATTCCCCTTTATTTTGTCCAGCTTCTCCTTGGAATTAAGTGCAAACTCCTTGAATGATTCACATAGTCAGTTTCATTTTCACTTGCAAAAATATCTTCAAACTGTAAGCAGCTTGGACTGAAACATACACTACTCTTGATTAATTAACCTTATATTCACTGGTTCAGCTCTCTTAAATGTCTGTTATTTTATTTATTTACCTCTAATATTTTGATGATCTTCTGATTTCAAATCAGGTTGATGCTGTGTTTCCATCGGTATTGATCAATCTACTTGCAACTTCTTGTGAGAAATTGGGTTGTTGGTTGAATGGGGATGACCTCTGTTCAAGCAGTAGCCACCATCGCTGTCAGGGTGAACCATAAAAATCACTAAATTAACCTGGTGCTTAAGTCTCCGGTAGCTTGGCACAGAAGCAGCCAGGCTTAACTTAGAGGCCATGCATAAATTATTTATGCAGCACACAAGCAGTAATAAAGTGAAAACACAACACAAAAATAATCCCACATTTGAGAAAAATTGGGTAACGTTTAATCAATCAATCAACCAATCAATCAGAATTTGTAAAGTGCAGCTAATCACCCAATAGGGTATCCAGGTGCTTGCAGTCCTGGAGGCTTATTCAAACATCCAGGTCTTCAGGGCAATTCAGAACTCCGGAAATGAGGTGATGGTCCAGAGTTGCATGGGGAGGCTGTTCCAAGTCTTTTCTGAGATTTGGGAGAAGGAGTGTCCTCCATTTTTGCTTCAGTAGATTCGGGATATGGGCAAGTGAGAGGGAGGCAGAGCCTAGTCTTCCCAACTGTTGGTGGAAGTTCAGACACTGGTTAATGTAAGTGGGTCCTTGGTTGTGGAGAGCCTTTTGTGGGTGAGTCAGAAGCTTTAATTGGCTTCTCCTCTGTATATGGAGCCAGTGGTGTGGCCTGAGGTGGGGTGTGAATTCATGGGGGTAGACCAAGAATGAGTCTGGCTGAGGCATTTTGTAAGGTCTGAAGTCTCTGCTGGAGGTGTGTGATGATCTCTATGTAGAGGGTATTGTTGTAGTCCAGTTAGTTTGTGATGCGGACCTGTGTCATGGTGTATCTCGTGTGTAGGGGTAGCCACTTGAAGATTTTACATAGCATGAGGAGTGAGGTAACAGGTGGAAGAGATAGCTCTGATCTGTGATTTCATGGTGAGGTTGTTATCAATGATGATTCCAAGGTTTCTGCCGTGGTTGGAGGGAGTGGGGGCGAGTCCTAGGTCTGATGGCCACCGGGATTCATTCCATGTGTTGCTGCTGTTGCTGAAGATCATTACTTCTTTCTTGACTGTGTTCTGATGCAGGCAATTGTTCTTCATCCAGTTGGTGATGCATGTGATGCATTTGTGGAAGCTGGTTCAGTTGGTGGTGGGGTCGTTGGTGAGTGAGAGGGTTAGTTGGGTGCTGTCTGAATAGGAAATTATGTTGAGATTGTGGGATCTGACAATGTTGGCCCAGCAGGGTCTTATATGCGCTGAAGAGAGTGGGGCTGAAGGATGAGCCCAGAGCCGTGGGGGACACCGCAGGTGATCCCCTTGGGTTCAGAGGTGAAAGGTGGGAATTAGATCCTCTAGGTTCTTTTGGTGAGAAAGGATATGATTTATCCCAGCGCGTCCCCTTCGATGCCAATATGGT
This sequence comes from Lissotriton vulgaris, assembly GCF_964263255.1. NCBI lineage: Eukaryota > Metazoa > Chordata > Amphibia > Caudata > Salamandridae > Lissotriton > Lissotriton vulgaris. Next base: position 937,807,028 of record NC_141693.1, on the reverse strand, counting down.
GGAGTCTTTCAATCGGCATGGAGTGGAATATGGTGTTGAAGCCTGCCAAGATGTTGAGGAGGAGCAGAGCTGTTGTTACTCCTCTACAAAGAGTGTTCGGATGTCAGCGGTGGCTGCGATCAGGGCAGTTTGGATGCTGTGATTGCTGCAGACGCCAGATTGGGGGAAGTGGAGTCGCTGGGTATGCTCCAGTTGTGTCATGGGTTGCTTGTTGATCTTTTCCAATACCTTTACTGGGAATGGGAGCAGGGAGATTGGCTGGTAGTGTTTGAGTTTGCTGGGATCTGTGGAAAGTTTTTAAGTTGTGGTCTGACTTTGGTGTGTTCCCAGGAATCAGGAAACGTTACAGTTGTGATAGAGGTGTTGAGCAAGGTGGTGAGTTCCTGGCTGGCTGGTTTTCAAGGATGAAGATGTGGTGCAGTCATGGGTCTATGGGAGCTCCAGAGTGGATGGATTTCATGGTGGAGGTGGTGTCCTGGGTGGAGAGGAGATTCCAGGTGGTCAGTCTGTGGTTCGTGTCAGTTGCAGTGGTAGCGTATTTGTTGAGGAAGTCTGTATGTATGGGTTGGGGTTAAACGTTTCTGTGTATGGTTGTGAACTTGTCGTGGAAAAAGTCGGAACGTTTGTCTTACAGCTCCTTTGAGGTTGTGTTGTTGTTTTCACTGGCAGCAGGGTTGTAGAAATCCTTAACGATGTTGAAAAGTTTCTTGGTGTTGTTGTCACTGGTTTTGATGCGTGTGGCTAGGGCTGTCTTCTTTGTTGCCATCAGCAGGCAGTCATACAGGTCTTGAAGCCTGGCCTGTTGGAGTTGTTCTTGCCATCTATCCAGCTGTTTGCTGTCTCATTTCACTGTTCTGAGTTCTTGGGTGTACCAGCTAGCATATTTGTAGGATTTTCTCTGAATGTTGCTCTTGATTGGGATCACGCTGTTGGTACAATTGGTGATCCAGGTGCTGAAATCCCTGTTTGTGGTTGGTGGCGGTAACAGGGTTGGAATTGTTGAAGGCAAACATCCAGCAGGTCTCTGCGATTTTGTTCAATCTCTGTTGGGGACACGCTGGTCATCTTGGAGGTGGTGGTGCAGGGGCTGGAGATGCTTGAACTGGACGCTAGAATGATCGGTCCATGTGAGCTCTGTGATGTGGCTGTATTTGACGCGGTTACAAGAGGTGATAATGGGGTTCAACATGTGTCATGCGGTATGTGTAGAGTCAGGGACAATGTGTGTCAATCCCAGGCTGCCCATTCTGTTGAGGAGGTGTGCAGTGTTGTTGTAATTGGGGTCATCGATGTATACATTGATATTGCTGAGGAAGATGTAGTCCTTGCATAGTAATGCTACGGGCACACTGAAGTCTGTGATGGTGTTGCAGAAGCTGTAGTGTGAGGGATCCCTGTGACAACTTCTGGGGCAGACTTGGGGTTGAACGAGGTCTTGGTGAGGAAGATGATTTTGGGTGTGAGGGTGGTGATGATGTCCCATAATTTGGTTGAATGCTTGTAGAGCATGTGTTGAGAAGAGCGCATGAGGGTTGGTATTTTTGTGAAGGTGGTGTCTGTGGTGTGGTCGAGGTGGAGCTAGTCAGTGGGATGGTGTGAGTGCTATGGCAAATGAAGTGGCAGTAGGTGTAGGTGAAAGATTGTACTGTGAAGTCTGGGTCGGCACACTGGCAGTGTTTGTTGCAGCATCGAGGTTGTAGAGCTCAGCAATGTTGTATCTTCAGGGGGGCATAGTGCTGTGCATGGTCCAGGAGCAGCCTTTGGTGCACATTTATTGCCAGCCACATGCCCCCAGCTCAAATTTGCTGCGTAGTTGTGCTGCGGGCTTCATTAAGGAGGTTCTGGGTAGGCGGGTCTTCTGTTAGTGGGAAGAACAGTGAGTGGGAAACCTGGGTAGGAAAACCCCGGAGGGACAACTAGGACAGCGTGGTGTCCCTGGATCAGTCTAGAACAAGCATAAATTATTTGGCAACAAAAATCAAATCAGTTGAACTGGAGTTATACATTTTTTAAGTTCATTGTGAAAAATATTGCCTAAAAGATCAAAGCACCAACCTCAGACATCTAGTCTTGCGAGACCGGGGCAAGGTAAAAAAATATGGCCAACTGCAATGGAGCATAATTCGGATGCGAAAAGTGGAATGGCCCTGGTCTGCGCCTACCTTCGACTTATAAGAAATATTGATAAAAAGTCTCTGAAAAGGTAGAAGTTCAGTGGGTCAAGGCTGCAGGCGGGGTCCAAGGAGGAGGTATCACCTGGGAGCTGCTGGACTAAGTTGGTGCAAAGATTTCTTCATTCAGACTTAGACTCTTTTTTGGAAGTAGAAAATATCCAGTGGGACAAGGCAGGAATTTGTAGCTGAAGGGAATTCCAGGAGGCCGGACACCCGTTTGGTGATGGATTGCTGAACAGGATTTGCTGCTGTGGAGAATAATAGGCTACCAAGGGTCCACCTTGGGTTGAACTGTATGCAATAAAAGTCGATTGGCAGCTTAAAACTGCAGGAACAAAGAGGGTGGGGGGGTCAACTGGGGAAAGTTTAATGACCACGGTAACTCAAACCCCTTTCATCAACTAAATAAACAAACAAGAGGTACCTGGTCAAGTTGCTAAACTAAGAGTTGTGTCGTGCCAAGGAGACCACTACACCAAACTGACCTCCCAATGGCAATACTAGGTTAGAAAAAGTCCCATCAGCCCACCCTTATTGGTGGAGTGTCGTCATGTGGGATATGGACCATGAACCAAGATTTTCTCCTGATGCATCTAGTAATGATGCAGAGATAGGTTCTGGAAGGTGGTCTTCTTAACCCAAGTATTGCAGAGGTAGGACCAATGGGGTGCAGTGCTAGTGAAAACAAAAGATAAGGGTGATTTTAAAATTGGCTCCTGTGACAAAAAATATGTTTATTCAGCATTGTCCAGGGTCAAGGGTAAAAACAACGCCTATAGTTTTAAAAAATGACTATATCACGGCGTAGTGCGTAGTGGTCGACATGTTTCAGCTCGTTGGACAACTGGTCCGAGCTTTCTTCAGGACCTAGAGATGTTTATGCATCTGCACTATTAGAAACAAGTGGTGTGATTAACATATTGGATTAGTCCTACCGGATCTTTGAGCCCAAAGTTTTCCTTGGTAGTCATCCAATTAGTCCGGATTTTCCTTTTGGTGAAGAAGTGCCACTTCTTCACCAATTGCCTCTCACTTTTCATTTAGGAAAATCCGGACTAATTGGATGACTACCAAGGAAAACTTTGGGCTCAAAGATCCGGTAGGACTAATCCAATATGTTAATCACACCCCTTGTTTCTAATAGTGCAGATGCATAAACATCTCTAGGTCCTGAAGAAAGCTCGGATCAGTTGTCCAACGAGCTGAAACATGTCGACCACTACGCACTACGCCGTGATATAGTCATTTTTTAAAACTATAGGCGTTGTTTTTACCCTTGACCCTGGACAATGCTGAATAAACATATTTTTTGTCACAGGAGCCAATTTTAAAATCACCCTTATCTTTTGTTTTCACTAGCACTGCACCCCATTGGTCCTACCTCTGCAATACTTGGGTTAAGAAGACCACCTTCCAGAACCTATCTCTGCATCATTACTAGATGCATCAGGAGAAAATCTTGGTTCATGGTCCATATCCCACATGACGACACTCCACCAATAAGGGTGGGCTGATGGGACTTTTTCTAACCTAGTATTGCCATTGGGAGGTCAGTTTGGTGTAGTGGTCTCCTTGGCACGACACAACTCTTAGTTTAGCAACTTGACCAGGTACCTCTTGTTTGTTTATTTAGCTTAAAACTGCAATCAGGATGCATAGCAGACCTAGGACATGTTTTAAGGGGGTACATATGTTGGTGGCACGATTCATGCTGCAGGCCCACAGGTGGCATTTAACGGCCCTGTGTATATGGTATACCACTCTACAAGAGACTTATTAGTAAATTAAATATGCCAATCAGGTATAAGCCAATTAACCATATAAAAGGGAGAGAGCACAAGCACTTTAGCACTGGTTAGCAGTGGTAAAGTGCACAAAGTTCTAGAGCAAACAAAACCTAATTTCAGAAAAAAGTGGAGGGTAAAGTCAAAAAGTAGGGATAAAGACCACCCAAGGCCGACATGTTTAACACCCTTCAGTTAGGACACTTAATTCTACTGTACTTTTAGAGGATAGCAATCCATTGTTTTGATGATTGTCAGACCTGACAGCCTTTTTGGTCTTCCTCCTCCACTGCTTCTGATCTCATGTTTGATGGCATTAGGACTTTGAACACTTTACCAATGCTTAAGTGCATGTACTCTCTCCCTAAATATGGTAATAGTGGCTTATCCCCAATTGGCATATTTAATTTCCTTATATGTCCCGAGTAAACTTTACTACATGTGCCCAGGGCAAGTTAACTTAATGCTACTAGTGGGCCTGCAGCACTTGTTGTGCCACCCACTTAAGTAGCCCTCTAACTATAGGTCAGGCCTACCTTTGTAGAGCCTCTACATACAGTTTACGCTGCCATATTTGCCTGACCAGATAAACCTCTTACAAGGCTCAGACTTTCACCTTTTATACATATACATGACCCCTAGTGTAGGCCCTGGGCAACCCAGAGGTCAGGGTGCAATGTATTTAAAAGGCAGGACTTGAAGTTTTATATGTCCTGGTAGCGAAAAACTCTCACATTTGTTTTTCACCACTGCAAGGCCTAGCTCTCCTGTAGGCTAACATTAGGATTACCTTATTACATGTTTTAATTTTAATTCCCAATTGTGAAAAGATAGATGTTGCAAGTTTGGTGTTCCTGGAATCGCAATTTAAAATTAAAGCTTATAGTGAAGGCGCATTTTATATTTCAGTTCTGAAAATGCCACTTTTAGAAAGCTGCAAAAAATTGATGGACAGAATCCAGAACAATGTCATACATTCACCCCAGTACAGAGATCTGGGCCTAAATCCATTGATTTTTTTTGCTGACCATGCCATTCTAGTTTGGACCCAGCCATATGCAAATCAGTCTTGACCCTGCGCCCAATGGGAATAGTCCAGCCCGAACTGACAGGCCAGGTCTTCCCTGGACAGGAAACATTTTATTGATTAAATTAAGTTCGATTCTTCTAACCTGGCCTGGTGTGGAATCTTTTTGTCTGGTCTTTTCATTGTATTACTGTTAAAGTGTTGCACAAATACTTCACACATTTTCTCTAGGTGTAGCCTGACTGCTCTGTGCCAAACTACCAGAGGGTCAGCATAGGTTAATTCAGGGTTTTCCTACCTCTTACCCTGAGTAGGACTGTAGTTGCTGCTTGACCAGGGCTCATACCCCAATCAACAAGTAACCCAAATTCTAACATTAATCATTTGTGATTTCTCTTTTAATTGGACTTAATTATTAGCAAATCCTTCAAAAGTTTTCAGTACCATGGGTGGACTCAGTTTTAAGATGCTATTTGTCATGCTTCCCTTGACGGAGAGAATGCATTGGGAAGAGGATTCAGTTTCTTCATCTCATGATTATATTTGGTTATTTCATCTCTTTAAGTTTGTACTTAATCTATTGGTTTAAATATCCTTGGCCCTATCTATGTTATTCTTTTCTTCCTTCTTTTTTATGTGGTCATTTTGACCTAGATAGACCTTTTTTTTCAAAATCTCAAAGAGCTTCTACATTTTCTTCTTTTTGAGTTTGTTTTATCAATGTTCCCATTACATCTATGGTTTGAGCTTCCAGTGTATGTTCCTAGGTTCCTGTTCTTTTCTATTTCTTTTCTACCATATAAAATGACTCTATATTTTTAGAGTCAGATTGCTTATCGGCATCACAGACTGTCCTCTGAGGTTTTTAGGATGTAATTTATTGGTTGCTCATAGATCTTTGACTTCTTTTGGTTGCTCTCAAGTGTACACGTTTATTTTCAGTGTCTGAGTGCTCGACTTCCCAAAAGACTAGTCTGACCCGAAAGAGTAATGTACAATGAAGGCTAAAGCTGTTCTTGATTTAATCAATAATCTGTTTATTCAATTGGTTTAATGTTGTGCTTTAATAACAAAGATTAGCAAGCCGGCCAGTATAGATTGTAGCATACACATGTGATGGGTACTGTAAGAAAGGTTTTCTTTTGAGTAGCATTTTAAAAATTTCAACATGTTAAAGTATATTTTATATAAAATGGATGATGTCTGGAAATGCTACCCCATGTTTATGATGCATACCCGGGAAAACAATATAAATTACTTCTCGACTGATCTACTTTGCTCAACTATTTCACTCAGACAAGTATTTAAAGTCCCTCCTATGTAGGCACTCCTGAGTTAGAATTCAGTAACCATTCATGTTTAAGTGTTTATATTCCACTTCAGGAACATTTAAATTAACCTACCATTTAATTTTGATCCTCAGTTGACCATGTATTTCCTGAAGATGGAATGACCCTAGTGACGGCATATGATCAGTGGAGAGAATGGGCTGACAGCAATGTGTGCTGTGATTATTCCCTACATGTAGACATCACACACTGGCATGAATGTTTGAAAGAGGAACTCGAGGCCTTGGTAAAAGACAAAGGTAAGTGAAGATGAATATGATGTGTGACAGGTCCATCAATGAAGCCCAGTAATTGTAGTAGTTTGCTATAGAAGCTTTAAATGTTAGTTGGTCGAACTCACAACTCCATTGTCCCAAAAATGAAGAAAAAAACACTATTTTATTTGAGAATTTTCGCTCTACAGAGTACTTTTAATTTTTCTAAGTAACAAAGACAAGCAATGTTTGTGTGGCAAGCAAAAATCTTTTTGTGAGTTTTTTATTGCTGTGCTTGAGCTCCCATAGCTTTACACATTCATTGTAAGTCTGAAATTTAGTGCACATCAATAGGAATGTGTTGATCCAGAAATACTGGTAACTAAAGCTCATGTCATTTTTAAATATCTTCCATCCTTTGTTCCCTCATTTTCAGTACTTTTAATATGACTGCCAAAAGAATTTTAATTTTGTCCATATTTAGCACCCTGCATGCATATGCAATGAAAGGAAAATGTTCATGTTTCCATGGTCGCAGTGCATCGGGACATAGCTAGCAGATGAATCCATGTCATGAGGCTGATCTTCATCAGAGCTCGTTGTAATTTTCTGCTCTGGAGTTCAGCATGCTTGGCCTTGTGATTTTATTGTGTCCCATTCTAAGTATGGAACTACAAGAAAACATTGGCTGAAAGTCACATCATTGTCCTAGGGTCTTTTGACATCTATTGGGAAATATAAATTGTGGGCTGCAAGCATCTGGATGTGTGTGCCTCTCTGTTGCAACAAACGGCTGCTCAAGAGTCTTTTCATGCTACTTAAACTGGAACTATTATTCCAGTTTACTGCTAGCTGTTATTGACATAATGACTAATTTCTGCCTGTCCCTGGCATAAGAGAGCCTGTCTGTGACTTATGACTATTTTTGCCATGTCTAGCTTTCACCAGAATAATCGAGGTGCAAACCCTTATCACTCGATGGCTAGCCACGCTATTGGTTGATTAGGAATGGACATAAAAAGCAGATTTCCTTAGAACAAACTACTGATTTTTTGTTGAAAGCTTCTGTTTGGAAGAATTTGGCATATTTGTCCAGAATGAACGTTTTACTCACTACAAGGTTTGCATTTTTAGAAGTTGGTAAAATTTCAAGGCACAAAAAGTGCATTCAAATGTTGTTACATGACGCAGTGCGTAAACTATGTGCTTCTGTCAACCAACGTGGCAAATGGAACAGAAACAGTATGAAAAGCAGATGGGTCAGGAGACCTGATATGTCTATTTTGTATTGAGTTGCTTTACAGCCAAACCAACAGCAGTGCACTCTGCACAGCACAAAAGGTTTGCTGACTCTGAAAAGATAGTCCAAACTAACGCATCCTTATGATAATAATAATAATAATAAAAGGCATTTGTAAAGCGTTCAGATAACTCGAGCGAGGTGTCCCAGCACATGCACGGAAGACAGCAGAGAAGAAGAACCAGACCGCTAATCCCTTAGCTTAAAGAGCCAGGTTTTCAGTGTCTTTCTGAACTCCTGTTCAGAGTTTAGGATGCGTAAGTGGGGAGGCAAGTCATTCTACAGTTTGGTGGTCCCCACCGAGAATGACCCAGCCCCCTGGCTTTGGAGAAGCGGGGACAGTGAGGTATCGGTGATTGGATCTTAAGGACCACTCTTGGTGGTACCGGCAAAGTCTCTTCCTCAGGTAGTAAGAGCCCCTGCCCTGGTTGGACCGAAACACAATCGTCAGGGCCTTGTATTCAATCCTACTTGTGACTGGGAGCCATTGGAGTTGCTTGAGGTGTGGGGAGATGTGATGGCGCAGTGGGCCCTTCCGGACAAGCCACGCTGCAGCGTTCTGCACCATTTTCAGCCTTCTGATCAGACACCTAGGCAAGCCCAGGAAGAGGCTGTTAGCTTAGTCAAGGTGAAAGGTCACAAGGGCATGAACCGTGATCCTGAGTTTTTTGTTTTCATTCAGTACCAATTTTGTCCAGACAATCCTGTTAAATGTTCACCATCATCAAAGACCTGGCATGCCATCACCAGGTTGATTAAACAAGCATTTGCAATGCAATAGGTCTCGCATTTATGAGAGTTTGAGCTATTGGCATTGTAAATGACAATGCCTTTTATTTATGTGTTGTTTTTTAAACAGTTAAATAAAAGGCATTGTCATTTACAATGCCAATAGCTTAAACTCTTCCAAATAAGAGACCGATTGCATTGCAAATGCCAGCATCATGCTATCAAAAAATAAATAAAAAGCATTAGGAGAGAGCATGTCCTGCCTGCTGTGCTCGGAGGCTGTAATTAAAGCAAAGCTTACCAAGTAACAACACTCATAACAGGGGGTGTCACCATGTGAAGTTACAAATTGAGACAAGGTGGTACTAAGGAGGGACTACTAAGCCTATTGAGCAAGAACAGCCACAGTCTACAGTGAACAATGACACAAGCCAATGACAAATATGGGCGGAGAGTGGGCGGAGCTTCAAGTCCCTACCTGACTACAGCACGCCTCACAGAGCAGAGCATACGCTGCCCAGGCTAAAATACACAGTAAGGACTTTTTAAAGATCGATTAAATATCTGTCTCCCGTGGAAAAAGGAGCACAAAAGGAGACAGTCCGGCCCTCACCAAGAAAGGCTCTGTTCCCAGCTGTGACTCCATGACAGATTACACACTAGCCAGGATTCATTAAATATGATGTATTGTTACAGATTGTCAAGTAGGGGTAGCCCTATTTCTGCTGAGTGTTCAATAAATTGTTGTTTTTTAAGTCCCAATTAGAACCAGGGCCCTTTACTAGGTTGGAAGGATTGTGTGTGCTCTCTTCCTGTGATGGGTCGTATGTTCTCACTTCCTGTGATGTCATCAGTGGGACGTCACAGGCTGTGTGATATCCCTTCCACTATTTGATTGTGATGACTTGACACTGTTGGCGTCACCTGAACTAGCAAAAGGGCCCATTGGAATATGCTGCATAGACATCCTTGCTGGTGTATTCAGAGGTGCCTGCAGTTTGCATTTTACATCATCGCCTTCTGGTCCATTGTGTTATTACATCATTGTAACTACGCTTACAGTTAACATATTTCACTTTACACACTTAAGGATCGCTTTAATTACAGAGCGCTGTAGACAAATCAACGTGTGCAGCCTTTCTGAGCCATCATTGTACCACCCCTCTCTAATCCACAGTCTCAGCAGACCGAAGCACACGCAACACTCCCCCTTTCCACCAAAGTGTGGCCTTCAGTTCCCACAGCGACACTTTCAGCATCCCTGGATGCTCAAGTTACGTAGGCGTCTCAGCCTGGGCCTCAGGAGTGTGCTGGCTCACGCTGGGGGTCAGTCCCTCTGGTGCAGCCAGGCTCTGCAGACGGGGGCTGCTCTATCTGTGGAGCTCTGCCGTCTGGAGGTGGGGCAGCTGGGGGCTTAACGCAGGCCCATTTGGTCATTAAGTACTGTCTCGAAAGCCAACGCACTTGGCTTTTTATACACCCATTAAACCCAAAGATGCGTGCTAAGCTGTCAGACGCAGACCGGCCAGACAGCTTAATGAGGTTCCATGTTTATCCCTGCCAACCTACTGCGTCTGAAGGCAAACAACAGTTGATATATTGTTTCTCTATTTCAACTAACTTGCCAACCTCAACGTCCTTTAAGTTTTTAAGATTTCTAAGGTGTTTAAATGCCCCTATCATTTTGTAGGTAGGCCTACATTTTTTATATTTTTTGGTTATGATAGGTGGGCAGACCCCAGCACACCTGATGGGATATGGGTGAATGATGTCATATGTTGCAAAATATATCTTCAAAAGAGTGTTCTGGAATACAAAAGTCAATCAAATGTAATCCGAAAAGAGGCTTTCTGGAATCCCAAAGCACGCCACTCATCAGGCAAAAGATATGCTCGATTCAGGAATTCAAATCTGATCAGACACCATATGTCTTTGGAATAGTAAGGAGTCCAAAACTTCTTCGGACATTATCAAACCAAGAGGCATTCTTGAATCTAAAAGTAGCAGAACACCATCAAATTATTTGGACATTTTGGAATCCAAAATCAAGCCAGACTTTATCAAAGGAACATACTGGAACACAAAAATAAATCCTATGTCATCAAGTAAACAAACGCTCTGTCACCCCATACACATAGAGATGATACCTTTGAGAAAGATAGCGGTAAAGAAAATCTGAGATTAAGCACTACTAAACACATAAACACATGAGAACTCAAGAGCACAAACTTACTGCAAGTAATCCACAAGCAAAACAAAAAGCAGCTCCACATCCGGACCGGGGAGGAGACCTGGGAGGGCGAGGGCTGCCTGCGCATGCGGGGTACCTGGAACTTTTGCGTGTTCTGCGGCTAGTGCCCAGTGGCGGCACGTGCAGACTTCAAAAGCCTCTGTACTTATAAGTGTCGCGCGGCTCGTGTGGCCTGGGGTGATGGCGCCAAAGCACCCTAGGCAAAACAAAGCAGTAGAGGAAGTCCGGCGGGATCACACCCCACCTTCGTGAATGCCGCATGGTGCGGCAAAAGCAGGATTTCAGGCGAGGCTCCTGTGAGCAAGACGGAGCCCTGCGTGTTGCTGCAGTAACCGGCTGAAGACGAGAGACCAGCCGAGGAGCAGCGCAGAGCCCCCACAAGAGCTGGTAAGTGGGGCAGGCTGTACGTGTAAAGTGCGCCGCGCTTGGAGCGCACACACGCATTAAGAAAAAAGAAAGTGCATGAGGCTGCTGAGGTCGGAAGGGGGACAGCAGATGTGCACATCGTGTGACAGTACGTGCATGTTCACGGGCGCGTTCACAATTGCAGTCCGTCCTGCGTGTGCACATGCGCTGCATCGCTAGGCGAGACCTAAAAAATGACACAAATAAAGTGGGTGCAAAGTGGGATGTCAGATAGCTTCAACTGGTGTTCAGATCCAGGAAGTGGATTTCTGCTTATGAAAACAGTTTACAAGCACTGCTAAAGTGATTTTCTGTTTCACGAAAGTGGCTAGCCTGGCATCGATATGGCTACTTTTCAATACAGTTAAGTTTATAGAGAGAAGAAGACCTTAATGAATTTTCTGTACAGTGCCCAATATCATGTCATTTATAGAAAAGAGATACACACATATATATAAATATTCTGCATGAGAATACGACCCACTTAGATAAGAAGGGAAACCACGTGGGCTCTTTTGAAATCAGAGACTGCCTCCCGTGATCAAGGCTCGCCTAGAGCAGAAATGTTGGGACTTGGGAGCCTCTTACCTTCGTGTTGTTTCACATTAAATGCTACTTGAATTGGAACCTAACAATATCCATCCAGATTATCCCACAAAACAAGCTGGTGAACAACCTTTACAACGAAACTTTTACAACGCACTACCATTACAACGCAACCATTACAACGCAAACCATTACAACGCATTGCGCTGGGAGGCGCTCTAGGATAAGGAATAAGTTTAATTTACTATCCAACTCCTTCCCTAGTGTCCACGGGGACTGAAGTTGGAATAGTAAATTAAACTTTTCACTGTCCAGTACCCCAAAGCGCTATGCGTTGTAAAGGTTTGCGATGTAAAAACCGCGTTGTAAAGGCATGCATGGTAAAAGTATGCATTGTAACGTCATACATCCAACAAGCTTGAACCTTAAAGGGCGGCCGGTGCGAACAGTGCGAGGCTTCTGTTAAACATCCAAACGAAACCTCCTCTCACATCCATCAAAGGAGGAGCACCAACACTGGTATATATATATATATATATATATATATATATATATATATATATATATATATATATATATATATAAAAACCTACTAGGTAGTTATAGTTAGGATTATTTTGTATAGGGAATTCGCAACATTCTATTGGGAATAACTTTGGCGCCGATTGAGGAATCTGCCTGAAATTTTCCTTAAATTTGCCTCACGCCGCTCCACTCCTTCCCTGAAAGTTTGGGGGGATTCGTCAAGCTGGGGCCAAGATAAAAGGGGGGTCACAAAATGTGTTTTCCCCATGTTAAGTTCCATAGGGTGGTTGAACTCACTTTTAGCCCGAACGGCTGAATGGATTTCCACCAAACTTGGCAAAATTGTAGGGACTGGTAGCCCGATGTGCCTTTGCTATGTCTCAAGATATGTGCTCCAGTGGATTTTAAGTAATTTAGGTTAAAAAAATATATATATCTATAAGCGCGCCCCGGTACGCGCTCCGGGGCGCGCTACGCGAGTTCGCACGCGGAAAGCTGATTGGCTCTCGGGTGTCTGTCAACATTCCAAACAGTCCGGAGCGGCCGCCATCTTGTGTCTCGGTAGGATCGAGACACAAGAGGTGGCAAAAACAAAGCGGGAAATGAGCAAAAGGGGGTAGAGTAGACCCCTCTGATCCCCTAGGTTTGATGTGGGGGCCATAAAAGGGCCCCGCGGGGCAAAACATTTTTTTTTTTTGATTTGCGCGGGGGGAGCGCCCGGTACGCGCACCGGGGAGCGTGCCGGGGAGCGTACCATAGGGAAAAAAGAATGACAGTTTTTAAAAAATGTAGCCTTTTTTTATAAATTGGAGGTAGTTCTAAAAAGAACTGTTTTTTTCTTCTTTTTGTTGTTTTATATTTTTTTATTGTTTTTTTGAACATTTTGTACTTTTCTTGGCTTTTATGAACAATTTTATATATTTTTTGTTATTTTTATGGGGAGAAACAAAAAACAGTGAATTGTAAACGGCTCAACTGGAGCAAAAAAAAATCAGGAAAAAATTAAGATTTTTTGGGGCAATTGTGATTGTCACCAGGACGGTTGATGAGTTTAATGCTTTGCTCACCATAGGTAATTGTTTTACCACAAAATATACAAACGATTGTGTATTGTCCAAACTGGGGTTGTATGTTTGGGACCATCTCCCTTGTCTCTGGACTCGATGGAGTGGGTTGCTTACTTTTGGAGGTGCTGGATGAAGATTGGGGAGGGTTTCTGGTCAGTTCTCTGACCTCTGCCGCAGCATAGTTGTTAGGGTGCCGGCGTTGCATGTGGCGAATCATGGTGTTATTGCCAAAAGAGTACTTTATGTTAGGGTTCCCCCTTGAAAGTTCAGTGCCACAGATTAGGCAAGTAACCCTTGGCGCATTTACTTTCTTGAGGTCCTTTGGGATTGAAAAAAACTCCCAGATAATGTGCTGCTTTGGCCTATACGGGGTATTATCTTCAGGCATGAACCTCCTTCTCTCCTCCTCCTCCTCCTCCTCCTCCTCTTCTTCATCTCCACCACTGTGGTGTTGTGGTGGTCCTCTTGGTGGTGGTGGGGGTGGTGGTGGCTGAGATGTTCCTGCTGCTGCTGCTACTGAAGCCATTTCTGAGTACAAATTAGTAATAGCTCTGGAAGCAGGTCTTCCTCACTCAAAGTACAAAGTGAGAATGAGGAAAAAAGGTGGGGGCTTTCATCATCAGGAAAAAAAAAATATTCTGAACCAATGAAAAGTGTTATTTTCAGGTCACATGACCAGGGCTTTCATCATTTGGAAACCAAAACTGTCCTGAACCAATAAAAAGTGTTATTTTTAGGTCACATGACCCTACGCGCTTACGCTACGCGCCCAGGGGTGCGCCCCGGGGCGCACCCAGGGGCGCGTCGCGTAAGCGCATCGGATGGTTACGTAGCACGATACGTCACGATGATGTTTTCATTCGTGGTAATAGCGCTAACGGGACGCTCACCCGTACGCGCGCCGGGCGCGTCGCAAGACTGCGCTTATCGGTGCGCTCACCGGGACGTGCACCAGGAGCGCTCAAGGGCATAAAAAAAAAAAAACATGAACAATATACATAAAAAAAATAGTATTACATAAATATACAATATAGGATTCAATATAAAAAATATTACATTTCATAGCTATAGAAATTTGCTATTAAAAAAACCTTTGAAATTCCATGAAAAAAAAAGGTTTGAGGCCCTATATATAGTTAGGAATTAGCATTTAAAAAACCTATGAAATTCACTGAAAAAACCATAGGTTTCACACCAGTTATAGTTAGGAATTAGCATTTAAAAAACCTATGAAATTCACTGAAAAAACCATAGGTTTCACACCAGTTATAGTTAGGAATTAGCATTTAAAAAACCTATTAAATTCACTGAAAAAACCATAGGTTTGACACCAGTTATAGTTAGCTGGGAATGTTACTGACATAAAACCATTGAAATTCCCACGTTATAGTTAGTTAGACTCACTATAACTTGCGTGCCTTCAATGCACTGCTGATGGCGTCACATATTACATCACTCATGACATGGTTTCCGACAGGCAATTCATGTCGGCCTCTCCAACATCGATTGGCTGTAGGAAACTGACTTTGGGCGCCCTTAGCAGGCCCCCCTGGCCCTCCCCAATTGGGGTCTGGGGGGCACCAATGGTACCCCCCTCAACACCCCGGCACCATGTGGTGTCTGGCACATGGTGCAGAGATGTTTACAAACTTCAATTTTTCAATAGGAGCTTGTGCTACTGGCGTTTTCAGCCTGCCACACAAGCTCCCATTAGAAAATGGATGTTTCCGGCAGTCGCATCCAAATTAGGATGTTGAAACTGCTGACCTGTGGTCAGGTGATTCCTTCCGCACAATGGTGTTGACATTGTAATGAGGGCCTTTGTGTCGAAAGACAAATGTTTTCATGTTATTACTTAATGCTTGTCACAGTAAAACAGAAGAAAGCATTTAGTTGTATCCTTTGCAATTTAAAATTGTATTTGCCTTTTAAAAATATTAGCATTTGAAAACAGATTTAATAAGCAAATGTCAGTGTAATGAAATGTGTTTTTATAAAAATATAAAATTAAAAATGTAATTAAAAGAGGTAACTTGGCAAATCGTTATTAGGCAGCTACATTACATCACATGTATTTTTTTGTTTTAGGTGTGAACTCCTTCCTTATCTTCATGGCTTATAAAGACACATTTCAGTGCACAGATGCAGAGGTGAATATTTTATTTTTACTACAAAATTACACACCATTAGCTGATTCCCTTGTGACCATTTCAGTGCTTTCAATAATAATCAATCTTTTCTCTCTCTACAGATGTATGAAATTTTCAGCATTATACGGGAATTGGGTGCAGTAGCCCAAGTGCATGCAGAAAATGGGGACATTATTGCAGAGGTAAAGTTATGCATTAGTATAATGGTTATCTATAGTTTATCGGTCTTTGTCACTGATTGTACAATTTATTTTCAGAACATTATTGATAGACCCTGTATGTCAAAAAATGTTTCATTAGCCACCAGATATGTTTTTTTGTCAAAATTTACAATGCCACTTCCTGGCTTCACTGACAGCCTTCCCATGGCTTTTACACTTCCATTGCCTAGACAAAGTTTCTAAGCAGTGCTTGCCATCTGACCAAATGTTTTATAATAATTGAGTATTGTTCTTACTTATTGGACAGTTCTGTGGTCTAAAAGTAAAACTGCAATTCTTTAACTCATTCATTATCAATTTTACTGCGGGATGTGATGAGGAGTCAAAGACTGATTAGGTGTCACAGACCTATTACATTCTTATTTTGTCTGCAGTAGCCTGTTCGTGTTAGTTGAAAGGGAAAAGTGTGGTGCAGAGGCCAGGGCGCTGACTCCAGAGTTCGATCGCTGGCGGCTGCTCAGCCCAGCACCATGTGACGCTGGGCAATAGCTTGCTTAATCTTCCTGACTGCCCCTAGCACCTTGAGATCCTTAGGAGTGATTAGTTCACACTTTACAAATGACGGATTATTATTAGATGGTGGGAGTTGAAATCAAACCAATTTGAACCCATGATCCTTACTGTTCCAGTGCATTGATGACTGAGCAACACAACTTCCGCTAATCAAAAAAGCTTGTGAGTCGCAACCTTTGTTGCCCTCTCCCACAATTTCAGCATATTATGATTCGCCTACTGATTTTCCACACAACTAAGGGCAGTTTCTGAGTCTATGTGACAATGAATCTTTCCTTGTCAGGTATTAAACAAGCAAGGAAAAAGAATGCAAAACCAATGCAGACGTACTGATCAACACTATATTTCTTGGGAAAAACTTTTACAGCAGACTAGAAGAGGGAACATCTCCAATAGACCATGTGGAGGACTTTAATAAAATACTAGGTACAAATATGTATACATTTTATACTCTTCATCCATGCCAGCTTTAATTTACACAGTTCAGGGTACTGCTGAAAACATCAGGCAAGACACCAAACTCTTCCCTTGTAGGCAACAAATTTCCAGACATGAATACATGCTCTGGTCTGTATAAAATGGACAATATTGAGTGCTTTGAGGTTACTACTACGGTAGCACTGTGTTGTACACAGGTCAAGAAACAATAATAGAAAGAAATATAAAAACAACATTTTATTACCATATCTAGAATCATATTTTCCACAGTTTATGCATGGGAAAATCAATAGCTAATTGTTGTTAAACAGTTTACATGTCATCTTTCTCAAACAACAGCACACAGTAAAAGAAAAAGTATATGTTTCACTAGCAAATACATTAATGTAATGCACAATGAATAAAATGTGACATACTTTTACATAGACAACAACAAAGGAAAGTGCTTTATGAAAAAAAGATAATAATGGGCTATACTGATCACTAGACTAATTTAAAAAGGTATTAACATGTTTCACTATGATGGCTAAGAGCAGTCTGATTCCAGATGTCATATTTTATTACACCACATTTACTTGTAATATTTGCAGTAAAAACGTGCATTTAAATTTTTTAGTACTTTTCACTTTTGGACACCAACATTTATCTCAACAGGGGCTTTTGAGATGCCAAGGAAGCTGACAAGGCAGAAAGCGTTAATGTATATTTCACATCCATTGCCTCTATGTTTAAGTGAGTAGTTAAGATGAAATAAACAGAAGGCACCATGTGCCCCCAACCCCAGTTGTGCATAGATATTTGTAACATTAGTTCCAATACACCTCTCCCTCTTTTTGTCTGAAGAATATTCACTGGAGTAGTTCAAGCATCAAAGAGGGGGGAGGCAGTACTCTTAGAGTAGTGACAGATCTGAATGGCAATTACAATTAATTTCTTCTTCCAACTTGTCTGAACTAGAAACAGCTTTATGGTTCTTTAGTCGAAGGTCAGCTACAGTAGTCCCATATTGTCAGCACTGTGTAAAACTGATAACATTTAGTGAGGCTTCCTTTGGATTAAGAAGTAGTATGAAGGACTATACTCCCAAGATGCTCGGCATAATATCAGCAACTTATTTAAAGAAACATTCCTCCTTAGGCACCACAGATAATCTGTTGACACCTTAAACCTTGTTAAATACTATTTGCCTGCCATCCAGTAAGTGGCAAGCCATGTATTACTTTGACAAGGCTTGTCATATAGCGCCTTCTATGGTGCAACAATATTGTGATTTATTTGAGTAGGGGACCTCATTTACCATCCCTGGTGTCAGATCCTTGTTGAACAGATATCCATATTGTTGCAAGGGGTAATAAATATTCTTCCTGATAGGGTTTGTGCTCACCAATTTTGTACCATGGTGACTGTTTGGGCTGGTCAACCCGTTGAATGTGCCCCTGTGTGCTAAATTAAAGACCCTACATTTCCCAATATTCCCCACTAATGACAGTAGCATTTATTTATGTGAGTTGCCAGAGCAGGAATGCTAAGTAACATTACTTGTACTGGGCTTCCAAAATATGGCTTTTGTAGAAACAGGCAGCACCTGGGACTGTAAAACTAAAGGGCTTTCGATCCTTTCAGTGGAGGGATAGTTACATTTGTTTACAAGTGGAAGTGTTGCTGAAGGGGCTAGATGGTGTTGTCACTGGCGGAGGATGTTACCTGCAGGGTGAGATTGCCATAGGAGGCTCTGGGAAGATGATTCCCCATCAGGGAATGTGAGAGAATCAATGCTGCTCGTGGATCTCACATGTATACAATTTCTATACGAAGAATCACTGCTGCAGGTTTAGTATCAATTAGTGGAAGTAAATAATCTCAAGGGAATCTGGGAGAATCTAGCTGAGGATCTCATCTGGATGTGTAATTGATGTGAGAAGACTTCAAGTAATCAGTGCTCATTGGAACCGCCTGGAGAAATTCTCTGCTGACAGTCAAAACTGGGGGGATTTGTTCCTATCAGGGAGCAAGAAGATAAACCTTACTGACATGAGACTTCACCTGGGTGGAGAGGGTCTTTATTATCATGCCATTTGAAGAGAGTCATTTTTGGAGTAGGGTCAGTTTCGGCACGAGGCTTGGAGGTAATCAATGGTGACAGGTCAATCCTCACAGGAAAGGTGCGGGACATGCAATGGAAGGTGCCTAGAAGGTGTATGTATTGATAATGAGCACTACTTGTCTGGAACCAGTTATGGATGGGGACCTAATCTGGAGGGAGTCATCACAGGAGATGTGATCTAGTGGCCATGCAGTTAATATGAATTATTTGGGACCTGAACTCACCACATGACAAAAAATAATGTTAATACAGTCTAGAAATGACTTTATCTCCCTGTTCTTAAACTGGAAATAAGTGTGGTGTCTAAATGCAATGTTGATATAATAAAAACAGTTGCACTATATTATGTAGAGCACTGCCAGAATACATGCTGGTTTGAGAATCTGATCTAAAGTGAATACCGCATGCCATACAATACTATGTACAGCACCAGGGGCCTAGAGTGAGTAGTGTAAGGGGTAATTGTAGTCTAGTGAGAGTTTGCACCTTTTGTGGATATTGCTGTTAGGCATGATTAATTCTGGGAGTAAGATTATAGCTAGGGTAATTCTGGATGTGTTGGGATTATGACTATACTGCCTCTGCTGTTTCCTTCTATTACTATGTATCATTCATGCACTAGATTCAGTGATTATGTTTCTGATAACATACCATTCAAAGTATCAAGTCTCATCAAATTAGTGCATAGGCTGACTAACTACCTCACAGCCCACAGGAATGGATATGAGATATGGGTTCTGTAAAATGATAAGATCAGAAGAGAAAGTTGTGTTCTTCTCTTGATGAGATTGGTGTGGTTTAATTGTGTACGCTTCAATACAATATAATTAATCATAGCAAATATTTAGAGCAAGCCTTTCTCCAGACACAATCTGCCTCTCTAATCAGTGACAACCTCTCCTGTCAGTGACACTGTCTCCTTTCAGTATGCATCTCTCCTGTCACTGCCCTTACTCCATTAATGGTCAACCTATAAGGCTGATGTCAACTTATCACATCAGTGTTCCCTTCCCCTGCAACTATCCAAACCCCTGTCAATGTCCACATCTCCCACACTGACCATTTCACCCATCATCCTCTACTTTTTCATCACTGTCCTCCTGCCCTCTCATTGACATTTAGAGCTTCTCCTCTCAGCCTGTACCTCTCCTTTCTTCTTCACAACTGCCTGGCTCTCCTCTTATTCCCTGACTCCATTCTCAGACCATCTCTCATTATTTCATTTCTCTTTTGGTGTTACTTTAAATCATTCCTATTTGCTCCCTGTCTCCAGCCAGTACCCAGCGTTCATGTCAATACTCCTCTCTTAATATTGTCCACCACCTTTGTCATCATCCCATTCTCTGTTACATCCAATTACTGCTCACCAGTTAGTACCCCTGAAAGATTGGCAATGCTCTTGCAGAGAGGTATACAACCTTTACAACGAAACCTTTACCACGCACTACCATTACAACGCAGTCATTACAACGCAATCCATTACAACGCATTGCGCTGGAGGGCGCTCTAGGATAGGGAATACGTTTAATTTACTATCCAACACCTTTCCTAGTGTCCACGGGGACTGGAGTTGGAATAGTAAGTTAAAATTTTCACTATCCAGCACCCCAAAGTGCTATGGGTTGTAGAGGCATGCGTTGTAAAAACCGCGTTGTAAAGGTATGCGTGGTAAAAGTATGCGTTGTAACGTCATACATCCTTGCAGAGACAGTCGAACATGTTCCCAAATAGCAGCATAACTAGCCTTTCAGAGGCCTGAGAAGGGACAATGTTTCTGTATTGCCTTTCTTCCCATCTTCTTCTGCATGCATTCACCAGAATGTTATGGAAGTTTCCATTCTGCTATCACCCTGCCCTCTATCTCACCTCAACCTGTGCCACTGGGATCAGCTTTGTCAATAGTACAAACGTTCTGATAGAACACACACAGTACCTTGCAGTGAATTTCTTCTTTTTTCTTTGTCTGAAAAGCAGTTGTACTTTTTCACAATTTACTGCATCCCTATGGACATGCCACAAAGTGACCCCAGATGGTTATGATTCACAGTTTGAAGACCACTGGGAGGATTGTCTTAAACTGCTACTAAATCATGCTTCATATTGTCAATTTTCATCCCTGCTGAGATTTTTTTACTTCTAACATGGTGACATGAAGTTAATTGAAAATGTTGTCAATGTACTATCTTTTACAGTGCTTATTGTGGTCCCACAAGGGTAACATCCCTTCGCTTCTTACTAATGGCTAGATAGGTACATGGGGTTTACTTTTAGACAATACTGTGAAAACCCATACACTACTTGTCATCAGCTAAGATAGGTAGTCCTCATAGCCATAGGGTGTTAGGGAGTCTTCTGGCCTGATGAAATGCTATAGACTGGGATAGGAGTAAGTTAAGTATGAAGCATGTTGACAAATCGGCATTAAGTGTCTTTACTCGCTCTCTTGCTTTTATAGTTGCTCCGGCGAGGATGTAGTGTATAGCAAAGGCAATTTTAGTTCTAAGAGCACATGACAGCAGATCTCAGTAGGCTGCATTTTCATGTTCCTCTCACTAACCAAGTTGCTTCACCCAACTGGGAATTACCCCAGCTGATCCCATAAAAAAGACCTTCTACCTCCACAGAAGCCTACTTGAAACTAGCCTTGTAATATGGGCTGAAAAGCAAGTATGATGATGGATCATGCCAACTGTACGTGTGAGAGATCTATGTCCTTTCACTCAATAAGTCCTGTTGAGTAGGACTCTGTGCACCAAGCTAAGCATCTCTCCATGTCACATGGGACTTTCCTTCACCTCACACTATTTTTGTTTATGCATCCACAGTTGTGAGCTGAGAATGCATTTCATCACATGAAAAAAGTTTGGGCACAATGCATAATTGTATATATCAGGGGCAATGTTTTGTGTTGTGCGGGATGTGTCAATACGGCGCAGCACAAAGGAGCCATTTGCATGTGCTTGATGAAGTTCTCCATTTTTTAAAATTCATGAGGCAGAAAGTATTTTCCGAATGACTGCAAATTGCTCTCCATTTTGAGAATTAATCCTGCCAGGGACAACTGAGCACCATCTCTGTATAAACATTTTGAAAGTCACAGCATTAAGAACACTGACTGTGCAAAGGGTCTTATTACGAAAACAAAAATAGCATGTTGTAAAAGGCACATCAGAGGGTGCTGGCAGCAGTCTACCAGAATGATGTATTTACCCTACAATGTTAGTAAATCAAAAAGAGACTAGCTAGAGATGGGGTTAGTTTGACATTAATATTGTTATTGTCATAGCGACTCAGTATCGTTTTGCCAGTTGGCGGTGGCACCTATTGGGTGTCTTTAGAAAGCCCTCACCCACCAACCTAGTTGGTGGCATGCTTCATCATCGGGCCCACCCAGTGACACCTAGCGTGTCCCGGGTGTGCTTCGACGCCTGATTACAGCGGAGCAGGTATATCACTGTGTGTGCGGTGTAAGGTGTTCAGATATGTGAGGTTAAAACGGCTTGGCGGATGGTCCCTGGGGTGAGGATATTTTATTAAAAGGGCCTCCGTCAGCGGTTAAAAATAAGGCTGTGGGACGTTAGAGGCGGGTTACGACCTCCTACGTCCTAAGAGTGTCAACATGTTTCAGCCAGTGCCTTATTACTAATCTGGCTTTCTTCAGGACAAAAAATTATATGTGTAGGTTTAAAATAGGGGTAGTGTAGTGTAGTCTATGTGTCTACACGCCCTAAAGTGTATATAACTGTGAGAGGGGGGATTCCCTTCTCAAGATCACCTGTACATTTAACATTGAAAGACAGGGACAGGACAAACATGGGAGAGAAAGAGTCACTAGAAAGTATTGATCATCTGTTGTGACAGCCGGCTTAATAGCGATAAGGTGCAGGCTATGAGCGGCTCAAGTGTAATGATACTGGTGGTACCATTATTGTGGGATCGCACTAGAACTCCGAGGGTGAAGTGATTTAAAACAGCGGTATAAATTACTGCAATAGTGAATAGTGAAAAATTTGGCGCAAGGACCATGTCTTACGCTTTTTTTGGCTTGCTATTGCTCCAAGGTTATTGAAGTGGCAAGGGGTGGCCCTAATAGGGGAGAAAAGGTAGGACCACTGGGGTTAGGAGACCTGTAGGAAAAAGTATGGGTAGCGCTTACCTATTGTAGAGATGTTCAGCATACTCACAGGATTTCTGGACAGCACCAGCGTGGGACCTGTTGTGCCTCCTTCGCAGAACTGGTAGTAAATGGCTGCTGTTGCCGGTTTTTATACTGCTGTTAATTGTATGATTGGGGGCACCTGGAGGAAAGAGTAATGGTGGAAAGACTCGCGTTGCGGGTCGTTATCGCGCTCAGGTGTGTGCCTTACGCATCGCGCTGGTGCGCGGTATAGTGCTGAGTCTTTAGCGCATGCGCCGGCAAGTGGTGCGGTCGGGGGCATGCGCGGCCGTGAGGTGATTAGCGCATGCGCGGCCGAGAAGTGGTCCGCGCATGCGCCGTAGCGAGAATTCCAGCGCATGCGCATATGGGCAGATGTTCTTGCTAGCGCTAGCGCAAAACTAACTGCTGCCTTGGATTCTGGCTGGTTACAGGGGCGGTTTCCGTGGCAGTATTAGTAGCGCTTGAGACACATGGTTGTTCTCAAGTGCTGGGATGGCAAAAAACCAATGTATTCTGCTTGCACACTGCTCGGGTGGAGCAAAGATCAGGGGGCATTGTAAATGCGCCTGATTGGTCAAGGGGGGCAATGTGGGGTATTGGTGAGACTGGGTTGCTCAACTGGATTAGATTCAGGTTGGTGGCTCACAAGGCAGTGTGGTGGCCATCATAGGGTCAGGGAGTTCCAGGGGATAGCATCATTTAACCCATCTGTAGCTGTGGACAGACGGTATATCCATCTTTGTTCTTTGTTTAACAGTTTTTTGTCATTGTTAATTGGGCTGACTGGTATTTGCTCAATGACTGTCCAGGTGAAGTCATTGGGGGTATGGCAGTGGGTGATGAAATGGTTTGTCAGTTTGCTTATGCTTTTTTTGCAGCGCATTGTGCTGCGGTGCTCCGTTATCCTGGTCCTCACTTTGCGTGTGGTCATGCCCACATATCTGAGCCCACATCTGCAGGTTAGTAAGTAGATCACATTCTGTGAGTTGCAATTTGTGTGGCTCCTTTGGGACCATATTTTGTTCGGTTCCAGGTTCAGGGTTTTGGTGTGGGATGTCAGGTGACAGACACTGCAGTCATTACATGGGTAATGTCCGGTTACTTTGGGCATTCCCCATGCATTGAGGATGGTGTTATCGAGTTTGGGTGGTGGTTTAGGTCTGGTACTGACGAGTTGGACTCGGAGGTTATGACATCTTTTTCTAGGCAAACCTGGGGGGTTCCCAGTTCCTTTGCCCTGAATTGATGATCCTCCAGTGCTTCTTTATAATTTTAGCCACTTCTTTGGAGGCAGTGTTAAAAGTGGTCACACATGTTGTTGGTTGTGTGTCACTTTCTTTGGTGACGTCTTCAAGTAGTGCGTCACGGTTCTGGTTTCTTGCCCTCTTTTGAGTTTTCTTGATGATCGCCTTTGGGTAACCGCGGTTTTCTAGTTTTTTGGCTAGGTCCGCTGATTGTGATTTATAGTCGTTTACATCCGAGCAGTTCCTTCTAATCCGGAGGAACTGGCCAAAGGGTAAGTTTTCTTTTAGAGGCCGGGGGTGGAAGCTGTTGAAGTGCAGTAATGAGTTTCTAGCCGTGGGTTTGTGGTAGGTTGTGGTTGTCAAGGTTCCGCCTTTTGCTGTTATTTCCAGGTCTAGAAAAGGGAGTTGCTGGTTGCTGGCAGTGCAGGTGAACTTGAGGTATGGGTCTCTGTTATTGAGCCATTGCAGGAAGTTGTCCAGTTCGAGTCGTGAGCCATCCCAAATGACTAATTATCCTACAATGACCTGCTGAAATTCAAGCAGTAGAAGCTGTACCTTGTGGACAACGTTTACTTTGCCAATATTTACCAACAGGCAAAGGTTGTCAGTTAACTTTCAATGCTTTGCCACAGACTGCAGAAACAGCCACACACTATTGATACTCTTCCTTGGAAACTTCAGGAAAGAGCAGAATACATCACTTATCTTAGCCTTTTCCAGGGTTGGACTGGGACAAAATATGCCTCGGCACTGTTGGAAATGGGAGTCTCTAGTTGGCAAAGATGTGCACCGTTGTTCACGTAGGGATCCTTCTTCCTCGTCAGGGTAAGGGAGATACACTTCTAAAATAACCCCTGCTCACCCCCTTGGTTGCCTGGCACAAGCAGACAGGTTTATCCCAGAAGCATTTGCGAACACATACAGTAATACAGTAAAAACACTACAAATGGACACCACACCAGTTAAGAAAAATAAGTAATCTTTATCAAAACCAAAACAATACCAAAATGACAAAAATCTACAATGCAGTAATAGAAATATGACTTTCAAATGGTAGAAGTAGTTCAGTTCAAAGCAAATTGCAGATGCAACACTTTTCACACAAAGTACCTTGAATGCGTCGCGTACACAAACAAAAGGGTCGGTGATGCATTGGTTACATCCACTCAGGGAAGGGGAGGAATTTGTTCTCTGTGGCAGAAAAGCTCTTTGCCCTGCCAAAACCAGTTATGTCCTCTCTGGTGCAGCTTCCTGTCAGGAGGTGGAGACAGCATTGTCTTTGGCAGACTAGGTTCATTCAGGTGTGAAAGAATTCTCCTCCCCCTAGTCTCTGCATGCAGCCCAGGTCTATTCGGCCCACCCTTGACTCACCCTGGAAAGGTAGGACACACCTCAACCCCCCAAGTGGCTGTCTGAACAGAATGCACAACCCCATCCCCTGTCACTCCAAAGCTAGGCAGTCAATACACAACCTAGCAGAGGCACACTGGATGGTTGGACAAGAAAATACCTACTTTCTAAAAGTGGTATTTTCAAACCCAGAATGTAAAAATCACCTTCACTAAAAGATCTTAACAGTCTGAGTTCAGACATATCAAACTTTATTGTCCTATCTTGTTCCCATGGGCAGTAATGCTCATAAGATGTTATGGGCAAACTTCCTATTATATCCTATGGGACAGATAGCCTTACAATAGTTAACAAAGAAATTGGCAGTATTTCACTATCAGGACATGCCACACTCATCAGGGCATACACTGCATCCTGCCCACAGGGGTACCTTGGGCCTACCTTAGGGGTGACTCACATGTAAGAAAAGGGAAGGTTTGGGCCTGGCCAGTGGGGGCACTTGCCAGGTTGACATGACAGTACTATCTTGCACACAGGCACCGCAATGGCAGGCCTGAGACCTTGTTGCTGCTTGTCTAGGTGGCACAATCACTGCTACAAGCCTACTAGCAACATTTGGTTTAGAGGCCCCGGGCACACACAGTGCAATGTACTAGGGACTAAACATTAAATCAAATAAACCAATCATTGAAACATCAATCCATAACAACGATTGGCAAAGGGAGCACTTGCACTTTAGCACTGAACAGCAGTGGCAAATTGCCCAAAGCATCTAGACCAGCATACACACACAGCACAATAACAGCAGATAAAGGCAAAAATACAGGTGAAACCCACCCCAATGATGCCAGGTCTAACAGGCACCAAAATTAAAGTGGCCCTGGTTAGCGAACCAAATAGCTTAAAAAGGGGCCCACGTTTGCAAATCAGGCCAGTTTTGAATGCATACAGACACGCTGTATGGGTATTTTGCTAGGAATGGGAGACTGCATGCACTTGTGCTTGCTGCTGGTAATGTTTCTGGTAATATCTGGGAAATCAACTGTAAAAAGAGACCCACCTAACCATAGAACAAGCCCACAAACTGCTAAAAGTCCAGCCCACACACTTATCTGTCAAACCAGCCCGCCAGGCACTGCCTGATTGCCCTAGGGGCAGGGCCGTACCCATGAGCATAGGTTTTGGTGGGCCTGGCCCGCGTGATGAAAACTACATAAAAGAAGTGAACAAAGGGTTCACGAGCAACCTTGATTTAAGTCAAAAGTACAGGGTCTTCAACTTGCAGGGTTATTTTTTAGATATACTTACTGCCAAACATGGCATTTTCTATTCTATAGTTCAATTGTGGTATTATTCTCCTGAAGACATTGTTTAATAAAAGGTGTGAACATTGGGAATACTTTTTAACATAAACAAATTATTTTCTATTGTATTTATAGATTTAGATATTTTTCTCCCCTGCAGTATTTTGGGTAAATGCATGCAAATTGTTGCATTTGAAGCACATTCGTAAAAGAAAAAATATAATGCATATTTTAAAAAAAAGGATAGTTTGGGTGGCTTTGGCTATTTGATTCTCTGCTTGGGCAACATGCTGTTTGTTTTTAGGAGAATCAGAGACTTAAATTGAATATATATGCAAATGGATAATAGTTGCGGATGGTACTGTCAAAATCACAATGCCCTTCTTCCTCACCGTTCCCAACATTCTAGTCTCTGTAATTGGGTCATCTCTTAACTCCCATCAATGTCTATATACAGAACCTAATTTTTGAGATACACCTTCTATATAAAAACATATCCATTGCGTAGTCCTCTGCTACTTCCTACAGCAACATCTGGACTCCGTCAACTACCTAAAAAAGTTACATTTGAGTATCTCCTTCTTAACTTCTCTTTCACCCCAGTGGAACCTACTGAAAGAAAAACAGTTCTCACCCTTGCTCACTCAAAAATTCACACTTGAGATTTCCAAGTTGGCATATACTTTGTCTGCTAAATGGTTGGTCATTGACGACTTAAGAAAGCCCAAGGGCATTCTGGGCATAAAAGTGAGAGTGTTACTGTCATTGGATGAGCATTAAGCTGTAACTCTATCATTTTGCACACAATATATAGACTACCCTACAGGCTACCATGCCAGATAGACACAGTGTGCAATAAGGTCTCTTGTGCGTGAACAGTATGCATGTAGCAGATGTATGCAAGTGTGTACAGTCTTTGGCAAGATATATATATGAGAATATGCTGACATACTGTCTGTATCTCCAAATCAGGACTCTGATTTATATGCACATTGCATACTTATATTCAAATATAGGAAAAAGTCTTAGGAAAAAAAAGCATTAAAACGTTCTTCCCTAAATAAGGGGAGCAAGACCTCCAGACAGACATATTTGAACAAATACTACATACATTCACTGTCTAGAACAACACATTGTATTAGAGTCTGCAGAACACTGTTTCCCAATCTAATGCTGGCACCATCAGCAGACATCTATCCCAGTGACTACCTGGTCACCTCCATGAAGCTGATGACAAACAATCAAAACCTCTATCCAGTAGACGCTGCTAACTAGCAACCATTCCGCAAGAGGCCATTCTTGACAAACTCATTAACACTGAAGGCTTGGACAATAACCTACCCTCTATCACAAAGAGCTTTCTGGAATGGCCAGAAGACCAGTGTTGACAAAAATGTCTGTGCTGTCTTATCAATTTTAACCCCTTGCGTGCTCATGACGGAACCACGCTGTCATGAGCCACGGGCGGCGTGTGTTCATGACGTCGTGGTTCCGTCATGCGGCTGCCGCTCCTCCCATGCGACATTAATTCACCCGCACAGGCGGGGAATTAATGCGCGGGCGGAACCACGCCAACATGAGCACACGCCGCCTGTGACTCATGACGACGTGGTTCCGTCATGAGCACAGCAGTGCCGTGCTTACCCCGCCCCCCGCACCGTGGCAAAATTCACAACGCAGGGAAATTCGCGCTGCATCGAAGGGGTCAAATCCATCACTGCCTTTAATTCAGTGCATCGCCCCACATGCGTACGATGATCTTAGTATTTAAGGAACTCTTCTAGAATGGATCTCCTCTCATTTCTCAAAGAGATGAAGCATTATCTTGTGCCCACTGTTCTCTTCAACACTTTTCTGCAGTGACTAGGATGGAACACAATGTTTCATCATCTCTCCACACCTCAGCCAACTATGGGAACTCCTCTGATCCTTCAATCAGACACGTTACAGCCATGCAGAAGACACCCAGGGAATCCTGAAGCTCAAACAACGTACCTATTCCACTCTGTCCTAGACCACTGCCTCCAAGCCATGGACAAAAAATACTGATCCAACGCCTGATATATGACTCATCAAAAACTGTGGGAATTTGGAAAATGACCACCCTACAATGATCTGGCCTCATGAACTCGATCATTTCTAATGACATGCAAGAAACCTAGGAGTTTTCATTGGCACTGGTATGTCACTAGTGCCACAAGTGAAGAAAGTTACAGAAAGTGTCATCATGCCAACCCTATACTACATTTTTTCTCCCATGTTTCATTGGTATTGAAATAGAAAGCTTTACAAAAAGATGTCCCCCATATTGTAAATAGCACCAAACCAGGTCCAGACCTTGGCAACCAAAGGAAGAAAAGGTGGAATTAGCTATGCACACACAACCATTTTTAACCCACCCTTCACTTCATTCGATAGCAATTAAAGCATAGCAGCAAGTTCACTTTGAGGTGAAAAGTGCACCTCTCTGGTTCTCATGCATAATACAAAAACTCTTCCCAAATGGGCAACACTATCAGCCACGGTTGACCTCGAAGCTGAGGAACTGGGTTTGAGTCTAAGCAGGGATTCTTGTCAAATCAGTTAAACTCTCTGTGCCTAATAAAATCAATGTCTCCATCGTTAATGCAATACATGCTCATTTTAAGCACTCTAATACGTTAGACTCGAGTTCGCACTATATAAAACTCCCCCCCCCACCCCAAAAAAACCTGTACAAACTTAGCCCAACAAATGGAGTAGCAGTTAAAAGTTCAAATCCAACGAAGGCGGACTCAGGATTTTATCATTATGAGGTCAGTAATATGAGTAATTGTAACACATTCTATTTACATTTACTATTTCTAAAAACAGTGCTGTATGGAAACAAGTTTCAAATATTCATCATTAAGGAAAATGTACGTCCAACACAGGGTTACAAATGTTACACAACACTTTCCCTTTCATGTGGGATTTCCCCTCTTTGAAATAGCCCTTTGGATCCCCCAACCATTCTAAGGATCTGGCACTTGATCTATTTGCCCACACATTGGGTTAGTCTGCTGCTGCTGCTGCCAAGGAGATAGGTTTCATTTTTCTTCATGAGGAGTGGTTCTCAGAACCACTCAGCTTACTAATCCCATAAAAAAGGTTTTTTAAGTGCAAACCTAATAACTGTGGAATGTGTTTGTACAGAATCCAGCAACGTAACACAGGATTCACTGTAGGCACCTATAAAATGGCTATCCATTTAAAGACTTTTACATCGGGTCCTTATGTTATACGCAAACCACTTTCTTATTTTGGGCAAATACTGAAGTCTTACAACATATTACAGTCACCTCTTCTAACTCTGTTTGATACTAGTAGTTTATTGAACAGAGACAGTCCACCTAACTCAAGGTGTTCCATGAACAATGAAAAAATGGCCAGGCCTGTGATAATGAGCGTTATCTCCTCCCAGGAACCCAAGGATCAACTGGGCTTGTGACCCTTCAGTTTTGCGATTGGGGCACTCATGCTTATAATCTGACCTGCAAACGTAACTGTAAGAATGTGGGTTACTGGTTGACAGGGATGAAACGCTACTCAAGCAGCAACCAAAGTCCTAATAAGGGAGGAGTCACAAGCAAACCCCAAAATAACCAGTGCTCAACCCTCTCCTATCTTGGCAAAGAGCAGTCAGGCTTAACAAAAAGGCAACATGTAAAGTATTTATGCAGCACTTCAGACAGTAATAAAGTGAAAACATAACACAAGAAAAATCCTTCTCCAATGTAGAAAACGATAGAGCAAATTTCAATAAATAACTCAAGACCAAAACAATAAAAATCCAATCAGTGGAATTGGAGCTATGTAAGTTTTAAGATTTAAGCGAAAATAGCACCAAAAAGAACAAAGAGTCAACTGTGGTTATCTGTACATGCTAGACTGGTACTAAGTCACAAGTTCAGGCCAAGTTTGATGGAGCGCGGGCCAGCAACAGGGACTCAGGCCCCGCTGAACAAGAGTAACTAAAATCTTGGTCGCAAAGAGATGCAGAGTACCGTGTTGAGGATGCATTGCGCAGCAGAGGCAATGTGAGGCGCAGTGGTGGTTCTGAGAAGCTGTGAAGCAGGATGCATTGTCCTTTCCTGTAAATGAGTCATGCAACAGCAGTTCCGATGGGCTGCATTGGGTGAGGCGTTGTCCTTGCATGAAGTTGCATCATGTCGCAGCAGTTCTGATGGGCTGCGTTGGGTCAGGTGATGTCCTTGCTTAAAGGAAGTTCACACAGCAGAGGGGATGTGTTTGCTCCAAGGGTGATGCATCAAGCAGCAGAGACGAAGCTCCGGTTCCGCAGGAGATGTGCCTTGGAGGGGATGTATTAGTTCTGCTGAACCGTAAATGGGCTGACAGGGCGATTTCAGGCCTACTTCTGGGGTCCAGAACTGGGATGGGACCACTTCGGAGGGAAGACTCACAGATGGCAAAGTCCTGGAGCTGAGTTCAAGGTTGTTAGAAGCTTGTTCTGTGCATGAGCCTTCTGATCACGAGGCAAGTCAACCAGCCCCTGGACAATCTGAGGTACTGAGTTTAGACAGACATGCAGAGTGGTAGACCTTTCTGCAGCACAGCATTCCTTCTTAGTAGAGTCCTCAGGTCCAGATTTGTACTGAAGAGTGGGTCTAAAGGTCCAATATTTATACATGGTGCTCACTTTGAAGTAGAGGAGGCGTCAAGAGTTTTTCACCCTGCTTGAGATTTCCTCCCTGTCCAGGAACCAGCTTGTCTGCAAAAGTCACAAAAGGCCTGTGTCAAACTCCATTGTGAGATTGCTCAGGCAGTGCTTTATGGCGTGCAAGTGTGATAATTGACAGCTCCTCCCCTCATAAACTCAGAGTGGCCCATCCTACCAACACCTAGCTTCCCGTTGTCTCACTGTCTGGGAGCAATATACAGAGACCAATTGCCAGCTACACCTAGCCATGTGAACCAGGAACAGTCTACAGTCAACAAATGTTTACCATTGAAGGGGCCTTTTAATTACAATTCCAAACACCCCAAGCTCAAAAACCATACCTGTTCCCAATTAAAAGTTATCACTTATTAACCCTACCTCTTACAGATTGAAAGTTTTCACTTATTAAATGTAATAAGGAAAACTTAATGGTATCCTATGGAAGGCCTTGCAGTAGTGAAAAATGAATTTAAGAGTGTTTTACTACTAGTACTCGTAAAAATTATTAGCACATGTCCAACTTTTTAAATACCCTGCACCTTGACCTTTGGGCTGTTCCGAGACAACCCTGCAGGTGATGTATATAGATTAAAATGGAAGGTTTAGGCCTGGCAAAAGGTTTGTTTAGTCGCAATGGACATTTAGAATTGCACACACAGGCTGCAATGTTAGACCTCAGGCATGTTTAAAGGGCTACTTGAGTGGGCAGTATGAGCAGTTTAATTTACAGGTCTTGGCACATGAACCACCACTTCAACAGGGATGTACAAGCAAAATAAGTAGGCCAATTGGGTTTAAGTTAATTCTACAATATTTTAAGGAGAGAACACAAGCACTTTAGTAGGCTTGTAGTTATCATCTTCCTAAGCCTGAGGTCCACTCTGTACAACCCAGCCTGGATACCTGTAGGATCCGAGCGGCGCTTATCAATGCTAGGTCTCTAGTGAGACATGCTGCGGCTATATTTGATATCCTTGGGGAGAATAGGCTTGACCTACTCTTCGTTACAGAGACCTGGATGAATGACTCATGCGCTCCCGTCGTTGAACTGGCAATCCCACGTGGGTTTAAGATCTCTAGAGCAGATCGCCCCAAGGGCAGAGGGGGAGGGATCGCAGTGATTTATAGAGAGCATTGGACCCTTTTATGTGAACCCCTTGAAGGCTTTCATGAAGCAGAACTCCTGCACTTCAGTCTTGCTTTTAATTCTCACTGGACACTAGGTGGCTCACTTGTGTACCGTCCTCCAGGCTATATTGGCAACTTCATTGGGGATCTTGAAGAAGCCATCATACCCCGCACACTTCAGTTTGCAAATTATCTCCTTTTGGGGGATTTTAATATCCATATGGATATGGCGGATTGCAGTGAGGCAATTAGATTTGGAGAAACTCTTTCAATGGCCCATCTTAAACAATGGGTGGAGACTCCAACGCATGCGGGGGGCCATGTCCTTGATTTAGTCTGTTCTAACTTTGACATTATAATGGAGCGGCCAGAAGCCATGACCTGGACCGACCATGAATTGGTTAGATTTTCCTGGACATTGACTATCGGCTCTGGATTAATGCCAACTCAGTCTCAGGCCCATCAGCAACGTATCAATGTTGCATCCTTTTCTGAATTTCTTTCTAGCTGCCAGCCGATGCTGACTACTGAAATTAATGCAGCAGTTGACGCTTTTAACACATGGATGGCTAGTGGCTCGGCAGTTTCTATGCAGAATAAACGAGTCTGCCGACCTCGCTTCTTGCCGTCCCAGCCCTGGTTTACCCATGGTCTACGGGAGCAGAAGCTGAAGTGTAAGAAACTGGAGAGGATTTGGCGGCTTGATTATTCGTCGGAGGCGAAGAAACGGCTGCGCTGCTCCCAAAAGGAGTACTATAATGAAATCAAGGTGGCCAAAAGTAATTACTATGCTGGACGCATTGAAAAAGCCAGTAATAATAGCAAAGAAATTTTTGCTATAGTCCAGAGTTTTCTCTCTCCTAGAGCCGCGCTACCTACACTACCTTCTTCCAATCAATGGTGCGATGAACTTTCAGATTTTTTCTCTGAAAAGATTCTGAAGATCCAGCAAGATCTCCAAACTGCCTTGAACAAGTCCCTGACATCCACTTCATTGCCTATATTGGAAGCTGTTTCTTCGGAAGGTCTGTTTACTTCCTTCTCCCCAGCCTCTGAAAAGGATGTTTTACCAATTCTGTCTGCCCTTAAATCTGGTTCGCCCGCCGACCCCTGCCCTGCTAGAGTTCTGGGAGGAGTGTCGGCGATAGTCTGCCAGGAGGTAACTAGGATTGTTAACTTATCTCTTTGCTCGGCCTCTGTGCCTCTGAGTTGGAAGCAAGCCAAGCTCCTCCCATTACTGAAGAATCCTGGCCTGGACCCGACTATGCCCTCTAGCTATCGGCCCATATCTCTTTTGCCAGCGTTGGCTAAGACATGTGAAAAGATTGTTTTTAGACAACTTGAAGGGTTTATTGAGTCTTCTCACGCGCTCCATCCTGCTCAATCGGGGTTCAGAGCGGCCTACAGCACCGAAACAGCATTAATTGAGGTTTCAGAGGCTATTCGGGAGTGCCTGGATGGAGGCGGCAGGGCGGTTCTGATCTTACTAGACCTCTATGCCGCCTTCGATACGGTGCCCCATTCGTTGCTTCTGGCCAGATTGGGTGCTGTCGGTATTTCAGGCCGCGCTTTGGGTTGGTTGACCTCATTTCTGAAAGATAGATTACAGCAAGTGTGGGTCCCCCCTTATGCATCTAAGGCTAAGGAACTTACCACAGGAGTCCCGCAGGGGTCTACCTTAAGCCCCTTGCTTTTTAATGTTTATGTGACCCCTTTGGTTTATCTAGCTGAGCAGCTGGGTGCCAAAATAATGGCTTATGCTGATGATACCCAGCTGCTCTTCACCTGGCCAAAAAATCATCTAGACCCCTTGACCGTTCAGAGTTGCCTGTCGCAAGTTTTTCGCTGGCTGGCAATGGCCCAGCTTAAATGTAACGAGGAGAAGACGGAGATCCTCCTCTATGGATCTTTTCCGGATAATTTCAGGGAACAAATTTGGCCCTCCGACCTACCCTGTCCGAACTCTTCAGGTGCCCCTGTAAAGAACCTAGGTGTCTGGTTCGGACAGGATTTAAAGTTCGGGGAGCATATTAAGAAACTAACCGGTATCTGTTATGCCACTCTAAAGGCCCTCAGAAGGTTTTTTCCCCTCATTCCCGGCAAAGCTAGAGAGACTGTGCTTAGAGCGTTGATTTTATCACGCTTAGATTATGCAAATGCACTCTTCAGTGGCCTACCTG
The DNA here is from genome assembly GCF_964263255.1 of Lissotriton vulgaris. NCBI lineage: Eukaryota > Metazoa > Chordata > Amphibia > Caudata > Salamandridae > Lissotriton > Lissotriton vulgaris. Next base: position 937,772,187 of record NC_141693.1, on the reverse strand, counting down.
ATTACATGGTCCGTCGACTTCAGGTTATTCAAAACTCGGCAGTCAGGTTGATGTTTCAACTACCCAGGAGAACTAGTGTTCGTGAACATCTGCGCAGCCTTCATTGGTTGCCTATTGCCAATCGTATTTTGTTTAAAATTTTGGTCCTGGCATATCGGGCTATCAATCAGCAAGGCCCAGTATACTTGCGGAATAGATTTGTTCTTTATGCTCCTAAACGGGCTCTCCGCTCGGCTAACCTTTGTCAGATGGTCCAGCCTAAATTTAAGCTTGCCAGAACTGGAGGCAAATCCATCTCTGTTAAGGCTGCTAGAGTATGGAATGTTCTTCCCTTGGCCCTTCGCACTGCCTCCTCACTTTCGCAGTTCAAGAAGGGACTCAAAACATACCTGTTTAATATTACTCTGTAATCTCTCTCTTCGGTGTGTTAGTGGCCCCGCCTTTTTATCATGTACTCATCGCGCCAGGATACTCCTGAGTAATAGAGCGCGCAATAAAAGGATTTATAACATAACATAACATAACTTTAGCACTGGTCAGCAGTGGTAAAGTGCACAGAGTCTAAAAGCCAACAACAATAGATTCAGAAAACAGGAGGGTGAAGTCAAAAAGATTTGTGATGACCCTGCCGAAAAGGTTCCAATAATCACAAAAATCAGTCTCCTGTTTCCTGACATGTTTAATGGTGCTGCATTATGTAGCGACCGCAGTAACTGTGGTAAGTAGATGCCAAATGATCCTTTGACTGGGCAGGGGTTTACTTGCATGTGTGCTGTAAAGTTGCACATAGGGTCTGTTAAAAGCTTCAGCTTAGTCAGGTCTTCATAAACATATTTGAACTTTCTCTGTTTAGTATCCATTGGGACTGCCAGGGTCTGTAATTGTACAGATGCTCAGATTTTCATCTCCTTTTTGATCATGGAAGTTTTTCTCCTTCCAATGATACAATTCATCAAGACAGGGTTTTCTAGCAGCATTGATAAAATAATATGCCTTTAGTGGCCAATGCAAAAATAACAGTTGATGGACAGAATGCAGAACAATGTCATACATTCACCCCAGTACAAGGATCGGGCCTAAATCTATCGTTTTTTTGCACTCCACACCACCCCAGTTCAGACATGGCCATACGCAAATCAGCCTTGACCCTGTGCCTCATGGGAACAGTCCAGCCCGAACTGTCAAGCCATGTCTTTCCTGGACCGGAATCAAGCATCCTAGGGCCGGTTTCTGGCTATCAGCCATCTTCAGCCAGGATAGCTTGACTCCAGTAGTGTGGAGAGCATGGGACTCACGTCTGAACATACCCATCCCACTCGGGGTGAGAAATGCAAAAATAACAGTTGATAGACAGAATGCAGAACAATGTCATACATTCACCCCAGTACAAGGATCTGGGACTAAATCCATCGTTTTTTTGCACTCCACTCCACCCCAGTTCAGACATGGCCATACGCAAATCAGCCTTGACCTTGTGCCTCATGGGAACAGTCCAGCCCGAACTGCCAAGCCATGTCTTTCCTGGACCGGAATCAAGAATCCTAGGACCGGTTTCTGGCTATCAGCCGCCTTCAGCCAGGATAGCTTGACTCCAGTGGTGTGGAGAGCATGGGACTCACGTCTGAGCATACCTATCCCACACGGGGTGACAAATGCTAAAATAACAGTTGATGGACAGAATGCAGAACAATGTCATACATTCACCCCAGTACAAGTATCTGGGCCTAAATCCATCGTTTTTTTGCACTCCACACCACCCCAGTTCAGACATGGCCATACGCAAATCAACCTTGACCCTGTGCCTTTTTTTTGCATTTTTTTTTTTTTTGCATTTAGTTGCCAATGCAGCAAAAAAAGTGACCTTGTGACACAAGAGCTCACTTTGTGGTCTCTTGCTTCATTTTCTGATGTTGTTGATTTGTCACTGTTGTAATGTTGTTCCAGTCTATGAAAAAAAATTGTTTTACCACAGTTTTTGGTCATGCACCACAGCGATATTTTTAGTCACGTGCTAAAACCATGCAGCTTTACAACATATACAAACATTGATAGTGTGGTCGTTGTGAAACACCCTTAATCAGCCTATGGCGGGAAATAGGCGAAAAATGAAATAGGCCATGATTTGCACAAACATAGGCTCATTTTGTGATACTCTAAATGAGGCCCAAGTCATGGGCTAACGTTGTCCAACCTCGGCCGCACACTAGCAAGTTGGCTAAAGTTGGCTAAATGCCCTTTAAATGCCCTTTAAATGGTGATGGATATGAATTGTGGAGTATCTTGTACAATGATTGGATAAAGCCTTGGTATGTTCCACTGTAGATGGGATAGACCCATGATGTACACTGCGTGGTGACTGAATAGGATGATAAACATTTTGGGTACCTGGTATTGTGGAAGCATCCTGCCATAGGGTACTCTAACTGGTGAATAGCCAGAACTGTATGTTAATCCACATGGTGATGTATTAGAACTGTGGGCTACCTAGTGTAGTGACGTGCTACAACTGCTGGATAATCCATTTTGTGCTAGCATAAGGAAGGCCTCCACCCGGATCCAGCGGCGAGGGGTAGGTGCGATTATCGCAGCTCAGGGACTCCCAACCATGCGGTGGAAGATCTAAACTGAAGCTTTACCCGCTGGATACTGTTGTTATCTGACTGTTACTAAATTTAGGTTTGACAGCTTAACACAGGTTTCAATAGGAAGAAGGGTAATATAGGAATGTTCTCCCTTCACCCCTAATTGTTGTTGTACCCACACCAGCGTACACACACTACACATTAGGGAATTAGAGTAGACAGTTCACTTCTAGTTTCTTGCGATATAGTCACATAGGTCCTGAAGAATCGCTTGTTAAATTGACGCTAGCGAGAAACATGTTGACTGGACAATATTAAGATCCGGAGGATCTTTGGAAACATAATATTCCAGCACTCTCCTCTAGAAACCAGTTTTAATAAAAGCAGCGGACCTTCTGAATAAATCATTCCCGGTACCCCTACCTTTATTTTAACTCACTCCTCAACATCTACCTTCTATTCTGGCCCCATACCAGCACTTCATCCATACGGCTATTGGAAAAAGATCTCCGCCAAAGAGCCCCTCTATGAGGTGTTGCCCGTTGGGTATTGCACCGCCGACCCAACGAGGAGCAGGCCCAAATGATGAAGCATGACACCTGAAAGGGTGTTTGAGGGCATTAAATCCAACAAAATGGATCCCCAGGGTTAACCTCGAGCTACCCTTCCATTATCATTCGCATCACTATATTTATCCCCTCTTTCCCTTAGGAACAGTACGGCAATCTTTGCATATAAGCATAAAGGAAGGCGCCATAAGCTCTCTTATGATATACAAAAATCCTTGGTGTTCTCAAGCTAGAAATTGGAAAATGTCCTGGACAAAGTCTTGAGCATTTATGTAAAAATTCATGTCAGCGAGGTAGTCCCTGTTTAATTTTGGAATGTTTTGCATTATGTTACATTCCCTTAGAATACTGCCATTTTGGTGATGTGTTTTACATATAGTTTTCTTTATCATGCAACATGTAACGTTTTTATAGTGCATTCAGTGCATTCAGTGAACGGAGTTACTGCCTAGGTGTCCTGCCGAATTCAGGTTGTGGGTGAGTGTTCATGCTGAAGGCTGTGGGAAATTCTTGCAGAGGCTGTGAGCACATCATAAAAGTGTGCAGACTACATGCAAATCCAGTGTTTGGCTTCTCCGCAGAGTGATTATAGCGACGCTCACATATGTACCAACTTTGGACCAGATGTTCGAGCACATTTTCCCATAGACACAGAATGGAATAAACTGTTTGATATATCTGGCCCTTTATTTGCAACTCTATGGTAAAGTGTGTGAAGAAGTGCTTCACTGTGGAAAGATTGACAGCACCAAAAGAAAAGAAAATGCATCCTTACAGGTGTCGGAGGGATGGTGAAGTGGGGTAGATAAAAGGCCTTACGTGCAGCAGAGAGTGAAAATGTTGATGAAGAGGAAAGAGATTAGATATGTGGATAGAGGATTTCAGAGAGATGGAGGGGAGAAAAAGTAAGTGTCTAATTGCACGAGAGACTGCAGAAGAAAGTAAAGGGGAGAAAGGAGAGATTTATACGCTCTGAAGACCACAGCCCTTTTCACAGACCTTGGTAAACACTAATTCAAACTCTCATATTTAAATTCTACTTATTCACACCAAAATTATTGTTATTGCCAATTCATTTGATACTGTTAACAGGCACTAGCAAAGCTAATAGGTCTGGATTTGTTTAGGTATATGTCCTTTGACATGATCTATATGTCTGGGCTTAATAGAAGAAAACTCACAAATAGATGCCAATATATTTCTTAGGTGGCAGTCAGGGCTTATAATAAAGGAGCACTTCTGGTCCAGCCCATTGCTTTATCTGATGATCCATTTAGCAATTCCTGCAGTTGCTGCAATTGCTGCAGTTCCATCTTCACTGAGTTGGACAACAACAAGTGTAAGCAAAATCAAACAAAAAAGCACAAACGGCGGCTGGTGACTTCTGAAAGTGGTAGGGCGTAAACGTTGGGGATGAGTGTTACATCACAAGCAAGCCAAGCGTGAGCAAACCCGACGGATACGGGGGAGGTCACCACAGTGAAAACTTTGAAAAAAAGAGAGGCATTTCAGTACAAAACTATTTTATGTGCAATTAGACCTGGGGTCGAGAATTTAAAAAAGTTCTTGCAACTCCTTCCTTAAACCGACCTAATTTCGTTCACAATGGTACCCTTTATAATTTGGTCTGGCATACATTTAAATCTAAGAGAAGCATCACAAAAGAGGCATTCAATGCCATTAAGCACAGTTGGGGTAACGTGGTAAAGGAAATAAGAAGGGAATAGATTTGATAGGAAAAATGCGAAGCATCGGTTAGTTCTTCTCTACAACACATGGATATTGGCCTTTTATTAAATGAAATAACATTTGCAATAGAACCGCTGCGCACACCCCCAGGGGAACTGAAGGTGCTGTTACCATCTGTTTATCAGACTCTTGCAAATGATGCACTTCCGGCGCATCCGCCATGGTTATGGACACGGGCCCCGGGGTGGAGGCTGCACACATGATGCACTCCAGTGCTTCTGAACATGTTCCAGAGATGAGGCTACTGTGGCAAATGGTCTAATCCAAGTTCATCCGAGCCTGTCATGTACTAGGTTGCAGGGGGGTAAATCGGATTCAGCCAACAACGGCCTCATGGGCACTTTCCACCAATCACCGCTCTTGAAAACTCTCTATGGTCGCACACCTTGGTCAATGTGCCAGCTCAAGTCACAGTGCTATCAGAGCCAGTGAGCCCACCCTAAACGAGTTTATCCCTAATCTGGGGAGCATGCTCTGCAAGTGATTTAGGACAGAAATAAGGAGTCCATATTTTAAAGAATTACATTCTAATAATGACATTTTAGCACAAATGTAGTATCTTACTCTCCACTGCATATAACTCAAACGTGTGCATTTGCAAACGTTGGAAGTCACCCTGGCCTGAAACACACATCACTCATTGCTTATTCCACAGGAAGACTGAAGCTTTCAAATAATGTTGACCTGAACATTTCCCCTGCTCAAAGCAGGAAAAAAGGCACTGTGAAATTCCGCTCAGAGATTGGGAATAACGTGCACAAATCATTGCCTGAACTTACATTTATCTTGCTATTCTGTATTCCAGATGTAAAAGCTGGACTGACCAGGTAACGTGTGGTGATAAAACAAGGTATTGGAAATACCACTCCCATAATTAATGCTCTTTTTTACCGGGCGGCCGGGCCACTTGTTTTGAGGCCTAAATGTTTTAAAAAGGTGACACATTTTATTTAAAAAAAACTTTGCAACATACTGTGCTTAAACACCTTCATATTTAGAGGCCCATTGCCGGCGGAGCGGTGCTAGTTAGGAACATCACAGATGCTTGCTGAAATACGATCGGTATTGTGTATATTTTTTTTACAAAAATGGACTTTCATTGGACCTCCCGGCCACCACTACATCGAGGACATCCAGGTGGGTCTCAGCGCTGCAAACCTTGTTTCGGCGCTACAACCTTAAAGAATGTGCTCACCCTGCTGAGTGGCAATAGTCTTTGGTGTCTCCAACCTCTGCTCAGAGAGCCTGCATGTGCAAAGCGCTACCAGCCTCTTCTGCGTGCTGCATGTGCCTAGCGCTACCAGCCTCTTCTCTACCAGCCTCTTTTGCGGGCTGCATGTGCATTGCGCTACCAGCCTCTTCTGCGCGCTAAAAGTGCTTGAAGTAGTAGCCCATACTGTCTTAGGATCACACTAAGCGTCACTATTACTGTGCCTTTGAGTTGAATCTCCATGAACCGCCTTGCTTGTACCCTTACAGAGAAGAGACCCGCAAGGCCAAACTGCCACGGTTCTAAGGTTGACATGAAACGCTTCTAGGTTCTGCATTTGTAAAGACAAGATCACACTGTACGTGTATAGAGAGCCAGGAATCTGATGCACGTTTGCATACTCTGACTGTATTATTCACCCTCAGCTTCCTCATATTGTCCTCCTATTCCAGAAGTGGAGGGAATTAACCTACCCTTTCTGCACACATACTTGCTGAAATACGATCGGTATCATGTGTATTTTTTTTATAAAAATGGACTGTCATTAATTGCAGTTGTGGCTCGCAATTCTTGGGGGCGGTCGGGGGTAATATAAAAAACGTACCTGATCCCAGTCCTGCGCCGCCTCTGTGTCCAATGCCTGGCCCGGTCCGGACTTCAGCAGCAACAGGTCTGGGACGGTCCGGAGCAGGACCAACTTCAGACTGCGTGGCCAGTGTGTCTCACTCTCAGGCAATCCAGACCCTGCATCAGCAGGCCAGTATTGGCTAGGGCACTGATACAGCCTGCCCACTAGGAGACCGGGGGCTGCGACGGCCTCTCGGGTTCCCCCTCCCTCGCTCTCCTACTGAAAGGTATAGTAGTGGCTGACAGTGCGCATGTATGGGCTGGTCATAAAAATGACCAGCCCAAACCCGAACATGCGCACTGGCACTATGCGTCGCTGTCAGTGACAGTCTGTCTGACTGTCACTCAAACCGCGTTGAGTGCTGTCGCAGCCCCGCCCGCACCCCCTTCAGCGGCCGATTTCTGCAGGCGCGTGTCTGTCCCAGCGGCGCTGAGCGCGAGGGTGGAGGAGTTGGGAATTGCTTATTCGCTTGCACAAATTTAGGGCAGTGTGACTAGTGGGGCAATGCCCCAGCGCCCCTAATGGACGCACCGCCTCTTAGTATGCGAAGATACTCCCGTCAGCCTTAGCGGTAATACATACGCAGCTCTCCTACAGCTGCGCACTACTCCCTGCCTGAGGGTATGGAACCACAGTATTTATATAGTCGAGCCAAAGGCTCCGTAGCACGTTTGTTTTCTGATCATAAAAAGGGATAGCTTAAAAGAGGGAATAAAAGAATTCGAAGCGAAGTTTAAAAGTCCCAGTAAATAGGAGCCGTGAGAATTAGGGGGCCCAGACAGATATTTGGGCTGACCTTGACCCGCTAGGCCTCCCCGTGGCTACCAGTCTGACCCTTGCCTTTTCCATGAAATTTACAAGGAACCACACACAATATTGACATTGTCAGTCGCTATGACCTTTGCAGCTCACAATGTTTCCTTGCGACATTGCGTTTTTATTTTAAAGACAACACAGCCTTCTCCTTTATTTAGCCCAGATTGTGTGAAGTGAAAATTCCCCGTCCTTTTGATGAGGTGGGAGGTTTGGTTTAGCATACCTCTCACATCACAAAGGCAGAGCCTGGTTACAACGCAACACAATAATTCAGTGCAACCTACCTACTTTGTTGATCAGGCTCAATACGTTTCACGCTGGATAGCAGTACCGAGACTAAAACTGTGAAATGAACCTTTAATGCTTAAGCCTGACGAGTCGATTGATTGCATCATTGACACAACTGTGTTTCTTGTGGATTTTAGGAACAAAAGCGGTTGCTGGAGCTGGGGATTACAGGGCCAGAAGGCCATGTCCTGAGCCACCCGGAGGAGGTACATATTTTAATGAAGTTCTCCCTTTACAACATGCGGAATCTCTTTTATAGATTTTGATTCATACATAAATGTTGTTGTAAATTGTAACATGAACTCTTGTTTCTTATTATCCCAGGTTGAAACTGAAGCAGTTTACCGCGCGATTACAGTAGCAAAGCAAGCCAACTGCCCCTTGTATGTTACAAAAGTAATGAGCAAAGGTGCTGCAGAAGTGATCGCACAAGCAAAGCGGAAAGGTAACTGGCTTCGGTTCATTATACAGAAATGAGTAAATGAAATTAAATCCATCACAATTTACACATTTGCTACTGATTGCAAATTAATTTGCAGTGTTTTCTTGAACATTTAAAACTACTTACCCTCACTTTACCATCAAAACTATAAGAAATAAGGATTTCCTCTTTTCATGTGCACATTTTTTTCCCCTTATTTTGCCAGTGTATCTGATGTTGAAGCTAATCAATGCAATCCAAAAATTCTATGTCCTATTTTGCTGGTTGGCTTTTATTATTCATGTTATATGCTGTTTTGCTATCTCCACCACTAAAAAGATAAGCTTTAGCCAAGCCAAAAGGTCGTGCTAAACGATCTTGTCTGTGACACTTAGGGCATGATTCCGACTTGGCGATGCGGCGCTTGGTCCACCCCGCCTCTACACTGCCAAAGCCGTGGTCAGACCACCCACCAGATTAGTAGTTTCCTCCTGTCTGGTAATTTATTTTTTTACGTTTCCATTGCGATGCCTCTATAAATGGCACTGCAATGGGAATGCCTAAAACAGTTCCTGCACGGCATGGACTGAAAAGGGGGTTTTCCCCCCCTGCATACACCCCAATGCCCCTCCTCTCTGCCAGGGTTTTCATGGTGGAGGAACTGCCATATATGCCATGGTGGAGAGGAAACTCCTAATATGCGTGGTGGGACCGAGCCTGTCCCACCAAGCATATTGTTTCCTCTTGATCACCTCAACACTGCAAGGGAACAGCGGTTACCTGGCACCTGCAGGGGAGCAATGTCAATCCAACCGCACTAATAATATTTGGTCAGTCGGGAGAGCCAGCCCCTGTCCTCCCACAAGTCTGGGGGTCCATGGACTTCCAGACTTGGAATTGAGCCAGTGCTGTTTTTCCTCGGATTGAGACCAGGCATTACGGCCACCTTGGAATGTTTTGTCAATGAAAGCATATGACCATGTATGCACCCACAAGACAACCATTTTGAAATGTGTTTTTCTTTCCTTAAAATATAACATAACACATTCAAAGATAGCTGCCTTGCATTCACGTACATGTTCACACACAGACGACCATCATGGAATGGTTTTAAATCTATTTAAAAATTGCTGCCCACTGAAGCAGCAGTAGGTGCGGTGGGAGACAAGGGTGCTGGAGGGGCTTATTAATTTCAAATAAAGCAGGGGAGATAGACACATAGATGGAGAGAATTTAGTACCTCCTTCACTGCAATACAAGGTTATGACATCAGAAGAGAAGGAAGTAACTCGTCCAATTAAAACACGGTGCTTGACGGACCCAGCATAAAAATAGGGATGAAATCCATTGAATCAGGACAGGGAATTAAAATAGACCAGAAAACGATCAAATCATGAGAAAGGGGCAGACACAAATCCTAATCTATTTTAGATATAGAGATAAAATAGGTTTGTTTGCCAACATAAAGCTAAACTTGTCGGTAGATGAGACGAAATGACTAGATGCCTCACCCCTGCTTCAGCACAGGATAAAAATGCTTGGCACAAATTCAGCAATGCCTTGAGGGTAAATTCTAAAGACTTCTGTATTTGCCAGTCAGTCAACCCACTTTATTCGATTAATTAAAATCATAAAAGTACAATGCAAAACACAAAACAACAATATTATCTTTCAATACAAATGGGCAGCATAAAAATGTATACAATTTCTACACAAAATATATAATTAATTGAAACTTAAAAGAATATATCAGATAAGAACAATTACAGTAAGATAAAATTCAAAATTCAGAAAACTGAATGTTTCAATCGTCATAGGGAATCTTTTTTTCCTAAGGTGGACAGCAGCAACAAGATAACTGGCAATGTTAAAAATATTCCAGGTGTTATCTTACAATTGAAGGTACATTAGAGCTGGTCTGACCTGCAAAATCCCTTTCCCCTCAGGAGCGGAATTAAAAACCTCTTCCTAATGTCAGCATAAAAATAACAAAACATTATAAAGTGCATAGTGTCCTGAGGTGAAAAATTGTCGCAATTGCACGGGCTATATCTTCTGGTTTACACCAACCAGGGAAATTTCCCAAGAAAAAGTGAATTAAGTTAAATCGAAACCTGGTCAGAAGCTAGCGATGGAAGGGCTTAGTCACACTTCTCAGATAGGGCTCTATTGATGGCAAGGAAATTGTTAAATAATGAGCCCTAACCAAAGGTTTTTGTATTTCCTGATCCTCCCGTTCCAACCTCAGTATTTTCAAGAACTGTGATTTCACCCATTTTACATCAATTTTCTTGATCCCTTTTGGGGCATTATAAATATCATGGCGCCCTAATTTAATGAACATATCCTTAACGTACGACAACCACTGGATACTGATGGTTCAACGTTAGCTCTGGATTGAGCCAGGTTTTCATCCAACAAACCAAGAGAGCCAATCTCACCAGATCAGTCACATACCCCATCCCCAATTCCTGATGAATGGCGTAAGTTGGGGATGATTGGGAGACAGACAAAAGGGAGCGTAATAATTTGTTTTCAGTCAACTGAACTCCTTCCAATTGCTTGTAACCCCAAATGGCAGCGCCATATGTAGCGATAACCAAACATTTCGACCTTTAGATGGCAAGAATTGCCTCAAAAGGCCTGGCTCTCAATCGGCGCGAGAAGGCCAGTAGCACTGACGGCGATCTCACTACTGCATTCATTTTAGCTTTAAACTGGGGGACCCAAAAGCATCTGTCTTTGAATAAAACCCCCAAATATGTAAAAGCAGTCACTCTGGTGACCTCAGCTCCATTGCATAAAAAAAGTTTTGACTTTATTCTTTTGTTGACCCATTATCAGGACGTGTGATTTTGAGATGTTTACCACCAGATCCAGGGATTTCATAAAAATCCCAAATGCGTCCAAGAGTCTCTGAAGGCCTATGTGAGTTTGAGATAATAACACGGCATCATCCGCCTATAGGAGGAGCGTAATGGTCCTATTTCCTACATGCAGGATGTCAATGCTTGCCTTATCCAAGGTTTTGTCTAGGGCGTTAATGTAAAGCGTAAAAAGTAATGGTGCCAATATACAGCCTTGGCGAACACCTCTACCAGACTTAAAGTCTCTTGTGCATTTGCCGTCCTGAGTAACCCTAACAGCTGCCAAAAGGTCCCGATGTAGATCTGCTAAAAAATAAACCAGACGAGGATCAATCCTTATGTCAAGTTAAATGGACCAGAGCTTCGATCTGTTTACCAGATCAAAAGCTGAGGAAAGATCCATGAAGCCCATATACATGAAACCTTTTTTCGCAACAGTGTATTTGCTGGTCAGTAAATATAGGTAAAGGCACTGGTCCATAGTGCTTCTGCCTTGTCTAAAGCCATACTGAAGATTGGATAAAATCCCATTATCGTTTACCCAATCCGTGACTTTGGCCAGAATCACCTTACCTAAAATTTTAACGGCAGAGTCAATCAATGAAATAGGTCTATAAAACCTTGGATCCCCTCTCTGACCCTTTTTAAAAACCGGTATAATAGTAGACTGGGACCAAGATGCGGGGAACCCCTGGACAACTGTGGCATTGAACACATTTGCTAAAATTTTAGCCCAAAATTTAGGCTCAACTTTATAAAAGTCGGCAGGAACACAATCAGGGCCGGGTGCCTTATTACTAGATGTGTCTATTATTGCCCTCTCGATGTCCTCCTCTTTAAAAACCAACAGAGGTAAATCATCACAAGTATCTGAAACTATGAAAGGCTCGTGAGCCTCATTTGACCCATAAATACGTTCGAAGTGAGATAGCCACTGCTCCTCTGGGATGTTAGTTTCCAGGCCACCATTCTCCTGCCCAGAGAGAAAAGTTCTGTTTACAATAGCCCAAAACTATGAGCTATCCTTCAAAATTTCCACAGACATTACGGCATTCCAGGCCTCTGATTTAATCTCATTTTTGCAGGTATATACTGCTAGTTTATATTGTTTTCTGAGACTAACTATCTGCTCCCTGTCTCTTGGTTTATTTTTCAGGGCTTGTATTACATTTTGATGGGCCCTAGAGCATTTAACGTCAAACCACCTTTCACCTGGGTTAGGCCTGGGCTTACTTATAACCGTCAAATCAGTTGCTACCTGGCCACAGATAACTTCAAAGGCTCTAATGACCTCGTCCTTTGGAGTGAAATAATCCACACACTGTGCAATATCATTTTTAGCCTTCCTACATAAATTAGCAAAAAAAGATTCAGGGACTACCTTAGACCATTTGAGCCTCCTCTCCTGATCTCTAATTACCACAAGGTTGGCTCCCCTGTCCTTGCCCGGAGAGCACAAAAGGTCCATATCTTTATCTTACTCCAGGATAACTGGGCTATGGTCGCTAAAGGGAGACAACCTCGCATTATAAAATACTACATTCCCTAGCAATGAGCGGGACAAAAATATGTAGTCAATGATGGTCTCCCTACCCCGGCCTTAAATGTTGGTACCCTCTCAGTTGGATCCTGGAAACCCGGTTCAAAGAGATCAGCTCCTAACGGGAGATCCTCCAGAGCCTCCCCCTTAAGTGTATGCTCAAAATGGGGTAGCGTCGAATAATCAAGACCAAAGGAATCATCGATTTGGCAGTTCAAATCACACAGGTGAACATTAAAATCGCCCATAAGTATGGTGTAATAAAAAGTGGATTGCTGTGATCTATACGCTTCTAAAAAACTTTTCAAATAAGAAAGATGTTCATTTCTGGAATCACATTCCCCAGAATTATAGAAGTTGATTAACAATATTTTAGGATGATTAGGAGTACTTAATTCTGCTATCAAACTATTATGGGAGATTACCTTCAACAGCTTTACAGACCCTTTTATCTTTAGGGAGAAAAGGAGCATTAACCCTCCCTTGGCTCTTCTTGCCGACGTAGGTCGGGCGACTTCTGTATTTAAATATATAGTGTATGAATACTCTGTATTGCTTATTGTAAGTCAATTAGGGTTTAAAAGACAAGATGTATGCTTACATTGTTGCCTGCATTTTTCTCTGTGGGTGTTAACAGTTCTAGTTAAGAGTAACTCTGCCTTGTTACAAGTTGTTTTTCAATCTTTTGATTCTGCTCAAATAGGTTTGTGTCTGATGTACAATGACCAATACACAAAACAGGATGTGCAGGTTGCACACCAAATGGTTTGTGAATGGGTATTCAATTTGCATTCTATGTGATTATAGGTCGCATTGCAAAATGCTCATTCACAGTTGGTCTCTAAATGACCACCTTATTATCATTAATTGGGGAGATTACTGTTGAACTTGGCCCTCTCTGCAGGGTTATACCCAAACTTTTTACCTTAACACTCCTGTTTTCTTAACCCATTGTTTTGGCTCGTAGGACTCTGTGCACTTTTCACACTGCCAACCAGCCCTAAAGTGCTTGTGGTCTCACCTTTAAACATGATAAAATTGGCTTAATCCCAATTGGCACATCTGTCCTTAGTAAAGTGGTAATACATGTATCCAGGCCCTGTACATTAAATGCTACTAGAGGGTCTGCACCACTTATTGAGCTTTTTTCAACATGTCTCAGGCCTGCAATTGCAGCCTTTGTGTGCATTTTAAACTGCCATTTCAACCTGGCCTTTTGCCATGCCTAAACCTTCCTTTTGGGCATGTACTCTTAAGTTCTAATGTCCTGGTAGTGAAAAACTGCTAAATTAATTTTTCACTATTGCATGGCCTACCTCTCCCAGAGGATAACATTGGATTACCTTATTACATTTAAATAAACGATAACCTTTGGTCGGGAGCAGGTAGGGGAGTCATGTTAGGTGACAGAAGAATTGTAACTTAAAACCCTCTTTAAAAAAGAAACTATTATTAAAATGTCACTTTTAGAAAGTTGGTATTTTCTTGTCCTTGCCATTTGGTGCCTGCAGCATGTGTTCTTGATTACATGACTTGGTGTATTTGGCAGTAGGCCTTTGCGCATGACTCCCAGACAGCATTACAATAAAGGGTCTGTGGTTTGGCAGGATGGGCCATCATGGCTAATGTAGGGTGGAGCAGTCAACTACCACACTTGTACTTCAAAGGCACTAGCCCAGCTCACAGACACAGGAATTCACACTGGCCTATTGTGCCACTAAACAGACTGAGACCATGGAAAGGAGACAGGAAGTTCCAGACACATCTGTGGCTTAGGGGCAAGTGGCAGAGCATACAATTGTCTCCCTTAGTAGGGAGATAGACTCAGAGGGTAGATTTGTGATCCCTAAGGAAGGAAGTCGTCACTTCTATCAGGTCCCAGTAAATGGGATCCTGTCAATGCTCTCATGGACCATCCAGACCATGGTAGTGTAAAGGATGGTTAGTACACCTGACAGGTGTGTAGGGTAATGCAGGCCGAGGAGTTGGCCTATTTTCACCCTGTGGTACTGGTATCCATTGAGTGGATTGGAAGGCAACCTAGAGGAGGGCAATAGTTAGTCCCCAGATGCCCATTGACTGCATTCTGAGAAATGAGCTTCCACTGGTGTTAGAAGAGTTGGGAGGGATTGCCGCTCAGGGAGCCTTGGAAGCTCAGGTTTCTGGGGGCACCACTGTTAGCAGAGGGTTTAGAGGCCCTGATGGAAGGGTCTTGGAAGGAAAGGTTCACCCCTGACACTTGTTCAACACCAGGTTACAGATTCTTGGCTGGAGAACCAATCTCAAGCAACCACCACTAGACTGATGGGAAGGAGAGTGGAAGAAGGGTGCTTAATACCCTGGGATATTACTACTACCCTGAGAAATCTCAGAGGTCATAGAACCCTCAGGGGCTCCTAGGGAACTGCTTGCCAGGCCCAAGGCTGGGAGTGAGACCTGCCCAAGGTCCCCGTTTGGAGCTCCTACCTGGCAGTGGATGGCCTGGGTCCTGGCTCCTGACAGCTGTCAGTGACCTCTGATGGTAGCTGTCCTTTTGAGCAAAATTTTCTTTGGGGTGGAGACAGGTGTCCGGTCCAAGGGGCAGAATGGGCCACATCACTTTCTTGATAATGGAGGTATTTTCCTCCTACTGGGATGCATCTGTGAGCCAGTTAAGGTTAGATGCTATACAGATAGGTCCACAAATGAGAATCAGGGTTCCTCATGGGTCAGTCATGTGGCTCAGGAGACTTTAGACAGCGGGATCCAGATGAGTTCAGAGGGGCATGGAACTGGTAAGTGTCTCTGCAGTAGAGGGCCATGGTCCACGTTCTTTCACCTAAGCAGGAAGCCCATTGAGGTATTGGTCAGTCTACCTTGCTTTTGGCTGGAAAGGGGTCGCGTTGGACTTGACCCTGTCTGCTGGGTCATCCCTAAATGTTTTGCCTTAACCCTCCTGTTTTCTGGACCCGTTTGTGTTGGCTTTTAAGACCCTGTGCACTTTACCCTTCCTAACCAGTGCTAAAATGCTTATGCTCTCTATGTAAACAGGGTGAAACTGGCTTAGCCCAATTGGCATACAAATGTACTTCTATGTCCCAAGTAAAGCGGAACTACATGCTTCCTTGGCATGAAATTTAATTGCTACTATTCGGCCTGCAGCACTTATTATGCTACCCATCAAGTAGCCTTTTTAAACATGTCTTAGGCCTGCCTTTACAGCCTACTTGCTGTAGTCCATCCTTCTATTGCCAGTGATCAAGGACGATGATGTCGGAAACATGTTTGGCGCTTGTTTGGTGGGGGAGGCTGGCTCAACTGCTGTCCTCACAAAGGAGGTTTTAACTCCCCGGGTGCAGGCTTTCCTCAGAGGGCTTCCTTTTATTTTGTACATGTATATATATATATATATATATATATATATATATATATATATATATATATATATAATTTTTTTTTGATCAAGGCGACTGGTTCGCTGAAACGCGTTGGGCTGTTCCATATATCTTTGTTTTGGAACCGATGTAAATTAAAAACTTGAAAAGTACACCCGACTGCTGGAGTAATTGACAAAGACGAGTTACCTGAACGGAGTGCATCTGCACAGTTTCTACTGTGCTTCGTGAAAGGCAAAGAAGAAAATTACCAAAAAATCATAAAAAGAACAAAAGAAGAAGAAAAAACACACAAAAAACAAAAAACAAAAATAAAAGTGAGATAATCCCCAAAAAGAAGGAAAGAAAAATGACTCTAGCAGTGGAAATGAAGAGAACAATTCCCACTGAAGGGATCAAAACAAAAGATTGTAATTGAATAGACTCACTAGAGAGTATTAAATCTCCAAAAGAGATCCAAGAACTGAAACAAAAGTGGGACTGCGCTAAAAGGATTCAAACAGAACCAAAAACAATAATAAGGGGTTATTACCATCTGAAAATCTAGTGGTATAAATCCAACCTGCTGACCTTTTTTATATAAAAACTACAATATCCACAATGCAATGCATTTGAAACACAGGAAGTGAGGTAACACATATATTTTTTTTGAATGCTTTAAATGATTTGAAAAAAATTTGAAAAGTTGATCGTGAGCAAGATGCTTGTAGCATCGAAACGCGTAGATCATCCGCTTTCATTCTAAAAAGATCGAAATAAACCAGATTGTGGAAATCCAGAAGGTGTGCGCCCAAATTCTTTGGTGGAAACGAAAGAAGTGTGGAATATGTAACGGCGTGGTTCTGCCGTAGGGATACGCACCTGCGATGAGCGCTAAACGGCCTGGGAACCTTGAACTGGTGGGGATATATATATCTCTCGAGGTGAAACGCGTCATGGTGGATTGCAGGCTGTAATCTTTTGCACGAAATAAAACGCACTGAAAGAAACTGCACTTACTTTTGTGGTCTCGCTCCTTTCGTTGTTCTGCGCAGGAGGCAGATGGTGAATACAACGACTTTCTGGATATATATATACATGTATATATATATATACATGTACATATACATGGATATATAATGTCTTTATTTGTGTGAGAACTTGAAACCTTTACAACAGTAAAACAATAGTAGTCAATTTTCCCAAGTTAAAAGCCAAGGTTAAATCCCGGGGTTCATATACAAATACATATACATACATTAAAAATTGTGTTTACAACCTTACCTTCAAAGCAAAGTGCTACCATTTTAAGTGCCATGATATAAAGGTTCACCTAATATACTGTTGTAGTAGAATGTGAAGTAATAACATACAACCTCTATTTTAGTCTATTGTGTGGTCTCAAACCAAGTTGGTAATCGTGATAAAGTCTATTTCTGTTGATGTACCCGGCGGATTACATACACTGCTTTTTTATGTTCTTTCCATTGAAAGGTAGGTGAGTGATGGGCCAGGGGTTAGCAAGTTCATTGAGTTTGATACTGATTGAGGGTCAAGATTGGAAGGATCTGGCCATTCTTGAAGATGTCTGAGAAAAGATGATCCAGGAGAGGCAGGCATTAATCATGCTGAGCGGTAGAGAGAAAGCTTCTCCAGACAAGGCTTTTGAGAAGGATGAGGGCAGGATTTGATCCTCTTAGGGGGTTTCAAAGACAGTTGAGAATGTAGGGGAAGTTTGTGGAGGTAAAGAAATTGACGGGTTTACAGTGCAATCGAATGGGTGGTAAGGGGGATATAGGTCTAGTGTTGTAGAAGAATTATCCCATTTTCTGTATGTTTTCAGTGAAGAAAAAGTTGATAGTCTTGCAGTTTTTGATGAATTTACAGCCTGGTAGAGTTGGTGCAATGTTTGATCATCTCAAAGAGTGTTTTGCTTCTGATTGATGGTATTTGCATACTTTTTGGCTTTGGCTGATGTAATGATTTTTCTGTCTGGTGTGCAGTGAGATTTTTGTTGTTGGATGTCCTAGGTCAAATTTCTCTTTCCTTTTCTGATTGAATGTTTGCGTTCAGAGATGTCTTGGAGTACAAGGGCGCGGACCCAAAATGCCCTCCTGAATAGGCTCCCTTCTGATTTAGATTGCATGCTAAAAGTGGCCAAAGAGCACATCTTATATAATAGAATTTTGCGTATGAGCTTAGCTTACCAGCATGAGGATAGCACTGCATTTTGCCATTGATTACGTGGTGCTTTATCACATTCCACATTGTTAATCTTCAAACTAATATTTCCTTTCAAGGCACGGTTGTGTATGGAGAGCCAATTACAGCCAGTCTTGGCACAGACGGAACACACTACTGGAGTAAAAACTGGGCGAAAGCAGCAGCATTTGTGACATCTCCACCTCTTAGTCCTGACCCATCCACACCTGAATATCTCTGCAACCTCTTATCTTGGTAAGAAATGATTATTTCTGTTATATCTGCCATCTGTTGATGCAATATTACCAGTAAATGTTAAAGTGATACGATTTTTCATTTGCATTTATTAATTTCCATAACAACGTCTTATGGAGGTATGTTGTAAGTCAGGATGTGTGATGAAGCAAAAACAAGCTGAGAGCTACATTTAAAGGCAAAGACGTGTGAACTTGTTCAAAATATTTAACAAAGTGTAATATGACAGGAAATCATTCTCGTACGGAACTGCAAGCAAACGTATCTGCCGTCAACTGTCTCTAAACCAGGGCCGGCCCACGAACCCAAAGAAGCACTGGCAATATTGTTGGACCAGCCCCCCAGGAAGGATGGGGGTTGCACGTGGGAAGCGCTGCTGATTTTGTTACTCGGGCCGATATTGCAGCACTCCTGAAAAACCGGCTTCCAGTAACAAAACCGCCCCACACTGCTGCAAAATCAAACTCCCACCCTTCCGGCCTCCTGGGGAAACGCCCGATGCCCGCTATGGCCAGTCCGACCCTGCTCTAAACTTGGCAGCTTTGAGTTGAGTGGAACCCAATGTCTAATCACCAATATTAGCTTCACACGATTGTACCTTTGATTATTAAGCACATTTCCTGTTGATTATTTAACACAGTAAGAATAGTGCTAGTTAAGAGCAAATCAGGGACCACAGTCTGCACCTTGGTATGCTACAAATAACAAAGAGGGGAGGTAGAGTACAAAGATAGGATTCCTACTCCACGGGCACTGATAAATAAACAAGAAGAATCCCACTTCCAGTGTGCACCAAAAGGATGGGGAACACTCAGTGTTGTGTAAAATACCCCTCACACACCAACAGGCCCCTTGGTGTCATGCTTCATCATCGGGGTCATCGCATCCCGCTAAGGGGATGCGGCACGCTACGACCTGCGACTACGCGGGAGCGTTGACAAGGTTGACTATGTGTGGTGTGTGTTGAGTGCAAGTGAAGGGATTAATGTGAGTGAAGGGTGTGGTGAAAGGTTAAAAAGTACCTGGCTAGTGGGTGATGTGAAAAAACTTTATTCCGTACCCCTAGCTGGTGCTATTAAAAAGGTGTGCAAAAAACGTGGTTGGTTGTCTTAATTAGGGACAAAACCTCTGGTGTGCGTCGTCATGTTTCGGTACTGGTGTACCTTCTTCAGGACGGGGCACAACTTCCCAACCCTACTCACGTTTTTCTATAAAAAGTGTTATCTTAATTATCTAGAAAGTGATAACAATCTTAGGAAGGCTACAATGTGCCTACAGCGGTTCTTTCGGATCATGCAATTGCATGCCCTGAAAAAAAGGAAAAATCCATTAGGTTTGGTTACCATATAGGATTGGCTCAGACAGGTGCAGTCACCTGGAGCTCCAAACAGTTAAATAAACCTGTAAAAAAGAGACACACAAGACACACAACATGTAAGACACACTTAAGGCTTTTGTTTATATTCATTATTTTTGGACATACTCATGGTCATTGTAGTATATTGCCTCATGAGCAAATCCTGGACATCAAGGTAGGTAGGTGGATCCACAATCTATGAGGGTAAAGAAGTGGTTTCAGTGTTGTTGTTCCTTTTACTCACTGTTTAACTCCACACTACATCTGGATAACTGGGAGTTGCGTTT
Organism: Lissotriton vulgaris; assembly: GCF_964263255.1. NCBI lineage: Eukaryota > Metazoa > Chordata > Amphibia > Caudata > Salamandridae > Lissotriton > Lissotriton vulgaris. The sequence continues at coordinate 937,752,063 of NC_141693.1, read as the reverse complement.
GCTGCAATATACTCACGAAATCCGCCTAAATTGGCCTCCTTCTACCACCCTGTGCTGCTCCGCTGTGAATGCATAGGCAAGCTGCTTGGCGGTATATATTGAGGATTTTGGTGTTATCTCATTCGTTAATTGGCGGAAATGGCAGGTGACCTTATAAGGCACATCCGTGTCGCCACCTATCGTATACATGTGTACTGACCACATGTAACATGTATCCCTTTCTCATACGTTAATTACCGGGTTTCAGGTTGTCCAAATAAGGACTTTCCGCTCCCCAGCCACTCATGAGCTTGTGCACCGATTCCTGTTGCCACTGGTCCTTTCTGCGCATGCTCGGATCGTGTACTTTTCTGAAAAAGGGAACGCGCATGCGCACAAGCGTATTTTTTGCGCCTCGGTTAACTAGTTTTTTGGGCGCATGCGCGGTCGTATCTATGTACGGCACTGATCACTAATGCTGTATAGTACCTCGAGCTATTAGAGGTTTTGCCCTGAAGAACTGTTTTATTGTTTAGTCGCTACTCAGAGTATGCCAAGGGGTGAATTAATAATCTGTTTTTCTTGTGAACAGAGGCATGAATGGAAATGTTAAATACACTCTCCTCATCCATTTGTGTACGTGTTTCTTCTATAACAAGTTCCATTCATTTCACTTAAATCGCCGTTTGGGAAAAAAAACATCAGGATGTTATCAGTTTTATGGCCTCTTTCTTTGCTGCAACATACAAAGGGGGATTTTAATTACGTTCTAGTATCCCAATTATGGTCAGGTGATTTGGCTCCATGGGATATCGTCATTGAGACCTGTGACATGGGTTCCCAAGCGGAACACCCATCGTTGTTCTTTCTGGAACAGGCCTGTTTCAGAGGGTAGACGTTCGATAACTGTCCAGCGTAAATCATTAATGCAGTGCTGGCGTTCCAAAAAATGTGATGCCATCTTGGTCGTCGTTTTTTTGCAGCGTATGTTGCTTTTGTGTTCCCCTATCCTCACTTTGACGGGTCGGGTGGTCATACCTATATATTCCAGACCACACGGGCATGTTATCATGTAGACCACGTTTTTTTCTGTTACAATTGGAAAATTGGCGTTGTTCCCATGATGTGCCATTTCTAAAGGTTAGGGTTTTGCTTTTCTGAGTTTGGTGACAGCAGCTGCAGTCCCCACAGGGGAAGTGTCCTTGGACCCCCGTCACATTCTGTCTTCCAGTGGGGTTTTCTCGTGGTCTAGTGTGTACCACAATGTCCTTAATGTTTTTGCCCCTCCGATGTGCATGCATTGGTTTCTCAAAATCTAAGTCTCCACAGTTCAATATTCCCCAGTGTTTGTTAATGACTTTCGATACCTGGTTTGATATGGAAGTATATGTTGTCACACAGATAGGTCTTTTGTTTTCTCCTTTGTCTTGTGGATTGTTCTCTAGGAGTGCCTCCCTGTGATTGTTTTTTGCGTGTTTCATCGCTTTGTCAATGGTTTTGACAGGGTATTGTCTTTGTATAAGTTTGGATTTTAAGTCTTTTGCCTGTTTGTTGAATTCGTTCAATTCTGTACAGTTCCTTCGTAGTCTTAAGAATTGTCCATATGGTAGGTTCTCCCTTAGATGCCTGGGATGAAAACTATCGTATCGCAACAAACAGTTCCTGGAGGTGGGTTTGAAGTGGGTAGTGCTTTTCAGCCTTCCATCCTCGGTGTATATGTTCAGATCCAAGAAAACCATTGATGTGTTGGAGATAGTACTGGTAAATTTAAGGTGCTCATTCTGGTTGTTTAGCCAAGCTACAAAATTCGTGGCACTGTTTACATCCCCATTCCATATGATGAAGATATCATCTATGTACCGTTTCCAGGTGTTGATCTGGGAACGGTATGGATTATTTTCATGTAGGATCTTATGCTCTTCCAAATGGTGGACGTATAGTCCCGCTAGACTTGGGGCAAAAGTACTACACATGCTCGTTTCATGGGTCTGTAGGTATAGCGTCTCTTTATACTTGAAGAAGTTGTCTTTCAAGGCCATGGTGATGCATTCAAGGACCAGGTTCCTTGGTGTCTGGTACTTCCATGTATTACTTAAGAGCACCTCCTCTATGATCTGTAGTGTCTCTTCATGAGGCAGGCTTGTATATAAGCTCTCCACGTCGAGGCTTACTAGGAGCTGTGCAGATGGATCAAATTCCTTCTCTTCCAAAAGTTGTAGGACCGCTTTGGTGTCTTTCAAGTATGTGCTTGTTGCTTGTACCATTGGTCTAAGGAAAGCATCCGAGAATTTCGACAATGGCTCCAGAATCGACCCAATCCCGGAAACAATGGGTCTTCCCGGTGGATTTTCGATGTTCTTATGTATCTTCGGGATACAGTAGAAGTATGGTATTTTCGGAGTAGGTTGTTGTAGGAAATCCGCTTCCTTTTTACTGAGCCAGTCATGGGCTAGGCCTTCCTCTACCATGCTGCAGATCCGGGTCCGAAGTCCTTCCGTTGGGTCTCTCTCCAACATTTTATAGTTCCGTTCATCCGACAATAAACGTTGGCACTCTTTATCATATGCCTCAAGGGTTTGTAACACTATCGCCCCCTCTTTGTCTGCTGGTTTTATAACGAGCTCACTGTTGGTTGTCAGTTCTCGTAGGGCTTGCTGTTCATCACCACTTGTGTTATAGAAGACGTTCTTCCCTTGTGTATTCAGTTGGTTGACCTCTGTGATCACTGCCTTTTCAAAGGTTAGGATTTCTACGGGAATTGTAGAATCAGGTGGAGTAAAGGTTGATTTTAACCTCAAACCAGTGTCTGTTTTATCTTCTGGTATAGGCTTGTCTTTGAAAAAGGCCTGTAGTTTTAGTTTCCTGAAGAAATCCTGTAACTCCATGTTGAGTTTGAAGATATCTGGTTTCTGAGTTGGTACAAATCCCAGGCCTTTGTTTAGAACAGTCTTCTGTGTCGCTGTTAATATAATGGGTGTGAGATTCACCACTAGGTCCCTCTCTTGCTGGTTGATGGCTGGTTGGGAAGTGATCCCGTCATGCTCCGGGTTGTTCGGGCGTTGAGCTGCTCCTGGTCTTCCCAAGCGACATTGTTGCCTTTCCGGTTCTTCCCTCGTGTGTTCTGGCGTGCCCCTAAAAAACGTTGTTGTGGCCCTCCATAAGGTTGTTGCTGTCCATAATAACCATCGCTGTATTCTTGGTTCCACATTGGTCCAAACTGAAAAGGGTTGAATTGTGGTGGGCCCATGAATTGTTGGAAATGATTTTGTGGTTGATACCCACGCCATCCCCTTTGTCTAGGGAATTGTTGCCTCCTCTGTCTCCAACCTCCTCTGCGTTGTCTGTTTCCTCTGTTACCGCTTAAATTGGAACCTGAGGAGCCATTATCAGAAGTGTCACTGTCCGCGTCACTGTAAGTGTTTTTGGGGACATAATCCACCTTTGTGTATGGATATGCATTTTCGGGGGTAAACTTGGCCACATCCTTAGTTAATTTGTTGGTTTTACTCTGTTTCAGATTAAACTCGAAGTCAGTCATTTGTTGATTTAATTCTTCGAGTCTAGTTTTCAGCTCTTCCGGTGAAATGTATGTTTTCAGTTGGACCTCTATTTTATTTATTTCAATTTTGAGTTCCTGTGTGATCCTGGCAGCTGTTTTAATTATGAGTACTAACCAGTCTCTTGAACAGTGGGTATGGGTAGTACTTTTGCCCCAAGTCTAGCGGGACTATACGTCCACCATTTGGAAGAGCATAAGATCCTACATGAAAATAATCCATACCGTTCCCAGATCAACACCTGGAAACGGTACATAGATGATATCTTCATCATATGGAATGGGGATGTAAACAGTGCCACGAATTTTGTAGCTTGGCTTAACAACCAGAATGAGCACCTTAAATTTACCAGTACTATCTCCAACACATCAATGGTTTTCTTGGATCTGAACATATACACCGAGGATGGAAGGCTGAAAAGCACTACCCACTTCAAACCCACCTCCAGGAACTGTTTGTTGCGATACGATAGTTTTCATCCCAGGCATCTAAGGGAGAACCTACCGTATGGACAATTCTTAAGACTACGAAGGAACTGTACAGAATTGAACGAATTCAACAAACAGGCAAAAGACTTAAAATCCAAACTTATACAAAGACAATACCCTGTCAAAACCATTGACAAAGCGATGAAACACGCAAAAAACAATCACAGGGAGGCACTCCTAGAGAACAATCCACAAGACAAAGGAGAAAACAAAAGACCTATCTGTGTGACAACATATACTTCCATATCAAACCAGGTATCGAAAGTCATTAACAAACACTGGGGAATATTGAACTGTGGAGACTTAGATTTTGAGAAACCAATGCATGCACATCGGAGGGGCAAAAACATTAAGGACATTGTGGTACACACTAGACCACGAGAAAACCCCGCTGGAAGACAGAATGTGACGGGGGTCCAAGGACACTTCCCCTGTGGGGACTGCAGCTGCTGTCACCAAACTCAGAAAAGCAAAACCCTAACCTTTAGAAATGGCACATCATGGGAACAACGCCAATTTTCCAATTGTAACACAAAAAACGTGGTCTACATGATAACATGCCCGTGTGGTCTGGAATATATAGGTATGACCACCCGACCCGTCAAAGTGAGGATAGGGGAACACAAAAGCAACATACGCTGCAAAAAAACGACGACCAAGATGGCATCACATTTTTTGGAACGCCAGCACTGCATTAATGATTTACGCTGGACAGTTATCGAACGTCTACCCTCTGAAACAGGCCTGTTCCAGAAAAAACAACGATGGGTGTTCCGCTTGGGAACCCATGTCACAGGTCTCAATGACGATATCCCATGGAGCCAAATCACCTGACCATAATTGGGATACTAGAACGTCATTAAAATCCCCCTTTGTATGTTGCAGCAAAGAAAGAGGCCATAAAACTGATAACATCCTGATGGTTTTTTTCCCAAACGGCGATTTAAGTGAAATGAATGGAACTTGTTTCAGAAGAAACACGTACACAAATGGATGAGGAGAGTGTATTTAACATTTCCATTCATGCCTCTGTTCACAAGAAAAACGGATTATTAATTCACCCCTTGGCATACTCTGAGTAGCGACTAAACAATAAAACAGTTCTTCAGGGCAAAACCTCTAATAGCTCGAGGTACTATACAGCATTAGTGATCAGTGCCGTACATAGATACGACCGCGCATGCGCCAAAAAAACTAGTTAACCGAGGCGCAAAAAATACGCTTGTGCGCATGCGCGTTCCCTTTTTCAGAAAAGTACACGATCCGAGCATGCGCAGAAAGGACCAGTGGCAACAGGAATCGGTGCACAAGCTCATGAGTGGCTGGGGAGCGGAAAGTCCTTATTTGGACAACCTGAAACCCGGTAATTAACGTATGAGAAAGGGATACATGTTACATGTGGTCAGTACACATGTATACGATAGGCGGCGACACGGATGTGCCTTATAAGGTCACCTGCCATTTCCGCCAACTAACGAATGAGATAACACCAAAATCCTCAATATATACCACCAAGCAGCTTGCCTATGCATTCACAGCGGAGCAGCACAGGGTGGTAGAAGGAGGCCAATTTAGGCGGATTTCGTGAGTATATTGCAGCAAACGCAACTCCCAGTTATCCAGATGTAGTGTGGAGTTAAACAGTGAGTAAAAGGAACAACAACACTGAAACCACTTCTTTACCCTCATAGATTGTGGATCCACCTACCTACCTTGATGTCCAGGATTTGCTCATGAGGCAATATACTACAATGACCATGAGTATGTCCAAAAATAATGAATATAAACAAAAGCCTTAAGTGTGTCTTACATGTTGTGTGTCTTGTGTGTCTCTTTTTTACAGGTTTATTTAACTGTTTGGAGCTCCAGGTGACTGCACCTGTCTGAGCCAATCCTATATGGTAACCAAACCTAATGGATTTTTCCTTTTTTTCAGGGCATGCAATTGCATGATCCGAAAGAACCGCTGTAGGCACATTGTAACCTTCCTAAGATTGTTATCACTTTCTAGATAATTAAGATAACACTTTTTATAGAAAAACGTGAGTAGGGTTGGGAAGTTGTGCCCCGTCCTGAAGAAGGTACACCAGTACCGAAACATGTCGACGCACACCAGAGGTTTTGTCCCTAATTAAGACAACCAACCTCGTTTTTTGCACACCTTTTTAATAGCACCAGCTAGGGGTACGGAATAAAGTTTTTTCACATCACCCACTAGCCAGGTACTTTTTAACCTTTCACCACACCCTTCACTCACATTAATCCCTTCACTTGCACTCAACACACACCACACATAGTCAACCTTGTCAACGCTCCCGCGTAGTCGCAGGTCGTAGCGTGCCGCATCCCCTTAGCGGGATGCGAAGACCCCGATGATGAAGCATGACACCAAGGGGCCTGTTGGTGTGTGAGGGGTATTTTACACAACACTGAGTGTTCCCCATCCTTTTGGTGCACACTGGAAGTGGGATTCTTCTTGCACCCTGGTATGGCCGTTGCCTGCATAAGGCTGTGAGCTGTCGAATTCTGACATCTTACACTTGGCAACTAGTTTCTGTCTGTCCTCACTGTGCGGTCATCAGTCCCTGCTTGGCATCCACAAAAACAGTTGCAAAGCATTTGTGCATTCTATTGCATTTTCTCTTGTGCCTCATAAGTGTGTACTGTTTACATTGTGTATGTTATGCCCATTACGAGCTGCTTGCACTTTTGTGTGTTATGAATTGAGACAGTGCTTTTGCACAGCTGGTTACACTGGTTTTGTAAATGCAATGGGACAAATTTACAAGCCCCTTGCGTCACCGGTGTGTCACTTTTAGTGCCTTACCAGTGGGGCATTTTACTGCTCCATATTTACAAGGACAGGAAAAGCCACTCTGCCTGACTTTTCCTGTCCTTGTAAATATGGCCCCTTTGCACGCAGCACTTTGTGTGAAAGCTGTGTTCCATGGGTGTTGCTCTGGGTGTTCCCACGCAACACCCATGGAACCAGACACATTTCCAGATTTACGAGGAATCATAAATCTGGAAATGTGTGCGAATGCTACGCCTCCCCAGGGGAGGCATAGAGAGGCGCAATGAGGAGAAATGTATCAATTTCTCCTTGTTTTCCTTTCCTATTTCTATGCATGCTGCATTCTGCAGCACACATTGAAGGAGGAAATCACGTTGAATTATTGTTTATGTACAGGAAGGGTTCCTTTCCTGCACATAAACAATCAGTAAAACAATGACGTTTTACAAGTTCTATGTGTGCTAATGCAGCACATACAGAAGTTGAAAAACAGAATTTCAGATTGTTTGTGTGCAGGAAGGGAACCCTTCCTGAACAAAAACAATCTCCCTACGATGCAGGCATCCTTGAACCATGGTGCAAGGGTGCCTATGCCGGCGCATGGCTGCAGTTTGTGCAACAGTGAAGGGGGAAGCACAGAGATGCTACATATTGTTGTAAATATGTAAATATGTCACATCCCTGTGCTTTGAAAGTGACTCAGTGCGGCACTGCCAAATGGCTTGCGTTCCGCACTGAGCCACTTTCTTTTAAATCTGCCCCAATGTTTTTTGCCTGTTGGCTAATAGAGGAAATGTGTAGACAGTTTCTATTTGTTGCAGATTCAGTAACAGCCATGGCTCCTACACTCATTGGATATTCTCAAACAGGAACCAGTGATCATTCATTCTCCCAAAAGTTGTCTATCCATGAAAGAGCATCTGTCATATGCATTGTGCCCACAAAAATATCTGAAATGTTGGTTGGTCAGATAATCTGGCCTTTTGACAAATAGTATTGCACTGCTGTAATTGTCCTTAGGCAGAGTAACTTAACCACAACCATTCATTCAATTTCACACTGATTTTCCACCCATCATGTTGAAATGTGTATATTTAACTACTTAGCTTTTTTATGCCAGCAAGCAACATTTATTGGGAGAGCACTGAAAGCAGAACAAAAAAGATATGGGTAGAAGCTCACCAGACACTGGACCGTGGAATCTCCAGTTATCTTGTTCTTGTTTATCTTATGACATTCTATGATGCAATTATCCCAAATCCAATGAGGGGTGTGCAAAATTGAATATTTCTCTGCAATGACACCAAATTTAATGAAAATGTGTCAAATTACACTTTTAGCATGAAACGTTGATAGCCGACCTCTCATGTCACTTTTTTCCATGCAGAACCTTTTTTTGCATAAACAAGTCATGTGAGACATATGCAGAAGACTGTTTCGAGCAGAAAATTACTCTTTTAGTGATATTTCCTGCACAAGCCGCTCTCCCATCTGCAAAGATTATGTGAAATTATGTAATGAGAGATGTATGAATTGTACAACTTTTGGCTTCAGAATTTATTCTTCAGAGGCATACGATTAATGCAAACCTAGAGATGTATGTGGAATTTCTGCTTACAACCCCCTAGTTGGTGGCGGAGCTTGCCTAACCCCCTAGTTGGTGGCGGAGCTTGCGTAGAAACAAGATGGCAGCTAACTAAGTGAGCTCCGGCGGCCGCCACAAATATCCAGCAATATCCTAGCACTGATAATTTGCTGATCATCCCAAACTGAGCTGAAAATTGCGGAGACTTACAGCGCCTGCACAAGAACCCAGAATTTCTGCTCTCTGTGGGCAGCCATTGGCGTCGTCGCTAGACGTTGGGGGCCTGATAGGGACTAAGCGTGGTCCGGAGAGCAGACAACAACGAATCCAATGGTGGTCAGGATATAACTCTCAAATACAATATCCTGATTCCGGTAGGCTGTGGGTGATTGCGGTGAGCCATACTGGTGCAAGTACACGCAAGCTCTGTGAGTGCAGAACTGCGGGAACATGAGCACACTTCAGCGCTGCATTGAAGAAGCACCGAGCAGATAGGATCGCTGTGGAGCACTCATTGACTGAGGCCGGTGGTGAGCGACTCCCGAACTAACACCACAAGTAAGCAGCAGCGCTGTGTGCAAATGAGGCCGTGCAGACGACAGCCTAGGTCTCTTGGAACCACCCAGAGGGATTGGGAGGCCTGTTCTGGGCCGCCCGGGCAGCTCAGAAAGCAACTACGTAGTGCGGCATAGCAGTATGTGCACCGCGGACTAAATTGATCTCCGGCTGCTATTGAGAGTGCACCTGACTCAGCATGCATTAATTAGAGTGCTGGGGAGGATAAGATACTAAATACAAGATAGTAGATACAAGGACTAAATGTTGGGAAACCGAGAAACTGTGGAACTAAAACACAAGGTATGACAGTCCAGCTGTCCCTCATGAGCGAGGAGACAAAATAGTGCCCTGTTACAAAAAGAGGGCAAATGCAGCAGATCGAAACAGCGGGGGATAACAGATTAGTGCACGGACATCTGCTTAATAAACTGGTCTGCAGCAAGGGCAGTTAAGCAAAATTACCTAGCGATCGAGCAGGTGACTGGGGGCCCATTCTGACCCTACGTAGCTCAGAGTGATAGACAACAGCGGCAGCAGAGGTTGAGCTGCTGTTATGACTCGCTGAAACCTAACCCAGAAGACAAAGGAACTATCTCCTGAAGAGCAGTACCCCATGCAGAAAACACTCGGCTGGCACGCATCGACTGGCCGGGCAGAATGAGGCAAACAGGCATGCGCTGTGATGATAGGACTCAAACAGCAGTGTTGGGATAAATAGTAGCTCCAGGTAATCACTGTGCGACCACTAGGCACTAGGGTCCTTCAGCAGGCAGGCCAGGCACCTTAGGCCGTATCATCGATGTAAGGTATTTGATCGCTGCAGAGGACCCATGAACATGCTCACGCCCCACAGTTGGCACTCCCTGCATCATGAACCATAAGACGCAAAAGACCGGCAAGATATAATGCACGTCCAATAGGTGCACAAGACACAGATCCTTTTACAAGTGGATGACTTCCCTCATTGTTACGAGTCCGACACACGAGAATTCCCATGACGCGCATACCCGGAGCCACGCTGGCAGAGAAAGGAGACTCAACTACAGCGTCTCAAAAAGACAAAATGGGAAAAACGGATAAGACTCAATCAAAATTGCAGTTTGATTTGTGTAAAACCCCCAGGTCGCGAGAACATACTCCCACTGACACTGAGGCAATAACTGAGGACCATAAAGTAGCTAATGACCAAGACCTCAAACAAATCTTGCACGCTATGCAACAGTGCCTATCGAAAATAGATAGCAAAATCAACACTCTAACTTTCTGCATGGATAGGATGTCGGAACGTCTCAATAAGCTTGGTGATAGATTAGATATGGTGGAACAAAAAGTCTCAGATGTTGAGGACACATTAAAAACAGAAGTGGACGCATACAACGTAATCTGCAAGCTATTGCATATTCTTCAATCTAAAGCTGAAGCTCTTGAAGCACGATTGAGATGGAATAAAATCCGCATTGTGTGAATTGTTGAGTCCACAAATACTCGGAACATGGAGTGGTACGTTAAAAAAATCTTGATTGAGCTCCTGGGGAGAAACACTTTCTCTGAAATTTTTATCATGGAATGTGCACATTGTTCTCTGGCACCCAGGCCAGTCCCGGGGGCACCCTGAGGCGAGGTTGTTGAATTTCAGGGATCACGCTGAAGCCCTAAGGAAGGGGAGAGAAGCGGGGTCTTTGAGACCGGAAAGTTTGGAGATATCCATATTCCCAGATTTCACCTTGCAAGTTCAGGAAGCGAGACGGCAGTACGTCCCTGCCAAAAAGAGGCTCAGAGAACTTAATCTAGAATACAGTGTGCAATATCCAGCCAAATTAAGGATCAATATGTATGGCAAGGTGCACTACTTCACAGACCCAAAGGCGGTGATGCAATTCCTCAAGCACAGGCACAGGGAACGAGCAACTAGGTGCTGAGACTCCCAGGAAAGTCCTACCCGCAGTAAAGGAGAGACACAAAATGCTGAGGACGAATGAAGCAGTTGCGGTCAAAATGAAACTTTCATTCCTCTTTGAAAAGTATTTGTTTTAGCATATGGGCGAAGGGCATAGTAGCATCTGCAGAGTGACTATTACACCAGGCTTGGGACTCCTGTACACAAGACCAGCTCTGATAAATAACCCAATCTGCACGACTATTGTATGTTGCACTGTTAATTATAAAGACTAAATTAGAGATGTAGCGGAATCAGACATGTAATGAGATATTCCCACATATCAAAAATGTTTGTATTTGAATAGTTGCAGGCAATTTGAACTCCTGTACAGGGATGTATACGTGATAAAAAAAGTGGCATAAAAGTCCAGAGGGAATAGGTAACATCTGCCTCCAAGTGTTACACACTTCTCAGAATGTTCTGAATTGGGATTTATATTTGGGTGAGGGTGTGGGATCCATGGTAGCTATGGAAGTTGGGGTCACATATAGCGTGGGGGGTAATATTTTGGTTATAGTAATTGTGGGATCTCAAATTGGGAGGGAGGTAATAAGACGGAACACCAGGCACTACACAAACACTGTGATACAAATCTACCATTCTGATTGCACACCCAATGGCACAGACTAGCATGAAAACACAGACATTACATCTAAATACATGGAATGTGAGAGGTATTAATGACAATGGAAAACCCAGGAAGATAAAAGCTTATTTAAAAAGGCACACTATAGATGTGGCGTTTTTACAATAGATGCACCTCAGCTCTGAGAACAGTGAAGTGGTACAACATAAAATGCAGGGAAACTGTTACTCTGCAGCTTTCAAGACACACGTGACGGAAGTACTTCTGTGGGAAGATAAGAGAGCCAGAGTGGCACTGACGGGACTCCTTAGTGATAAAAATGACAGGCATGTATTAGTGAAATGCAGCAAAAAAAGCTTCTTGCTGATAGGCCTCCATGGGCCGAACTATGTCAACCTCCACTTTTATTACACGATTTAGGCACAGCTAACACAATGGGCTGGGCGACCACAGGTATGGGGAGGCGACTTTAATTGCATTCTCAACCCAAACATAGACTGCTCTAAAAAGCCAACCAGACACCCAGTGGCAGCGTTCTTAGTTATACTAGATATTATGCAGAAGGGAAACCTCATAGATATATGGCAATACAAATCCCCAGGCGTTGAGGGCTGCACACATTATTCCTCTGTGTATTATACACACACATGTATAGTTTTGTGACTGCTGTCCAGAGGCTTGGGAGAGAGAGTGACAGCGTGCAAACATCTCCCTAGAACATATTCTGACCATTCCCCAGTTCAACTAGTCCTAAAATATCGAACCCCCAGAGTGCCTGCATTCCCCCCATACTCATTACTAAACACTGTTTTTAAGGCAGAATTGCAACAAGCTATAGAAGAGTTCTTCGCACAGATAGGGTCAGTTAAATCCTTCGCCACAGTGTGTGAAACCTTTAATGTATATATTAGGGGGTGACAATAGCCTCACGTGCTGAAGTTCTCCGCTTGATCCGCAGGAGGTTGGACACTCTGGAGTGAGACATTGGAACCATCAAAAGTTCTTTATTGAGGGACAGGGGCTCAAAACATGCTGCAGATCTCAGGCAAAAAATTCCATAATATCAAGAAACAGCAAATGATGAAAACAAAGATTATGGGGATGTATGCCTCCTCACGTGCATATGGGGAGTGGGATAGGCCAGGTGCAACATTGACAGGTATACTGAGGCATCCTCGAAACACAGATACAATAACAGAAATAATAGACAACAAAGGACACCCAGTTCAGGCACCGGAAGACATTGCAGAGCAGTTCAGAATATACTAATCAACACTGTACACCTCACAGGTTAAGACAGATCTAGCAGGACTCATTGATATTTGGCAGGTATTAAAATGGTGTGGCTAACATTGGAACACAGGGAGCATTTAATGGCCTCGCTGCAAACTTCTGAGATTAGAGGGGCACTGAAAATTATGGCTACAGGGAAAGCTCCAGGATCCGACAAATTAACGGTAGCTTTTAACAAGGAGTTTCAGGGATTATTAATACAACACCTTAAAACACGATATAAGGAAATGGCCGAAACAGGAGTGATGCCCCATATGCTGAGAGAGGCCCTGATAGTGACACTGCTAAAACTGGGTAAGACCTCCACCAATTGCTCTTCATATAGGCCACTGTCATTGCTAAGCATAGATACCAAGAATTATGCGAAAATGTAGCCATTAGACTGGCACCACTTCTGCCCCGTAATATATGCCCCGAACAAGCAGGATTTGTCCCTGGCCGGAATCTGATGCAGAATCTTAGAACACTCTTTGGTGTGCAGCAGAGAAGCAGGTAAAACTGCAGCGGTGTTCCTGGATGCCAAAAAGGCATTTGATTCAGTAGAATGGGAATTCATGTTTGCAGTCCTATGAAGAATCGGAAGGGGCAGAAATTCCTACAATTAGTCTCTGTGCTGTACATGCTGCCCACTGCAAAAGTCAGGCTAGGTAATGCGGTCTCAAAAACGCTCAACATCGCGAGGGCACGAGGCAAGGTTGCCCTTTATCTCCTCTCCTGTATGCGGTCGTAGTGGAGCCACTGGCGTGCGCGTTCCGCAAATTTCGTTGTCACAGAGGGTTGAGACTCCCAGGGTATACACTCAACATCTCTGCGTATGCAGATGACACATTATTGTATATATACGTAACCCGGATATACATCTGACGCCAGTTTTGTGAGAGGTAGTCTGTTTGGGTGGGCACTCATGGCTATGCATGAATTGGGATAAATCAATAATATTCCCCCTCACACGAGTAACTACACTGCCGGGTAGGGAATATCCCCTCCAATGGAATACAGATTCAGTTAGATACCTGGGCATCAGAGTACACCCAGACCCGTCCATAGTAATGCTTGAGAATTATGGCAAGGCAATACAGAAATTGACGGACGTCGTTGACAGATGGATCAGGCTCCCCCTGTCACTGATAGGACATACAGCACTGATGAAAATGGTGGTTTAGCCAAGATTCTTTTTCCTATTCCGAAACATTGTTTCAGCATCTTTGTACACAATTAATCAGACTGGCATGGATGGGGAAACAACCGCGAGTGTGCTGGGACTCGCTCACATTACCGTATGACCTAGGTGGGTATGGAGCCCGGATTTGGAAATGAATTATAGAACAGCACAACGCACCTTTGCAAATTATTGGATAGACGACCCACAGGACACCCCTTATGTATATATAGGGAAGAATGCAGCAGACCAGCTCACATTGCCTTAGACTCAATTTCGGTCTCTACCCAGAAGCCATCAGGTTTTCGATTCCCTGGCCACTACAGTTCAGGCATGGCATGCATTATTGTACACGCAGGTGGGAGCCTTATTATATGCACCAGAAGTCCCATTGCTGGGTGTTTATGGTTCCCGCTGGAGCAGGAGGGCGGCGCTAGGAAGGCTCTGCAAACACTGGATATCCAGAAAATGGGGGACGTCTTCGCAGATGGGGTGGTGCGCAGATGGCACATGCTACAAGAAATGATCCCGTAAACATCAATGATAGCCAAATTAAATCTTTAAAGAACTAGGCGTCATTGGCAAGCACCGTTGGGGAGGATATGACAGAACCACAATCAATGGAAACGCTGTCCACCCTAATAATAAATAACACATTAGCCAGATTGACCACTAAATTTTACTCAAGCTTTCAAGACACACGTCGAACAGGCGTCTTACAGGTTAGACTCGACTGGCAGAAGGGACCTGGGAAATCCGCTAAGTGATAAGGAGTAGCAATACTGTTTTGAGCATACAAAAACAGTTTCTATGAATGGTAGGCAAAGACTTATTCATTATACATTTTTACGTAGAGCTTACTACCCGCCAGAGAGAAAATACAAATTTGGACTTAGAGAAGACTCAATATGTCAAAAATGTGGGTGGGAAGGGGCAGGGTTCATGCATCTAGCCTGGCAATGCCCTGGCTGAGATACAGGAATTCTGGCTCAAGATATTTCGTGAGCTAGGTATCATTATAAGTGCAGAACTGGAGCCGGACCCAAAGCTAGCTCTGCTGGGTTGGGATCTAGATAAGGGAAAAACCATGCGCCCTCCAATAGCTATTGGCCTGCTGCTCGCCAAGCAACGAGTGGCATTGAAGTGGGCCAGGGGTCCTTTGCTGCTAATAAAAGTTTGGCACATGGATATGCTCCACTGCAATACACAGGCTGATACATACAATGAGCTACTCCCCCCAGCAGTAGACCAAAGAGCAACTGGGGTCCCTATCAATCCTATTTATGTAATAAGGAAACAGAAGATGATGTAAGCAACACAGAGGAGAATAACCGAGAGGAGATATAGTTAGTGCCAGGTTTGGACCGGCGATGTATGAAGGTGAAGGGTGGGTCCAGATGTGAATGTGGAATTCTGATCATGCTATTCAGAAATGTCTTTGTTGGTGGACAGTAATTGTGGGTACTACTAATGTCACAGCGGTTCTTTAATTTACAATGCATCACAGTTGTAAGCTATGTGCTCACTTGGAATTGAATTATCTCTCTATTCATCAACGAAAATGTAATGTAAGTCAGATTACCTGACGGAGGTTCCTGGGCACGGCGTTAACGGTTCTGTATCGTAATGAGCTTTAATAAAAATTCAATTAAAAAAAACCCTGGTCCGTGCAGCAGCCAATGACCATAGACAGTAAGATCAGAGTAATCCCAAGTGTCTGATTGCCTTCTCTCCAGCTTCTCCAATCTCTGAATGGCCTCTTACACCGATGTGGAATTTGGAAACCTTTTAAAAACCATATCAATGTAGACAAATGAATTGGACGTCTACTTGGTAGAAATTTTATTTTATGTAATAATATATCTTTTTCTTTTAGTGGAGATCTACAGGTAACCGGCAGTGCCCATTGCACATTCACTACAGCACAAAAGGCAGTAGGAAAGGACAACTTTTCGCATATCCCTGAAGGAACCAATGGTATTGAAGAAAGAATGTCTATTATTTGGGAGAAATGTGTTGTAAGTAGAAAACCATTTGTAACTGTAACACGTTTCACTGTATTGCATTCTGTCTCAAGCCAATGATATTCACTGAATGTTGAAGTATGAAACACTATTATCACCATGAGTCAAAAATCAAAAACGTGAACTTTCTTATTACAATTTACTATTTTTTTTTTGTGTAAGTAACGTTTGTGCACTCTGTGCTGGCTTGCATTACGTAGTCTTTTAGTGTTCAAAGTGTTTGAATATTGAATATATTGTTTCCTTTGGCAATATACACCTTAGACAATACAGAAATAACCAGCAAAAATATATCATAACCACGAAAAAGCAGTGTGCACACTCTCTGAGTCTAGGTGAGGTATAACATATTTTTCACACTGTTCATAGGTAAAATAAATCCCCTAGTCAGCACTAGTGAGCTTTCTGTTGTCAATACTTTATCTAGCAAGGCTTCCAATTTTTTGATCAAGGTAGTGTGACAATCATCTAAAACTGGAGACCAGAAGGAGAGTTGCCAGAATTGCATCTATCGAGCCAATGACAAACAGTTCCTTATCTATATTAATTCACGAAGTCAAATTGAGGTGGTAATACCTTGAGTACTGTACTTTGTACCAGAGAAGCAATAGATGTCAGTGAAATGTATACATTTATCTGAGGAAGTAAAGAAAAATGTTAACGTTTTTTTAATGTTATTGAGAGATATTGTGTCCATGACTCATTTTTGCCAGTGCAGCTAGGACCATTCATGTACTATTTTCTGGGATTTCAGCAAATCAGCAATGACCTTTCGCCCATTGTTCGCTACCCAGTGAGCAGTACCTCTAAGGGGCCAGCCTGTGCTTCATTGAGTCTAGCTTAACCTGGTAAAATGGATGCTTCCCACCGTTGCAGTAAACAGTGCAAGGTTCCGTGACATCAGCTGCCCGCTTCCACCAAAATGGTAATGAAACTGCTCAGACGTGCATCTCTTTACACATATACACAAAGTACATATTCTGTTCATAAATTGAGTGCTCTGTCGTGTATGGGGTCGCCCGTAGGTTTTAACCATCCGACAGGCTCACTGTTAGTGAGATCACATATCTGGGTCGATTGTCACCACATACCATGCACAGACATGCGCCAGTTGAGATCCCCTGCCCCAACTATCAGATTTGGCTGTGCTATGCTTGTTAAACGATTATTTTATTGCCATCGCACACCAGGTTCATCAATATTATGGTGAATTCTGATTTCTTCTTGTAAAGGCAAAAGTTCTTCTTATATAAAATGCCTTGGGTGAAAATGACTAAATTGTTTTCAGGCCCCTCGATAGGTAAATTCCTGCCTGGGGCTTTCTCAGAGCTCTCTCAAAATGTAGGTTCAGTCCTATAAAGAAGAGTACTGTCAGTTCTGTAAAAACCTAAATGCAGAGTGAGGAAGAAATACATTGTGATCCGTGTTCTGTAAGTGCTACTGTTGTAGGATCTGGTTTAGCAGTTTGGGCTGGACAATTCCCATAAGAAGCAGGGTGAACATTGATTTGCATATGGCTGGGTCTAAACTGGGGTGGTATGGGGAGCAAAAGAATGACAGATTTAACCCAGGTCTCTTGACTGGGAGTAAATGTCTGACTTGTTACACATTCCTCCCATCATTTCTGTGTCTTTTGATTTCTCGCTGTAAGTGCGCCACTTATGCCCAGACATGGGTCCCAGGCTTACTCTGCCACCGGATTCAAGCTAGTCTAGCTGACGGGGGGTGATATCCTAAAACTGGTCCTAAGATGCTTGCTTCTAGTCCAGGGAGGACCTGGCTTGGCAGTTTGGGCTAGACTGTTCCCATGAGAAGCAGAGTCAAGACTGATTTGCATATGGCTAAGTCTAAACTGGGGTGGCATGGTGAGCAAAAAAACGAAGGGTATAACCCAAAACCCTGGGGTGAATGTTTGATTTGTTGTGCATTCTGTCCATTATTTGTAAGTCTTTTGCTGTCGATTTGGCCTCACCTTTCAAATGTAAACGATTGCCCTTCTATTTAAATGTGACGCTCTGCATGGAACCTTCCTTACCACTCGCCTTGGTGCACTTGGCCTCCACAAATGTCATATTTATGAACCTGTGCTTGCTCTCAGTGAAACACAGGATAACACTGGA
Organism: Lissotriton vulgaris; assembly: GCF_964263255.1. Lineage (NCBI taxonomy): Eukaryota > Metazoa > Chordata > Amphibia > Caudata > Salamandridae > Lissotriton > Lissotriton vulgaris. The sequence goes on along the minus strand of NC_141693.1, from coordinate 937,733,981 downwards.
CCATTGTGTATCATGCACACACCCCCTAGGGAAAGACTAACTTGAGAACATCCCATCCTCTCACCTGAAATGTAATTTGCAGTAACAACCAGGAAATTGGATGGGCAAATTCATAAGTAATAAACATGGAGGCAGATCTGTTCGCAGGTAGCCACTCCCATCTGGAACGGTACTGACACTTCAATGAGATCTCAGTAACACCAATCTTGTTTTATGAATAGCACAACATTTGTCACATTTTGACAAGCTTTCAGAATACAGCCACTCACAGTGGGAATATGCAACCCATTCATGCGTACTCTAGCAGACAAGTGGAGGATGCATTATCGTTCAGGTAGTATTTTTCCCCTACCTACTCAGTATGAATAGATATATCTGTTCAACATATATGTGAAAACCAATGTTAAATGTAAAGTTTTAAGCACAATGTAAAACACTTTTTCAACAAAAGTCCTATAATATAGAAAAAGTGACACACACTTGTCCAAAGTCTTCTTCTGTCACGACACCAGCCAAACGCCAACAAAAAATCAAATGACTAAAACTCGGGGGAAATCATTGAAAGCTTGGAAATAATTCTCTCCCATCAGCTAGATTGCGTAGTCAAGATAACTATTCTTGGTAAAGGTGAAATGCACAGGAAGGGTTTGATGGTAAAAGTAGCAACTATAAGGTAGAATCAAGACTAGGCACTGAACAACCCCGTCATTCACTGAAACTAGGAGAAAAAATATATAAAACGTCGGGCTACTGCACTTTTTTTTGGACAAAGCAACCATTGTCCATTGGATAGCTCCCATACTATAATCAACAACTATTTATTTAAAATGTAATTCGAGAGCTCTGAAGTGTTTGGAGTGATGCACATTGTCACAATGTAAAACAGCAAAACAAATATATGACAAAATATTATTCCAATAATAAGGCATTCATTCCTTTTGCTACAAGTAGCTGTCAAAGCATAAGCCATAAGTTAATGGAAAGTCAAAAATTGTTGCTCAAGGACTAGTTACTCCAATGTAGAAGCTGGAAATTATGTTGCTTATTCCAGAAAAAAAATAGTTGATTATACTTTTTTATTGCATGACCAATTTGACACTATAGCCCTCTACACTACAGTGCTATATATTTGCTCTCTACAATGCAGTGGTGTTGGAGAGTAGGATCTCTTTCGTGGTTACCCCCACTTTTTTGCTGGTGTCATAACGGCTTTCTGACTAGTCTGACAAGGATCCTGCTAATAAGGACTGCAGTCACTGTGCTTCATTCTTAATTGGTTATGGTGAGTACATTGGTACATTCCTATTTGGCTACTGGGACACCCTTGTAATTTCCTAGTGTATGGTACTAAGGTACCTAAGGCATGGGTACCCCAGGGGTCCCCTATGGGGTGCAGCATGTATTATGCCACCCATGAAATGAAATGAAATGAAATGAATGAAAACTTATATAGCGCTACTTAGCCCGGAGGCATCAATGCACCATGAGGGACCGTCCAAACTACAACTATAGGCCTGCCATTGCAGCCTGTGTGAGTTGGTACATGTACCTCTCACAAAAGGTATAAGTCCCCATTTACCTATCATCACTGCATTGTAAATCTATGTTACCCCTCTAGCAGGCCTTTCAGTCCTATATGCAGGGTGCTCGGTTCCGAGTGTGACGGTGGCCCTGCATGAGCAGACCACCCGTACAAACCCCGAAGTCCATTCTTCAGTCTTTGTAAGTGAATCAGCCATTACGATATAGAGAGGCCATGCGTAATTATGCAATGACCACCTCTAAACTGCCTGGAACTAACCTGGGCATGTTTGATATCAAACCTGTTGGAATCATACCCCAACACTGTATCCGGTGTTGGAGGTATGATTCCATCTACGGTAGGGCCCCTCCGGGGAGCCCTCTATGCTCCTGGGACCAATCTTAAAGAGCCAGACAGCAACCTAGGGTTGCTGCCGACCACAAGCACGATTCTGCCCTCCTGCTACTGGGCTAAGCCGAGCAGGGGAAGGTAGGACAATAGGTATCCTGTCACAGGGCGGTGTAACCACCTCCCAGACAGGATTTAGTGTATTAGCCCGGGGGTGGGTGCTTGCCAGTACCACATAGTCTGCTGGAAGGGCAAATTTGGTGCCCTCCATGCATACTTCAGTTCAAACCAACTCAGGGAGCCATTGGCTCCCACTCTGGCGCAAAACTGTACAAAGGACATGGAAGTATCCTCCCCACTGTCTAGCCCATCCTCGAAGAGGGACCCCTGAATTATCCGACCCTCTCCTTAGGGTACTTAAGGGCTTACCTCTGGGTGGGATCCTAGATTCGTTGTGGGGTTTGATTCAGGTCCAACTCCACTTCTTCTATGACCATCTGGGCATCCTAGCCTCGTTGTGCTGACCGTGTCGGACTGATCGCATCGTCCTTTGCTTTGGAACCTAGACTGCAACAGGGGAAAACTCTGTCTGCTTCTGACCTCATTGTCCTGCAAACCTGCTGCACCATCAGTGTCCGTGCTCCATACAGGTTCTGTCCTGGGCCTGTGGACATCTAAAAACATCCAAAGGAATCTCCCTTGGAGCGAAGGAGTCACTCCCCTGCATCTGCAGGCCCCTCAACACAATCGACCTGTCTGCTGAACCTGGGCTCCAACGGACTCCAAAAGGCTCAGCAACACAGGTGAGGGTTATGCATTCCCTCGAGGTCTGAGCTGGTCTCTCGTTGAGCTGAGGCCAGCATCCCTCATTTAATGCCCTACAACTGAACCCCTGTGCATTGCGTCACTGTATCGCTTTATCTCACAGTAACCTCATTGGTTAACTCGACCGACTCGTGTCAACGGAGTCAGACACATTGAAAAGTTCTGCTGATGAGTCTGTCCCTGCTATAACTGACCTGTGCTGATGGGGTTGGTTGGACGGACGGATTCTGTTGTCTTTAGCATCACGGGGAATTGGGCAGAGCTACAGATTTGGTGAACCTATACTTGAAGCTCTTCATCAACTGACCTGTTTCCTTTAATTTGAGTGGCCTTCATCTTCCGTGCCTCCTGGTCACCAGGGAGTGGAATAGACTCTGTCCCCTCCGCTTTCAGGTACTCTTCGACACAAATCTGCCTCTGGGTTCCAACAGATTCTTCCATCCTTCTGCAACAGCGGCCTTGTCCTGAAGTCCTCGATTGTGCTCGATAGTGGTTGTAGGTATCCTGATACCGAGTTAATCCACGGGTGAGGTGGCTCTTCAACCTTCTGTCTTCCACAGGGTATCTTCAGGGTCCACTGAGAAGGGTTTTTTCTCTTCAAGACTGCAACCGCGATGTACCCATTGAGTAGTATTGAGTATGCAGTTGTGTATCCTCTTTGAATACGACTGTCGTGGGGTACCTTGACTCTCACTTGTGGTGGTATCTTGGGTCCCCAACTTTTCTACACTTTCTGGGTCCAGTCTCAACTACTGTCGTAGTTCGGATTGCACTATTTATGTATATGGTTTGGTCTCCCCCTGGGGACCACTGTGCATTGGTGCTTCTTACTGTTCTATTTTGAAGTATTATGTGCATTGTCATTATATCTCCGGGTAGGGGATTTTGGATAGTGTTAGTGAGTGACTCTAATATACACCTATTTTCATAAGAACACGTTGTGGCTCTTTTTCACTTAACCTATACTATAAGATTAGATACTGGTAAACTGAGCTGCTTTACACTCCTCCTCGTCTAAGCCTGAAGGCTGCTCTTCACAGCTTCCACTTAGAGAGCCTTTCTAACATTGTCTAAACCCACTAAAATCACCATATGGGTCGCCTGGATTAGTACAGGGTGCTACACTTACGTAAGTGAGCCCATGTACTTATCCAACATCCTATAAGTGGTATATTATTTCTGTGTGAGTTTTTGAAGGAAAAATGATGAAATAGTCCCCAGTATAATCCTTGCTCTTAAATCACATTTTCATAAAAGTACATTCCCTTCAAAATGGGTTCACTTTAGAAAGTGTAGTCCTCAATTATTTTTGGATTATCCAGATATATTACAAACATATGTAATAACTTTTATTAATTTTCAAAGAAAAGTATGTAATAGGTCAGAGTATTTACTAGAGACAAACAGTATGAAATTTAAGGAGCCTCAAGAAGTATTTCTTCACACAAAGATGCACAAATTGATCACATCTTTGATTGTAGTATTTCGATAGGTTGATTTCCAGTGACATTTACTATTTGTGTGAAATGTTCATCTCTGTAGTTGCAAACATAACCAACAGACCTGAAGCTTAATGTTATATTTGGTTACATTACACCCTTACGCACAATGCATAAATTATAAGGCATACCCACTGTACAAAAAATTTATTCTCAGCTAATTTGGGTATAGCCAGAGGACCAACACACATTGAAGCCCAAGCAAAGGTTTTTGGGAAACAAACACATAACAAATATGCATAGAAATAACCAAAAATACCAAGGTCCCAGAGCCAGATATCAAGGATGGAGAATACACTCACAAACACACCCCTCACAGTATACTGAAAGACATACATTAAACTACACATGTCTTGAAGACATTGACACACCATCTTTTGGGAAGTGGATTATTAGTAGTAGTAAATATGCATCTACCACTGGCTATAAGGCCAATACATTTAGAGCTCAGAATAGGTCTCAAAAAATTGTTCACCTGCTCAACCAGCAGCTTGGCTGCTTGGCTGCGAGCAGGCAGGCTTAACTTCAGAGACTGGTATGTAAAGCATTTAAAAACACAGATTCAGTACATAATTAAGAGACAACACAGAATAAAAATCCAACACCAATTTATAAAAATAAGAAATATTTTCATCTTTAAAATGACACCAAAATGAAAGAAAATCCAGTGTAGGAAACTGCAAACATGAATTTCTAAAGATTTAGCACTATATAGCGCATAGAAACCTACAGCACCTATTGGGAAAGCTGGTTGTGCTTGACCGGGCAAAATCAAAGTTTCAGGCCAAATGCAATGGAGCACTGCGCAGCTACACCTCTGGGTAGGTCTTGGACAAGGTTTTTACCTTCTGACTTAGAAATTTTTCTGGAGTTTTTTCTGCTGGTGTCCCTCAATGCTCTACATCAGTCCGGCTTTGGTGAGGGTTCGCTGGCTTGCCTTTTGACAATTTCCTGGAAAATCTATGGCAGTCAGCCCTCTGAAACTTCCCAGTGGTACAAACCAGGCATCCAGGCCGGCTCGCGATTGAAGGTGGGTTGCTTGACTCTCGCAGCTGGGGGTCAGTCAAGTCTGTTACCTTCAAATTTAGAAACCTTTACAGAGCTTTTTCTTCTGGGGTCCCTTGATGATCTTAACCTGTGTGGGTTCGGTGAGGGATCGCAAGCTTGGCTGCCGACCAGCTCCCAGTCAAACTCCGGAAGTTGGACTTCTGGAGCTTTTCAGCGGCACAAACCTGGAGGGCAGATCGGCTTGCGGCTGAAGATCACTGGCTTGGCCTGCTAGGTCGAGTCGATCCATTTATGGAACTTTTTTCCAAAGTTGCTCCAAACTTCTGGAACTTCTTCCTGAAGTTCCTCTGAGGATCCCAAAGTATCCAAAACGTTCTCCAGGGGTCTGGAAAGCTCCAATATGGTCATTGAAAGTTTGGGACTTCAATTGCCAAATCCACTTGGACAAAAACCTTACAAATCCATTGGAAGCACTCCAGGCTGGGGATCCTTGGTGTTGATATTCCAGGTGAGCTCTGTTAACCTTCAGCCTGCAGGGAGTCCACTCGTAAATCCTCTTGAAGCTAGTTAAGTCCACAGGGTTGTAGTTCCAGATAGTGCAGCAAGCGCAGTCAGTTATAGTGCAAGTGCAAAAGAAACAAGTGATGGACGTTATGCTGGACAATGCAAACATTCGCCCCCAGTCACAAAGATCTGGGTTTAATCCATCATTCTTTTGCTCACCACACCACCCCAGTTTGGACCCAGCCATATGCAAATCCGTCTTGACCCTATTCCTTGTGGGAACAGTGCGGCCTGAACCGCCAATCCAGGTACTTCCTGGACCAGAAACAAGTATCCTGGGACCGGTTTCAGGGCATCACTCTACATCAGCCAGGCTAGCTTGAATCCAGTGGTGTAGTGAGCACGGGACCCACGTCTGGGAGGATATGGCCTGGCAGTTCATGCTGAATTGTTCCCATTTGCCGCAGGGTGAAGACTGATTTGCATATGGCTGGGTCCAAACTGGAATGGCATGGTGAGAAAATAAATTATGATTTATGCCCAGATCTCTGTACTGGGGTGAACGTATGACATTGTTCTGCATTCTGTCCAGCAATTGTTCTTTTTGCATTTTTCACCACGAGTGGGACGGGTATTCCCAGACGTGGGACGGGTATGCCCAGACTTGGGTCCCGTGCACTCCATGCCACTGGAGTCAAGCTATACTGGCTGATAAGGGTTGAAAGCCCGAAACCGGTCTCAGGATGCTTGTTTCCAGTCCAGGGAGGACCTGGCCTGGCAGTTCAGAGTGGACTGTTCCCATTGGGCGCAGGGTCAAGACTGATTTGCATATGGCTGAGTCCAAACCGGAATGGCATGGTGAGCAAAATAACAATGGATTTAGGGCCAGATCTCTGTACTGGGGTGAATGTATGACATTGTTCTGCATTCTGTCCATTAATTGTTCTTTTTGCAATTATAGTGCAGGGCCTGGTTAGTGCAAATAAACTTTCCAGCATGGAACCTTCTTCTTCTGCTGTTTCAAGCATCAGATCTGAGAGGCTCTTCCCCTCCTAGATACTTATTCAGTGTTATCTGGGGTCATGCAAGAGTGCACTCCTTTCCAATGAGTTGCAGGGCACACCCCAGAGCATAACCATTACCTCCAAAGCGTTGTACAATGGTTTCCCAGAAAGCACTATTCTTCCAAAATTCAATATTGCTGAAGTCTCAACAGAGAAGGAAGATCTAGCTAAACAAACATAAAAGATGGCTCATTTCCATAGCTTCCCTCCCTCCTATATCTGAAAATTCCTTACTTAAGCCTATCAGCTGTCCCTTTCTACCTTTGAAGCTGATGCTTTAGGACCCCTCACCCGCTCTGGCATTCCTGCAGGGTCCTCTCACCAACAGGTTAGCCTCTCGGGGGTAAGCCACTTATCTCTTCATCAAAGCAGTCTGGCTAATCCTGTTAACTCTGACCAATCAGGGCAAGCCACTAGATGGCTGGATTGTGACTTACAGACAAGAAAGTCTTATAACTGCTTTTCTGTACATTTTAAGGTAAATTGTTACATTCAACAACAGAATCTTGTTGGTTTTATCAATACCATTCTCCCAAGTCCTTGAATAATATGTTTTGATTGTTCCTTAAGGTGTCATGAATTCATAAACTATTGCAATGTTAACCCTTGATGTACAGTAATGCAAAGCAGTACAAAGAACTGCTTTGAGTTACTTACATGTATCTTTCCAGCCCAAAACAACTTTAGTACTGGAAAGTAAATCCCAAAGTAAATCCCAAATAAACATTTTGGTAGAGTTTGCCTGACTTTTGTGATGCAAACCTTGCACAAAATGTTAGTAAATCTGCCCCACAGTGTCACACAACAAATGAGCAACCAAACAAATTGCTAAACAAAGGACATAGTTAAGCTTTACAGCTTCCAAGGCAACTAAACCAGATATTATAGGACAAACAAGAAACCTTTAAGACATAATTATACTGAAAAGTTGGAGGCAATACAAGAAATAGCACATGGGGATCAATCTACTTCCAAAATGCATGTGCATTGTCCTATATTTCACATGGATACACATGCAACCATTCTTTTGAATAGTACCACAATACTTTCTAAACCCAGAGATCACTTTCCTTCGAATTACAGTACTGACAAATGGAGCACTAGTGAATAAAACTGCAAATTTACACCTTAACAAATAGATGCCTATAAAAGCAAGTCAAAATTGTCACAGAACTCAGAAGTTCAATTTGAGTACATTAGAGGACTTGTACCCTGGTTCAAACATGGCCTATGACCTATTTTATTCATCCAGTTAGTTCAGCACACAACCTCAGTGAGGCATCATTACCTAATCAGAAAGACATGTTACATTAATAATAGGTCATGTACTGCTCTTGCACATCCATAATAGTACAAGTGAACTAAAACTCTAGTAGACGTGCCAACAGACGTAGTACTACCTACTCTGACAACCCTGCACATGCAGTTACACCAGAAGTCAAATGTCAAACTGGATTTATACTCAGTAGATGGATAAACACTGCCAAAGACAATATCACCAGGTATACAATTTCATTGATCAGTCGCAGCCAGGAGACTATACCCAGGGAGGCAATAAGAACAACACAGTTGACAAACGGCAATATGCCCTGCTTTATCCAGGATGAAATGTTGATCCTGTTACAGGACATACAGCCTAATGTAAAGTAGGGTGAAAACGCTTAGCTCTCCATGAAGATAGATGAGCTCCAACCTTCCAGTGGTTCTGGGCCCGACACAGCATAGTTCTTAGTGTAGTGTCACTCAATTTCAAATATAGGTTATGTTTTCCACACTAACGAGGGAAGATCCTGCTTAAATCTCTGTGGCCAAAATAAAAACATACGGTTCACGCATGCTAAGGTATGGGGCCTTGCCTTGCACGTGATTGGGAGATGGACACTAAAGGTGATCAGAATGAAGAGTGGTTGTATCAGTTCCATCACCTCCCCACAACCGCTCCATATCCCTGGCCAGCATGATAACAGCATGAAGAATCACTGAATGAGGGAAAGTAATCTTCCCCTTTGAAGAATGCCATTATAGCACAATACTTTAAAATACTGACAAGATGGAATCCTGGACATTTCTCAAAGAGGTCAATGTCAGGGTCATTTCATTTTTTCAGCCTATGCATCGAAGTTAGTAGTTCGTTGACAGAGTTGAAATAGTCTCTATGAGTGTGTCTGTGCAAGAATGCAAACATATAAACAAACTCTGCTGTTGTATCAGTGTTTTTAGACATACCACTTTTTGCACCTTCAGGATGATGTAACTGTGATGCCAGAGGTAAATGTCCGCAACGCTGACACACTCTTCTTGAAGGTTTGCTACATCTCGGCACTGGCCACTAAAATAACAGTATAGCAAATGTCCAGTCAATCACGTTACCCTGTACAATCAAGATTTGCTTATTTATATGGAGATGCCTACGTAATTCTGGTACAAACATGGCACAGTTAGTTTCACATGAGACCAATGCCTCTCAAGTATTAATAGAACTGGGCTTCATCAAAGCCACATTAAGTCAGTGTCGCTGAAAGGGCAATTGGACTATGACAGCATCTGTTATGTTCTATGCAAATACTACTGTGGTGCTGAGGTGGGGATGTGGCATAGTTACAGAATAAGACAATGCCTTTTCAAAAATTGAATGTCTTCGAAGCATTCATTCCTACACACAGTTGGCATTTTCAGAAGAATAGGTTGTCCTAGATCAGACCAAGCCTCAGATTGTCACCAGTAGGGCATTTCCTAGGCTTGGTACAGCCAGTTATCTGGTGTGGCTTTGATTATTGAAGGTAAGTATGGCTGAGGGGAAGGAGCAGTGTGAAATATTTAAGAAGCTATGGCGGCAATGATGTGCAACATGGATCACTGAAATAATATCGAGCCCATTAATATCGAGTTACAAAAATATCGATGACAAAATATCGAGGGACAAAATATCGAGTTTCTATCTTCATACAGGAAAGTACAAAAATATTGACTCTAAAATATCGACTGTAAATAATATAGACTGTCAAAATATCGTTTTTTTATATGTCTTTAAATGAAGTTAAAACTAATATAATAATAAATATATTTAATATAAACTTAGTTAAAATGATTAAATAAATGTAATATTAATAAATAATTATTTTAAATTACAAAAATATATAACAAAAATAATAAATAAATATATATATATATATATATATATATATATATATATATATATATATATATATATATATATATATATATAACAATTCCAAAGTTTTGCAGTGAAGCAAGAAGTCGCGCACTCAAGGATTTCAGTTGTGAAGTATTTAATCACCGGATATCGCTACGCGTTTCGACACACCAAGGTGTCTTGATCACATTGTGTGATCAAGACACCTTGGTGTGTCGAAACGCGTAGCGATATCCGGTGATTAAATACTTCACAACTGAAATCCTTGAGTGCGCGACTTCTTGCTTCACTGCAAAACTTTGGAATTGTTATTGAAACTTTCGGCTGAGGGTTTGCCGAACTTTCGCGCCACCTGACTACGGGAGGAGGTCCCAGCAGAACCCAGTGTGCTTTGGATTATATATATATATATATATATATATATATATATATATATATAAATACATATTATTAACTAAACATATATCATCTTTTTACCGTAGCATAGCAAAATGGTTAAAATTTATTGTAACAACTATAGTGAAATCAACTGTAGAAAAAGGCAGGATAGCGTAGGGGTAAAAAATACTATTCCCACTCCAGTGGGTGCAACAGTAGGGAAAACGTTGGATAGTGTAGGGGTAAAAATAACTATTCCCACTCCAGTGGGTGCAACAGTAGGGAAAACGTTGGATAGCGTAGGGGTAAAAATTACTATTCCCACTCCAGTGGGTGCAACAGTAGGGAAAGCGCTGGATAGCGTAGAGGTAAAAATTACTATTCCCACTCCTGTGGGTGCAACAGTAGGGAAAGCGATGGATAGCGTAGGGGTTAAAATTACTATTTCCACTCCAGTGGGTGCAACAGTAGGGAAAGCGTTGGATAGCGTAGGGATAAAAATTACTATTCCCACTCCAGTGGGTGCAACAGTAGGGAAAGCGCTGGATAGCGTAGAGGTAAAAATTACTATTCCCACTCCAAAGAGTGTAACAGTAGGGAAAGCTCTGGATAGCATAGGGGTAAAAATTACTATTCCCACTCCAAAGAGTGCAACAGTAGGGAAAACATTGGATAGCGTAAGGGTTAAAATTACTATTCCCACTCCAGTGGGTGCAACAGTAGGGAAAGCGTTGAATAGAGTAGGGGTAAAAATTACTATTCCCACTCCAGTGGGTGCAACAGTAGGGAAAGCGTTGGATAGCGTAGGGGTTAAAATTACTATTCCCACTCCAGTGGGTGCAACAGTAGGGAAAACGTTGGATAGCGTAGGGGTAAAAATTACTATTCCCACTCCAGTGGGTGCAACAGTAGGGAAAGCGCTGGATAGCGTAGAGGTAAAAATTACTATTCCCACTCCTGTGGGTGCAACAGTAGGGAAAGCGATGGATAGTGTAGGGGTTAAAATTACTATTTCCACTCCAGTGGGTGCAACAGTAGGGAAAGCGTTGGATAGCGTAGGGATAGAAATTACTATTCCCACTCCAGTGGGTGCAACAGTAGGGAAAGCGCTGGATAGCGTAGAGGTAAAAATTACTATTCCCACTCCAAAGAGTGTAACAGTAGGGAAAGCTCTGGATAGCATAGGGGTAAAAATTACTATTCCCACTCCAGAGAGTGCAACAGTAGGGAAAACATTGGATAGCGTAAGGGTTAAAATTACTATTCCCACTCCAGTGGGTGCAACAGTAGGGAAAACGTTGGATAGCGTAGGGGTAAAAATTACTATTCCCACTCCAGTGGGTGCAACAGTAGGGAAAGCGCTGGATAGCGTAGAGGTAAAAATTACTATTCCCACTCCTGTGGGTGCAACAGTAGGGAAAGCGATGGATAGCGTAGGGGTTAAAATGACTATTTCCACTCCAGTGGGTGCAACAGTAGGGAAAGCGTTGGATAGCGTAGGGATAAAAATTACTATTCCCACTCCAGTGGGTGCAACAGTAGGGAAAGCGCTGGATAGCGTAGAGGTAAAAATTACTATTCCCACTCCAAAGAGTGTAACAGTAGGGAAAGCTCTGGATAGCATAGGGGTAAAAATTACTATTCCCACTCCAAAGAGTGCAACAGTAGGGAAAACATTGGATAGCGTAAGGGTTAAAATTACTATTCCCACTCCAGTGGGTGCAACAGTAGGGAAAGCGTTGAATAGAGTAGGGGTAAAAATTACTATTCCCACTCCAGTGGGTGCAACAGTAGGGAAAGCGTTGGATAGCGTAGGGGTTAAAATTACTATTCCCACTCCAGTGGGTGCAACAGTAGGGAAAACGTTGGATAGCGTAGGGGTAAAAATTACTATTCCCACTCCAGTGGGTGCAACAGTAGGGAAAGCGCTGGATAGCGTAGAGGTAAAAATTACTATTCCCACTCCTGTGGGTGCAACAGTCGGGAAAGCGATGGATAGCGTAGGGGTTAAAATTACTATTTCCACTCCAGTGGGTGCAACAGTAGGGAAAGCGTTGGATAGCGTAGGGATAGAAATTACTATTCCCACTCCAGTGGGTGCAACAGTAGGGAAAGCGCTGGATAGCGTAGAGGTAAAAATTACTATTCCCACTCCAAAGAGTGTAACAGTAGGGAAAGCTCTGGATAGCATAGGGGTAAAAATTACTATTCCCACTCCAAAGAGTGCAACAGTAGGGAAAACATTGGATAGCGTAAGGGTTAAAATTACTATTCCCACTCCAGTGGGTGCAACAGTAGGGAAAGCGTTGGATAGAGTAGGGGTAAAAATTACTATTCCCACTCCAGTGGGTGCAACAGTAGGGAAAGCGTTGGATAGCGTAGGGGTTAAAATTACTATTCCCACTCCAGTGGGTGCAACAGTAGGGAAAGTGCTGGATAGCATAGTGGTTAAAATGACTATTAATTAATTAACAATTAACAATTAACAATTTTAATTAATTTACATAATTATTAATTATTATCAAATTACTTCCCACCCTATCCCCCTATAAACTCACAACCCACTACAGAAAATAATTTACTAAATATTAATTATTTATCAATTAAATATTTATAATTAATTACCAATTATATTTTAATTAATTACCAATTAACAATTAATTAACAATTATTATTAATTTACATAATTAATTAATTATTATGAAATTAATTCCCACCCTATCCCCCTATAAACCCACAATCCGCTACAGAAAATAATTTACTAAATATTAATTATTTATCAATTAAATATTTATAATGAATTACCAATTATATTTTAATTAATTACCAATTAATAATTATTTAACAATTATTAATAATTTACATAATTAATTAATTATAATAAAATTACTTCCCACCCTATTCCCCTATAAACCCACAACCCGCTACAGAAATTAATTTACTAAAAAATAATTATTAATCAATTATTATTTTTTACCAATTATATTTTATTTATTTTCCAATTAATAATTAATTAACACTTATTATTAATTTACATAATTAATTAATTATAATTAAATTACTTCCCACGCTATTCCCCTATAAACCCACAACCCGCTACAGATTTATATTACACAATTATTAAAAAATATTAAAAAACTACCTTATTTTCGATTTTTTTTTGTCAATATTCTATCTAGTCGATATTATGTCTAGTCTATATTTTGTATTCGATATTTTGGCTATTAATATCGATATTACTCGATATTTTTGTAGTCTATATTATGTCTGGTCGATATTTTGACTAGTCTATATTTTTTACTCGATATTTTGTCCAAACGATATTTTGGATTCGATATTATGTCTGTTTACCGTGCAACATACATGTCTGACCAGTGACTCTGGGTCGTTTTTTGAACAGTGCAAAACTTATATGCATTTCATGTTGGTGCCTGTGGAGTTCGATATACATGAGAGGCACATATAAATGTCTACATAGATTGGAGTGCATGTGTCCAATGTCAGATTAATGCTTCTGAGAAGAGGGTGAGAGGTGTCAAGCCAGAATATTACATCTCAGTGTTTTCATGTTCTGAGGTGAGGAGATGCGAGTTTAGCAGTTTAATAGTGTCCCATAAATCTGTAGTGCCTATTCAAGTCTCCATTGAATAAATACAAACATTTATATTAAGATGTCTTCCTTTCCCCCTGTGACTTGCATATGGATGTTACAGTAATTTTATTAGTTAATAAAAACCCTTTTTAAAAGATGATACATGACATCAGTATAAAAAAATAAAAGTAAGAGGCTCTAAGACTATTCCTTGAGAAGTCTCTGCTGGGACATCCCCTTGCCCTTTCCCATATAAAAACAGCAATAAAGCCAGAGCTTGACCATGATCCTACAGGGTGCATAAGCAAAAATAAGATAATCCTCTGAGAACTCTCCCCTGGCCTACCTGAGATAACTATGAGTTCTAGAGAAACACCCCCATGGTAGCAGCTAACGTTAAAGAATCTTAGGTCATAAACACCCATCTATCTTCTTTACAAGCTGCATTATACATGGCACAATATGTGGTGCATGATAAAGTGCAAAGAGTGGCATCAACCCCTCCAGGCCCAGACTCTACCCAAAAAAAGACATCCATAATTTGACCATAGATTTGATCGACACCCATGACAGGTTTGAATGGGTTAAGCTAACCATTCACTTAAAATATAGAAAGGTTTGGCTAAAAAGAGACCAACCAATTGGCATAGGGTAGCAGCCAATGTGCTTATCCCTCAACATATTGGAATCACCATCTTAAATCCACTCCTTATCATAATGGGGAACTTAAAACTGTAAAGTGCATAATGCATAACAGGCATTAGACCACAAACGGTAACCTGCAAAGTGCATAGTGCTTAATGGAGATAGGAGACAAACAAAATCCCTCCTGCTGGACTCCAGCTAGTCTTGGTGTGAACGCACTATGAGCTTCACACCTAAGTAGCAGCCCACCCCCCGGTTTTATCTGTGCACACCCACATCCTCTCATTGGCGCCTTCCAAATACAAGAATACTGAATATACTTTGTGTAGTGCAATCTTTAGATGTTGGATGCATTGTGGGTCCCACAAAGGTTTATCCACTTCACAGCCTCTGGTTGGCTTTCCTAAAGTTTGTATATCAGAACAGAATATGAAAAAATATTATCTGAAATTTTTTTATGACTTAAATATGATTTTAAAATTGGCTGCACATGTTCAGTTAATAACTCCATTTGGGTGACAAAATATAGAACAAAGTCATTATATAAGACATATTGTTTGAACATGTATTATCAAGGATTACAACTCTTATTTATGCCTAGCAAAGTTTTAGCATCTATGTTCATATAACTTGGGGGCTGATTATGATGGTGGGCGGACTTCAGTCCCTCCGCCATCGTCTCGGGGAGTGGGACTGCCCGACTACAACATGGCGGTCCCAGAGCGTGTATTACGATGCAACTGCCAATACGGCAGCCACACTCGCCATACATTACATTGCGGTGGGTGCTGCTGGCTGCAGCACCTACTGCAATGTAACAAATGCACATTTTACATTTCCCTGCACCATGCGGTGCCTGCCACATGATGCAGGGAAATGTAGCATGGCACCATAGGTGACCCTCAACCCCAAAGCGAAAGTGTCCGGTGAAAGGGGGCCTGGTATGGGCTGCCAAAGTCAATCATGCCAGCCTTTCCATGACGGGTGAACCACCATGGAAAGGCTGGTGGGGATGGACCATCGTAATCCCAACAGCAGTGCCTGGTAGGCACCGCCACTATTTATGGGAATGCGAGGGCCTCCACAGCACTGGCGGGCTCATCGAACCTGTCGGATGTGTGGCGGTCTGAGTGTCGGACCGCCACGGTACCGCCTGCATTATAATGTGCTGGGCAGAAAATGGCCTCACAATGGTGGTGACCGTCATCATAATCAGGCCCTTGGTCCTTACCATGACTCCTTGACAATTGGGTGGTTTTCTGAAAGTGATGAAGGTCAACCATCTAAGCTCTCACACAAATATTCATCTTGCTGCAGAATGAATTATAATTTCCTTGGAACGTTGCCAAGGTTTGTGAGTCACAGCATCTAAAACCCTACTCGAGACTTCTACTTCAGTGTATTCCAACATTGCTCTTTGGCTTTGGAAGCCTGTGATTCTGTGGTACTCATATATAATGTCAGATTTCAAAACCAATGTATTGTCATGTCACCCCAGTCTTATCAGAGCATACGGTGCTGTTACTCAAATCGAATTTCCTTAAACAACATAAGACATCGTTTTTTTGCACTGCAAAAAAACGATGGATTTAGGCCCAGATCTTTGTACTGGGGTGAGTGTAAGACTTTGTTCTGCATTCTCAGTGCAAAAAAACGCTGGATTTAGGCCCAGATCTTTGTACTGGGGTTAATGTAAGAAATTGTTCTGCATTCTGTCCATCAACTGTGTTTTTTGCAATTTTCACCCCGAGTGGGCTGGGTATGCTCAGACGTGAGTCCCAGGCTCTCCACATCACTGGAGTCAAGCTATCCAGGCTGAAGAAGGCTGATAGCCAGAAACCGGTCCATGGATGCTTGATTCTGGTCTAGGAAAGACATGGCTTGGTAGTTCGGGCTGGACTGTTCCCATGAGGCAAAGGGTCAAGGCTGATTTGCATATAACCATTGTCTGACCTAGGGTGGTGTAGAGTGCAAAAAGACGATGGATTTAGGCCCAGATCTTTGTACTGGGGTGAATGTAGGACTCAGGGCCCGATTCACAGATTGAACTTAAGACTCAATCCTAAACTTACTACTGTTTTGGTATTCACAGATTGCACTTACTACTTTTGGTATTCACAGAATGAACTTACTACTTTTGGCATTCACAGAATGCACTTACTACTTTTGGTATTCACAGAATGAACTTACTCATTTCGGTATTCACAGAAGTTAAGACTCCTAACTTTAGGACTCCTAAATGCCTTCTGTGAATACCGAAAGTCCTAGAATTACGATTTTTCTCAAGTTAGTAGTAGTAAAGTTAGGACTACTAACTTTAGGACGCCTAAATGCCTTCTGTGAATACCGAAAGTCTTAAAATTAGGATTTTTCCCCAGCGCCGGTGCATAATGGGGTGCTGTGCGCCACTGCAGGCACATTTGCACCATGGTTCAAGGGTGCCTGCATTGCGAGGATCATTATTTTCCTGCACAAAAATAATTAAAAGAGGATTTTTCCTCATACTGTGTGTGCTGCAGAATGCAGCACACATAGGAAGAGTAAAAATAAAGAGGAATACAGATATTTCTCCTCGTTGTGCCTCTCTTACGCCTCTCCTGGGGAGGCGTACGTTTTTGGCAATTTCCTCAGACTTATGATAGATCGTAAATCTGGGGCAGTGTCAAAAAGCCATGGATGGTGCTGGGAACACCCCAGCAACACCCATGGAACGCCCTTTTCACACAGTTTTCTGCATGAAAGGGGCACATATTTATAAGGCCATGAAATACCACATAACGTGGCCTTATAAATATGCCAGTGGCACATTGCGCCACTGGAACGTCAAAAAAGTGACATACTCGCAGCGCAAAAGTGCAGGTAGGGCCTCATAAATGAGGCCCACAAGTATTTTTGAGACTCATATAGGTATCATTAATTGCTATCTTCATATGAATGATATTAATATTTTGATTGCCCCGGATATTACAAAGAACCTGAACAAACAGAGCGTGTGTATATATGCACAACAGGAATTTGCAGTACCTTCTGTTTTTGAAAGACTTGCTTCATATTTTAGAGACTCCCATGTTAAACTACCATGCTGCACTGAAACATTGTCATTATATTTTACTCTAAAAAGTGCACATTTCTTAATGAATTTCGTATTTTGAATTACTTAACATCTTTTATCTATTTTCAGATGTCAGGAAAGATGGATGAAAATGAATTTGTTGCTGTAACAAGCACCAACGCAGCCAAGATATTTAATTTTTATCCTAAAAAGGGAAGGATTGCAGTAGGCTCCGATGCTGACCTGGTGATATGGAACCCGAAAACAGTAAAAATTATTTCAGCAAAGATGCACAATCTGGTAAACATACTTATGATCTTAGTTCAAAGTTTTGGATTCTGGCACAGTTTACATTCTGAATACAGTATTGTGACCGTGCAGAATATTCTGGAAATTGTAATAGATCATATGTCTTACTTTTATATAAGACTCATCGTGACACATGGCCTGATGAACTACAGTGCTGAACAGTGGCTTGGTACTTCTACTATTTGCGTAGTATGGAACTGTGCGACAACTCACATTTCCTCAATCTGTTTGGATTGGGAGTCAAACGTGGGTCTTCCCATAAAGCTATATCACTTATTTTAGAAGATTCTCCAACACCTAGGTTCTTACAGTCAAATTAAAAATAAGGCAAGGAAGGACAAGCAACAGCAAGAAAGAATAAAATGATAGATGTAGAGAGAGAGCCTCATGATTTGAAAGTGAAGCAGAGAAAAGTCAGGCATGTTTTTCTGAAAAGCTAACTTTCCGAAACTTTCCTTGAAAACACCTAGAGGGCATAGAGCTGGGCTGCTTCAAATCCATATTCAAGAGAACTACTTTTGTGGGCATTTTCCATATCACTGCTTATTATAATACCTATCACCAATCCCCGTCAAATATTTTAGGAGTGCTGCAAATATCTCAGGTACTTTTATTACTTTTATTTCAGTAATAGTCATTGCTCCAGGAGCTAAGAACTCCAGATACCAGCTATTGATGTAGACATGGTGAATCACTATTTGTCAATAAATGAAGTAGGATTTAGCAGATTGCATTGGTAATCAGAGTTTATCCATAATATGCTTGATCAGGCAGTCAAATCATGTTTGTAATCTGGGGTAAAATTATTCTTTTGTTAAATGATACACCCCATTGGCATTGTGACCACCCTAGTAGTTGTGCATCTGGCACAGTTACTTTCATCTTCAAACATGGCGGAATAGCAACTCCATGTGAGAAGGTAAACAAGCAGCACTGATACAGGTGACAGGTCCACTGCCTTTTCTATTGGAGTTAAATCTGTGAAAAAGAAATGCTCTTGAACGCTCACCAAAAGATACGTCTGTTGTCCTAATATGATAGGAAGCAGTATCCCAGTATGTTGTGAGACTATCCATGCGGGTATCACAGTGTACAGTACATTTTCACTTACTACAGTTATTGCAGAAATTCTCCAGTCAGCCTCTGACATTGGAGACATTTCCACAAACTTCACCAAGCATAGCCAAAATAGAAACCCTGTGCTCAACCCTCCACTGTCAAATTGCAGAACTCAAAATATAGAAGAATGTCTACTACCAACATGACAGGACACCTACATATTGAACTCTGGTGGATGGAAATTCCACTAAATAAACTCAGGAACAAACTGATAGTCTCTGAATTATAAAAGACTACTACACTACTAAAGGAAGAACACGTGTAATGGTTTAAAAGATTTGTGAAATATTTTAAACTAATCATGTGTCATGTAGTTCTGCTTCATTGTCTGTTTTTTCACTTCCAGTCCATTATCCATTTTTGCTGCAATGTCTTTATCTGCTCCTGCCACACTTTTCTAAATGTTTCTGCAGTGTTTAGGATTTTAAATTAACTCATCAAAACCTGCGCACTTTTCAGTAATACTTTACATTTCTTTCTTGAGAAATTATTCAGTTTGTTTCATTTCTTTGTATTTTATTCACCTAGTTCTTCCATATTGCAAACTATTATCTATATTTTTTCAGGTTGAAGCTCTCATACTTGACATGCTAAGATATTGATTCTGTGTTTGCAGGCTGTTGATTGTAACATATTTGAAGGAATGGAATGTCACGGTGCTCCGGAAGTTGTTATTAGTCAAGGCAAAATAGTTTTGGAAGATGGAAATCTCCACGTCAATCAGGGATCAGGGCGCTTTATTTCAAGAAAACCATTTCCAGACTTTGTTTACAAAAGAATAAAGGCAAGAAGTAGGGTAAGAATATTTAAATATACATTTCTTATTTCATACTGATAGCAGTGGATTTGTACACCCATCACATTTTGTAACACAGTGGACTGCACTGTTGTGTTGTATCATATTTTTGTAGATTTTGTTTGGTATTCTAATTTTAACTAATTTAAAAAAGTAGGTGCACATTCTTGTTAACCGATCTCTCTATCACAATTATCGTGCACCATGTGTGATGAAATAAACAGAGTGGTATAATAAAGCATTATGGGAAGTTGGTATAGGTAAGTACAGCATGAGTTGTATGATGATATGTTGATAAAGTCTCAGAAAGTTATAAAATAGAGTCAGTTGATGAGTTACAATTACTTAGAAAGGCTTGTGCAGAATGAACGGATGACACTGTTAATACCCCTTTCATACCTTTGAAACAGCTGTGCAAAAGATTTTGGGCCTGATATACATTTTAGCGGTAAGGATACTCCATCTCAACGTCAACGGATTATCCGTACACCCAACATAATGGGCACTGTACCCGATTTACATGCGAGTGAACCATTGGTGTAACCATGGCGGAAACTACTTCTTCTCTGACATGGTTAGATCCCTCCAACAGCCCGATGTAGTAAGGGCCATAAGAGGCTGACCTCTATTTCGCCCACCTAATTTAGAGGGGCTGTTGTTGAGGTCAGTTTTCACTCCCCATCACCTACAGGAAAACCCTTTCAGTAAGTGGGGTGAAAACTTCTAAATGCTCCCTTGGCCGTAGGCGATAACCTCCATAGCGAAAGGAGCATATTCTTCTTAATTCCCAATTGAAAATCCCTCTTTGGGAATTTCTTTTAGGAAATAAAAAGAATGTGATTGATAAACAGCTCCATCATGTTGATGGAACTGTGCACAAACTTTAAACATCATTAACAGGAACTGAAATGACAGTAGTTCCTTGGCGGTCATTTCTGAATTTGGCGGGTGGAGTAGTATCAGCCTAGTGGATGCTAAGTCCTCCACCAGTCCAACAGAGATGATGTTGTTCACCAAACAACTGAATCAGGCCCTTAGCTTCATTGTAGCCCTCAGGTATCTTAAAAGCTGAGAGAGTACTGAACCTGCCATCCGATACTGAAAGCGTATGTCAACAGGGAGACTGTGAAATCCTGTAAAGCGACAAAATTATTTATGTATTTTGTAACTGATACTATCATAGCTTTTCATGACACAATCCTTCTTTTCCTACTTCAAATAGAGTACTTACATAATATAGTTCTTCATAAGCGCCACAGGGGACAAAATAAATTAGATAGATGCACGACAAAAACTGTGTGATTATTACAGATCTTTAACGAATATTGATTAGTCAGAATAATGACCTAAAATCAATAACTATTTGATCATAATAGAGAATAGAGAGAAAGAAGTGGAGGTGCCTAGGGACAAGGAGCCATATTTACAGAAAAATATCAGAGCGCAGTGCTACGGCAAATTTCACAAAGCTGCGCTCCCAAATTTTTTTAAATGCTGGGATGCGCCGTATTCACAACAATATGACACACTGCTGTGTTTTCCCTAGTGCTGGTACAAAATAAAGCTGCCTAGTGCTAGCTCACCCTGTCATCTTGCGAGGGTGCCTGCGCTATAGGGGTGATTGTTTATGTGAGGAAGGGACACCTTTCTGCACATAAACAATCAATAATGGCAATTTGCTCTTTCTATGTGTGCAGCAGAACGCATATATATATATATATATATATATATTCACTGAAAAAACCATAGGTTATAGACCATATATAGTTAGGAATTCGCATTTACAAAACCTTATTGTACTCACACAAAACCATTGAAATTCCATATATAGTTAGTTGCACTAACTATATATCGCGCACCCGCAATCCACTGCTGATGATGTCACATATTACATCATTCATGACATGGTCAGTGACATCACTGATGACATCACTGATGACATCTCAAATGACATCACTGATGACATCACTGATGACAACATCCAGTGAATGTATGTTTCTGTAAAGTTAAAATATGTCTTACATATTGAAGAATGAGTGGATGTATAAGTGTCTGGATGAAGGATTTAGTAGGTGCATGACTGACTGTATGAGTGAGTGATTAAATGTGTCTCACTGAGTGCATGGGTTAGTGACTAAACTGTCTTAATTTGTGCATCATTATGTCTGTTGTTCTGTAAACTGTTGCATGTGTTGATAAGTAGCTATATGAGTAACTATATGGGTTATTGATTGGTTGCCCAAGTATTTGTATGGGAGACTGAGTGTGTGTGTGGGTGGCTGGGAGGTGCATAGATGTGTGAGCAGTTGATTCACTAGATGTATGGTTTCAAAAGTGCATGTGGAAACAGCTGTATGGGCGGTTGACTGTGTGCATGAGTGTATTGGTGAGTGAATGGATATCTCAGTGCTACATGTCAAAGTAAGTACATATGTAAAACACAGTACATGTGAGAGTTAACATATATAAATAACTGTGCATAAGAGCCAGTGAATGTGTGAGTGGCTATATAGATCATTGTGAACATGTATCAAGGATTGTATAAGAGAGTAAATATGTGTTAGAATATGTTTCAATAAGTAAGGTGTGTATAACTGTATAGTTGAGGAATTGGAGGTGTGTTTGATTCTTTGCATGACTGTCTAGGTGTATGAGTAACTCCATGGATGAGTGACAGTCTGTGAGTGTCTGTTTTCACTGAGTGTATCTAAGGATATATCAGAGTCTGTAGAGGTTCATCGTATTAACACATGAATGATGTCATCTGTGATGTTGTCAGTGATGTCATTTGAGTTGTCATTTGAGTTGTCATCAGTGATGTCATTTGAGATGTCATTTGAGTTGTCATCAGTGATGTCATCAGTGATGTCACTGACCATGTCATGAATGATGTAATATGTGACATCATCAGCAGTGGATTGCGGGTGCGCGATATATAGTTAGCGCATCTAACTATATATGGAATTTCAATGGTTTTATGCGAGTAAAATAAGGTTTTGTAAATGCAAATCCCTAACTATATATGGCCTAAAACCAATGGTTTTTTCATTGAATTTTCAAGGTTTTGTAAATGCAAATTCCTAACTATATATCGACTATAACCTATGGTTTTTTCAGTGAATTTCAATGGTTTTTTAATAGCAAATATGAAAAGCTTTAAAATGTCAAGTACGTGATAGATAAAAACATTTTCATATTTATGCACGCTGATGTGCTTTGAACGCTGCACCCCCCCTCCCCTCTTTTCTCTTAGTAGTACTCTCTCTTTGCAGATAGTGAACGGTAGTTAACGCAGGCCTTTGCCCCCGTTGTAATCCGTCGTGCCTGCTTGTCTCTCCATTTGATTGATTGTTATCCAAGCATTTACTGTTTTAGAATTGGTTCTCTTTGGATCATTCTCTATTTACAAACAAGCACAAAGTCGCAATACTCTGTTTAGTCTTTGCAGATAGTGAAAAATCGTGTAAAAAAATAAAAGTAATCGAGCAAAATCAGTAGGCCACTAATTGGATCTCTTTTTGACCTCGCTAAAATAGAAATATTAGGAACAACCCTTCATGAGAAATACGAAAATAGTGAGATGAACTGAGCTCCACACCATGAGGGCTGCAAGACAGCTCGACTCCGTCACCCACCCCGCCCAAAATAACGACAAACCCTATGCAAATATTAAAAATATAGACAACACACCAGCAAAGAAACAGGGTAAAACATTTTATTAAATAACTATTTACATAACTATTTTATACTTTTTATTGCCCGATCCGGCTAGCTCAATCGATCGAGCATGAAACTCATGCACTCTGATAGCAAGCGTTGCTACTGATGCTATGCAGACCAAAACTGGTTTTCAGTTTGTACATTTTTCTAGATTTTTCAATCCAAGGTTGGTTGACTTTGTAGAACGATGGCTTCAGATTTTCAACATACGGTGTGGTGGCGCGGACTGGGAGGGGGCGCTTCGCTCCTGCCCCCTCCCCAAGTAAGATTTTCATACGTGAAAGTACGTTAATGGTTTTGGTCCCTGAGTTGCTTCAATGTCACTGCCATTCTCAAATGGCATAAGTTCTGGATGTTGGGTGCCATAGTTCAGAGTTCTGAGCAGCGCTTGTAACACTGTCTGAAGCTTATTTCCACCTACTGCAGCTTCACTATTCTCAAAGTAAGTGAGTGTCGTTTGTGGACCTGACTGCATTTGAAAACAATGTGATATGTTACCTTCCTAAACAGCTTGACGGAGGCCCCCGAGGGGCGGTGTGATGGCCATGGACTCGGAGAAGACGCTTGGCTCCGACCCCCTCCCCAAGTCTTATAGCACTGGTGTAGCCTGAGATCGCCCCCGACATAGGCGGCCGGCTCCCGGGGTCCGGCGGAACTTTTTGCCTTTTGATGACTCTTCTATTCTGGACCTTGTCCCACAATCCGTTTGACCTGAAGACACGCTGTAGTGGGGCGCCCCTTTACCGTTTCAGTTGCCATTCCGCCCGCTTTTGCTACACTGTGCCTCTTCCGCCATTCAGCTGTTTACCTCCCGCTCTTGCGACTACAGCGTCTCGCTCACCATGTCGTTGAGTTGCTCCCGCTCTTGCGGTGCAGCGATAGGCGGCTGCCACAGGACTCTCAAAATGGCGGCCGGCTCTTCGGTTTTGGGCCTGGTCCACTAAAATGGCCCTGGGACACCTTTGAACTCGGACGCTTCCCTGATAGGGCTTGGGTCCCATTCTCGAAAGCGTCCCCTCAGCCGTGAAGATTCTACAAAAGTCTTGGGGGCCCCCGACTCCCGCAGGCGTCTGGTGGGGAGCGGCTGCCATGTCTGCTCGTGGAATGGCCACGACGGAGCTACGAGATGGTAGTGCTCTCATGCTGACGCCAGCTTTAGTCTGAAACATCCAGAAACACTGTAGACTACCAATTCGATCAGTTCCGGTAGCACCCCAACATGACCCGGAAGAGAAGAACTTGCCCTCCCCTCTTTGACTGATGGTTCTTGTTGCCTGTCCCCTCTGTTGTCATTTAACAGAACTTTTTGGACTGCTGAAAGGGGTTGTGTTCCGAACGCTGGTTGGTGGAGACATTTTGACTATATTCTTGACCTACGTTGTCGCGTAATGCGTTATATGACACGCCGCGTTAGCGCACCCGGAAGTGATCCGAGGCGCGGCGCGCAGCGCGTAACGTAAGCATAACAGGTCATGTGACTTGTTAATAAAACTTTTCATTGGTTCATTTTACTTTTGTTATTTTAATGATGTCAAGCTTGGTCATATGACCTAAAAATTACGTTTTTTATTGTTTTCGAACATTATTTTTTTTTAAACATATGTTATAATATTCCAGGCTAATGTACTTTCCCGGAAAATTTACAACTGTCCTGCAAGTAAAATATATTCCTTTTTCGAGAAAAAGGGCGTTTCTTCATTCCATGACGGAGCCGTTGAGTAAAAGAGACTCGGCCTGCTGTCTTAGTCGCCGATACGCCTGATTATCAGATTCTTATCGATCACTTTATGTTGCAGAAATGAAAAACACAACTGCCCTTGACCATTTATCTTTACTGCGTTCCTACATATTATACCTTTTATCCGTCATGTAATTGGACTACTTTATTTCACTTGCCTTTTACTGATTCGAAAACAGTGACTAAAAGTAAAAACTTTACCAATGTAAATACTACTACCATGTTTTGTTTTAAAAAGCTTTATTGTGAAAATGTCAGTATACAAATACGGGCCTATGACCACGTGGGCCGGCCACGGAGCAAACTGGAATCGTATATGATGAGGAGACATTTACATTATGGAGGAACGCAACGAACGAGCCATTAGGTTGC
Organism: Lissotriton vulgaris; assembly: GCF_964263255.1. Lineage (NCBI taxonomy): Eukaryota > Metazoa > Chordata > Amphibia > Caudata > Salamandridae > Lissotriton > Lissotriton vulgaris. Next base: position 937,708,336 of record NC_141693.1, on the reverse strand, counting down.
AAGAACTAAGGTGTCTAACAATTGCGGAATCGGTGGACGTACATTTTGTAATTAAAATACGACAGGGCCACTTACAAAAAAGTTATCTAGATATACATTTGCGTGCAAGTACCATGGGTGACGTTAATTCGAACTTTCAATAGTACAGTAATCAATAACACATCAGAACTTAATATCAATAGGGATGTCGAAATATTCAATCAATTCTCGTCCCCGCCCGCCATGAGCATCAAAACTGCATTCATATCTCGTGATATCAAGGTTGTTCAACTAGTACACAACAATGAGTTACGAGTCCCATTTATACCGGCGCCATTTTGGGCGAGGCCGGGCAGGTCCAAGATATAGTCAAAATGTCTCCACCAACCATCGGCCAGACCAGAACCCCTTTCGGCCCTTTATGCTACAAGATGGTGTCTTCCATTCAGAAAATATTATTGGCAGCATTTTGAAAGGAAAAATAAACAGCCGTTCTCCTAGTGAGTTTCACATTGTTACATTTAGGAAGAATGTTGAAGAGTAGTATGTGGAAAATCTGAAGCCATTTTTCTACAAACTCTCAATCAGCCTTGGATGGAAAAAAAATCCTGAAGAATGTACAAACTGAAAACCAATTTTTGTCTGTATAGCATCAACAGCAACGCTTGAGTCAGCTTTGTGTCAAGCCGCCATTTTCATTCACTCAATAGCGTCCCCCTGCACACATTCAGGGACCTGGTCGTGTTTTCAGATGAAACGGATTGTAGGACAAGAAGCAGAAAAGAAAAGGAAAAAGTTCCGCCGGACCTCGGGAGCCGGCCGCCTATGTCATGTGCGACCTTTGGCCACACCAGGGCAATAGTGAAGCTGCAGCAGGTGCAAATAAGCTTCAGACAGTCTTCCAAGCACTGCTCAGAACTCTCAACTATGGCACTCAACATCCAGGACTTGCCATTCGGATCTTGGCGCCTTGTGCTGGTTCCGACCTATTCACACATCGGTCCACTACTGACATCACCTCATAAGCCAACGGGACACCCCACGCCGACTTTCGGCGCAGCATTGTAGGATGGCCACACCAGTGCGGCAACTTGCTGGACACCACCTCTGTGCCATCCGGATCTCGGCGCGTTCGAGTCACTGTGCCGGAAGAGTGACCGGAACTCAGCTGAACACGCCGTCTTTCGGCGCAGCATTGTAGGATGGCCACACCAGTGCGGCAATTTGCTGGACACCACCTCGGTGCCATCCGGATCTCGGTGCGTTGTGCTGCCTTCGGCCTACTGTAGCCGCAAGTGCGGACGCAACTCAGTTGGACGGCGAGTGAAACGCTAAGGGGCGCCGCACTGCAGCCAAGGAGCCTCCATCTTGGGGGAGACGCACAGCCCCCACTGACTGACGCGACCTCACAGGCCAACGGGGCGCCCCACGCCGACTTTCGGCGCAGCATTGTAGGATGGCCACACCAGTGCGGCAATTTGCTGGACACCACCTCGGTGCCATCCGGATCTCAGCGCGTTGTGCTGCCTTCGGCCTATTCGCACATCGGTCCGCTACTGACGCCGCCTCACGTGCCAACGGATTTTCTACGCTTTTTGTAGCCCTATGCCACATAACAGGTCATGTGACTTGTTTATAAAACTTTTCATTGGTTCATTTTACTTTTGGTTTCCTAAAGATGGAAGGCTTGGTCATATGACCTAAAAATAACACTTTTCATTGGTTTAGAACATTTTTTTTTCCCAAACGATGAAAGCCCCACCTTGTTTCTGGATGTTTCAGACTAAAGCTGGCGTCAGCATGAGAGCACCACCATCTCGTAGCTCCGTCGTGGTCATTCCGCGAGCAATCATGGCAGCCGCTCCCCACCGGAAGCCTGCGGGAGTCGGGGGCCCCCAAGACTTTTGTAGAATCTTCACGGCTGAGGGGACGCTTTTCGAGAATGGAGCCCAAGCCCTAGCAGGCAAGCGTCCAAGTTCCAAGGTGTCCCAGGGCCATTTCAGTGGACCAGGCCCAAAACCGAAGAGCCGTCCGCCATTTTAAGAGTCATGTGGCAGCCGCCTATCGCTGCACTGCAAGAGTGGGAGCAACTCAACAACATGGTGAGCGAGACGCTGTAGCCGCAAGAGCGGGCGCAACTCAGCTGGATGGATGGGGAGGCCCGTTCACGCCGCCTCCCCCACGCCCCCCCCCCCCGGGCCGCCCCACGCCAATTTTCGGAGCAGCATTGTAGGATACCAAAACCAGTGCGGCAGTTTACTGGACATCACCTGGGTGCCATCAACATCTCAGCGCGTTCTGCTGCCTTGGGACTATTCGCACAACAGACCGCTACTGACGAGGCCTCCCCCCGCACCACCCGGGACGCCCCACGCCAATTTTCGGAGCAGCATTGTAGGATACCAAAACCAGTGCGGCACCCAGGCGACATCACCTGGGTGCCATCCAGAACTCAGCACGTTGTGCTGCCTTGGGACTATTCGCACAAAAGACAGCTTCTGACAATTGTTGCTTTTTTTGGTGAAAAATGTTTAATGTTTTTACAGTTTTTGTTCCGTTCATTATATTTAAAAGTTAATAAAGTTTTATAATCTTACTTTGTTGGAGTGTTATATATTTTTTTTTAAACGGGTGAATGGGGCCTTGAATCGGGTTATTGTCATGTGTGGGCTTTGCAAGTGTACTGCTACAGGATGGGACATTTCAAACTCAAATGCACGTTCTTTTTCTTACCTTTCCGAAGCATGGAGCGCAATAGCAGGCAGAGAAAGGGTGATGCAAGTGTTGAACACTGCCTAGCCTGGAAGTTGCTGGCATTCCCCCCCTCCCCCCCCCCCCGCCCGCTCCTGAAAGAGGACACACACACACCGCCGCCCCGAGTACTTCACAGATCTTTAAAAGACCATGCGCTTGTTTATGAGGCTTAAATGGTTTATCACCCCTTCTAGAACCCCTGCATCGACCCTCTGACGTTTCCTGGAAGAATTACCACGTAACACAATACCAAGCCCTGTCAGCTGAAACCCCCGAGGAATCATGGGGCATATTATCAAGGGGGTTTATCTCCGCTTTTTTGGCTTTAAAAGCCAAGAAAGCGGAGATAAAATTATCTCCCTATTACCAAGCTGTCGCTAACACCAGTTAGTGACAGCTAAAAAGAGATAGCGACCATCGTGGGCCCCGCTTTGCATGTCAGTGATAGTGCCCTGAGCAGTTCTTAGCCATGTTATCCAATGGGAGGTGGATAACATGGCTAAGAGCATTTGCTCGATAATACATGAATATCGCTGACTTTTCTGCGATATTCATGCATTGCGGCCGTTTTTTATCGCATTTGCGATAAACCTTGCTAATAGCAATAAAAAGCTCACGCACAGCCGCTGGAAGAGATGTATCAACATATATGAGCCTCCTCAGCCACCCTCATGAAACATAGGGGATTAGGATACGTCTCCCGCACCCCCTTATACCTAGTAATTTAATTAAAACGAAGCACAAAATGGCGAATTCTCGTTTCGCTACCAGTTTGCGGCCCAGTTCGCGGCCCGTGAAGCGCTTCTACGGTGAAAAATCATTTTTTTTTATTTTCCCCACGGGACCCTTTAATAACCCCAACATCATTCCTAGGTGGTCAAGAGGGGTCTACCTTGCCCCCTTTCATTAAATTCCCCCTTCGTTTTTCACCTCTTCTTCTCTCTCGATCCTACCGAGAGATAAGATGGCGGCCGCTCCGGACTGTTTAGAATGTTGACAGACACCGGAGAGCCAATCAGCTTTCTGCGCTCAAAGTTCCGTTTCGCGAAAAGTAAGCGAACCGGAGCGCAGCCTGGAGCGCTGTTACAGATATATATCTTGTTTTAAACGTTAATTTCTCAAAAACTACTGGAGCACATATATTGAGACCTAGCAAAGGCACATCGGGCTAACAGTCCCTACAATTTTGCCAAGTTTCGTGCAAATCCATTCAGCCGTTCGAGCTAAAAGTGAGGCCAACCGCCCTATGGAAATTAACATGGGAAAAACGCGTTTTGGGACCCCCCTTTTTTCTCGGCCCCCCCTCGACAAAACCCCCCCAAATTTTCAAGGGCTGCTCAGAAACAAAATGTGCCATTTTCCTGAAAATTTCAGCTGATTCCGTCCACAAACGCCAAAGTTATTAGACATAGAATTTTCAAAAATCCCATAGGGAATAAATCCTAACTATATATACCTACTGGCGACCGCCAGTAGGTAATATATATATATATATATATATATATATATATATATATATATATATATATATATATATATATATATATATATATATATATATATATACCAATAAATCATTCTTAAACTAGTTTTTTCAGCAATTACTAAAAATGTTGCACCTCGTAATGTGGTATAGAGGGTTCATGAGGTCAGAGCTGAATAGCTTTTTTATTTACTCTGGATAAAGACTTTCTTTACATTGAAATTGAGGTAGTGCTAGAAATGTTAGGATCCAGATGAAGTGCCGTGGGTCTATGTGAGCTATGGCACACACGCCAGCACAGGGAAAGTCTAGAGAGTAGACACTGACATGGTTCTGCCCAGAGGGTTAAAGGACAGGACAGCGTAAACTGTCATTTGTCTTTAAAAATTGAATCGAAGTCTCTGTTAGTGACAGGCTGGGTAATGCATAATTTTTTATTGTCACATTTGTTCACATCACATGGAACAGAGTAATCATGTACCCTGACTAAGTGGTTTAGAAATGTAATGGTGGTGAGTGAAAGGTTAAATACACCGGAAGAGCAAAATCGTTGTTGTAAAAGTTCATTGAATAATCTGTTCATACAACATCTATTCCAGCATTTAAAATGTAAAGCAAGTACAATTTCTTGAAGGTACACCTAATATTAAAATCATTTATCATTAAAAAAAGCTAAACAAAATCTACCAGTTTGTTCCTTTAAACAAAGGAATACTCTCTGAAATGTAGCAGAAGCTCTGTCACCGACCTTTTACCAGAAAATGCCCTCTAGAAGTATATATTTTGGTTGGGAACGTCGTACAATTATGGTCATTATTATGACATCTGGAAAAATTAAGTAAGAATGGTTGGAGCATATTCTGTTAGATATATAGATGAAAGAGCAGTCAGAAAGAGTTGAGACTTGAGAGTTGTACCGTACTTGTAACTTAATGAGTCGTATTATTTCTGCATACTGACATTGATAAGGGCATATAGGTTTCTCTGTCAATATTTGTTAATTGATGTCAACAATTAAATTAAAGATATCCTTCAAGGAGACCTAAATTATGCTTAGTTAAAATATGTCAATTTTGTCTGAAATGTACAGGGATGCATCTGATAGATGTGGTCAAGTTAATTGGTAGAGGACAGCCATCTCCTGCTGGATTTAGCAGGAAGAAATTAGCTATTCCGTGGTCCGGAATGCAGGTCAGTCTATGTGGCAGGATCCATCATGCAGAGAACATTGTCACATCTGCTGGCTTTCAGAGCAATGCTCTGCCATGTGGTTGAGGAGTCCCAAATATTTAGTTTCAAGAGAGGACCAGGGCATTGTGCTGAACAGTTTTCAGAGTAGGGGTGTCAGTGCACTACATTGTGACACATCCTGCAAGCAACTAGACATGGAAGCCAAATGAGGGGGATATGAGGTAAGAAACCCTTAAAGGACACAGGCTTGAAGGGGTCAAGCCACTGAACATGGAAGCCAGTTGGGAGATAAATGAGGAAAGGCACCATAAAATGACACAGACCTGAAGTGGACAGGGAATGTGTTGAAAACTGCTGACGGCTAGCTTCTAATCAAACTGCAGATAGTACAGCCCTACAAACTTCATTGATCCCGATTAAGCAACAAACTGGTATTCTAGCAAATCAGAACACTGTAGAACCACGTCCTAACATCTAAATAGTTGCTCCTAGTGAGACATGAGATATCAGGTGGAGGAGTATAGAAATGTCTTCATAAGAACTCAGTGAAATTAAACATTATCATAACCCTTTCTGTTTGAAAAATATTGGGTAGGACTAAGAGAGGTGTATGTACACTACATTCAATAGCACACAAGGAACGGCAAACATGGTGTTAAAGGAGCTGCAGAAAACAAAGATAATGGAGAAAGCATCCTTCACTAAGGATTTCAGTGGGCTTCAGTAACAGCTTGAAATGAGTATGGACATACCTGGAAAAATGCTGATGCTACTCAAGCGTATCAATACTCAGAGAAGCTTGATAGCATACTGGATTCCATCTCAGCCCCCAGTTAGTGCTAGAAAATTGTATAGACGCTGTTATGGTGGACATGAGTCTTCTACGAGACGATCAGAAAAAGACAGCAGATAGTGTACTAAAATATGAGGACTCAATACAAGACATCAACCCTGATCTGGTAACATTATTTTATGTTATTTTAAGTTATGCTAAAATACTTATATAGCGTGAACAGCTCCCCACACTTGGATTCCCAGCACTTTTAGCAACAGAAAAAGATTCTCTGGGCTCAGGTGATTCACAACAGTCTTGTATTTATTTGTCAGCAAAAAGTGGGCTGATGTGTGCATGATCTCAGGTGTTCTGGCAGAGCGTTCCAAAGCTTAGGGCCGAGGAATTTAAAAGAACAACCTCCCATGTAAGTAAGTTTAATCTTAGGTGTAGTGTACAAAGAATGCTGACAGGGGTTGGGCTAATGTGTTTCTTTCAGACCTCTGATATGGTGGGGTGCAAGCCCTGCCCTTACTTTGAAGAAATAACACAATGCCTTAAGTTGGGCATGTTTTACAACGCCTAGCCAGTGAAGCTCGCAGCGGAGAGGTGTAACGGAGGCATGTTTTGGCCGTCGATAGATCAGCTTTGTGGACGCATTCTGCACCACCTGCACGCATCTCATAGAGGCTTGTCAGCCTCCAGGTAGAGGATGTTACCATAGTCTAGGCGAGATAGAATGAGAGAATGGATGATAGTTCTTTGGGTAGATATTGGTAGACTCCAGATTAATTTCTGTAGCCATTTCAAAGGGGCAAATGAGGTTCCGGATACCTTTACCACCTGCGGCTTCAAGGAGAGCTTATTGTCTACCAAGAAGCCTAAGTTTTTGAGTTTGGAAGGGGAGATAGGAATATCACCGAGTGCCGCTGGCCAATGCTGTGGTCCTTACAGGCTCAGGTTCTTTCCAAGGATCAACACCTCAGTTATTCCACCATTCAGTCTCAGCGAGTTTTAATTCATCCATAAGGCTAAGTGAGCCAGCTAGAATTTCAAAGACCTGAAGCTATGGTCCTGAGCAGATGATAATGAATAGATGATTTGCGTGTCATCAGCATAGGAAAATAGGGGCTAGTAGAATCAGTGCTGCTATCTCGCCTTCATCTAGGAGCCGCCTGCGATGTTCTGTGACTTTCAGAAGGGCAGACTTGCTAATGTGTCTTTCTCTGAACCCTGATTGGGAGTCATGTAAAAATGTTTGAGACACCACAAATGCAATGAGTTATCTATTGACCTGCTTTTCTAGAATTTTAGACAGAATAGGGAGCAGGGAAATGGGTCTAAAATTAGACCAATTAGCAGGATCCAAGTTGGTTTTCTTCAGAAGAGGAAGAAACATGGCATGCTTCCATGCCTGAGGAACGGAGCCCTCCTGCAATGAACAATTGAGGAGTTTTACCAGAGGAAGTATAATGTTGAGATCTAGAAGACAAAGCTTGGCAGGAGGGAGGGGGTCCTTGGGACCAAAGACTTAAATGACGATAGGCCCAAAGTATTCCACAAGTCCAATGTCTGGCAAATAGGAGGAGCATTAACAGAAATGTAAGCATCGAATCAGATAGGAACAGAGCAACATCAGTCTGAGAATAATATCCTCTTCCTCTCAGCAGAGATTGCTGAATATCCTTCACTTTACTCATAAAGAAAAGCACCAATTCCTCACATTGTGCCTGAGATAGTGGAGCTGCTGGAGCAGTCTGGTTGGAGTCAGAGAGCTCACTGACTACTAAAGTGTTTTAGGACAGTTATAATCCAAGGTGATCTGATCAGAAAAAAAGGTGGCGCAGGCCATTCTGCAGCAGTTATGGTAGTGTGTTAGTGCTGATTTATATTTAAGTTTAGCAGTGTCATTATAGCTAAGTCTCCAGATCTTCTCAAGCCTCTTACAATCTGATAACATAGCCTGTAGTTCCTCAGTAAACCATGTGGCTTGGGGTAAAGCCTGGAGTAGCGACTAGTTTTTTAGGGCAGGATGTGATCTAAGGAGCTGCACAGCCACTCGTCCATTCAAGGCTGATCAACCTTGGCATCTCCCGATTAGTTAGGGATCTAGTTCCTAAGCTTGCTGTTGAGGGTGCCGATGTCCAGCTTTGACCAGGCTCAGGCATTGATCTGAGGCTTATTACTCTCTCTGACGATGACAGGGGGGTAGGTACCCTGAAAAGGACAGCCAGATGAGCCTACCACACTAGTGGTACCTGGATCTAACAAGTGCCCTGCTTGATGGGTCGTAGTACAATTAAGAAGATTCAGATTCGATGCGCCTGTAGATCTTCAATAAGAGTCAATAAGAGTCTAGGCAGTGCTGCAAAGAGGATTCTCTAGATGGATATTTCGGTCCCCTAGCATTACAAAATTGTCTGACCTAAGGGTTAAAGGGGCTAAGAAGTCAGGTAATGACTTGACCCAGATGACTGCATTGCCAAGTGGGTAGTAGATCAGAGCGCCACAAAGGGTACATTTGGGAGAAAGTTCCAGCGCAAAAGACACTGCCTCGCAGGAAGGGATAGGTAAAGCTTGCATTTTACATATATACATCTTTAAATACTATCACTATTCCAACTCCCGGTCTGTCCACTCTATTCTTCCTTACAATAGAATATTTTTGGGGGAGGGCTGCAATCACATGCGGCTTGGACGCCTCATGGAGCCAGGTTTCCTGGATGAACGCAGCATCCAGGACATGTAAAAGATAGAGTTGATGGCATGGTAGCGGGCAAGCATTAAGGTTAGAAAAGAGAAACTCACTTTCTCAACTCACCGTGCTGCGAGATGCCTGAAACAGAATCATTAGGAAACGGCAGCACAATTTCTTGTGGCTGAGAAGAAAACTTGCAATTCTTGAATTTGTTAGAATCCCTCATTAGATCAAGAGATCCTCGACAACTGAATAAACAGAGGGACTGAAGTGCTCCTAAGTGTTCAGCTGAGAATGAGACTCTATTAGACACAAAAGGGGCGGAGGTCCTTGCCCCTGGACTCATTCAGGCACAGACGGGCTTGACCGTGGCGTGCTGGTAATGCTGCAGTAACAAGTACTGGATTTATCTGAAAGGATAGGATAGTATAGGTTAGGATAGAATAAGAGTTTATAAAGCGCTCGATTACAGTGGCATCTTGGCGCTGATGTGTGTAAGCAGAAACCAGAACTACAACTTCAGCAGTTTAATTTGACAAAAAGAAACGTCTTAAGATTCTTCCTAAACAACTTCCTATCAGCTTGGAATCTCATGGCCAAAGGTAGTCTATTCCACAGATGCTCTGCCCCATTGGAAAGTGTCCTACCTCCCCATCTGGCCCGCTTAACCCTAGTCATCTTAAGAAGTCCTAGGTTAGTGGGTCTTAGAAGGCGTGTGGGGGTATAGGGCGTGAATAATTTGGAGACCGCATCGGCGCCACCTCCGTAAAGCGCCTTATGAACCAGACACAAGGCCTTGAAATCAACACGGTGCTGCACTGGAAGCCAATGCAATGATTTAATGCCCACTGAGGTTGAGCAACCCCTGGGAATGTTCAGAAGCAACCTTGATTCTGCATTCTGAAGGGACTGAAGCTTTCCCATCTGCGTTTTATCTATGCCCATAAAAAGGGCATTACAGTAATCTAATTTGGATAGAAGTGAGGAATTTGGAGTACAGTGCAGGAGCGTGGAGTAACTCACCCGATACAATAACATTTGCATTGATGGCCTGCCTGAAGAGATATAAGGAAACCAAAGGAGGAAAATGAAGAAGTTTTATCACACAAAAAGTCCCTCGTAGTCAATTCTGAATAAGACAGACAGTAGCGACTGCATAGCGAGGAGACAAGCCCCTTGAAAATTCAGGAGACAATGCAACTGATTCATCATGCACTGAAACGGATACTGAACCCTCGGCACAAGAAAAAAGCAGACCGTCTTTAGTTAACCCTACATCTGCCAAATGACCTCTGAGGAACCGATGCAACATTTTCTTGAGATACAAAATTGGGCCTCATAACGTTGTGCCTCTGCTGCGACTGTGCGCCATAAATGGACTGCTGCCGAGTTCATTGTTTTTTTATTTTTTTTTATTCCTATTTGTAACTTTGCATCGTTTTAGAGTATCTATGCATGGTATCAACTATCAACACTTATTCATCAACATTGAACTCAGCAGGTTTTAAACTGTATAATGCCATTTGTTCTATTGTCTTGGGCAGGGGAGGACAGCTGGAAAGGGACAATAGTCATGATGCACACACCCCTTGAGAGCTCCCTTCGTTGAAGAGCGAAGTTTGAATGGTACCTTAATATTTAAATGGGTGGCAAACTGTTCCGTCACTGTCTTGTGGAGAGAGAGGTGGAGATTGGTATGAGAGTTTCAGAAAGAGTGAGAGCAAAATGACCTGGGACCACAAACACACAAATTGGTGCATCTGTTGTTATCAAATGGATAAGGGGAGAAGGAGGCTCATGTGGTTACTATAAAGCTTTAGAAGACACAAATAAGGTGAACGTTAAGTGAATAAGGGACTGTATAACACGGGCTTTGGGAGGGGATTGGATGTGGGAAATAAGACTCTGGTGATCCCACACAAAGTTTCTTGAAAACACAGAGTTAAATGCCTAATTTCTGAATTCAGACATACATAACTCAATGGAACATTAATAATATAACGTTCAGGCCACTGTAAACTGCCCTAAGTGCTGAAACAGAGACATGGTGTGAAGTTGCCTGATTATGACGGGGCATTAAGAGCAGTTCACATCATAATTAATGGGAAGGAAGAACTGTGTTGACAGAGTTTATTGTTTACTAAAGCGATAGCCTCACCTCAATGGAATGTTTGACACAATGGCAGAACGCAGTCAATACATAGGCGTGCTGTGAGAACATAACTGTGCGTAGGGAGGAGAAGAGGGATTTATGCAGGAAACCTATGATACATGAGGCAAAATATTACAAAATCTGGTAGCAGATAAGGGAAATGATGACCAAACCCCATAATATGATTTGCTGTTTTGATCTAATACAATGGGTGTGGGTCTGAAGACCATGAAGGCCATGATGACCTACAGAATGAACAGATGCAGCAGAGAATGAAAACTGGGCTATATACACTAACACCCTACAATACCTCAAGAGCTGCTATACCATAAGCCATCTTCACGCATGCGCACAACAGTAAACCCAGACTCAACAGCAGTGATAACCCAAGATGGATGATTTCTAATGTCGAAATTTGACTCACCGTAACACACCTCACCTAGGTTGAAAAATGTTTGTTTGTTTCAGTTGTTCCATTGGTTATACTAAGACAGGCAAAAGAACTCGGGTAGATACATATTTTCAAATGTAATACGAATATCCAGAACACTTACCGTAGTTGTCTGTGCTACTACCTATCTCAGTGCTTAAGCTGTATAGCATGTGTGATAAAATAAAAAAAAGTTGATTCTAATAAAAAATGGTCTGAATTTCCTCTTTGTCAGTGCAGGTCTCTGCTTCTCATTGTATCCACTTATCAATAGACATTTAAAGGTTTCTGCTCTACATAAATCTCTGGGTCTAGCTATATATTTAAAGGAGTAGATTAAACATGGTTGTGAATCGAGAAACATTTACTCCCTAAATGGAAGAACACAGCGAGCTTGACAAAAAGGTCCTCGAGCACAATGGCTCGCCAATATATGCAGCACATATTCCACTATTACCTAAATGACCTGCCTATGATTTGTCAGTGCTGTGCTATAGCTCTTCAAGACCTACATTACAGGGGAGAGCCAATCTGAATTGTGATCATTGATCAGGCGTTCAATAGCAGAAAGTAAAACCTAAGACTGTGTGACCGTAAACCCTAAAACATACACTTATAGAAAAGTTCTAGGTAGGCATCAATTCTATAAACAGAAATACCTTGTCTCCATGCCTAATATGTATAGATATCCCTACCTCGCTTAAGGCTGAGACTATCTCTAAGCATTGCGATTAACGTTTAAGTGTTTGGGTGCTGAAGTGCCAGGAATGAGACGGGCAGCTTGCAGTGTGAGATGTTGATTTCCTGTCTGACTGGTCTGACCTAATTGTGCAGTATTTTCTGCAGACTCTTCCTGATTTCTTGGTCTCGTTTTAACCCAGCAACATAAGTACGCGTATACTGAATTTTTTTAAACACATTTGCAGTGAGCAAAACCTTTTAACCCTAGAGCACACTACCTACATCAGCCACAGATGGCCACCTGGGTGCTGTTTCAGTAGCCTTCCCACCAGACTCCGACCGATCATTCTGCATTAGCCTCAAACATTAAATGGCTCCTTGCGTGTAATGCTCTCACATGGAAAAAGAAACATTGATAAAAACTGACGGATACGTTTTGAAGGGTACACAGCCCTTCTCGGCTTCATTGTACCACACCAATCACATTGCATTTCTTACAAGTAGGAGCAAGTTGTCAGTTACTTCATTCACTTCTTGTCCGTGTACTGTCCTCAAAATACGCGTGTTCAATTATATAAGCAAAACCGCTGGCTATCAACATGTCCAAAGTCCTCTGGCAAAAGAAGTAGCTGCCCATTAAAGGCAACAACACTCCCAAAGAGTGTACCGATTTATTTATTCAGGTTATCACATTTGACATCTTGCGTGCTTTGGGAATGCCATTCAATTAGTAGTTCTTTTTTATATAAAAAAAAGTATTTGAAAAGATTTGATAGCACTTAAATTATGTCTTTAAGTTAAGAAGTGAAAGTGTTGAGATGTAAATATTTTGTAAATGTTACCTACATTTGGCAAGTAAACACGATTTGCTACACTCTCTGGATGACCTGCCCCATGGATCTCATAACTTCTATAGATCTAGATTTTGTGTGAGGATCGCAATCAGCAGTCGCAGCTTTGTAAAGGTTTAAACATTGTACAGGTAACTAACTAGCCGTGTAAAAGCAATAGCCCATTTTGAGAACACACTTATCTGATATGATTACATGTGCTTTGGTCTGTAATATGGACATCATGCAGGAAATACCTTTTAACATTCTTGCTCTTACACAGATGCGGCTTAAGCGCAGCTCAAGCATAATCTTGCTCTTATGATCGCGCTTGGCATCTCTATATTATTTAAGAAAATAGTTGATAGTAGAGAAGGCGAGAGTATATTCCTGAAAACTCTAAAAGGTACCAAAATCTTATAGCTCTTTAAAAAAAAATCTTTTTATCTCCGGAAACATTCTTGCACAAAATGAGTATGTTTGACTCGTCACTGTTAAGCTTCCCGTTTGATGTATTAACTAGTTAGGCGAAACTGCAAAGCTAGGGCCTCATTTATGAGGCACTTTTAGGCCGCCGAAACATCACTTTTTTGACATTCCGATGGCGCAATGTGCCACTGGCGCATTTATTATGTGGCTTTACATTGCCGTATACATATGTGCCACTTTCACACAGAACACTGCATGAAAGGGGTGTTCCATGGGTGTTGCTGGGGGCATTCCTAGCAACATCCATGGCTTTTTGACCTCCCCAGATTTACGAGAAATTGTAAGTCTGAAGCAGCGCCAAAAACGCACGCCTCCCCAGGGGAGGTGTACGGGAGACACAATGAGAAGAAATATCTTTAGTTCTCCATGTTTTTCCTCTTTCTATATGTGCTGCCCTAAAGGAAAAAACACATAAATGAGGCCGCTAGTGACAATCAGGAGTAGCGCACACTATTACCACTGGTTCATAGAGAGAGTACGAGAAACACAATCTGGATTCCACCCAGGATGAAGCTCAGAATCAGACCTTGTTCATAGTTGATGAGAGAGTTACGTTCTTTAGTTGATCTACATGACTTGGTGTTCCTTCAATGTGAACTTTGACCTATCCAGGGCCATTGAAAATATGTAATTTTTTGAAAAAATAAAGGCAGTGTCTGTAGAACCCTCATTACATTAACTCGTTTTTTTCCCTTGATGGTTTTATGGATTCATGAGGTTTCTACCAACATCTAAACACATGGGGGCACATTTACAAGGGGATATTGCCACCAGAATGTAACTTCTAGTGACGTTCTGGTGGCCATATTTCCTTCTCCTTCTCCATATTTACAAGGCGACATTAGACCACTTAACGTGGCTTAATGCTGCCTTGTAAATAAGGCCCCTTTTCACACTTCACTTGGTGTGAAAGGGGAGTGCAGTGGGTGTTGCTGTGGGCATTCTACCACAATACTTATTGCTTTTTGTTGCTTCCCCATATTTACAAGGATGGGATAGCACTAAAACTAGGGCCAGGTACAACCTGGTATGAAGATGGCAATATGAGGAAAAAATATTGATTCCTAATCAAATGTTGCTCTTTCTATGTATGCTGCATCCTGCAGCACAGATAGAAACATCAAATCACCTTTACAGATTATTTATGTGCAGTAATGTGTTCCTTCTTGTACTTAAACAATCGCACATGCAGCTCAGGCACCCTTGCAACTTGGCGTAACAGTGCCTGTGCTGACACTAACCAAGCTGCCAATACTGATACTCAATTCCAATACCACTGGAAGATAGGTGCATGGATATCAAACCAAGCATCCGTGAGTTTATTAGCTTTTATTTTCAATATTAAAAAATTGGTTTTCATTTAAGAAACATATAGGGTATATATACAAACAAATGACATAAAATAAGTACACAAACCTCTTTTCTCTCGCACTCACTCCTAATTATTCATCCGTACAGGCACAAACACATTTACACATTCACCACACTCAACACACACTACAAAGTCCTTGCAGGCCAGTATGATTATTATGAAAAAAGGCCTGGCCACTACCCAAACAGAGTTGTACTTCAGTTCTATTAGAAGTGCATAGAAATTGCACGAACGACTAAACAATTTTGTCAAAACAGTTTTTTCACTATGTATCATGAGTCTTAATCACAACATTGATACAATTTGATTGGAAGTGCCATTAATAAAGGTCTACGCGTCTCAAACCCCGGACACTGTAGGGGTTCTCATCAGGACCAACAATCACAACTTCAAGAAAAGCCACCACCGGGGAGTAAGTATTAAAACTGGGGCAGGCCGCAGTCCGGCATCCAGGGAGCGGAGGGACTGCCCTGGCACATAGTTTACCAGCCGGTCCTTAATGTATGCTGGGGCCTGGCCGTGGATGGCTTTGTGGGCTATGCATAGCCCCTTGAGCCTAGTTCTCTTCCTGACCGGAAGCTAGTGCAGCTGCTGCAGTAGAGGGGTGGCGTGTGCCCACATTCGGAGCCTGCAAATCAATCTGGCAGCATCAGTCCATGACATGATCATTGCCGACACTATCATTCGGAGTGCCGTGAATAGAGGAGGAGGCGAGTCTTCGTAACTGTCTTAGAAGACACACACATGTTCGCACCACAGAAGGTACCTGGTGAGATTATTAAAATGGGCATATCAGTCATTGAGACATCAAATCCAAACTTCATCATTGGCTACACAGTAGGGTTATACATGTCCGGGTTGCCAGGAGCAACACACCTCTAAAGTAGCAGAGAGCCAGAGTGCAGACATGTTATATAATAAACAGCCTGAAGTATTGCTGCAATGAGAGTATTTGCGTCCTAGAGTAATTGGGAATGCTAGATCTGCACAATTGTGATATCTGTGAGCTGAGTTTTTTTTTTTTTAAAACCTTTATTATGTAAAGAAAGAGTCAGTTACAGACCTACAACCACGGAGGCTGGTCAGTCAAGCACAACAACATCAACATCAAAGTACACAGCTCTTCAGCCGACAACCCGGGGGTCCGGCAGCGATAACTCGTGATCCTGTAGAAGCAGGTGGTATAACTAGGATCAGTGAAAGGTTTCACATTTTATCTTTTATATAAATAAAACCACAAACAAAACACAAAAAAGATCGAGGCATTACTGTGTAAAAAACTGGCTGTCCCTTATGGCAGTGGGAGACGGGTGAAATACGTGTTACAATATAAGAGAGGAGAAATATCGGGGAGAGTAGGGGGGGGACCCGGGAGCAAAACAATACAGTGTAGTCAACAAAACTAAGTACAGGGAACGCACGGTCAAGGGAGAAGAAGCGGATCCGGGAGGTCGGTGAATGGGGGGGTGCAAATCTCTCCACGGTATGCATTCCATTGACCCCAGATCCTACCCCATTTCTTGGGTCTGCCGCGGGAAACATATACAGTTTTCTCTCTGAACATGGACCAGTCCATATTTTCTTTCCACGTGAGGAGCGTTGGCGGCCTTGGGGAGCCCCATAACTGGGCTATGTCCCGTTTAGCAACCATATTACCCAACGTGACCCATTGAGTTTGAGCAACAGTACAGTCATTCGGTTCCCAAACATTCAACAGACAACGTCTGGCCTCAGGCAACAACACAACACCCGTCACTTCACCCATAACCGCATGCACTCGGCGCCAAAACGTCGCCACCTCCGGACATTCCCAGAGGATATGCAAAAAAGTAGCGAGCATACCACATCCGCGCCTACACAATCCATCCACAGAAAAACCCATATGTATTAGTCGTGGGCCCGTGACATATACCCGATGCAGTATTTTGAGTTGCACCAATCTAAGACGTGCCGGAATCGCGACCTCTTTAGGGGAAGATATCGCCGCCTGCCAGTCTTCATCGTCCAGTTCTAACCCGTCACTGGTCCAAGCATTCCGCAGTTGAAGAAGGAGATCCGAGCGATCGTTGATCAGTTTCTTATAAATAAGAGATATAGTGCTGTCGGGGACGTATCCATCAAGCACTCTATCCTCAAGAGGGGAGGACTCCGGGATAGTAGTGTCAGCCGGAAAAACCGAGTTAATCGCATGGCTGACTTGGAGGTAACGGTAATATTCCCTGTTGCTCAGTTTATATTCCTGCTGGAGTGCCTTGAAGGTCTTAACTTTGCCCTTGGCCCAGAGGTCGCCCACATTGCTGATACCGATGAGATCCCATCTGTCAAAACCCTTCGGCGTCCACAAGCCACCTAGCGCTTCCGCGGCGTACAATGGGGTCGATTTCGTCAATTTATCCGTCCATCCCGTGGCGGCGGTCGCGCTTCCCCAGACTCGCACCGCCACTGCAGTAGGGCCTGTGAGGTGCTTCCGGTCGGCTCTAGAATAGAGCGCTCGATTGTAATCCCCCCCGGGGAGTTGCCATCTGTCCATCTCAAACGCGGGGTTCGGGACAGGGCCGTACATAGCGTGGTTCACAGCACTCAACTGGGAAGCCCAGTAGTAGCGCTTGATGTCGGGCAACGCGATACCTCCATCGTACCATGGCAAAGTCAATTTCGCCAGTGCGATACGTGGTCGCCCACCCCATACCAACCGCCTCTGCAAGCCCTCGATCTCTCAGAAATAGCTGGCAGGTACCAAATCAAGTGTGTTTTGAATGGCATACAAGAAGCGGAGGAGAGACATCATTTTGAACAGGGCCGCCCTTCCCAAGGGGGAGAGTGGCAAGCCGCACCACGCCGCAACATCCGACCGAAGCCGGGAGAGCGGAGGCAGCAAATTCCGCTCATAGCGGGCTTTGGGGTCCAGTGAAATATAGATCCCCAAGTATTTAAAGCCATCCCTAGAAACCGGTATAGGACAATTGCGAGGAAGAAGAGGCTCATCGTCCGTAAGTGGATAAATACAGGACTTGGCCCAGTTAATGACCAGACCGAATTCCTCCCAAAGGAGCGTAACACATCAAACAGGACGCCCAACGACTTACGGGGAGAGGTAAGATACAACAATATATCATCGGCATAGAGTGATATCCGGTCCTCGAAGTCAGGCAACCATCGGATGCCCTTAAGCGATGGTTCCCACCGCAACCATGCAGCCAGGGGCTCAAGGGCAAGCGCGAAGAGGAGCGGTGACAAGGGGCACCCCTGTCTCGTTCCCCGTCCGAGGGTGAAGGGCTCCGAAGCCCTACCATTAACCACCACCTGTGCCAGCGGCTGCTCATACAAAAGCCTAATCCACCCAATGAATTTAGGGCCGAAACCAAACTTAGCAAGAGTAGCCCACAAATATGGCATCAAGAGAAAGTAAAATGGCCGGCTCTCAAAGAGACCCCGCCCTTGCTAAGACGCCATGGAGGCGACGTAGATTGAGCGCGGTATTACGGTGGGGTATAATGTGAGCTGAGTTTTAGTTTCTTATATATATTTTTGTATTATCTTTTCATTTGATCAAGTCAGATATAGTCAATACATGTAAGTTCAAATTAAAAATTTAGGGGAATCACCACAATTGTAAAACATAAAATGTGATTCAAGATTCAGAGTTTGGTCTAGAGTATGGAAAACAGAGTAATATAGAATAGTATACATTAATGTACAAGGAAACAAAACAGCATAATTACACCAGATATCGACTAATATATGATAAACATTTAGTTTAATCATCGATCTAGTATAAAGGGTCCCAGTTAAAACCCACCCACGTTCTATCAAGAGACCCATGACCTGGCAATGCAGAGCCAAGCTTATGCAATTATTGTTGAGAGCAAGCGCCTAAGGGCGCAATCATGTTCCAACTTAACTCCCATCAAAATCTCTTTAGCAGATTGTTGTACTTCAAAGCCTAAGCCGGGAGAAATTAATTCGGTCCCTCCATCCCAAAATGAGTTGAAAGTAGGATAAGAAGCGAACATGTGTATAATATCTGCTGATGACCAGCCACACTGAGGACATCTAGTCTTATCAGTGTCAATGTTCCTGCCTCATTTTGAAATTTTCTCTGGTGTTTTATACAATAAACAAATAGTCTTAAATTGCTATCATTTTAAATTAATAGAGTGTACCGAGCAATTAACAATGTCCAGAGCACTCTGGATTTCAGCAGTAAGGATCTTAGAGGAGAGAAACCTGCTCCAATTACCCGCGAGTAGAATACTATCCTAATACTATACTGTCAGAAACCTTGATAGATTGTTTTGATCAAAGGCTTTTTACAAGACTTATATAAATGTGATTTTAACTCCGTACCTTCGAAATCGATCGCAAAGTTCAAGCCTGTAAGTATGTAAAAAAGGATGAGGGAGATCTGAATCCCTGCGAATGAACAAAATCTGTTTAGTTTATAGGGTTGCCCAGTGGTTTCAGACCCAAATCTTGCCCAGGCCTCGTCCACTGGGTCGTGAAATACTTGTGGAAAGGCAGAGTTATCTCATAGTGCTGTATCTTTCTTTTGCACTACTAAGGAATATTTAATACAACTGCCCGCAATATACAGATTCTATCCCTAACAACTTTAAATCAAACACATTTGCAGAAATTGTGATCCCCCAATCTATAGATACAAAAAGCCTATATTCTGACCCTAAATGCAAGCGATCTCCGAAAGCTGAAGTATCTGTTTCTGACAGGATTAGCAGATTGTGCAAATGACCAGCGAATGCTGCCCAAAAATGTAACTTAAAATCGGAGAGCTGTCGCGTCCCGTGCTTGTATGAGAGTTTCAAAAAACGAATAGCCTACCTATATTCCCATAAAACCTGCCAATGGCGACTTCCAGCACTTTAAAAAACAAATCTGGGACCCGCAATGAAATAGCACAAAATAAGTACAATCATTTTGGCTTAATCTTCATTCTAATGATGTTCCAACAACCAATAATACTTGCAGGAGCCTGTCCAGAACCTTAATTTTGAAATAACTGAAAGTAAAAGGGGTTCATAATTCACTTAAAAAAGATCATCAGCCCAGATGCTTAGGTTTATACCAAGATACACAGCCATTGTAGTTACCGCTGGAGTTGTTACATCTGGCTTAAAATTCAATAGCACCTGGGTTTTGACTACATTTAGCTTGTACCCTGAAAGTGTTCCAAACCTATCAGCCTCATTAATGATATGGCCCAGCTAGGGAAGAGGATTTGATGATAAGACAGCAACATTGTCAGCATATGCAGTAAGTTTAATTCACAGCCACCAAAACTCAAAGGCTCGCATTCATATGAAAAAATTGCAGGTACGGCTCCATATGAAGAGCGAATAAACGAGGAGATAGGCAACACCCCTGCCTGGTTCCATATAGATCTGAAATGGTAATGACTGCTTCCCTGCATATACTAGTTTGGCACAAGGGGTCTTATATAATGACTGTACCAATTTGCTAAATCTATCCCTGATGCCAAAAGCTCATAGCATAGCCCACATACAGTCCCATACAACATGTTCAAATGCCTTCACAACATCTCATACAGCATACCAGATTTTTTTGCCTCATCAAATGTCATGATTACCATGCTGGTATGGCTTTTGGTGTCCCTGCTTGGTATAAAACCATGATGCTATTATGAAACTAAATCTGGGAGAAGGGGACCAAGTTGAGTAGCTAAAGTTTTTAGCAAATACCTTTGCATCTGCTTTAATCAAAGACATGGGTCGGTAAGCACCCAAAGTCGTCTGGTGGCTTTCCGTTCTTCAAAAACATGATAATATTTTCCATGTCCCAGGTAGTAAGGACTCCCCGCCCCCTCCTTCAAAATAGGTTGAATCACCCTTAACCACATCGCTGCTTGAGAGATTCCTCTGCTGTGCTGGACAGCAATAAAAATGGGTGCGGTCATGACGAGCTCAGCTCGTCATGAGCACAGGAGCACTGTACTGCATGACGAGCTGAGCTCGCCATGAGCATGGAAGGGGCTAATAATTCCAGAGCTATTATATCCCTAAACAACTTGTAAAACTCAAGTGGTATGGTATCATCTCCTGCTGCTTTGTCTGAGGGCAAGGCAGCAAGAGCAGCCATGATTTCACTAAACAGAAAAATCTCCCTTAAATGTAGATGCATGACACTCCACTAAACAGGTTAATCTACAGCCCTGAATATTTTCCATCAGACCGGGCTGATTAATCCCTTGAGGTTGGCTATATAAATCCTAATAAAAGATAAAAATTGCTCCATAATAGCCCAACGTTAGAATAAACTATAGCATCACTGCCTTTAATACCTTGTATAGTACATTTTGACTGCCTATCAGATATTTGATGGGCCAAGACTCAAACCACCCTTCCCCCAAACTCATAATGTAAAGCCTTATTCTTTGAATAGCTGGCAGCTGTCTTTTCTCTCAGCCCATGTCCAAGCAGGAACTGGTTTTCAATTAATATAAGATACAAGCCTGTTCATTCACACCTCCCTGCGCTATCCTATATCCCTAATAGGCTCTGCACATTGGGATAATATACACTATAGATTTGACATAGGACTGAGGTCAGTATTTCTCTATTGAGTATATTAAAGTTAAATGTGTGTGTGTCAGCTAACTCAAAGGTCACTACGAATTTTCTCGAATAAACAAGAAGGGATTAGTCTCTGACAACAGTATGAACATGACATCTTTGTTTCCCCTAGAATTGGAACAATATCTTCAGAGTCATGGAAACAATAGATAACTATTTCACTCAGTCAATCGTGCATGCTTTGTTTCGACAGAGGTGCATAGAAATAGAGAGACGGCCGTTTCAATAAAAAGGATTTATTGAACAGTTATTTCTCATGCAAGAGATATGCACTGCTGCAATCATTAGACAGAATGCGAAGTATAACGTGTACAGCGTAAACAGTACTATAAAATAATACTGTAATAGCATTGTCTGTTGCTATTACATATATAAATAACACAGGCTAAAATACTCAACTGGTGCTTCTAAAATACGCCGACCCGTGTGTACCTAACCTAGGTCTAGTACGAGGGAAGGAGTAGGTGCTGCTTTAGCATAGGTTTAGTTTTGCCAAGAATTTCCAAAGTTTCTCTAGGTTCTAATCAACTCCATTGCTTAGAATGAGAGAGGTTGGTATCTATTTCTCAGGACTCGATTTTCCAACACCCCGCAAGGGGAGTCAGAAACACTGGAGCTGGGAAGAGGATGGGAATGACAGGGTCTAGTCAGTACGTCAGCTGGGGAGTTGGCTTCCTTCGATACTTGCTGTGGCGAGCTGTGTCGTGCAAGTAGGTAGTCGAACTGCACCGAACCACACCGTGGTTTGCCAAAGCAAGTGAAGGTATATTTATACCTTGAAGGTATTTAGGAATGCCGGTATTGACGTGAAGTCGGGCATATGAACGTCATGTATGAACCCCTAAGGAATAGATGTTCATGCATAATAAATGAGTTCTTGGAGAAATCAATACCCAAGCAAGGGGAAGTCCCTAATGGCTTACGAGTCTGGTTTTCCAAGAACTCGTTGTGATCTAGATGAACGGATGGAAGTAGCTGTGCCTGTATTTGGGTAGCATGGACTATGTCTAAATAAGGACTGGATTTCTATGCTGATATAAGGGCAACGTGTCAATTGTACCTATATAAGGGCATGAATCGGGAAATGCATACGGAATCTAAATCGATACACAACACCCACTCCACTGTCTTATGTACAACATTACTAAATTCTAAAAAAAAGTCCCAAAGTTAGTACCTTGTTTTGAAAAAATGAAGGTCAAATTCAAAGTCTCTCAGAACACTGTGTGCCAAACTCAAAAGTCAGTGGTAGAGCTTGGAGAAAACATGAAATCCTCTAGGTCAGTTGACAAAAAATCGTCTGCCATTGTAGGTGAAAGTTGGATTTCCTCGTTTAGAAGATTAACCACACACAGATGTGAACTATCGCCTTCAGCATTGGTCGCATCAGCAATGGTCGTGTTGGATGGTACATGTGCACCTGTTGTTTCCTTTCGTACCTCAGCAGTTGCAATTTGCGTCTGTGAGTTCTGAATGAATGCCGTCATCAGAATTGGTAGCCGCTGGGGACAACTCAGAGCATGGGCCGTTACCGGGTCCAGCAAAGTATCAACATTCGTTGGCATGACTGATGGGAGTGTCAGACAAGTGTCTAGCACGCATTCTTTTCTGCATAGCAGGCAGCATAGAACAGGTAAGATGCAATCTTGCCAAATTGGTCTGAATGATATAAACCATGTGGAATGTAATTCTTGTAGACAAGGTAGTCCCAAAATGTGGACGATGCGCTCACAACACTTCATCACCATTAGAGTTGTCTCCATGGAGAACTGGGTGTCGCTGGTGAATTGGCGTGCCATATCATAGCAGTAGGAGCAAAAATAGTATCCCTGCAACGAGTCCCAAAAGGAGGGGCAGTCCGCCAAACACAGAGTGCACAATATTTGGAAGGATTCCTAGGACTGCTTTAAAAGGTGCTAACAGACCGGAAAATATGGTCTTAAATACATTTACAAAACCGCTCGTATCAGACATGTTTAAGATGCGGCTTAACATTTCTGAGAAATGTATAGGGCAGTTTGTATTCAAAAGGGCATGTATCTCGGCAGAAGTCTTTGCAAATTGTAGATCATAGGTCTATTTGGCCGAGGTCAGTGGCACAGTTTTTTGCAAAAGAATGGCTTTCATTCTGCTTAGAGTCTCAATTTGTATAGAAGAGATGTTCAGTGAAGGCCAAAGTGGTGACTCCCTGACTAATTTGGTTTTTGGAAACAATACTTGCATACAGCAAGTGACCCTGGATGACACAGTTACTAGATATGCTGTACCTGGCAACATACCACAGCAGCTGTGATCATTCAACATGAGGTAACTTCCATTTGAAAGTTGTCCAAAAATTGGATCAATCACCGCAGCTGGTGAACCTTGCAGGTGGCAGGATAAATTGTTAGAGGAACCATCGCAAGCCCCATGTAAGTTTATATCCTGACAAAGGAGAGAACCGCTTAGTGTGTTTTCACAGTTTGAACCGCTAAGAAACACTTCACGTCCCCCACTCCAACATCTGTGTGTGTATGGTAAATCCCAGGAAGTCTTGATGTATGATTTACCCAACCTTTCATATGTGCCTGCTGGTATGTGTTTTAGGCAATACTGAAAATGGAAAATTGTAACAGGCAGGGTGATTGTTCCATGTATAATCCATTCAATAGCTGTTTTTCTGCTACCGTAAGTGGCAATCTTTATAGTTTTTCAATGCTCAGCACCGTATAGTCTGCTCCCCACTGTGCCAGTTTGATCTGTTTATCAGTGAGATTGAATTCTGAAAACAGTGACGTAGTATTGATTAAATGCAAAGGCACATAGCCTGGATGAAGGTTTTGCAACGTCCAGCCTAATAGCATGATAGAACGTAGCTGAGACTGACCATGTTGCAACATGACCAAGTCTTGTTCCATGATGTCTATGGCAGAAGACACAGTGCTGTCCAATGAATATATCCTGGATTACAGAGTTGTTAACCCATTGTCAACCACAGAGAGACATTTCTCTAAATTAATACGATCAATTTCTCGTGTTCGTCCTGCAGTCTCTGCTTGTGTAATCTTCCATATTTCGTTATATGCAGCATATATACCGGCATATATATATATAAAAGGTTTTTGACACGGTTTTCTTGGTCCTAACAAGAATTCCCTAAGGTCTGCACCATCTTTAAGTAAAGATAAGTGTTACTTTACATCCTTAAGTGTAGATCTTTGTAGCCAATCAAGGCAGAGCTTCCCTACACTGTATGTTGTTACTATTCCAGGATGCTGTCTTTGAACATATCTTAGGTCTGGCCTATTGAGTGTGAACCCCTGTGTTTTGTTCAGGAATCTATCTTGACAGTTGTTTGTGTCTGTGGGCCAGATCAACCATTTTTTCCGATCTGGATCTGTTCTGCTGTGATGCTAAATAGTATGTATGGCGACCTCCCCCTCTGAAGCGTTATCACTCTCAGGTGTAGGTGTAGGTATGGACGGATTGTTCATGTTTTTGATCTTGGCTCACCCGAGGCAAGTTATCTGTTGGACAGTGTCATTCAAAAACATAATTTGCCCAGGGATGATACAGACTTTAAACATAGCTTCTACCCCTGTACCTGCCAATCTTTTGTACCCCAGGCAGTTTTTGTCTCAATGTTGTCTTTCCAAAAGTCGAAACCTAGTCTAGACAGTTGGGCATAAAATGCTGCAGTATAAATCTGTTTGGTATTTGTTAATATACTTTTCATTACTTATTTTTTACATTCTTAAAGTAAAATGATTCTGCATTGGATACATTGAACCCTGAAAAGTATGGAAATTTCATAGCAAATGTTTTTTAGCTATCCTTTGGTAGTGTAGGACAATGTACCCATTGGTTATACATTAATAAATTTCTAGGATTTACAGAGTTGTGCAAGAAATGATGACCATTATGATTATAACAATACATTTGTTCATAGTCTGAAGAACCTTCTAAATATTCATGATTTGTGAATACTGCAGACATTTCTAAATCTGACATAATATTATTAACAGTCTCGAAGTCCTAATCATCAGAAAATGTACTAGATGAAACAAAGTCACCTAATGAAATCTTGAATAAGTGTTGAATCTTCAACAGCTCCGACGGGCCAAAAATGTCATATTCTGTTTTGTCCCAAGCTATACCATCAGGTATAGGAACGGCTGTGATGTTCACTGATGACAAGTCTCTTTGCTCACAATGGGATGATTTTTATTGGCTTCAGGAGTAAGTTGATTTTCTTACTTGCTGTGTCCATGTTGACATATCTTCCATTTATCAGCACACCCAGAGGTATTACTAGAGCTAACCAAAGTAGAAGAAAACATATTCCCAGCACAATCCAAAGTTCAATCCATGGTGAAACCAAATAAGTATTTTTCAGGTGATGAAAATGGTTAGTTGCTTGTTCTTTGAAAGTTCTTTTAGCTGGTGTTGTTTCAGGTTCACCGGGATCCTCAGAAAATGTATCAAAGTTAATGAAATAGCCAGAGGCAGTTCTGTCAATGGTTGGAATTGCATCCGGATTTTTTGATATCGCTGGAACCGCTTGATCACTTGTTACTTTATGTAGACAGGTGCTTCTTCGTTGTAGACATGTGTTTCATGACGAACTGTTATTTGGGTCTCGAGGTACAAGTTCCATAGCATTGTTGCTTAGTCCTACTTTTCTGACTGCAGATTCCTCAATGGTGATGAGTCTCTCAGTTTGAACCTCTTGGATTGTAGCTAGAGAAGTGCGTCTGCTACGTTGTTGGAGTCCACTTGGCCTACTGCTTAGTATCGGCCACATAGTGCGGTTTGATCAGGTCGATGGACCCAAATCTGTTCTCCTTTTTACCAGCAAGGGGCAGCAGTAAAACTGTTCTTGATCCGTGGATTGCTAGGACAGCTACTGGTTGTCTGTAAGAAGGCCCAAATTCCTTCTTGTCCGTGATCTTTTCTCTGACTAGATCACCAAGTTTTGGGATCCAGACAGACCTTACTGGGCGGTTGGTTTTTCCCCAGTGGTGGTTGGCTTCAGGAACACGTTGCTTTTGTTTCGTTCTTAATTCATTTAAGTCCTGCAAAACAGCCAAACAATCTTTGATATCAAATGTCTTTGTTTACACCACTGATGTGTGCCAATCAAGATCCGGGACCCTTGGCAAGTGGTAAGACTACGTTGGACACTTATAAGATGTTTGACCCACCCGTCGCCCGAACCTAATACCCTATGTCACGGTTAGCAGCGGACAAGTAATCCAAGTGAAGAATACACAAGCCACTAACCTGAGGTGTCTAGCCAGCGGGGACCATGGCGAGATGATAGTCTTCCCTATACCCGATAGCACTGACCCTCCCCGTGTGACATACACACCGGAGACAGGTAGTCCTCCAGGTAAGGGGAAGGATAGTTGATCGGGGAAGGGTGTTGTGAAGACACCCCTCAAGGTCTGGTCTAAGACTTCGGATGACTTCAAGGCACAACAATTTCTGGAAACACAAGAACACTTGTTTAGCACTACAATTGGGCCACTACCATAGTTGTTACGTATATACATATAACCAAGTATTCACTTACGGATAACCACCGCTTGTAACAGCCTGAAGTCTGGGAAAAGATGAAGACTCAAGTTCAAGCGGAAGGTGGGCTGTTAACTCACAGCTAGATCCACAGGAAGAAATAAGTTTACGTAAATATCACCTAGTAGTTTGATTCACTACCGGGGGGAAGATGTGTTCAGTATCTGAATAGTACAAGTATCCTCAGGGATGATCCGAATGAAAAGTAGAAAACTACACTCTGATAGCACGGCCGTGCTAAATGTATGTATCTGAATTCTACTTATGAGAAAGCGGGCAAGCAAGCGTCCCCGCACCCACGGCTCTCGGCATCCTCAGCGGGAAGGCAAGCGTCCGCGCACCCACGGCTCTCGGAAAGCTAGTTCCAAACACAATCGTAAAACCGGAAGGATTGACAAGCATCCGGTGATGGGACAAGAGTGTTTTTATACACTCCCAGAGGGCGTGGACCGTTTCGCCAGGTCCCAGGGCTTTCTGGGAGATGTAGTGCTGCAGCGGTATTTCCTTATTCTAGCTCTCCAGCTATGGGTAATCACTACAGAACCCCCTCTCGAGGATCGCCGACCCGGCGGTCGACCCGGCTTCCCTGAATTCTGTAGATGAAACTGTGTTACTAATTCGGGGCAGTGGAGATTCTGGTCTGGTTCCCAAGTTCTCTCCTCAACCCCAAATCCCTTCCAACCAACCAAATACTGCACTCTGCCCCGATGGATCCGTGAATCCAACAACTCTTCTACCTCGTATTCCTCAACTCCCTCTACCAACACCGGGGCAGGATGAACGGGTAATCTAGTGTCCAAGGGACAAGGCAGGAGTAGGGAGACATAAAAAACAGGATGGATCCTCCAGTTCTGAGGAATAGACAATTTCAATGCCACAGGGTTGATGACCTCCTCAACACTATAGGGACCAATGTATCTAGGTTTGAGTTTGTTAATACCCCGGAGATGAATGTTTTTAGTAGAAAGCCATACCTTGTCCCCCACCTGGTAGACCGGTTCTGGAGTGCGTTTCTTGTCGGCGTAGCGTTTCTGCGAGGCCTGAGCTTCCGCCAAGTGGCGTTTCGCATCTATCCGTACAGCCTGTAAATGCGCATGATGTTCTTGAATACTGGGCAGGTTGGTTGATACAGGCCAATCGAATGGAAGTATGTTTGGATGATATCCAAGAAGGCAAAAGAAAGGGGAACAACCCAGGGTGGAATGGTCAGAGTTATTGTACGTGTATTCCGCTAGCCATAAGAGGGTGACCCAATCCGTCGAGTTTTGCAAAGTGAAGCAACGCAGATATTGCTCAATAGTTTGGTTGAGCCTCTCCGTTTTGCCATCTGTCTGCGGGTGGTAACTGCTAGAGAGCCTGACATCTATAGCTAAAGATTCACAAAGGGCTTTCCAAAAACGGGATGTGAATTGAGCCCCTCTGTCGGTAATGAAGACTCTTGGAATGCCATGTGCCCTGATGAGATTCTTCAATATTACCATGGCTAATTCCGCAGATGTGGGTAGACCCTCCAAAGGTACAAAATGACCCATTTTGGTCAAGTGATCCACAATCACCAGTACGGTCGTTTTTCCTTGACATAAAGGCATTTCCACGATGAAGTCCATTGAGACCGTATGCCACGGTTTAGGGGGTACCGGAATTGGACGTAGCAGACCCGTAGGTCGGGTGTGTTTTGCTTTACCTTGGGTACACACTGAACAGTTCCTTACGTATTTCTTGACATCATTTCGTAAGGAAGGCCACCAGAATGATCGCTCTATGGTAGCGATAGTCTTATACACCCCCCAATGTCCACCTAACACAGAGTCATGTGCCCAATTGAGCACCTGCATTTGCAACCCAGGGTCCGGCACAAACAAGGCCTGGCGGTAGTATAGGAGTTCGTCTGTTTGTGACCGCCATTGGGGTTCTTCTTGAAGCCACGTTTGGACATCGACATCCGTTAAAGCCACTCTTATATCCTCGATAAAGTCTGTGGAGGTGAGCAAAGCAATGGTGTTTTCTGGAAAGGACTTTTCAGGCAGGATGGATGATGGTTCCACGGGGACTTCTGACTGGGTCTCTTGAGTGTCTTGATTCCTGGAGAGGGCATCGGCTTTTCCATTTTGAGGGCCGGGACGATACTTGATAACAAAATCGTAATCAGAGAAAAAGAGAGTCCATCTCAATTGCCGAGGAGTGAGAGCCTTTTCTGTTTTTAAGAATAACAAGTTCCGATGGTCCGTATAGATTTCAATGGTATGTCGAGCTCCTAGCAGGTAATGTCTCCATTCCTCACAACCCCTCTTGATGGCAAGCAGCTCTTTGTCAGTAATAGAATAATAGACTTCACTGGGACTGAGCTTCTTTGAGTAGAAGGCCACCGGGTGGATTTGTCCTGTTTCAGGGTGGCGTTGCGAGAGCACCCCTCCCAAGGCATACTGTGATGCATCGGTTTCCAAAATGAATGGAAGTTGGGCATTGGGATGCCGCAATATGGGGGCCTGGGTGAATCTGTCTTTAAGAATACGGAAAGACTGTTCAGCTTCCTCACCCCACTTGAAGGGAACGTTTTTCCTTAACAGATTGGAAATGGGGTGGATGATTTTAGAGAAGTCCTTAATAAAACGTCTATAATAGTTCGCAAAGCCGAGGAAACTCTACACCGATATCACGTCTTGTGGGGTTTTCCAATTCGTGATGGCCTCAACCTTTCCAATTTCCATCTGAAAGCCATTGGCGTTGATCACGTACCCCAGGAAGGAGACTTCTGTTGCGTGGAAGAGGCACTTTTCCAGTTTGGCAAACTGCTGGTGTTGTTGCAGACGACTTAGAACTTCCTTGACATGCTGTTTGTGTTCCTGGAGAGTACTGGAGTACACAAGGATGTCGTCGATGTACACCATACATATGGTATCCAGAAGGCCCCTGAGCACTTCGTCCATAAAAAATTGGAATGCCGCAGGGGCGTTGCATAAGCCAAAGGGCATGACGTTGTACTCGAATAAGCCGAACTTTGTTCGGAACGCGGTCTTCCACTCGTCGCCCTTCTTTACTCGGACCAGATGATAAGCCCCCCTGAGATCTAACTTGGTGAAGTAACGAGCGCCCTTTATCTGGTCCATCATGACTGGAATCAGTGGAAGGGGTTATCTATTCTTCACCGTGATGTTATTCAAGGCCCTGTAGTCGATGCAGGGTTTCAACTCTGCACAGTCCTTCTTCGGGATGAAAAATAGGGGCGAAGAAGCAGGCGACGTGGAATGGCTGATGAATCCAGTAGCTAGATTCTCCTCAATGTAGTTCTGTAGATATGTGTTTTCATGTTCTGTCAGGGCATACACTCGACTACACGGAATAGCCGCACCAGGGAGGAGCTCGATGCAGCAATCGTAGACCCTGTGTGGGGGCAAACCGGTAGCCTTCTGTTTGTCGAACAGGGAACGGAAATCATCATAAATCTCTGGTAGACTGGAAGTACTGCATAGGTGTTTCTCTGCACATGCTACAGCCAGGTGGCGAATACTAGGATGCTCTTCTTCTCCAGCTGACAAAGAAAAAGGGTTGTGACAATGTTCCAGACAATAGGAGGAGGTTAATGCGACTGTGCGAGCAGACCAACTCACCATGGGATCGTGTAGCGTGAGCC
Source organism: Lissotriton vulgaris (assembly GCF_964263255.1). Lineage (NCBI taxonomy): Eukaryota > Metazoa > Chordata > Amphibia > Caudata > Salamandridae > Lissotriton > Lissotriton vulgaris. Next base: position 937,677,710 of record NC_141693.1, on the reverse strand, counting down.
ATGGCATGCCTAATATCAGGCGAAACTGAGGAGCAGCAATCAAATCAAACTGAATATACTCCGTGTGTTCTCCATGCTGCATTCGCAAAGGGATTGTGTGTTTGATAACAGGCCCAGATGACAAGGTGGACCCATCCACAGCCTTCACATGTTCTGGTTCCTCCTTCTGTTCCCACGATATCCCAAGGGAGTCTGCGTAGTCAATGTCCATGTAATTTCCCGTGGCTCCTGAATCTAACAGCGCATCCATCTGCGTGACGTTATCCCTCGTTGTCCACAGGGACACTGGCAGGTTCATATGAGCAACAGCAGGCATCATCGCATTGGCAAGTAATGTGGAGATCATTGTTGGTTGCCGGTCCATCCCAGAGTTCTCAACCTGGTTTGGACATTCTAGTTTTCCGACGTCTCTCTTGTTCCAAGAGCAGCTGATTTTCGTGGGGCGGAATTCCTCTCCGATTGTGGGTCTCTTGCTCTGCACTCTCTTATGAAGTGTCCCCCTTTGCCACAATACAGGCATAGTTTCATTTTCCTCCGTCGCTCTCGTTCCTCAGAAGTCAGAGGACCTCGAATACCCCCGATCTGCATGGGCTCAGTACCATCAGAACTTTTGGCACTGTCTTCCTGTGGGGGTTTGAATTTAGGATACCATCCACGTCCATCACCCCTGCTCCGATCTCCTCTTCTCTCCAACAGCCTATGATCCAATTGTACCGTTAGGTCGATGAGTTCTTCACAAGTCGCGGGCAGTTGGACTACCTGGGACAAGACGTCCTTCAATTCACTCCTCAGGCCTTGATAGAACAGCGAGGTCCTTTTTTCTTGGGGCCAATCAGTTTCGGCTAAGAGCCGGTTAAAAGAGGTGATGTACGACAATAAATCCTGTGACCCCTGTCGCAGTGTCAAGAGTTCTTTATCCAAGGATAACATGTGGGTCTTTCGATCAAATAGTTTCCTTAAGGCAGAACAGAAATCGGGGAACTGGTGCAAAACGGGATCGTTCTTTTCCATTAAAGGGATAGTCCAGCTTGCAGCGTTTCCACCCATATATGACATCATGAATGCGGTTTTGGACGCATCATCCTGAAACACAGAAGGTTTACACAAAAAGTGGAGGCGGCACTGGTTTAGAAATGTCTCGAATTTCTTGGGATCTCTGTAGAACCTCTTAGGGGGAGCCAAAGGAATCCCAGTGTTCTGAATGACGTGCACCGTCGGAGAATGGTCCGTGGAGGACGAAGGTATGGCGGAAGGAGAAAAGAACCCACCCCCGGCTGCCATAGGGGTCGTAGGCTGCGATATGGTTTGTACTGGAGGGGGAAGCGTGGCTTCTCTAATATAAGACCCTGCCCCGGGATTCTTTCGTGACATGCCAGCGACTTCTCTACGCATGGTGTTCATATCCTTTCTGAGCTCTTGGTTCTCAACTCGGGAAGCATGCACTTCTTGCTGCAGTAAGCTAAAACCCTCAAACAACGAGGCCAAAGTCGCACTCGTATCCATGGCCCAGGCTAGTCTTCTTCCTTGGGCTTGTCAATCTGTCAGGGTTAGCAGCGGACAAGTAATCCAAGTGAAGAATACACAAGCCACTAACCTGAGGTGTCTAGCCAGCGGGGACCATGGCGAGATGATAGTCTTCCCTATACCCGATAGCACTGACCCTCCCCGTGTGACATACACACCGGAGACAGGTAGTCCTCCAGGTAAGGGGAAGGATAGTTGATCGGGGAAGGTTGTTGTGAAGACACCCCTCAAGGTCTGGTCTAAGACTTCGGATGACTTCAAGGCACAACAATTTCTGGAAACACAAGAACACTTGTTTAGCACTACAATTGGGCCACTACCATAGTTGTTACGTATATACATATAACCAAGTATTCACTTACGGATAACCACCGCTTGTAACAGCCTGAAGTCTGGGAAAAGATGAAGACTCAAGTTCAAGCGGAAGGTGGGCTGTTAACTCACAGCTAGATCCACAGGAAGAAATAAGTTTACGTAAATATCACCTAGTAGTTTGATTCACTACCGGGGGGAAGATGTGTTCAGTATCTGAATAGTACAAGTATCCTCAGGGATGATCCGAATGAAAAGTAGAAAACTACACTCTGATAGCACGGCCGTGCTAAATGTATGTATCTGAATTCTACTTACGAGAAAGCGAGCAAGCAAGCGTCCCCGCACCCACGGCTCTCGGCGTCCTCAGCGGGAAGGCAAGCGTCCGCGCACCCACGGCTCTCGGAAAGCTAGTTCCAAACACAATCGTAAAACCGGAAGGATTGACAAGCATCCGGTGATGGGGCAAGAGTGTTTTTATACACTCCCAGAGGGCGTGGACCGTTTCGCCAGGTCCCAGGGCTTTCTGGGAGATGTAGTGCTGCAGCGGTATTTCCTTATTCTAGCTCTCCAGCTATGGGTAATCACTACAGAACCCCCTCTCGAGGATCGCCGACCCGGCGGTCGACCCGGCTTCCCTGAATTCTGTAGATGAAACTGTGTTACTAATTCGGGGCAGTGGAGATTCTGGTCTGGTTCCCAAGTTCTCTCCTCAACCCCAAATCCCTTCCAACCAACCAAATACTGCACTCTGCCCCGATGGATCCGTGAATCCAACAACTCTTCTACCTCGTATTCCTCAACTCCCTCTACCAACACCGGGGCAGGATGAACGGGTAATCTAGTGTCCAAGGGACAAGGCAGGAGTAGGGAGACATAAAAAACAGGATGGATCCTCCAGTTCTGAGGAATAGACAATTTCAATGCCACAGGGTTGATGACCTCCTCAACACTATAGGGACCAATGTATCTAGGTTTGAGTTTGTTAATACCCCGGAGATGAATGTTTTTAGTAGAAAGCCATACCTTGTCCCCCACCTGGTAGACCGGTTCTGGAGTGCGTTTCTTGTCGGCGTAGCGTTTCTGCGAGGCCTGAGCTTCCGCCAAGTGGCGTTTCGCATCTATCCGTACAGCCTGTAAATGCGCATGATGTTCTTGAATACTGGGCAGGTTGGTTGATACAGGCCAATCGAATGGAAGTATGTTTGGATGATATCCAAGAAGGCAAAAGAAAGGGGAACAACCCAGGGTGGAATGGTCAGAGTTATTGTACGTGTATTCCGCTAGCCATAAGAGGGTGACCCAATCCGTCGAGTTTTGCAAAGTGAAGCAACGCAGATATTGCTCAATAGTTTGGTTGAGCCTCTCCGTTTTGCCATCTGTCTGCGGGTGGTAACTGCTAGAGAGCCTGACATCTATAGCTAAAGATTCACAAAGGGCTTTCCAAAAACGGGATGTGAATTGAGCCCCTCTGTCGGTAATGAAGACTCTTGGAATGCCATGTGCCCTGATGAGATTCTTCAATATTACCATGGCTAATTCCGCAGATGTGGGTAGACCCTCCAAAGGTACAAAATGACCCATTTTGGTCAAGTGATCCACAATCACCAGTACGGTCGTTTTTCCTTGACATAAAGGCATTTCCACGATGAAGTCCATTGAGACCGTATGCCACGGTTTAGGGGGTACCGGAATTGGACGTAGCAGACCCGTAGGTCGGGTGTGTTTTGCTTTACCTTGGGTACACACTGAACAGTTCCTTACGTATTTCTTGACATCATTTCGTAAGGAAGGCCACCAGAATGATCGCTCTATGGTAGCGATAGTCTTATACACCCCCCAATGTCCACCTAACACAGAGTCATGTGCCCAATTGAGCACCTGCATTTGCAACCCAGGGTCCGGCACAAACAAGGCCTGGCGGTAGTATAGGAGTTCGTCTGTTTGTGACCGCCATTGGGGTTCTTCTTGAAACCACGTTTGGACATCGACATCCGTTAAAGCCACTCTTATATCCTCGATAAAGTCTGTGGAGGTGAGCAAAGCAATGGTGTTTTCTGGAAAGGACTTTTCAGGCAGGATGGATGATGGTTCCACGGGGACTTCTGACTGGGTCTCTTGAGTGTCTTGATTCCTGGAGAGGGCATCGGCTTTTCCATTTTGAGGGCCGGGACGATACTTGATAACAAAATCGTAATCAGAGAAAAAGAGAGTCCATCTCAATTGCCGAGGAGTGAGAGCCTTTTCTGTTTTTAAGAATAACAAGTTCCGATGGTCCGTATAGATTTCGATGGTATGTCGAGCTCCTAGCAGGTAATGTCTCCATTCCTCACAACCCCTCTTGATGGCAAGCAGCTCTTTGTCAGTAATAGAATAATTGACTTCACTGGGACTGAGCTTCTTTGAGTAGAAGGCCACCGGGTGGATTTGTCCTGTTTCAGGGTGGCGTTGCGAGAGCACCCCTCCCAAGGCATACTGTGATGCATCGGTTTCCAAAATGAATGGAAGTTGGGCATTGGGATGCCGCAATATGGGGGCCTGGGTGAATCTGTCTTTAAGAATACGGAAAGACTGTTCAGCTTCCTCACCCCACTTGAAGGGAACGTTTTTCCTTAACAGATTGGAAATGGGGTGGATGATTTTAGAGAAGTCCTTAATAAAACGTCTATAATAGTTCGCAAAGCCGAGGAAACTCTGCACCGATTTCACGTCTTGTGGGGTTTTCCAATTCGTGATGGCCTCAACCTTTCCAATTTCCATCTGAAAGCCATTGGCGTTGATCACGTACCCCAGGAAGGAGACTTCTGTTGCGTGGAAGAGGCACTTTTCCAGTTTGGCAAACTGCTGGTGTTGTTGCAGACGACTTAGAACTTCCTTGACATGCTGTTTGTGTTCCTGGAGAGTACTGGAGTACACAAGGATGTCGTCGATGTACACCATACATATGGTATCCAGAAGGCCCCTGAGCACTTCGTCCATAAAAAATTGGAATGCCGCAGGGGCGTTGCATAAGCCAAAGGGCATGACGTTGTACTCGAATAAGCCGAACTTTGTTCGGAACGCGGTCTTCCACTCGTCGCCCTTCTTTACTCGGACCAGATGATAAGCCCCCCTGAGATCTAACTTGGTGAAGTAACGAGCGCCCTTTATCTGGTCCATCATGACTGGAATCAGTGGAAGGGGTTATCTATTCTTCACCGTGATGTTATTCAAGGCCCTGTAGTCGATGCAGGGTTTCAACTCTGCACAGTCCTTCTTCGGGATGAAAAATAGGGGCGAAGAAGCAGGCGACGTGGAATGGCTGATGAATCCAGTAGCTAGATTCTCCTCAATGTAGTACTGTAGATATGTGTTTTCATGTTCTGTCAGGGCATACACTTGACTACACGGAATAGCCGCACCAGGGAGGAGCTCGATGCAGCAATCGTAGACCCTGTGTGGGGGCAAACCGGTAGCCTTCTGTTTGTCGAACAGGGAACGGAAATCATCATAAATCTCTGGTAGACTGGAAGTACTGCATAGGTGTTTCTCTGCACATGCTACAGCCAGGTGGCGAATACTAGGATGCTCTTCTTCTCCAGCTGACAAAGAAAAAGGGTTGTGACAATGTTCCAGACAATAGGAGGAGGTTAATGCGACTGTGCGAGCAGACCAACTCACCATGGGATCGTGTAGCGTGAGCCATGGCATGCCTAATATCAGGCGAAACTGAGGAGCAGCAATCAAATCAAACTGAATATACTCCGTGTGTTCTCCATGCTGCATTCGCAAAGGGATTGTGTGTTTGATAACAGGCCCAGATGACAAGGTGGACCCATCCACAGCCTTCACATGTTCTGGTTCCTCCTTCTGTTCCCACGATATCCCAAGGGAGTCTGCGTAGTCAATGTCCATGTAATTTCCCGTGGCTCCTGAATCTAACAGCGCATCCATCTGCGTGACGTTATCCCTCGTTGTCCACAGGGACACTGGCAGGTTCATATGAGCAACAGCAGGCATCATCGCATTGGCAAGTAATGTGGAGATCATTGTTGGTTGCCGGTCCATCCCAGAGATCTCAACCTGGTTTGGACATTCTAGTTTTCCGACGTCTCTCTTGTTCCAAGAGCAGCCGAATTTCGTGGGGCGGAATTCCTCTCCGATTGTGGGTCTCTTGCTCTGCACTCTCTTATGAAGTGTCCCCCTTTGCCACAATACAGGCATAGTTTCATTTTCCTCCGTCGCTCTCGTTCCTCAGAAGTCAGAGGACCTCGAATACCCCCGATCTGAATGGGCTCAGTACCATCAGAACTTTTGGCACTGTCTTCCTGTGGGGGTTTGAATTTAGGATACCATCCACGTCCATCACCCCTGCTCCGATCTCCTCTTCTCTCCAACAGCCTATGATCCAATTGTACCGTTAGGTCGATGAGTTCTTCACAAGTCGCGGGCAGTTGGACTACCTGGGACAAGACGTCCTTCAATTCACTCCTCAGGCCTTGATAGAACAGCGAGGTCCTTTTTTCTTGGGGCCAATCAGTTTCGGCTAAGAGCCGGTTAAAAGAGGTGATGTACGACAATAAATCCTGTGACCCCTGTCGCAGTGTCAAGAGTTCTTTATCCAAGGATAACATGTGGGTCTTTCGATCAAATAGTTTCCTTAAGGCAGAACAGAAATCGGGGAACTGGTGCAAAACGGGATCGTTCTTTTCCATTAAAGGGATAGTCCAGCTTGCAGCGTTTCCACCCATATACGACATCATGAATGCGGTTTTGGACGCATCATCCTGAAACACAGAAGGTTTACACAAAAAGTGGAGGCGGCACTGGTTTAGAAATGTCTCGAATTTCTTGGGATCTCTGTAGAACCTCTTAGGGGGAGCCAAAGGAATCCCAGTGTTCTGAATGACGTGCACCGTCGGAGAATGGTCCGTGGAGGACGAAGGTATGGCGGAAGGAGAAAAGAACCCACCCCCGGCTGCCATAGGGGTCGTAGGCTGCGATATGGTTTGTACTGGAGGGGGAAGCGTGGCTTCTCTAATATAAGACCCTGCCCCGGGATTCTTTCGTGACATGCCAGCGACTTCTCTACGCATGGTGTTCATATCCTTTCTGAGCTCTTGGTTCTCAACTCGGGAAGCATGCACTTCTTGCTGCAGTAAGCTAAAACCCTCAAACAACGAGGCCAAAGTCGCACTCGTATCCATGGCCCAGGCTAGTCTTCTTCCTTGGGCTTGTCAATCTGTCACGGTTAGCAGCGGACAAGTAATCCAAGTGAAGAATACACAAGCCACTAACCTGAGGTGTCTAGCCAGCGGGGACCATGGCGAGATGATAGTCTTCCCTATACCCGATAGCACTGACCCTCCCCGTGTGACATACACACCGGAGACAGGTAGTCCTCCAGGTAAGGGGAAGGATAGTTGATCGGGGAAGGTTGTTGTGAAGACACCCCTCAAGGTCTGGTCTAAGACTTCGGATGACTTCAAGGCACAACAATTTCTGGAAACACAAGAACACTTGTTTAGCACTACAATTGGGCCACTACCATAGTTGTTACGTATATACATATAACCAAGTATTCACTTACGGATAACCACCGCTTGTAACAGCCTGAAGTCTGGGAAAAGATGAAGACTCAAGTTCAAGCGGAAGGTGGGCTGTTAACTCACAGCTAGATCCACAGGAAGAAATAAGTTTACGTAAATATCACCTAGTAGTTTGATTCACTACCGGGGGGAAGATGTGTTCAGTATCTGAATAGTACAAGTATCCTCAGGGATGATCCGAATGAAAAGTAGAAAACTACACTCTGATAGCACGGCCGTGCTAAATGTATGTATCTGAATTCTACTTACGAGAAATGAACAAAGTATCTCGGCGTCCTCAGCGGGAAGGCAAGCGTCCGCACACCCTCGGCTCTCGACGTCCTCAGCGGGAAGGCAAGCGTCCGCGCACCCACGGCTCTCGGCGTCCTCAGCGGGAAGGCAAGCGTCCGCGCACCCACGGCTCTCGGCGTCCTCAGCGGGAAGGCAAGCGTCCGCGCACCCACGGCTTTCGGAAAGCTAGTTCCAAACACGATCGTAAAACCGGAAGGATTGACAAGCATCCGGTGATGGGACAAGAGTGTTTTTATACACTCCCAGAGGGCGTGGACCGTTTCGCCAGGTCCCAGGGCTTTCTGGGAGATGTAGTGCTGCAGCGGTATTTCCTTATTCTAGCTCTCCAGCTATAGGTAATCGCGACACCCTAGCTGTCATAGATTGCTTTATGTCCCGTTTTTTTCTCTCCACAACCGAATTTCCCTCAGGATGGAATGAACTAGAATATCGCAATGCAACACCTAAACTGGCCATGGCCTCTTTGTAAGCTCGAGAGCTAAACGCAGAACCCTGATCAGAATGTTGCGTCCCTATTGCGTAGGTGCCGATAAAGACTCGCAAATCTTTTATAACAGTTTGAGCATCAGCCAAGTGCTGAGGCCACATCCAAAGGAACCTTGAACTAGAGTCCACTGCGACCATGATATATTCATAGTTACCATCCCTTTGTATGGGACCACAGTGGTCCAGGTAAACCCAAGCTAATGGTTTATCTGAAATTAACAGGGGCGTCTGCGCAGGACGTTTCACAGTAGAGACTTTAATCTTCTGGCATATTTCACATTCCAAAACATAGTTTTGGGATTGTTTCCTAATGCCTGGCCACCAGTATCTCTGTTTTAATAATGATGCTCTGGCAGAATCACCTGCATGAGCAGAGGTGAGCCCTTCAAGCGCTGCTAGGATTAGTCCTAATCTATGTTCCATGATTAGAATTACCATATCCCCCACTCCAGGGATTTGAGCAAACAGAACATTATTTGTATCAGTTATATATGAGTATTTGAGTGGAAAGCCTTTCGGTAACGCTGCACCGCTGCCTTTGCTTGTAGCATTAACAGCTAGCATTATTTCACCGTCTATTTTCATTTTTGAACGAGTGATTGCAGCTACGCAAGCCGTTTGCACAGCAGCCTTTGCGGCTTCATGAGCCAATGTATTCCCTTCAACGTGAACGCCATCACGTTGATGACTCAGCGTGTGTATCACGTGAGTGTTTTGTAGTCCTTCTCGCAACTGATCTACTTGTTCCGAAATCGTTTTATGCTTGATTGTGCCAACTTTTGCATCTTTGAAACTGTTTTGAAGCCAATTCTGTAAATATTCATTATATGATTGAACACAATAGAAAGAATCGCACACTATGAGTGTTGAGAATTTGTGATCCGTATTTTCAAGTGCCATTTTGAATGCTTGTAGTTCAACTCACTGAGCTGTACAGTCTCCTAGAGATTGCCTTTTTGTGACCACAGGTCTGAATTTGCAATCGCGCATACGACCTTTAACGATCGCAAACGCAGCACTGTAAGCTTGTTTACCCCCCGTAGCGGGTTGTGCTGATCCGTCAGTATAAATTATACATCCATACTGTTCTAGAGGCAGAATTTCAGTAGGCAAGGGACATTCTTGTTCATATTGCAGGAATGCTTGTGTTTTCAGATCTCCCTGACCTGTTTTTTAGCTTCTTGCTTAACTGGGTACTGCCTTTGTGCAGTTGGTTGATTTTAATTGGATTTAATGGTGAGGTGAGCCTTATTCCATCCTACATGATTTTTATTTAATGCTGGAGCTTGGGCGACTGCCCATTTCCTGGCATAAGTATATTTTAAATGTATTGGAATATGGTTAGAGAAGGCTGACATAATGATTAAGGGTGGTCGTAGTGGGTGTAGTGGAGTTACACGGAGCATCACGAAGTGGGGGGAATCTACGCACACATGCACACTTCGCATAGCCCCACTACGCCTCTCTCCCGCCCTTTTTTAAATGGTCTTATATTCTCTAAAAGCATAATAAATGTAATTAAAAAGACTTACCAGAGATGCGGGGTCCCGGGGCTCCCTCTTCCTGCTTCATCGCGACGTCTTCCTGACAAATGCTTTATGTTTTGAAAAATAAATATTACTACAGCATTATTTTACAGTCTTACCTTTTTTAGTAAAAAACTTATTTTTGTAAAATTTCACATTTAGAAATGTAAACTCTTATTAACTTTTTGTGTAATATCACAAACACATTATTTGTTTTTTTCTGCACTCAGTTTTTATGTATGCAGCGTTATTACCATTTTAAACAGACACTTTGGTAGATCATTAAAAAACAAATATATAAAAATAGCTTCAGCACATTTCATACATTGGCTTCATTCGGAATATATTTTTTAAAATATTCTTTATTCGATAAATTAATACGAAGCACCTTTTTTAATTATCATACGACTAATTCATTTCAACATTTCAAATGTAAAGTAATTCACCATTTGCGAACGAAAACTCACTTTGTGGGTAAAACATTCTAAATTGGTTTTAATTAATTCTATTACTTTCACGTTTTGTAATCGTTTTCAAATATTCTGCTCCTTGGATAAATGTCTGTGTAGTTTGCTAAAAACTGAAAAGTAATATATATTCATTAATTTCAATTTTATAAGGTTTAATAATAAAGTTAATATTATAGTAGCAATGTATTATACTTACTTGATTATTGAGAATGGTTGAAATGCTATGCCACTGTGTTAGTTTCTGTGGGGGAGTGAGAGGCAGCCTTAGATGCGTGTGCTCTCGCTGGTAGTCAGATGAATACTGATTTCAAAATAATGGACAACCACTATTTATACCTTTTTTTTTGGTCTCACCTTTATTTTCGTAAAAATATTCATTTTGATTCACGTCTTTTTTGGGTTCATTTCATGTGAGAACTTTTAATTTAATTAATCTTTAAAAAAGTGCCTCTTTATTGGGTTCGTCAGTGTTTACTCCTCCATTTTGTTTGCTGCAGGTTCCATTGTTGTAGGACTTGTGTTTGTGAAAAGCTCTTAAAATGGTGGATCGTTTTTAGCTATTTCGTTTCTTTTCTTTGTTGAGTACGTTTTCTACGATTTCTAATGTATTTATTATATTTATAATTTAGTTTTTGTTTTCTGAGTTAAAAATGTTGTATTTTAGTCTTATTTCATGCTACTTGATTAATACCTGAGTATTAAAATTATTACCCGAGTATTAATTCTGCAAAATTTGTCAGTTTTTAATGTAAATTATGCGCTCAGTTGCGTTCCATTTTTTAATACACTGACTCACCCAAAACCCCAATCTTCCCTGCATCCCGTGCCAGGAGTTATTTTACAAATGTAATTAAAATATATTTTTTTGCGTTGTAATGGTATGCGTAGTATTGTTTTGCGTTGTAATGGCACTTCTAATGCATTGTATATATTTTGCATTGTAATGGTATGCGTTGTTAAAACATTAGTTGTAAAAGATTTTGCGTTGTAAAAAAATGCGTTGTAAAGGCATGCGTTGTAAAATCATGCGTTGCATCGTCATACATCCATCTTGGCAGCATCCTACTCTAAATAAAGATTCTGAATCCATCCATCCTTAATGATCTTAAGCCAGGTTAGTTCTTGCAAGAATACTTGAGCCCCAGCAGCCTTAAGCGGGCTTATAAGTTGACACATTTTCCAGCACCTATCCATAGGGGACTTGCACAAATCTGACTGGACTAAAATTGACAAGGCATCAACCAGACCTGAAGTAGTTGGTCAGGCCTTTAAAGAGATTGCCTGCCTAAACAAGAAATTCCCCACATACACTGGAATTGGACGAGGATGCGCTGACTTGGCATTGGCTGTGTTATAGTTACTGTTAATAGGGAGGCAATGCGCACACTACATTTGTGAATCCCAGTCCCAGTCCATAAGATCAGGAAATACTTCTCCAAACAGCTGAACAATGAACCGCCGGAGATTGTGCCCTGTTTCCCTTCTGGTATTCCATACACCCCACAGGTATTTCTTCTCTGACTGTTCTCCATGTCTTCAAATTTAGATAGGAAATACTATAATTGTCAATCGTGGTTCCCAATGGATTTAATGGCAGTTGGTCCAACTTCCACAACATCGGCGAACCATTGTTGTAGCTCAGCCACATCAGTAGTAAGAGTTGTAACCTTACCAGATACTTAAAGCAATGATTGATGCATTTTCACATTGTCTGGTCTCACTTGCGTATACTGTAGTTGTGCCTCTGATCGCTGGGCATACAGCAACTGTAGGATTGCCAGCAGAGATCACTCCTGTGCATTGTTTTCCATATAGATTTTCTTAGAGACTGCTGGTGTATTATAACCAGAGGGGGCACTACAAGAGGAATCAAAAGTGTTGCCGGAAGTTTGTCCAATTTCATGATTGTGGACTATGGCAGGGGGTTGTTGTTCCATGAGTTTTTTGTCCTCTCTGGTCATTGAGTGGACTGCAGTTAAGCTGAAAATTAAAGCTTTTACCTCCCCTTTTGATGTGACCCAATGCCGCAGCAGATTGCCTTGAGCACCATAGCTACCAGCCTTGTCTGTCAGACACGAGGTTGCTGACTTGCCTGACTGAGAAGGTCTGGAGGGCTCCAAAAGTTTTTTGTATTGCACTGCCCTTCTGAACATGCTGCCTGCCTCGCTTTCCATGAGTTGCCTCAGTACCAGAGTTTGGAGTGCCCAATGTTGCATCCAGGGTGTTATCAACAGCAGTGCTATCACTGGGATAATCTGAGAAGTTGGAAGGGATAGGGGAAGGGATGGCCACGGGAAGTATTGGCAGGTCGAGGTACACTGGCTGCTGAAGGGACACAACAGTAGACAACTCTGGAAGGTTAGCCATGCCCCCCACTTACCCACCCTTTCAAGCACCCAGACTCACCCTCCTGATCTCCCTGAATAATTTCCACAGTACTCACTGTGTTGAGGGAGGGTTGAAAGCTCTGGCTTTTTGCTGGAAACAATTCTACCTTGTTTTCAAGGCTGAAAGGGAGAGTCAGTTGCTCAAAAGGACTGGGAGTTGAAATTGTGCGGCACACCGAGAGTACCGGAAGACTCTACAACAATGTTCGCTTTGAGTGCCAGACAGGGAGGAGTAAAAACCGTTGTTAAATCCCCCCCACTCGGGTTGAAGCTGTAGACATTAACATATCTGCCAGTGGGAACTCTTCACCAAAAGCAGGCTGCTCCGAGTTAGCAACATGAATAATATTTGTTGTTGTGTCAGATTTAAGTAGCCTAAATATTGGATTGCAGATGTCCAGAGATGTTACCTGTGGGCTGCCCCCGTCCTCCTTTCCCTGATTGGTGTCTGCCACATGCACCTTAGCTGAAGTACCAACCCCCATCCGCCCTGGAGCATACTTGCTTGCTGCAGTGCCAAACTGCACGAAGCAAGACCCAAGCTATAGTGGAGAGAGTGCAGAACCGAACGTGCTGGGTAAAACGAAGAAGTGCCTGGAGACCACGGAGCCTCCAGGTGCAGAGCTGCTACATCGGTATCAATCAATCAGTGACACTTATATAGCGCGCTACATACCCGTAGGGTCTCAAGGCGCTGGGGGGGGGGGGGGGTGCCGCTACTGCTCGAACAGCCAGGTCTTCAGCTTCTTCCTGAAGGAGAGGTGGTCTTGGGTCAGGCGCAGGTCGGGAGGGAGGGAGTTCCAGGTCTTGGCGGCCAGGTAGGAGAAGGACCTTCCTCCTGTAGTCGCTCTTCGGATGCGGGGGACGGCGGCGAGGGCGTGGTTGGCTGATCGGAGGTGGCGTTTGGGAGTGTAGAAGTTGATCCGGCTGTTGAGGTAGCTCGGGCCTTGGTCGTGTAGGGCTTTGTGTGCGTGGGTGAGGAGGCGGAAGGTGATTCTTTTGTTGACGGGGAGCCAGTGAAGGTCTCTCAGATGTCCGGTGATGTGGCTGGTTCGTGGGATGTCGAGGATGAGTCTGGGTGAGGCGTTCTGGATCCGCTGGAGTCTCTTATGGAGCTTGGCAGTGGTACCGGCGTAGAGGGCGTTGCCGTAGTCCAGTCGGCTGGTGACGAGGGCCTGGGTGACGGTCTTCCTGGTCTCAGTGGGGATCCACCAGAAGATCTTCCGTAGCATGCGTAGGATGTTGAAGCACGCCGAGGAGACGTTGTTGACTTGCCTGGTCATGGAGAGGGAGGAGTCCAGGATGAAGCCCAGGTTGCGTGCATGGTCTGTCGGTTTGGGAGCGGTGCCCAGGGCGGGAGGCCACCAGGAGTTGTCCCAGGCGGAGGGTGAAGAGCCCAGGATGAGGACCTCCGTCTTGTCAGAGTTCAGTTTCAGGCGGCTGGTCGTCATCCACTCGGCTACCTCTTTCATCCCTTCGTGCAGGTTGGCTCTGGCGGAGGCGGGGTCGTTGGTCAGGGAGAGGATCAGCTGGGTGTCGTCGGCGTAGGAGATTATGCTGAGGTTGTGTTTGCGTACGATGGCCGCAAGGGGGCTCATGTAGACGTTGAAGAGGGTGGGGCTCAGAGATGAACCTTGAGGGACGCCGCAGATGACTTCGGAGGCCTCTGACTTGTACGGTGGTAGGCGGACTCTCTGTGTTCTTCCGTCGAGGAAGGAGATGATCCATTCCAGCGCCTTGTCCTGGATTCCGATGTTGCTGAGGCGCTGTACTAGGGTGCGGTGGCAGACCGTGTCGAATGCCGCGGAGAGGTCTAGGAGGATGAGGGCCGCTGTTTCTCCATTGTCCATCAGGGCTCGGATGTCATCGGTGGCGGTGATTAGGGCGGTCTCGGTGCTGTGATTGGCTCGGAAGCCGGACTGTGAGGGGTCGAGGGATCCGTTCGTCTCGAGGAAGGCGGCCATCTGCTTGTTGACGGTCTTCTCGATGACTTTGGCTGGAAACGGGAGGAGCGAGATGGGGCGGTAGTTCTTGAGTTCGGTGGGGTCCGCTGTTGGTTTCTTGAGTAGAGCGCTGAGTTCGGCGTGTTTCCAGCTCTCGGGGAAGGTGGCGGTGTCGAAGGATGTGTTGATGATGTCTCGCAGGTGGGGTGCGATGACAGCGTCGGCCTTGTTGAAGACGTGGTGAGGGCAGGGGTCGGTCGGTGATCCGGAGTGGATGGAGTTCATCGTGCGGATGGTGTCTTCGGTGCTGATCGGGGTCCAGGCGTGGAGGGTGGTGGTGGGGGGTGGTTGTTCGGTCATGGTGTGCGTTGGTTGGTTGTTGAAGCTGTTGTGTATGTCCGCGATCTTGTTGTGGAAGTATGAAGCGAGGGAGTTGCAGAGGTCTTGCGATGGGGTGATGTCGTTGTTTCCTGCGCTGGGGTTGGAGAGCTCTTTCACGATGTTGAAGAGTTCCTTGCAGTTGTGTGCGTTGTTGTCCAACCGGTCCTTGAATGCTGTTTTCTTGGCGGCGCGGATCAGCTGGTGGTGCTTCCGGGTGGCAAGCTTGAAGGAGGTCCTGTTGTCCGGTGTGGGTTCCCTTCTCCAGACTTTCTCGAGGGCTCGGCAGTTCTTCTTGGAGCTCTTGAGTTCATCGGTGAACCATGGGGCTTTCTTGCTGCCGGGTCTGCTGGGCGGGGTCCTCAGCGGGGCGAGCTCGTCCGCGCAGATGCTGATCCACTTCGTGAGGTTGTCGGCGGCCTGGCTGGGGTTCGCTGAGCTGGCAGGAGGGTGCTGGCTCAGGGAGGTGGCGAGCTGGTATGCTGTGATCTTGTTCCAGCTTCTGCGGGCGGCCTGTTGCTGGTGGTGGTGGGTCGTCGTTCTCTTGAAGGTGAAGTGGACGCAGCTGTGGTCCGTCCATTGAAGCTCTGTGGCGTGGCTGAAGTCGATGTCTGTGCTGGAAGAGAAGACTGCGTCGAGTGTGTGTCCGGCGAGGTGGGTGGGGGTGGACACCAGTTGCTTGAGTCCAAGATTGGCGAGGTTGTCGAGCAGGGTGCTGGTGTTGCGGTCGTTGTTGTTCTCCAGATTGAAGTTGAGGTCCCCCAGGAGGATGTAGTCAGCGGAGGGGAGGGCATGCGGGCTGACGAAGTCGGCGATGTCCTCGCTGAATTGTGTGTGTGGTCCCGGGGGTCGGTAGATCAGGGTGCCTCTGAGGGTGGTGTTCGGGTTGGTGTGGATCTGGAAATGCAGGTGTTCGGCGGTGGTCAGGGTGTTGTCGGTGCTGGTCGTGAGGCGGATGGTGTTCCTGTGGATGATGGCGATGCCTCCTCCCATCTGGTTGGCGTTGCGGTCCCTCCGGACGATCTTGTAGCCCTCTGGGATAGCGATGGCGATGTCGGGAGCTGAAGAGGCGTTCATCCAGGTCTCCGTGAGGAAGGCAACGTCAGGGGCTGTGGCGTCTAGAAGGCTCCAGAGTTCGATGGCGTGTCTGTGGAAGGAGCGGGTGTTGAGCAGGATGCACTTGAAGTGGGTGCTGCTGGTGTTCGACTTGGCGGGTGCTGGTGCGGGGCAGGTCCGGATGCAGGTGAATTTGCAGGCGTGGCAGCTGAAAGGTCCGTGGGTACGTCGTGGAGTGGCTTGATGGCAATCTGGGAGTCGGCCGGAGTTGAGTGCGATGAGGGTGGCGGCGGAGTACGTCAGGCGGGTCGGTCGGGGTCTTCGGGGGCCAGGGGTCCTGGCGCAGGTCGCGATCCGGTCGCGGACGGGCGCAGACGGGCTTACCTTTGGCGCGCCTTCGGCGCACAATCGGCTCGCCCGCTGCGCGTGACCGCTGCGCGTTCGCACGGTCGCCATTTAAGGCGAAGTGCGCGGGTGGGCGGATTAGCTGGGAGGCGGGAGCGGGGAGGGAACAGAAGAGAAAAGGGGCGTGGCAAATGGCGTTGGCGGGAAGCGGGAAGCGGGGAGGGAGAGCGGAGGGCGGCGAGTTAGGCGGGCAAACAGGAAGGAAATATAAACACGTCACAGAGGTTGCATGAAATAAAACAGGCACAAATGGAGGGCACAAATAAAGGCAAAACAGGAAGGAAAACGAAAACGATGTCACGGCACAGAAATACAGGCACAAATGGCGGGCAAAACAATGGAAAACAGCTAACGAAACGATCACACGGCACAAGAGAAAACAAGCACAAATTCAGGGCAAAACAACTGGCGAAAACCAAAGGGGAGCGACCAAGGCGGCAGCGAGGCCGGCGGCGAGGCAGAAGGCAGGCAATGGGGCACACGCAGCAGCTGGTGGCCATGCGGCGCGGGGGTGTCCCACAAGTGGGTATCCAACAGAAGAGCTTGCAGTTCGCACAGGTTCACACAGCCGGTGAAGATCAGCGTGCGGATTGCCAAACGGTGCTGCAGTTGTTGGTGATCAGAGGAGCACTAGGAGATTGCACTCTCAGCTGAGGGGGATTCTTCCGCGTACCCTGCTCGCACATTATCTTATATTAATTTTAAGAAAATATGTATGTTGGTTTTATATAGAGAGGATTTTCCTTTTTAATGTATTGCTTATTATTATCTTGTTTACTTTGGGTGCAACCATGACAGCTAAAATGCCGCTGATACAGTGTAAGTAGCTGTTCGTGGATAATATTGTCCTACTTCAGGGAACTGGGAGTTTTAGAGCTTAAAACAATTATGAAGGAAGTACACGAGCCAACCCATAAGGTCTGACACTTGAATTAGATGTAAATATTATCTCTTTTTTATCATCTGAGTATTGAAGGACACGCAACCTTTGCATACTTCTTTGGAAACTATCAGACACAGAGGCATGAGTCAATATGTAGGACGGCTTTAAAGTATTTTTTTAAAGATGTTCTTTTTTCATGATGAAACACTGTGTGCACATTAGTTAGTTTCATCTGTGAATATCACATTTAAAACACTGACTGGCTTATTTACCCAAAAATGAAAGGGCGCGGAGCTGTGCCAAATTTGGCATTGCCGCGCCAAGGAACACCTTCCTGCACATAAACAATCAATAATGGCGATTTGCTCTTCCTATGTGTGCTGCATGCAGCACACAAGGAAAGAGCAAAAAACGAGGAGAAATTAATAATTCCTCCTCGTATCACCATTCTTATGCCTGGAATTCCATGGTGTTGTTTTTTGGCACTGCGACAACCCTGTAAATCTGGGAAACAGTAAAACAACAATGGGTGCAGGGCCGGACTGGGAACGGAAACTGGCCCTGGTAAACTGCTCAGCTGTCCCCCCTGGTGTGAGGGGGAGTGCAGCCGAGCAGTTTGCGATGGCCGGTTTTGGACGATTTTGTTACAGGGGGCCGATATTGCCAAACCCGGGTAACAAAAACAGCCCCTATTGGGCCCAAAACCGGCCCCCACTGTAGCTGCCTACCGGGGAAATGCCTGGTGCCCGCTATGGCCAGTCCTGCCCTGAATAGGTGTTATGGTGAAACACCCATAGCAGCACCTATTACACAGCCATTTGCAGCAAAGTACTGCGGCAGAAAGGGGCTTATTTATAAGGTGGCTTTGAGCCATGTTACGTGGCTTAGCGGCAGAAAAAAAAATGTAAATATGGAAAATGGCGTTATGCCACTAGAGCGTCCAAAAAAGTGATTCTCTCATGATGATAGGGGCTTGTAAATATTCATTCCCCTGACACTGTTATCCTCTTTTCCATTATTTGTTGTTTTATTTTTACAAAATAGCGCTGGCATAGTCATCTCAAGTGCCCACATTGGTTTTTCATTTTTTTCACTTCTGGTACAACCCCATTCTCCCGCTTTTATTCTGCCAAGGTTCTGTAGCAAAAATATATGTTTATGATTTTACTGCCACAATTGGTGCGCCAGGAATTAAAACAATTAAATAACAAATGCTCAGTTTTCTTTTAATCAATCTACATCTTTAATTACATTTTTTTGTAGGTGAAATAAACTTGTTGCTTGATGTTAAAAGACCTATTAACCACTGTTCACATGCTTCTATTGCACTATGCATAAATGGCAAATTGTTTTCTAAACAAACGATTCCAGATCAGTGCCATGCAAACATTACAATAATCGTGTTTCTCCCTTGGAGATTTTGTGCAGACGCTCGTGTGATGACACGCAATTTAGCACTGGGCACACGGGCCTTTAACTAATTTTAATGTCACATTGCATCACGTGAGCACCTGCAAATGTCTTAGCAAATGTAAGTCAGAGCTATGCTTTCATTTGATTACATCTGACTACCCCATAAACGTAGATGTTAAAACCGAGTACTTTTTGCAGATAGCACACTACTTTTCAATACATCCGCCGACAAACTCTTGTCAGTTAAAACACCATGCAACATACCTTTGATGGGATTTACATATTACAGCTTTAACGGGGAGCACCCTTAAACTGGGAATGACAATTAGAATTAATGATATAAATTAAATAAATCTTGGCAGCAAATTTTAACGACTTTTTCATAACATGTATCTACTAAAATTAGCTCACTCTAAATATAACGGGTTGAGTTAAATACTAACAGCCTTATTCATGAAGGGGCCGTTTTGCGAGCCCCTAATAGCGAATCATAGCGATTCGCTATTAAGGACTCGCAAAACGGTAATCATGTAGGAATCGCATAATAAAATGCGATTCCTACTGATTCCTTATTTGCGATTAGCAAATTGCTAATCGCAAATAAGGAATAACTCGCAATTCATTCCTATGGGCCAAAAGGCCCATAGGAATGAATGGGGAGTATTCCTTATTTGCGATTAGCAATTAGCTAATCGCAAATAAGATTGCGATTTGAAGGGTGCCAGGGGTGTCCACAGGACACCCTGTAGCACCCCTCAAATGAAATTTCACACAGGTGTTGCACACACACATGTCCAAAGGACATGTGTGTGTGTAACATGCAACTCAGAAAAATGCATTTAAATGCATTTTTCTGAGTTTTCGCAATTTACCGCGAGGTCTGACCTCGCGGTAAATTGCGGCAAGAAATTGCGAATTCGCAAATTTAAATTGGATGTTAAATTGCATTTAAGGAATCTCTAATAGAGATTCCTTAAATGTAATTCCTCGCACATTTGCGACATCGCAATTAGGGATTTTTGCATTTGGGATGCTGAATCCCAAATGCAAAAATCGCACTCGCTAAGGGCCGGATTCTCAGAATCCGGCCCTTTGCGAGCCGATTTAGCCTTCATGAATAAGGCTGTAATTGTTCTATTTTGCTGCTTTCTCGACATGTTCATATACATTTTCGGGCATTTAACACCAAGGGCATGCACATATATTTTGGGCCTGATTTCAGCTTATTGTATCTGCTCAGAATGTTGCTTATTTTGAAAGCAGGTAGGTAGTATTTCCAATGTGAGTCACACTGAATTGAACTGTATGATTGCAAGTAAACTAAAATCACTTGTTATGTTTTTTACAATGAAGCTTGCTGATGTACGAGGTGTTCCACGAGGACTTTACGATGGGCCAGTTCATGACACCACTGTGACGGCAAACTCAGGGGCCGCCACACCTACCTCACGAATAGCACCGTGTCCAGGCAAAATACCAACACAGCCTTGTCGTAACCTACATCGGTCTGGATTCAGCTTGTCTGGTAAGAATTGTTTTAAGTAATTAGGTATACATATATCATGTATGTTGAAAGGTACTATAAACAAGAGCAATGAAACATGTAATAGGTAATCCACAAGTTTCTCTAAAATGCATTAATTCCATAGTTTCTGGAAATGTAGGCCCTGGTTTAGAGTTTGGCAGGCAGGCATTTCCAATGGGGTGCCTTGTCCACCAAATCCTCGGTCCTCCCGCCTCATTTAGAGATGTGTGGACCTTAAGTTTTCTGATGATGAAGCTCTCAGTTGCTCCTCCGATGGGAATCTTCCTCCAATGACCTGATCGAGTTGGGGCCGCTAAAAACATTTCACCATCCCTTCTGTTTAAGGTGGATATTTCTGTCCATCACCATCATGAAAAAACCTGCTGATAAGCGACATAAAAAAATAATGAAACTCGGACAAAACTTAAAGGGTGTGGGGGCCATTAGATTTTGTTTTTCAGAAATAAACTCCCATTTTAGGAGGTTATTTCTGAAAAACAAAAGGTGTGGTGAACAGCAATCAAAACCGATGGTGGCAGTCCACCAGTGTTTTTGTACAATGAAACGAAGTGCAGTGACAACAGTTTCTATAAAAGTACAAAGTTGACCGCTGGGCCGGCAGTCATCTATAAATTTGGTGGATAGTTGATCAGTAGATCTTAGATCACGCCCTTAGGCTCCTTCGCTTCCTCTAAATATGGCAGATTGTTAGCAAACTTGCAGTCTACTGGATTTAAGGTTGATTCTTTTTTCACATCCAGTAGAAACACGTAAACAAACTTTTTGTTTGTGTGTGCATTTATGAGCATTTGCAGCTTGGGAACTACATGGAAAACATGTGGCACTCACACAGACTAGATCTGAGTTTGTCTGAATTCGTAAAGTTTTTTTTAAATAAATATTTGTATTCTATTTTTAAACAATAACCAGCACAGGAGCATTGAGGTCATATGTACAAAAGTTTGACATCATTACTGATAAGAACAACATATATGAATAGAGAGGTTACACCACAATACATTCTCAATTGTCCTCACACCCCCTCCCTCCTTCCAGGTTAAGCACAACCCACATCTGGTACATTTCTTTGGGTAGCAAGAGGCAACAGTTATATGTCTTGTGTACATGGGCTGGCATTGTTTCTTTCAATCCTGGTCATCTGTAGATTATAGTATTGTAACCTTAGCTGCCAGATTCTTCTGAACTTTTTAGGACACCCTCTAGCCGCGTATACAGTTTTCTCTGCTCCCATGTATAAGTCCATGCTGCATTCGTAAAGGTTTTATGCGCCTCTCACCTCCGACCTCTTCCTTAACTGGAAATGTCAGACAGGTAGACAGACGTTTTCTCTTGAGTAAGTGTCATTCTGATGATTCCAAATTCTGGGATTTAGGATTTCCATTTTAGAAGAGGACATATGCATGTCCGAGTACAGACATAACACATTATATGAATCAGGCTGAAATCAGGCTGACTTCCAATCTACACAACCAGATGGGAATTCAGCAATCTCTACAGACTGCTTAAATAACTTGGGCCAGAGAAACAAAGCTTTTTTCAGCTCACAAATGAACCGATTCAGATCGTTTGCGACCAGAAAAAAGCATTTTCAAATGTACAGAGCCCCATTTGCGAGTAGGTAACCTATTACCGACTCACAAAATAGAGTTTGTGTGTTGCCGTTAAGAAGGGGCATGCCAAGGGCGGCACTTCCTAATAGCAAGTCACAGGGGAATGTCCGATTGTTTCGCCACTGGAATGCAGTCGCAAAACAATCGCAGTTTACCTCCTACTTCAGGTAGGTGGTAAGCCAGTCGCAATCAGAGAGTGTTACCCAGGGGTCGCTTCCCCTTTGTGAATGTTAACAAAAACGTTTTTTCAAGATCAGGCAGTTGTCCCATTGACCACTGCCCATCCTTAAACAAGCATTTGTATAGCCAATAGGTCTCGCCTTTGGGACCTATAAGCGTTTAGGCAGAACTATTGGCTATGTTGCAGAGCATTGTGGCTGCTGTACATCATATTGAAAAGTTATAATAAAAAAGTGTTAGAAGCCTTTTTCTTACCTTTATACAAACCAAGAAGACATTATATACAACTGAAAAACCAGATTAAAAAAGAATTACCACACTTCACAGTTTTGAAAATGTGGGGGCTTATTTGCAAGTCCCTGGTGCCGCTAGTGCGTCTCTTTTAATATGGGAACAAGTGATGTACCGGCGTAGCAAGGGCCTTGTAAAAAAGGCCAGTGGAGCATATCACTTTAGTGACTCCGTGGCATTGTGGTTGCTTGTAACTGCAACCCTACTGTGTCCACAGTCATTATTAGGTTGTATAGGTCCACTTGTTATTGTTTGGTAAATCCCTCTTTTAATCCTGAGAGCCGATCCTTCAAGGCTACAGCAATGTGGGGGTGCACTGGCATGGGGGCGGTGGGTGCAAAGGGGTGGTAGGCACACGTATTGATGGCATGGTTAATGAGTATAGCTGGTTGCAGTCCTTGGGTTTCGAGTGCAGGGATTCTGGTAGTGGGAGGGGCTGCTAAAGAGAGACAACATGCTCTTTTTCAGCCTGTCTCGCCTGTTGTGCTGTTCCTCTGCAGAGGAGTAATAGCAGGTCGAGCTCCTCTCTTCCCCTCCCCCGTCCTCTCCAGATTAGCTCTCAATGAGTTGGTTCTGCTTTCCCTCCAACCAGCCGAAGCAACCCCCACAGTACACAGTTCATGCTCTCTTTGAGAATGGAAAAGAAAGATTCATCCTTGCTGACTCTTAGGCAATATAAAATCTTTGTGTGTAAAAATAGATGTTTTTGTAGGCTTGCCAAAAAAAAGCAACAAGGTCTACCCGGAAGAGAACAATTAACACTTTGCTTGTAAGTGTATTTCATGTACATTTAACTAAAAACGTCTAGGCACGATTACTATAGCCATAAATAGTGCGATTCGCCTAAACGTATGTAAAGTCCATATGCCTTTTTTTTATATTACAGAAATGCTTTATGCAACATTTTACTGTGGGTTTGCTCTGGGAGTTAAACCCAACTGTCATGGCTATAAATCAGCCCCAAGTTATAAAAGTGTGTTGATTACATGTATGGGGAACAGGGAGGAGGGGCTTCTAACACACAACAGTGGGAGCTTTTAAAAACAAAGTAGTTCTGGTTACTTAATCACTGGCGATGAGGGCTATGTAAGATAGTGTTCTGGTGGTGTCTAATGCTGCAGTGGTAGTGATAATTTAGTTTCTGCATTCAGCTACAGCATCGAAGGAGAAACACAACACAGCCTTCATTCAAAATAAAAGACAGACACATAAGCATGACCATTAATGCATGTAATCTCATAGTATACTGAAAAGGCTGCGACGGGCTCCTATCTAATGAAAGGTAGATTGGTCCAGGTTAAGGATCACAGATACTCGCTGCTGAGAAAAAACTAAGTAATTATAGCCGGAGGGTAGCTGAAGCAAAGGGGAGAGTACATGGGCTGATTTGATTTAATGTAGAATATGGGTAAGACCCTATGTTAAAAGTAAAACTACAAAACAAACCTATTTGCTTTACTGTCAGTGAAAATGCCTTAACAGCGTGAGGAGTGGGAGCTATGCACTGTGCCCCCTTGCCTCACATGCTGCCTGCGTTGAATGCCTCATGGCTTATCATGCTCTGAGGTGCTGTCCCCGCTTTGGATTCGGCTGCCTGCCGCTCCCTTTCCCAGTGCACATGTGACTCTCCCAATGCACAAAATAAGTAACCTAGTTCAAGAGGCTGGACCACCTACCGTCCACGTCCTCTTCCAAAGGGCGGGGAAGGACTGTAAGGGAAAGAAGGGAGATGAAAGGGTGGGGACATAGATAAAGCAGCAGTAGAGCATGTGCTCTGCTTGAGGAGAGCCTTACCAATTAGCAAACAAAACAAGTTGTCCGGTTCCAGCTGCGCATGACCGCACTGTGTTTAATGATCCGTAAAGGAATGCAGCTGGTGCCGCTGCTCGCTCCCTCAAGCTGGAGGCCATGTGAGTAAACATTCACTGAAAAAGATGGGACATGCATCCGCCTTTGCCCAATTGCATGCTTTCATTTTTGAAAGCCACACGCAAAGGCCAATGCAATGTGTGAAAAATCTAAAGCCACAAGCACAAGTTTACTGAAAAGTCTGGAGTGATTCTAAGAGGCCCTCTCCTAGAGCAGCGCATGCATACTGCGCTAGGCTCAACCTAAAAATTAACCAGAAATGTTTCATTTTTCTATTTGACACACATCCTGTTTTCTTTTAAGAAAATCGGGCTACTTTTAAAAATAAAAAAGTTTATTTATTTAAAAGCAAACACAGACATGGTATTCTGCTGTCCCCAACCAGCCACTATCCCTGTGTTATTGCCCATTCCCAGTGGGTCACAAATTGTGACCTGCCTCATGAATATTGATGAGGTAGGTCAATTTCTACCCCATTGGGAATCTCTAATGTGTTTGAGACACTTTAGTACATTTTATTTTGCGAGTCTCTAATTGCAAGTAGCCACATCTGGCCCTTAGAATTCCTCCCTGACTTCTATTTTATTATATACTATTAAAGGGTATTATTTTCCTATTTCTCTCAGGTAATCTTATACATAAGCTAACATTTCTTCCAATGTCTCATATGAAATATATTCCAATGTTCAGAATACATTCATGTTAGAAATGGAGGTTTCTAGTAGGCAGAGGTAGGCACCTTTGTCCAAGTTGGGACCCTTCTTCCTAGCCAGGGTAAGGGGGATACAATTCTAAAATAACCCCTGCTCACCCCCTTGGCAGCTTGGCACGAGCAGACAGGCTTATCTCATAGTCAGGGTGTAAAGAATTTGTGAACACATACAGTATTACAGGGAAAACACTACAGTGGACACCACACCAGTTTAGAAAAATAGTTAATCTTTATCTAAACCAAAACAAGACCAAATGACAAACATCCACAATACAGTGATAAAAATATGACTTTCAGATCGTAGAAATAGTTCAGTTCAAAGTAAATTGTAGATGCAACACTTTTCACACAGAGTACCTTGGATGCCTCACGCACAAAAACAAAAAGGATTGCAGGGAAGGTGTTGCGTCAGTTCCTTACACTCAGGGAAGGGGATGCATTGGTTCCTTGCTCCGAGGGAGGTGATGCATTGTTTCCTTACTGCTGCGCAGGGGAGGTGATGCGTTGGTTCATTAATGGAGAGGTTATGAGCCGGTTTCTTACTGCATGGGGAGGGGATGCATCGGTTACTTACTGCATCCCCCAACGATGCTACAGACTTGGAGCCTTGAGGCAATGCATTGATCTGGGATGATGCATGGGTTCTCGCAGACGCACAGCAGGGCTTGTGTTGGAATCGGTGCAGTGATCTCGGACTTCGGAGATCAGTGCACTCAATGCGGCATGCAGCAATTTCTCGAGCCGTTGACAGGCTTCGACGATTTCTTTGGGGATGAGTTGAAAACAGGTGCGAATGCATCATACTTCTTGTTGTTGCATTGCCTTTCCAGTTCCCAACAGCCAAAACAATATCCAGAGGCCCAGAACAGCTCCAGGCTCCTCTTGGCAGGTCAAAACTCCAAGCAAGGACGTTCAGGGGAGCTGGGGGTGAAGTCTTTGTGTCCCTAAGACTTCAGAACAGGAGACAAGTTCTTCAAGCCCTTGCAGATCTTCCTCAAGCAGGGGACACAGCAAACAGCAAAGTCAATTTTCCCTTTCCTGGGCAGAAAGGAGCCACTGCAGGTCAACCCCAGACATCAACCTGCACAGGGGCAGTATTCCTCCTCTAATTCTCCAGCTCTTCTCCTTGGCGTAGTTCCTCTTGATTTCCCAGAAGTGATCTAAAAGTATGGGGTTTGGGGTCTGGGCCCCTCTTTTTATACAGTAAATCTCTTTGGCCTCTCCTGGCCCAGGGCTCTGAGCCCAGTCCAAAACAGTTCTGGGGGCACTTTGCAAGTGCACAACAACCTCCTTTGTCAGTGTGAGCCCTGGCTCCGGACATACTACAGGGGGGCGGCTCCATCATTGTGGAAGGCAGGCACACCCCTATTCAAGTGCAGGTGCTACGGCTACCATCACACCAAATGCAGACTAGGTCTATTAAGCCTAGTGGTGATTCATCCAGACTCTCTGGAGCCACTGCACATCCCCAGCTACTATCACTCCAAAGCCGGACAGTCAATACACATCCTAGCAGAGGCACACTGGAAGGCTAAGCAAAAAAACTTTCTAAAAGTGGTATTTTCGAACACAGAATGTAAAAATTACCCTCACTAAAAGATGCATTTTAACATTCTGAGTTCAGGTATACTAAACTTTATTTTCCTACCTTGTTACCAGGCCTAGTTATGTTTTTAAGATGTTATAAGCAAACTCCGCATTCTATCCTATGGGAATAGGTAGCCTTGCAATTGTGAAAAACCAAATCTGCACTATTTCACTATCAGGACATGCCACACACACCAACGCAGCTTTCACATACACTCCACCCTGCCCACAGCGGTACCTTGGGCCTACCTCATGGGTGACTAACATGTAAGAAAAAGAAAGGTTAGGGACTGGCAAGTGTGTGCACTTGCCAAGTCGACATGGAAGTACCAGACTGCTCACAGGCTCTGCAATGGCAGGCATGAGTTACATTTACAGGCTGCTTATGTGAGTGGCACAATCAAGGCTGCAGGCCCACCAGCAGCATTTGATTTACAGACCCTGGGCACACTCAGTGCACTGTACTAGGGACTGACTAGTAAATCAAATCAGCCAATTATGGAAACACCAATCCATTTGCAGGGAGAGCATAAGCACTTTACCACTGATCAGCAGTGGTAAAGTGCCCAGAGTCATAAAACCAACAAAAAGAGGTCAGAAACAGAAGGCCACAAAGCAAACAAATCTGGAGATAATCCCACTGTAAAAGTCAGGTCTGACAATATGGTTAAGAAAAAATTATTGATGTGCTGACAATTGTTCCTCTGGTCAATATTTCTATTTCAGTCAGCGAGACATCCATTGCGTTTTTGTTCAAGATGTATTCCTGCAAGAATGCTAAAGAATGATGATGAATTCAACACAGATCTGTGACTGGGGGCGAGTGTCTGATAAGTTTCAGCACTCCGTCCATCATCTCCTTGTTTTTGCTTTGTTCGCCCTAAGTTGGCAGGGTATGCCCAGATGTGGGTCTCTTGCTCACTTTGCCACTGGATTCATGCTAGCCTGGCTGATGAAGGGTGTTATCCAGAAACCACTCCCAGGATGCTTGTTTCCCATTTAGGGAAGACCTGGCTTGGCAATTCGGGCTGGACTGTTCCCATGAGGCACAGGGTCAAGACTTATTTGAATGTGGCTGGGTCTGAACTGAGGTGGCCAAGTGAGTTAAAGAATTATGATAGATTCAACCCAGATCTGTGACTGGGGGTGGGAGTCTGAAAAGTTTCAGCACTCCATCCATCATCTCCTTGTGTTTGCTTTCCCCTTCAAGTGTTTTCATGCATGCAAAACATAATGAAATCACATGAGCCAACACTTTCTACATTTTAGAATTTCTTAAAACTTCCCACTTAGGCCTATTATAATATTCTTGATATCACACAGTGCAACTAAATATAGGCACATACTTGAACCTTCAATCTGCTATGAGTTGCATTTTAATGCTATTCGAAAGCAATGGTCTTACTCTACCTTACACTAAAGGCTCATTTCCACTCTCTGAAAACTAACTTAGCATATACTGTGGTTCAAAACTACAAAATGTTTTTCAAAACAAAATATATTCTAAATTAAACATATTCATCGACGTTACATAAAGAAGTATGTCCCTTACGTAAACATTATTTAATCCTTTTATAATTTAAAAAAATGTATACAAAATTTGGACAATGTGGTTACAATATCAGTAGTGCCTAAATTTAAAATAAATCTACTTGCTTCATTGAAGTCCAGTTGGGCCTAATAGTACTTTTCCCAAAAATTGCTCAATCATCCCCACCTACACAGCATGTACCGCAAGCTTT